>NC_142874.1:101012814-101627032 GCF_051225735.1 Oryctolagus cuniculus | reverse complement strand
CCCCAAATGTACCCCTACCCATATAGTTCTTCCTTGAGGTCATCATAACCAGGAATTGGTGGTTTCATTCTGTGTCATGAATAATACAACATAAAAGCATGTTGTATATTTATAACTATATTTTCTCCACAACCAGGTAAAAAAGATGAAAAGCATATGAGTAGGAGTCAACTTTAATTACAAATGTAATTTAAATGTTTTTGCAATTATATTTTCCAGCAAAATTTACTGTTACTTATCAATTTGAATTAATAAGCACAGTTTGTTAAGTTACATTTGAGTAGAAGGTATTGCTAACATGTTCAGAAATTTCCTCAGAGCCTATTATTATTATTTGTTGCATGTTATAAAGAAGATAGAATACATTAATAATCTAAACCAGCAATAAATAGTATCTAAAAGGAATATTTGTTGTAACTAAAATTCTCATAAATAATGTTCTCAACATGAGACCACAACTCTCCAGTTGGCAATTTAGCTTGTATTGTACTTTTTGGCCTAAATAACATATATTGGGTAAGGTCTACATGATAAGAAATATGAAGAAAAATAGGATTATCTATATTAACACTATTTTATACAATATTTCTTTTGAAAAGCTTTTCTTTTTTGATATGGCTAGTAATTTCCTTATCTCATAAATTTTCCCCCTATAATACTCGGTCACTTTTCTTCTTCTACTTAAAATTTCTCATTTTGCTTGTGTTGGGAGACAATTTCCCCATGGTTTCTGGTTAACTAAGGCACTTACAGCCTTTATTTAAAACTCTCCATTCAGAATGTCTGTACAGTGAGCATCCTAGGAAGACAGAAATAAGTGTCTTTCTCCCCAGCGAAGGGCAGGCATAACAAAGGTAATATCTCTCTTAGGGGCAAAAGGCAGGCAGGCTTATTGCACATTATAAAATATTTGGATTCCCTGAGCCCAGGGATTCTGTCCTGTAATACAAAGCACTGGATTATGCAGGCATCACTTGGTCCTCTTTATGTCATCTTGTGAGATGTGGTGGCTTGAGGAATTAGTGCCAGTACAGATACTGCCATGGTTGTGGGAAATAAAACAGTTCGCCTCTGACCCATGTCTCTCATTTCTTCTGCTTTCATCATAAAATTGTGGAAAGATAATTTAACTTCATGTAGGGTTAAATCTGAGACCTTTCACATTCTTAACAATATTTTGCCCATGTTATGATTTCTTTTGAAACTTCAGAGGTATAATTACATGGGCTGTGGATTCTTACTCATCTAGGGATATTCTTTTTCCATAATGGTTATGGGATATGTATGTAGCCTCTGTTCTTGGTAGATTCAAGGCTAGTGATAAGCCCTGAGGAAGAGAACTCCATAAACGCCCAAATCACTGCTCGTCATCCTTCAACGTCACAACCTCAAAAAACATTGAAATTCACAAAGGAGAAGTGACCATTGGAATAAGCAGCATTACTGGTTGGTAATCCCCTAGTGCTAGACATCTGGAATTGGGAAAGGATGGAGGAGTGAATGACTAAAGTTTATGCACCTGTACCTGCTCTTTGTCAGTTCCCTATCCTGGCAGAATGTTTGTACTGCTCTGCTATTTGTAGCACTGCCTCACACCAACACACTCATCAGTGTTATCAGTAATGACCTTAGATTTCTTCAGGGTAGGGCCAGGAAACCCTACTCTACAGCAACATGTGGAGGGGGCCAGAGCTGAATCGAAAACACTTTCACTTGTCTTTTCATTGCTGCTTTCTGATGCCCTACGCATACATACTGCAAACAGACCCCTTGAGCGGGTCCTTCTCCTTCACAGCACTCAGTCTCAGGGATGCTAAGTGTCTGGAATCTCTGTGTGGCTCTCCAGTTTCCCCAGGGTTGATTTTAAGGGAGGAAGTCACAGCACCTGCTATCTCACCATCAATTATGTATAATTTATGAGTTGTACTGCTGTTTCCCTCTTGAGAGGATGCTGATAAACCAGTTCATTCCTTTACGAAAACAAACCACATTTTAGGTTAATCAAATAATCAATGAAAAAACATATTTTCTTTATTCAAATACTCCAACCCATAAATCAAGAAGGAATACTAAAATTAAAGCACTAACATTTGCCATCACTTACTAGTTTGGCAGGGCTACTATGACACTATACCTTAGATTGGTTAGCTGAAACAATAGAAAATTATTTGCCCACAGTTCTGAAGTCCAAGACCAAAGGGCAGGCTAACAACTTGCCCTCTAGTTTGCAAAAGGCTGTCTTCTTGCTATGTCCTAATAGGCTCTGTTTTTGCAACCCAGGTGTCTCTCTGTAGGATCTAATCTTCTCTTCCTATGTGTACATCTGTCTCATTGACATTTAGCACAACCATATCACCACATTTAACCATAATTGCCTCTTTAAAAGCCTTATCTTCAGATTCACTCAATTCTAAAGTGTATTGGGCTTTAAGGGATTGACATATGATTTGGGAGAACACAATTCATCTCCTAACACTATTGGAAGTAATAAAGAAAATCAGTGGTGATCATACCACAAGGAGAGAAGATGCCAACTATTATGTGCCTTCTGTTTAACATCTACAATACAAAATTACTCAAACATTAAATTGCATCCTCTAAATTTTCAATTTATGTATAATGCAAATAACAGTAACATGCTAAGTAACACTGTAAGATTCAGTAAACACAACCTAAACCTTGGGAAACTACAGGGGAAACACTGATCAGTGTTTCTTTCACATTTAAATTACAGAAACAAAGATAAATGAGTGGAGAATCCATAGAGAAAATGATTTAAAAGACACAAAAGTTCTTAGAAATATGGGTGCTTATTTGTGTATATGAAGAAAATTTGAATATTTTATATATTTGATGATATTAAGAAATTATACGTCTTAGGGGGTCTTATGATGGTGTCATGTTTTAGAGGACTCCTTAACCTTGAGAAACATATCAAAATAGGGATAAAATGGTGTAATGTCTGGAATTTGCTATGAAGTGATTTTGATGGAGTAGTGATAAGAAACTATTCTTGTATAAACTAAGTTGAAAAAAAATTGATAATTGTTTATGCTATGTGATGAATACTTGGGTTTATGATTCAGTTCTCTCCATATGTATCTGATATTTTCCATAATTAAAAGTTGAAAAATATTCATATTGGAATTTCAAATATTGAAAATGTTCACTGCTTCGTAGTTGGCATATACTTTTAGTTGTTCTGCCTGTGATAATGACAAGTTTTTGCTAAGTCAATCTGGCTGTCTCTTGAGTTCTCCTTTTGAGGTTAATTGTGTGCATTGGAGAGCTGGCTGAGGTTAGGACAGCAGCTTCTGCTTGAAGGACAGCATTTTGGCTTGCCAAACTAAACCTCTTATGTGATTATTAAATTTTGATGCCACTATCATTAACACAATATTCTGGTCACCTGTGGTAACCTGTCCAGATGTTTCTCTGATAGTGTTCAACTCCATAAAATTAGACTTCACATAACAATACATGTCATTTTTTGCCCTCCTGTCCCAACATATTTCAAAATGTGTCCAGTCCAGCTGTTAATTTGAATGTATAAATATTGCAATAACACTTTGGAGGATTGTGACAATGTTTGAAGTGTTTCAAGAATCTTTTCCCTCTAGACAAGAAAACAGAATCAAAACGAATCTTAAAATCCAGTTTCTATTTTATTTACCACAATCATTTGTATTTTGATTAGCAATTCTGGAAGAAGGATAATCTTCTGTTTGTTGTGCATTAAATGAGCAAGAACAGAATTTAAGATAAAATTTCTACATCAGTGTCATTATATATTATCTATATTGTGTAATTATAATTTTTAAGTCAAAAATTATAAAATTTCAGTAATTTTATAAAGCTTGACATAATAGCTTAGAACTCACAGGGCTGCTTTTTTTTTTTTCTTTTTTTTTTTTTTTGACAGGCAGAGTGGACAGTGAGAGAGAGAGACAGAGAGAAAGGTCTTCCTTTTGCCGTTGGTTCACCCTCCAATGGCCGCCACGGCCGGCGCGCTGCAACCAGCGCACTGTGCCAATCCGATGCCAGGAACCAGGTACTTATCCTGGTCTCCCATGGGGTGCAGGGCCCAAGCACTTGGGCCATCCTCCACTGCACTCCCTGGCCACAGCAGAGAGCTGGCCTGGAAGAGGGGCAACTGGGACAGAATCTGGCGCCCCGACCGGGACTAGAACCCGGTGTGCCGGCGCCGCAAGGCGGAGGATTAGCCTAGTGAGCCGCGGCGCCGGCTTCACAGGGCTTTTTGATTCAGATTAAATGAACATACTTATTTTTTAAAGCAATATGTTTAAATTTAAAAAATGTTTATAGAGTAATTATTAAAACTGAATTTAGATTTCAATAAATCCTAAAAATTATTTCCACATAAAGAGAAGCAGTTGATATTACCACTGTTAGAAGACTGTACAGAAAGGCTCATAATAATGACTGGGTTAGATCTGCATCCAAGGAAGTGCTTATCTGTTTTTCTACTAAGGATCCCATAATTGTTATTACCCATTAACCAACTTCTCTAAGGTTCATTTACTCTGGATTTTATTAACTTGGTAAAGGGAACCATTAGGTGATTTAAACTACACTTATAATAAAATTTCATATTTTACTATATGGTTCACAAACTTCATAAGCACCTGTGATAGGATTCTGACATTGATATTTAGGTGGATTCTCATTAAGAAACAAGAGATACTCCTCAATAAGGTCAGCTAAGAATATGGTTCAGTTTTGGCCTCTATAGATTCCAAATGTTTGTTTCAAATATTCTGATACTGTCCAAGTGTCTCCTGAATCTGTGTTCATTGGCTTAAACTTTCTCAGCATCTGGTGCTCTGTTGTGACATTGAAGAAAAGTTAGAGTTTGCTTTTGCTGAGAGGAATAACTTTTTGAATGAGGTCCCAGCTGAAAATCATTTTCCCAGTTGGATAGAACACCCCTTCACCAAACTTCTATTACCCTCAAATGACTCCTACTGTGTACCAGGGTCCAAGATCAAGATGAATGAATGATTTAATCCTCAGTAACCTGCGATCAGAATTTAAATTGGTGAGACAAAAATAGTACCTGATATTAATTCTCGACATTAAGAAAATATTAAAAAATCTATATGCTTAGTATACAGGATATGATATGCCACGAAGAAAGGAAAACTTGTGGGAAATAGTTGTTTTCATTGTAAGGGTTCATTACATTACATAACTGAACAACTTTCATTAAGTTTATTTTGGAATCAAGTTTATTCAGTCTTTTTAATTTGCTATTATAAGAAGAAATTATGCATTGAAATATAAATGACCCGATGATCAAGCAAGATGTTGACTGATTTAATGCAGTCAATCTATGAATTGATAAAGTACAGATGATAGGTTATTTGAAAATACCTGAAGGGGATAATTTTGCTCACTCTGATTTTAGGATCCTGACTACCGGTACTGACCATGGGTATAGCTTACTCTGGCCTACACTTTTTTCAAAATTTGCTTTGGAACTACAAAAATAGACTACAAGAAAAAAGTGGGAGTGCTCCTTTAATATTTGTCTCCATAGCAGATAAAAAGGTAGATTTAAAATGCATCTGAGTATGTCAGCCACAAATGTCTAAAGAAAAGTAAGAGCATTTAAACATCCATCCAATTAATTTTAACATTGAAAATAAAGAAATACTTTGAATCAAAACTATTTCTTGATAATATACAAACATGCTGGAAGTTTTATAAGGAAAAGATGGTTCCTGCCATCAAGGAGCTCCAAATTCAACTGTGTGAAATGGGCAGGTGCCTAAACCCAGGATAATACCCTAAATAATAAATATTTCCAGACACTGACTTGAGGACTGCTATGGGAGTAAATTCATCCCAGATTAGCAAGTGCAAATTTGAGGAAGTTTTAGTCAATTCATATATACAGAAAATCAATTCCCCCCAATGAATTGAAATTCATGAAACTACCTCTTTCCCTGAAGAGATTGTGGGGAATGAATGGGCCCCCTAAGAAGTTTGGCACTAAAATGAGAATTTATGAATTATAATCTATACTGCATTGATTGATACCTCCCCCAGCATGACCTTCCAACAAAAAATATGTCCATGAACTTATCCTCGGAACCTGTGAATGAATGTGACCTTATTTAGAAGAAGAAGACCTTTGGAGATACAATTAAGAAGGATTTTGAGAAGAAATTATGGAATATCCAGGTGAACCTCAAATCTGAGGACAAATATTCTCATTAGAGAACTGCAGAGGGGGATTTGAGAAAGAGAAAAGAAGAGAGGAGATGGCCATGGAAGATGCAGTGGGAGACTGAAGCGAGGCATTCACAAATCAAGGAGTGCCTGGAGCCACCAGAAGATGGAAAAAATAACAAGAGGTTCCGTCCTACAGCCTTTGGAGAGAGTCATGGCCCTGCCAAGCTTGATCTCAGGTCTGTCATCAGGAACAGGGAGAAAACAAGTCTTTGTCATTGAAACAATTCAGTGTAGCAATCTGTTATACAGCCACAGGAAACAAACTCTACTTTGTCTTCTTTTCCAATGCATAGGTAGTTTTCAATGTTCTTCAGTAAGATAACACAAAGATGGAAGTACATACAGAAATATCCATTAGAACTATAATACGAAAAAATTTTATTTAAAAAATAAAAGCTTTATGGCATTAAGAAAAATAGTGGTAAAACAAGAAAGAATATCCCTCATATTTGTACATATATGTACAACTTCATTCTGTCTCCCAGAAACTTTAGGTGTCCTTAATTTTCAGAGGCAAAGACTATCCTTACTGTCCATTGCCCATTGGCAAGACAGGTGTTTCTATCTAATGCAACACAACACAACACTGCAACACTTAATCAGCTTAACACAACTATTTTATTACTAAGGATTCTATGGACCTGATATTCAGACAGGACTCAGCTAAAACATACGCCCCCTGTTCCATGCATAGTGCTGACTCAGATACCTCAATATGGATCAGGAGGAGCCAAGATGATGGTGTTCACATAGCCAGGGCCTTGACTCTGGCTATTGGCAAGGAAGCCTTAGATTTCTTCCATACAGTCCTCCTTTCTTTACACATAGCCTCTCATCACTCAGTATTCTTTCCCAGGCTCTTTATTTTTTTAAATTATGGTAAAAATATAAATATGAAGCCTATCATCATCACCATTTCTCAGTATACAATTTAGTGGTAATAAATGCATTCATATTACTGTGCAACAATTTTCACCCATTTAACTCCAACACTCTCTTCATGGTGCAAAATTGAAGCTCTATACCCATTAAACAATAATTTCCCATTTCTTCCCCCAGCCCCTGAAAACTACCATTCTACTTTCTGTACTCTAAGTGCCACTCCAAAGTGGAAGCATGAAGTATTCGTCTTTGTGTGACTGGCTTATTTCACTAAGCATAATGTCCTCAGTGTTCATCCACATAGTAGCATCGGTCATAATTTCCATCCTTTTTATGAGTTACTGATGAGGAAGGACTTAGTTGTGTCATTTTTAAAAATCTGTTTTCTAAATGCCTTGCAACAGTTTTGTCCCTAATTTCCTGTATTACTGTTTTCTTTTGTGTATTTAGTTAATTTTTTTGTAGTTAAACATTTATGTTCCTATCTCATTGCCTTTTGTAAATGTTCTATAGCTATTTTCTTTGTAGTTCCCCTGGAGATTACATGGACCATCCTAAAGTAATAGGATTAATACTAATCTAGTTATAGGATTATATCTAATTTCAATTCAGTTTAATTCAATAACATACACAAGCTCTTTTCCTTTACATTTCCCTCACTAATACTTTCAATTATTTAAGTCTCAAAATTACAGTCTTTGTGTTTTTGGACACATATATAAACATAGGGTGAATTAGTCTCATATTATGTAGAAAATAAATGTTGAGTTACAAACCATTGTTATAATAATACTGGGTTTTATAATTGCCTGTGGATGAGTATTTACCTTCGCTGAGTTTTTTATTTCTCATTATAACTTAGAATTAATGTCTAGTGTTCTTTCATTTTAGCCACCAGAACTCCAGTTAGCATTTTTTTTACAAGACAAGACTATTGCTAACAAATGCTCTCAGCTTTTGTGTATCTGAAAATATCATAATTTATCTCTAACTTTCTGAATAAAATTTTTTGCCAGATACAGATTTTTTGGTGGACTTTCTTTAAGCACTTTGTTAGCCCACTGCTATATGACTACCAAAGTTTCTGATGAAAAAAAAAGTTGATAACTTTATCAGGAATCAGGAATCCCTTGCATATCACAAGTTCTGTCTCTGTCTTGCTGTTTTCAATGCTCTCTCTTTGTTTTAGCTTTTATAAATATTTATGACATGTCTGGGTGGGGGTCTCTGAAGGTTTATTATATTTAGAATTTTTTGAGCTTCTTGGATATTGATATTCACGTGTTCAATCAAATTTGGGAAGTTTTTGGTCATTATATCTTTGAATGTTCTCTCTAACCTTTTTAGACTTCTTATGCAGATGTTAATTGACTTAATGGTATCCCAGAGAGCCCGTATGCTCTTTTCACTTTTCTTCAATCTGTATGCTTTGTGTTCCCACAGATTTAATATTTTCCATTGTCTTCAAGTTTGTTGATTCTTCTGCCTGCTCAAATCTTTGAATTCCCTTTAGTGAATTTTTCATACGTTGTCCTTTTTAGCTCAAGAAATTATTTTTGGTTTGATTTTAGGGTTTTTTATCTCTTTATTCATACTTCCATTTTGCTCATGCATCGTTTCCTTGACTTCCTTCCTATTTTCCTTTAATTCTTTGGGCATCTTTACCATACTTGTTTCGATGTCATCTATTAGATCTGCCATCAAGTCTTTTTTCAGTGATAAGTTCAATGATCTTTCTTTTCTTTGAATGAGCTGTGCTATCTTGTTTCTGTGTATGCCTTGTGATTTTTTTTGAAAAGTAGACATTTAAATCTAATAATGTGATAACTCTAAATATTAGTCCCCTTCCTCAGGCTCTGTCATTTGTGATCTTTGTTTTTAATTGGTAAATTTAAGGTCTTCTCAGGTCTTTTCTGAGCCTTTAGCTTTCCCTGGGCACATACAGAGATTTTCTAATTTCTCCTGTCCATGTGATTGCTTTGATATGTCCTAATCATTAATTTCTGGTTTACAGAAGGGAAAAGGAGAAAACTGAAAAGGTGGGCAGCAGCCACTGGCTTTTAAATACCGTTAGGTCACTGGAGGGAGAGGAGTAGGAACTTGGAGCAATGGGAGAAGGTGCAACAACAGCGGCTGCCTAGCTCTTTTGTCTGTGCCTCTGTGAAAGCACAAATCAGTAATCAGAATATATATCCCTAACATTTGGAGAACAAAGTCTTTTGGCCACAACAGAACTTGCAAACTACTCTGGATTGCACTCATGGCTGCCTGCCATAGGGTACCAAGTGGTGATAGTAGTCACTTTATGCTAAGAACTGAGATTGATTGGAATTGACCAGAATTTACTGTCTAAGGCTCGGCCTTGAAGTCCCAAGTCTTCAGGAGACAATAGGATTCCAAGAGTTAGGTTAGCTGGATTCTGCCAGGGCAATCATTTATTTTCTAGGTGCAGAGACAAATTCTTGATGCTTCTCACTTCCTTTGCCTCTTTCTTTTCTGATCTTTTTTTTTTTTTCTCTCCTTGGACACTGATGGAAGCCAGATATGTTTTTCTTTTTTTTTTTCTTTTCTTTTTTTTTTGACAGGCAGAGTGGACAGTGAGAGAGAGAGAGACAGAAAGGTCTTCCTTTTTGTCGTTGGTTCACCCTCCAATGGCCGCCGCATCCAGTGCGCTGCGGCTGGCGCACCACGCTGATCCGAAGCCAGGAGCCAGGTGCTTCTCCTGGTCTCCCATGGGGTGAAGGGCCCAAGGACTTGGGCCATCCTCCCCTGCACTCCCTGGCCACAGCAGAGAGCTGGCCTGGAAGAGGGGCAACCAGGACAGAATGCGGCGCCCCGACTGGGACTAGAACCCAGTGTGCCGGCGCTAAAAGGCGGAGGATTAGCCTGGTGAGCGCGGTGCCAGCCAGATATGTTTCTAAATGCTGTTGTTCACTGACTACAGCTGGGAGGAATGTCTTCAGGTTTGCCACTAGACCACACACAACTCACATCTCGTCTACCATCTAGGTTTCCTACCTCTCCAGCCCAGCCTTTTTACTAACTTTTTACTTGACTTGCAAAAATAAGAAGGGAAAAGCTATGAGATTTATTAAGGTCTAGGTCCAGAAACCACGCATCACTTATGTTGTACTCTATCCAAGAAAGCAAGTCACAGAGCAAACTCGGATTTAAGGAAAAAGGATGTCTTAGACCCTTGGGGTTTCTGTAGCCTAATGCCTCAGCCTGGATAATTTATAAATGATGGAAATGTTTTACTTACAGTTCAAGGTGCCGGCAGAGTCCGTGTGTGGTGAAGCCTAGCTCTCGGCTTTAGAGACAGTGCTCCAGGCTGAGTCCTCACATGGGAGCAGGGGGAACACTGTCTTCACGTGGTAGAGAGGGAAGACAGCTCACTTCAGCTGCTTTCATGAGGGCACTAACCCCAGTCGTGGCAGAGCTCTCCTTACTTGATCACACCACCTCACACAGATGCTGTCTACTGATAGAGTTTGGTTCCAAGACATGAATGCTGGGGCAGTGCAGACCGTTGATATTCAGACTACAGCAAAGGAAACAGACTCTCGCTCTCAATGGAAGCATAGTGTGCATGCGCAGCAACAGGAGGAAGCATTTATGGCCATCTTGCAGAGTGCTACACAATCTTCTGCCGTTTGCAATTGTTTTCTTTAATGAAATCTGATCTTTTCTCAAAAAACTCCTTATTTAAATATTGAGTACTAATTATATCAGACTTTTTGGAATTGTTCATATACTGCCCAGTGGAATTGGTTGTGTGTTTTTTTTTTAATTATCCTGTTTTGTCGTCATAAACTATTCGAAGTGAAAGATATTGTTCCATTTCCTTGTTTCTTATAAGATTAGTACAGTGAATATTTAATACATGTTGTCTTGATTACAAATTTTGAGTGATGGGAGAACAATGTACATGGTTGTAATCATGGCCAAGAAATTATTTATTGCTAAGTCTCTTACAGATTAATGTGATTAATTTGTCCTGACATCTTACCAATACCCCTCCCTGCATTTTTGATGCTTATTATATATGCGTGGTCATAGTGAGTAGGTGTCAATGGATGCTTATATGGAGAAACATATTTAGGATCCCTAACTTAAAAAACTAGAAAAACACACAAATTCACAAAGATCTAACAAAGCTTTCTTGAAGTGTGCTAGTACTTTGCAACAAGCCTGAGGAGGAGCTCATAATTTATGAGAGTCTTAATCATGTAATGTTTGTAATACTTTGCGGTGAAATCAAACTTGTCTCAAAGCTGTTAAGAATGCTCAGAGGCATATTCAATCATGTGAGGATTCACAGTTACCAACAAAATCGAGATACTCCATTATCTAATTGAACACAGGCACAGGTATCTGATAAAGAAGGAGTCTGAAAGGAGGAATTATAGTGACCTAGCCAAGTGTCCTGTCAGTGTTAACACAAGGAAAACTGATGGCAGTGTTTGATTGTACTGCCTATAGTGAGTAATTAAGAAAATTTTAATGAGAAACTCTCTCTTGTTCGTCAAAGCAATGAATCTTGGTAGGAAGCCAAACATATTAACAATTGTAGTATCACAAGATGAGAGATGAGACAGCATTTTATGATTTTATGAGATTAACTGGGTTATCCTTCACCATAAGATAAACTGTATGCCAACAAATTCTTCTATGCTGCTGAGATTTAATATATTCTTTGAGAAAAATAAGAGTCCTTCGTTGAACCATTCAACAAATACCTATTGTGTTAATTGTATAGTAGGCACTGTTCTAAGTATGCATCAGAGAATAAAACAGGCAATGATCTCTGTATTCATAGAAGTTATAGTATAACAAGGGATATAAATGATTCCATAAGCTTCCCACTTAGCAGTATCAATTATATTTAGATAATTTATCTAAGACTTGCAATAATATTTATGTTATTAAAACTGGTTTACTTATCAGAAACTAATCACAAAATAAAACTAACTACTAACAAGCTGGGAGTAGTTAGAAAAGAGTTTGGAATTCATTTCCTTAACACATAATTTTATTTTCAGATGACAGAATTAAAATCCAAAAGTGTTAATTTTACTGGAAGTAAGCTCTGTGTCTTCAAACATTTAGTCCAATGTTCCTTATTTTGACCAGTCTTTAAAAGGTATCTTCTTTCCCCTATGTGTAGTTAATGTAGAGGTATCCACAAAAGCAACTACACTGTCCATGTGTACTACCCCTACAATTTTGGGTTACAAATAACAGAGACCAAACTTGAATAGTTGAAACTAAAAGAAAGGAGGCCTGTTATAAGAAAACTGCATTTTCTCAAGGACCCTAAAAAACTGGAGTTCATCTTGGGAAATTAGTGATCAAAAACTACTCTGGTTATCTTCATGTCCTTTGCTGTAGGTCACTTTGTGAAATAGTGCCTTATTGATTGAGATCAGAATGACCTCGTGGTTTCTGGAGCTAAACTGTCTATGTTCAAATTCTGTCTCTGTCACTTGGTAGTCGAGTGACCTGGAACAGGTCAGTTAATCTCTCTAATGTTCAATCTCCACATCTGTTAAAATTAGGATAATTATAATATCTACCTGATGGGCTAACAGCACAAAAGTAAGTAATTTTAATTATTTGGGCTTGGCACAGTGCCTGGCTCATAGGAAGTCTCAGTGCATGTGAACCATTGTTGTTATGAGAGGTGTCTATAACTGAGCTGACGTGTGGGAGGACTTCATGAAAGTCACAAGGCAACCGTCCTCCCACTGACTGTGCCAGCATAAGCAAGAGTCCAAGAGGAGGCCCCAGACACCCCAATGTTCCATCGCCACACAGAATGGCACTAAGCAAGGAGCAGGTGTGTCAGCACGGATTAGGAGAATCCTCACTGCTCAGGGAGCTCCAAATAAAATGGTGATGTAGATTTATGAACCCAGGGTCTGGATGGATAGAGAGGGCAATATTTAGGGATGGAAAAATACTGAGTAGTAAACGAGAATGGAGAAAAGTGTCTTGAAGGTTATCGGCCCTCCACGCCCACCCCCTACCAGTCAGTCTGGGCAAAGACTTCTGGAAAAGGTCTAATCTCACAGTCCCTGAAAACTGGCCCTCTACGTGGAAGGTCCTAGGCCAAGAATGCTGACTTGTATAAAAATATGACTGTCCAGGGGCACCTAAGTCCTTGACTACGGCTCCCTCTACGGACTGTAGTACACTGACAGGATGATGTTCATGTATAAATGGAAGCTTCCCCATAAGATACCACCAGGTTAAGTCTGTATTTCCTAGAGTTGGCCTTGAAAACTCAATGCTGTTTGGTGGAAAGGGTTTGCTTCTATAAGAGTCATTTTTCATCCCCAAAAAGGAGCAACAGTTCATATTGCATTGCTATCTGGAGGTCCTCTTTTCAGTGAGATAGGATGGGAACAGGGCTTAGCATAGGGCCTGGTACCTGAGAAGTACTGGAAGTAGGTATAACCCATATTCTTATTCTTGTTGTTGTTGTGATATAATTCTTCAAACTACAGTGCTAATATGACAAGTAACTTTAGCTGTGGGGTAACAACACTATTCTTCATATTGAAGGCTTTTGAGAGCATTACTTAATCTTTATTTTGTGAAGTGCAATTGTTCTGCACTCAAGAAGAATGAGAGTAGGAAACTCACTAGCCAAATATTTTTTAAAAATTCTTCACTGATAGCTGGTAGCAGAGTGTCTTAGCTATACAGAGATGCTCATTTAAATCATCACATAAGAAGTAACTAATAATTACTACACAATGTATTGTTTCTGACACTAAAATCATTGAACTCTACTTAGTATACAAAATGAAAGCCTCATTTTGTGCCAACAGTTGTGTGTTTAACAGAGAAAAACAAAATAGTTGATTTTTCCTGAATCCATGAAAATTTGCAGATAATTATTATGATAAATATGAATTATATAAAATGTATTTTTAAATTTTTCAAATTTATTTTCTCTTTATATTTTATTTGAAAGAAACATGCATACCAACCAGATCGTCTATCTGCTGCTTCACTGTGGTATTAGCATACAAGAGAGAAACATGATTCTGTGTTAGAGTGACATGAGCTAGCTTGTGGGTGGGATCAGGAGGGCAGGGAAAGTTTACCCTGCCATACATGTTTATATTGAGAGCAACAGGATGAATAAGAGGGAATCTAATAATTCATTTGTAGAATGGCAGGTGTGTTCTAATCAAGGTAGACTGCTTATTCAAAACCGTGGGTTCTCAAATTTGAGTATACTTTAGAATCATCTTGATAACTAGAAACTGCTGGTACTTGGATTTCATGGCCAGAAATTCTGATTTTATTGGCATGCAGTGTTGGTTTGACATCAGGGTGTTTTTTAGACTCCCCAAGTGGTTCTGTTTTGTTTCAGTGCTGGAAAAGCACTGTTTAAATTCTTAAGACAGAGGATTACATCTTACTCAAGAAAGTAAAGAAAGACTAGTGTGGTTAGAGTTCAGAAAATGAGAATGAAAAGGGAATGTAGTGGAATGTAGTGTAACCTGAGACAACAAATATAAATAGCTACAAATTATAAGGGTCCTGATAGGCCTCATTGGAAATATGGTTTTTATCTTGAGAACATTGGAAAACTATGGAAAGATATTTTCCAGAGGATATGATATTTGAATTTATGTTTATGTTTGCAGTGTAAAGATTATATAAGAAAAATATGAAGTTATATTGGGCTAGGAGATGGAGATAAACATATTTCAGATTATTTTTAAGGAGGTAAATAAAATTTGGCATTGAAATGCATGTAAGAGATGGTAAGACTAACTCCTTGGTTTCTGGCTAGATTATAAACTTAATTCTATAAGTATTTGAGGTGCCATTAAGATGTCTAAGCAAAGAATTTTAAAAGAGTAAAACAGAAGAAAGTATCCAAGCAGGAGACTTCAGATATTGGAGGAACAAAGCTCCAAAGTACAATATAGATGTGTGACATCAACTTTGTCATTTTCACAAAGGTATTTATTTTAGTTGTATAATACACTGTAATACACACAAAGATGATTACAATGGTGCTCTAGCCTTACATAAACAATTATTTAATGGGAGAGATAGGAAAAACAGTGAAGAATTCTATCACAGTTTTAAAAAGAACATCCCTTTAAAATGTCTCAAGGTAGAAAGGAAGAGATCAAAATCCATTTTCAATGAAAATCATTGTAGTCATTAAATGTTAAGATACAATAAAATTCTTATCAGAAAAAAAAAAAAGGAAAACTTACAGTTTGAATGAGGGGAATCACCCTGCAGCATCACGAAAATTCTCAGCAGTAAAGTATAATACAAGACACAGTCTCAGACTGGGGATGTTTTGTTTTCTTCACTCACCTTGAACTGTTGAGCCAAAAAGAAAGAAGAATAAGGGGGACATCAGGACTTCAAATTTGCCCCTTCATTTATTAGGACCTCCTGGGCACCAATCACTTTTACTATGATAAGGTCTAGGATTGGAACGCTGAATAAGGTAGCCATCATTTGGCTTCACAAAGTTTATTGGTCCATTTTCTATTAAAAAAAAAAAAAGAAAAGAAAATAGCTTGTTTATTTAAGAAAGGGCTCCCAGATAACTTTTGCGAAGGAGGCCCGTGAAAACAATGCCTTCCTTCAAAAGGGCTAAGAAGCCCTTCCCTTGTTAGAGCAAGTTTTAGGGCATCAGTTCTCAGCCTTGGCTACACATGGAAATTCCCCCAAAGCGGCTTAGACACTGCTGCTGCCTACATCCCATCGCTGGAGACTCTGATTTAATTGTTCAGGGCTGTGGCAGCAGAATGTTTTCTGCAACCCAAAGTTGAAAAATCTCAGCTTTAGAGAAACGTTTCATTACTGAAATTAGCAACTCGCCCAGAGAATGAGGCTAAGCAAGGAACAAAGAATTCTGATTATATAGGACTAATAAAAACACAAGTTTCTTTAGCCTTTACATGCCAATAACACTTCTAAACACTGGAAAAATATCAAATCAGGTAATACTCCCAAAAGCACAGTGAAGAAATCACTTTTAACATTCCCATTTGAGAGGGGAGAATACTGAGGCCTAGTGTAAGCCATGGGACATGTCTATGATCCCAAGCAGTATACACCTAAAGTTTCCAACTGTTCTGCTGTGATATGTTGCCTCTAAATGTAGTGTAATGGTAATGTTACACCAGCAAGAATTGAACAATCTCCATTTATATTGTATATATTTCTTTTTTAAAATTTTTTTTCTATTTATTTGACAGGTAGAGTTACAGACAGTTAGAGAGAGAGAGGCAGACAGAAAGGTCTTCCTTCCATTGGTTCACCCCTCAAATGGCCGCTACGGTCAGCACTGTGCTGATCCGAAGCCAGGAGCCAGGTGCTTCCTCCTGGTCTCCCATGGGGTACCAGGGCCCAAGCACTTGGGCCATCCTCCACTGCCCTCCTGGGCCACAGCAGAGAGCTGGACTGGAAGAGGGGCAGCCGGGACTAGAACCCGGTGCCCATATGGGATGCAGATGCCGCAGGTGGAGGATTAACCTAGTGAGCCATGGCACCTGCCCCTATATATTTCAATATATACAAATATATGCATATTTATGCAAGTTATATGTGTGTACATATACATCTATATAAACCCTCATGTTTATAGTCTTCATTTATAGGAATCAGTTGACAAATCCATGCTGTGGAAATTTTTGTTGTCCTTGGTGAGGCAGGAGATATAAGTGGTTGAATCATGTGATTTTATTCCCCCTGACTTTTCAAAGACATTTTCTCCCAGAGGGAAACACAAATGCTAAGGCTATTCCACATAATCTAAAGAGCGACTACTACTTCATGGTAATGACCAAGCTGTAAGAATGGAATTTTAGGAGCATATAATCATCCTCTAGGGAGCAAGTCTTACAAATTGAACCTATTTTACAGGTGGAAAATACCATAAAGAAAATGATTATTGAAGGGATTACTGGCACACTGCATTTCCACACAAGTCCAAGAGGAAAATATTCCAGTTTAACTCTATAAACCATGTATCTGAGTCAACCAGCCATATGTATTTTTTTATTAAAGCTTTCTATCCCATTACACAAGTAATGCTTACCAAATAAATGCTGTACATTTCTAACTGGCTAACTTTCAAGCTGCTTTGCCTATGCTTTTGTTGTTCCGTCTTTTAGTGTGAAGGCTGAGAAATCAAATAAGTGAAAGAGTGGCTGTAAGTATACAGCCCTTGGGCAGTGGCTATTCATGGCCTACAGCTGAAGCTGTGGTGGTAAAGCCAGGCTTTTTGCTCCATATGAGTATAACTAATAAATGTAGGGTATTCCACTTGGTATTCAATTAAGAGCTCTCTTGAATCTTGCTATTAAGGCCTATGAACTATTGAGTATAAAACTGAAGTTGATCACTGGGACTAGTGAGATGGCATTGGTGCATGCCACCTTGATGGGATTGAATTGGAATCCCCTGGTATGTTTCTAACTCTACCATTTGAGGTAAGTCAGCTTGAGCATGTCCCAAATTGCACATCTCTTCCCTCTCTTATTCCCACTCTTACATTTAACAGCGATCATTTTTCAGTTAAGTTGCAGCACTTAAGAAGAATTGTGTATTGATTACAGTATTCAACCAAAAGTATTAAGTAGAACAAACAAAAAAAATACTAAGAGGGATAACATATCAAGTTGCTCATCAACAGTCAGGGTGAGGGCTGATCAAGTCACCGTTCACAATTGATCATAATGATAGGACTAAGAACCAAAGGGATCACAGAAACAAGAATAGTGTCTGCAAATACTAGCTGATAGAATAAAAAAGGGAGAGAATGATCCAACATGGGAAGTGAGATACACAGCAGACCCATAGAATGGCAGATGTCCTAAACAGCACTCTGGCCTCAGAATCAGCCCTTAAGGCATGCGGATCCGGCTGAAAAGCCTATGAGAGTATTTCAGGCATCGAAAGCCAAGACACTCTGGGGAAAAAAAAAAAAAAACCTAAATGAAAGATCTCTGCGAGTGAGATCCCAGTGGAAAGAATGGGTCATCAAAGAAGGAGGTACCTTTCTCTGAAGGGAGGAGAGAACTTCCACTTTGACCATGGCCTTGTCTAAATATGATCAGAGTCAGTGAATTCAGGGGGCTTCCATAGCCTTGGCAGCTCATTACAAGAGCCTAGGGTGATTACTGATGCCATAAACAAGAGTGTCAGTTTGTTAAGTCAACAAGAGGAGTCACTGTGCACTTACTCCTCATGTAGGATCTTTGTCCTTAGTTTACTGTACATTGAGATTTAATGCTATAACTAGTACTCAAACAGTATTTTTCACTTTATGTTTCTGTGTGGCAGCAAACTGTTGAAATCTTTACTTAATGTATGCTACACTGATCTTCTGTATATAAAGAGAATTGAAAATGAATCTTGATGTGAATGGAAGGGGAGAGGGAGTGGGAAAGGGGAGGGTTGCGGGTGGGAGGGATGTTATGGGGGGGAAGCCATTGTAATCCATAAGCTGTACTTTGGAAATTTATATTCATTAAATAAAAGTTTGAAAGCAAAAAAAAAAAAATGAAGTTGAGCAGTTTAGCTCTTTTTGACATTATCACACTGCCTGAAATACAGTGAGGTAACCCCAAGAGTCAGAAGTCATCCATTATAGCCCATGGACAAATGAAAAATGACCAAATTGAGGGGAAGAGAGTAAATATATAAAACTTGATCATTAGTATACATAACGCTAGGAGTATGCTCCTGTACTCGTGCAAATACATCAACGAGTTTGTTGAACACGAGTTATTACATTGATTTTTAACAGAATACTACCAGATTATTATCGCCAAAGCTCCAATGAAGGAAATAATCTAAGCACTAAGCATTTTTGAGAAATTAAAATGACTTGGGGCAATAACCAGAAATTACAATAGAAAATCGATATACTTTATTTGAAAGGAAATAGAAGTGGTCTTTAACTTTTATCTTTTATAAATTTTCTCTAGGCAGCCAGAACAGAGAAGGTAGTGAGTCTTGTTTTGCCATCAGTAGTGTGACTTTCTGTAAATCTCACATGCTGTAGGGGCCACTTTGATTATTTTTTGTGTAGAAAGCACTCAGGTGAATAGGTAGTATGAGATTTTGTGTGCATTATCTTTATTTGTCTCTGTTCTCGTTGTTAAAAATACAGAAACAGAAGCAAAAACACTCTCAGACAAAAACGACCTTTTCTACATAGCTAGAGAAGTCAAATTAATAAGATTTCAAACAGTGGAACCAGTGAAGCTGTTAATAAGCCTCACACTTGAACCTCAGTAAAATTCTTCTGGTTTTTCCCAAACACTATGCCTGTCAATCCTGCTAGGCTTCAAGGAGTTTTACCTGTTCAAGATACAAATTCAATTTGAATCTATGTGATGCTAACTCACTTTTATTGCTTATTATTAAAAGGAGTTATTATATTTAAACAGAGGATCTTGAAGTCAACCTCAGGGATATGAGTAGATATGAGCAAAAATTAAGGAATCGAATCTTAAAACTTGAGAAATCCTTCAAAAAGATAAGGATAATTATCATTTCCTGTGTGTTGATGTTATTAATTTCCTCATTCATTTTTGGTGTTCATCTTAGGAAATGTCATGAGGCCTTGGGATAAATGAAACATGTTCCATGCTCATGTTTAATATGTTGATCACACAATACATGTCCAGAAATATTTTTGAGCATAGTTTCTTTCCACTTTCATACTACTTTTATCCAGAGTTCTCTTGATGGCTAACACAGATAACAGACAATACAGTGGAAACAGCAGAACTTATCAGTCCCCCATAAAAGGGGAATAATGAACATTCTTGAAAGTGTTGTTTCAAAAACTAAATGAGTTAATGTAGGTAAAGATCTTCAATGATTGGAACATATTACACATTATATAAATATTGTAATAATTACTATCAAAAGGATGATTTTCCTTTACAATTTTATTCCTATAATATGAATGTACTAGATATCATATTAAACCAGTTACTTTCCAATTCTGACCCTCAATTTCCTTGAATATAAAATAGAAAAATCTTTATGTTAAATAGATCATGTTTATGAAAAGGATTCATAAGCTACAAAACAACGCTGCCATGAAAACCCTGAATCTGAACTTCCTTTTTTTTTTTTTTTTTTTTTGACAGGCAGAGTTACAGTTAGACAGTGAGAGAGAGAGACAGAGAGAAAGGTCTTCCTTCCATTGGCTTTCCCACCTCAAATGGCCGCTACTGCCGGCACGCTGTGCCGATCCAAAGCTAAGAGCCAGGTGCTTATCGTGGTCTCCTATGGAGTGCAGGGCCCAAGCACTTGGGCCATCCTTCACTGCACTTCCGGGCCACAGCAGAGAGCTAGACTGGAAGAGGAGCAACCCGGACAGAACCAGGGCCCAAACCAGGACTAGAACCCAGGGTACCAGTACCATAGGCAGAGGATTGGCCTAGTGAGCCTCAGCGCCAGCCTGAATCTGAACTTTCAAAAGAACTCATTTAAATCCTAGGTTCATGTCTTAGTAGGTATGTGACCATGACTGAGGCCTTCTTAGTCTTCTTGTCTATAAAAAATAATGGTAAAATCATTTTCCCATGAAATTATTACCATGCAACATGACAGACATATAGAAAGTATTTTAAAATGTAAAAAAAAAAAAGTAGTCAACATAGGAAATAAATATTTCAATTTCTTAGCTATTTATTTGTTATACTCCATTTTGATATGTGATGATATATATTTCTAGCTTTCTAGAGAATCTGTATCCAGTTATCTTTTAATATTCTAGTTTTTAGGATCCACATTTAATAAATTTAGAAAATATTGTAGTTTGTACATATGAAGAATAGATGAAGAATTCAGTTAAATACAAGGAATTTATTTACCAGTCCTAAAATCTAGTCCTCTGTTATTAAGAATACAAGCAACTTTGCGAGTACTATTATCAAGACATGTGTATCAGATAGTTAAAAAGAATGCTGCAAGATGAAGAAAAGAGTAGAGTGACTTATAAAATATGAGTTCAATCAAATAATTAAAATGAGACAAAATATAATGCAAGGTCTTAATAACGTTTAAATTGTTGCCTGTGTCTGGGGATGAGATACCGGTATATTTATCTACTCTCCCTATCCAAATGTTTTTCTGTTATTTCAAATACCCAAACACGCGAATGTTTTAGAATATTTAAACCATTGACTATGCTTATCAGTTTCAGTGTAAAGGAAGACATGTTTCAGGAGAAGCTAAGAATTATGTATTTTTAAGAGTTTGTCTTGAGCTTGTTGAAACAAATTATTAAATAAATTTTGTTGCCAGTCCAGTAGTAAATATTTTGACTACTCATTACACCAAATGTCAAGATCAAGTTGGCATTCATAGATATCATTTATGTAGGCATACTGACATAGGTTCAGTAATCTTGAAAAGAAATCCTATAAAGAGGACAGAAATCTTTCTATGTGCTTTGACAGCTTAGATATACTTATCATAAATAAGATTATGACCTGAAAGCTATTTGTTGAGTTTAAAATTTAGTGAAACAATTGTAAAATGTGGACATAGTACATTAGAAACTTAGCTTTCAATGTTATAAATTCCTTCCCTACTAGTATTGTTTGGTCCAGGAAGCTAAAATCCTCTTGAGGAAGTAATTAGAAAAAAAGTGTACATCAAGGAAAATAATTGAGAATAGACTTAGGTTGACCTCAGAAAAGAACAAAACCGCAGAAGAAATTTCATAAGCTTTTATATTTGGCAAGAGAACTACAATATCTCTGATAATTAGGCTTTCAACACATTTGGATTTGCTAATTGGATCTAAGTTCTAATTAGACTTTTTATGTAACTAAGAATGACATATCATTGTATGAATTTAATGTGCTTTTACAGTTGAAACTGACAATTAGCAGCCTTTTCCAAATTATTTTAATAAGGAAAAAGCTGCCTTTGTTGATTATACTGTGATACCCTCTTCTCTTAAGATAAACTATGTCCATTTGAGTTTTCTTAATTAAAGACCTTTTGGGGAGCTCAAAGGGAAACTTGAATCTTCATAGGAAGTACCTAAATTGTCTATTTGCGAGGGATACCTGTGACGTTGGAAGCCATAAACAAATTGCATTACAAGGGAATAAATCATAGTCATCAGGAAGAACCAGCACAAATAACCAGGTGCTCCTGTAATCATTCAGTTAATCAAAACAGTCTCCAAATAGGACACGGGGTCTCTCACAGTTTTAAAGCGTGTATATGCAGAATGGGCTTCCAAATGTGCAGGCTCATGGAGCTGGTATTAGGATTAATAGCAGGACAGTTCTTCTCAACATGTGCATTACTCAACATGTGCATCACTCTGTAGCTTTGCTCACTGAACAGTTATGCACTAATTTGCCACATTATCTCTTTCTGTGCTCCTTACATCTGATTGAGAGGCTTCAGTTTTATCCTATTGAGGTTTAAAAGCACTCATTTGTAAACTGGCGGCCATCAGATTTGAATATTGTAAAAGATAGGAGCACATGAAGATATAAAAATAAACCAGTATTCTGGAAAGTAAAGAGCAGTGAATTATCTCAACTTGAAGGAATAGACTGCTGCCAAAATATTACAGACAAATTGATTGCACTGACAAGAAAAAAAGGCAAAGTGTAGTGCTTTATGTACTGTGAATATTTTGAAAACAAAGATCTATTACAGGATATTTTTCTCAGATGAAATAAGTTACCCTTCTAATCACAGTAAAATATTATAGATTTTTTTTTGCCCAGTTAAAACAGTATCACACCAAATTAAAACAATGAGCCTATAAAAAATTCTAACGTGCAGTAATTGATATATTAGAACAGATGTTATACTGGAATTATGTGAGCTATTATTTTTCCAATTAGTGCATTCCTGGACTGAGTTATTGGTGCATATGTAACTCCTCACTAAGTCAGATGTCTTCAGTGAGCTTTCTAAAGCATGTTGGGCACTGTCGTATGTGATACGACAATATTTAAAAACAGAAGGTGATTGGACTTGCCCCAAACGGTAGTGTTAGAAACGTGCCAGGGGATTCCAATTCAATCCCATCAAGGTGGCATGTACCAATGCCATCTCACTAGTGAAAGTGATCAGTTTCAGTTCATAATTGATCATGATGATAGGATTAAGAGTTAAAGGGGTCACATAAACAAGCCTAGTGTCTGCTAATACTAACTGATAGAATTTAAAAGGAGAGGACGATCCAACATGGGAAGTGGGATACACAGCAGACCCATAGAATGGCAGGTGTCCTAAACAGCACTCTGGCCTCAGAAGCAGCCCTTACGGCATTCGGATCTGGCTGAAGGGCCTATGAGAGTATTTTAGGCATGGAAAGCCAAGACACTCTGGCAAAAAAAAAAAAAAAAAAAACCTAAATGAAAGATCTCTGCGAGTGAGATCCCAGTGGAAAGAATGGGTCATCAAAGAAGGAGGTACCTTTCTCTGAAGGGAGGAGAGAGCTTCCACTTTGACCATGGCCTTGTCTAAATAAGATCAGAGTTTGCGAACTCGAGGCTTCCATAGCCTTGGCAACTCATGACAAGAGCCTCAGGTGATTACTGATGCCATAAATAAGAGTGTCAATTGTTAAATTAACAACAGAAGTCATTGTGCACTTACTCCCCATGTAGGATCTCTGTCCTTAATGTGTTGTACTATGTCAATTAACGGTATAACTAGTACTCAAACAGTACTTTATACTTTGTGTTTCTGTGTGGGTGCAAACTGTTGAAATTTTTACTTAGTATATACTTAGTATATACTAAATTGATCTTCTGTATATAATGATAATTTAAAATGAATTTTGATGTGAATAGGATGGGAGAGGGAGCAGGAGATGGGATGGTTGCTGGTGGGAGGGAGGGAGGTTATGGGGGAAAAAGCTACTATAATCCAAAGTTGTGCTTTGGAAATTTATATTTATTAAATAAAAGTTAAAAAAAGCAGAAGGTGGAACTTCTGATTGCTTCATTTGTTATTAATGCAGAAAGATAGCAAATCTGTGAAGGACCTTTGCTATACCAATTATCTCAAGAACTATCGTCACAGGCAGTTATCTGTGAGGCCTATAAAGAGAGACACGGACTGCTCTTTGGACAGAAAAGTCACCAGAGATATTTTATCTTTCAGCTTGGGTGCTGGAATCCTGTCACAGGCCTGAATGGATCATTGACTGACAAAAAACTGGAGAATAACATGCGTGGTGTGGTTCTGCGAGTGGTGACTGTTCTGGTAAGTCTTGGCTAAGCCCTGTGGCTTTGGATTCTAGAGCACTTCATTCTTCACTTTTTTATCTTTTATTAATGGAAGCATAATCCTAAACAAGACTTCAAATCTTGACTGTATTTCCCAAGATAATTTTTTTTTAATTTTTGACAGAGTGGACAGTGAGAGAGACAGAGAGAAAGGCCAAGATAATTTTAATAGTCATATTTTCCATCCTCAAACTTATGTGGGTCAGCATCAGATTTTTGCCGGATTTTCTATTAATTACAGTGCTTTTGTCAGAAACTTTCTTAGACAGGTTCGGCCCACTTTCATTCTCCTACACTTTTCTACACATGGAAAAGTAAAGGTGTTCTTCAAGAAGTCTCTCACTAAAACTAGAGATGTAGAAATGAAGATAACCATGCCAAACAAGGGAAGATTTGGTCAAATGATGTACATTCAGTAATAAAATATTAGTAGACTAAGGACAGTCCTTTTCTAGTAAGCACCTACTTCAAAGTAAATATTATTCAGTTGCAGAAGACAGTTAATGGGTATCAACTGAATTCCAAGTTCAGTACTGATTACTAAGGATAACAAGTAAAATAAACAGAAAAGATTGTGTCTTTCTGGAGCTTAGTTAGTGATTTTCTGAATATTAAGTGGGACTATATATACATTTGAAATCTATGATTCTATTTCTTTATTAAAAACAATATAATTATAACTTATTCTCTACCTATTTTCTCTCCCAATAAACATATAAAATAAGACACTAATATAATTGTTGTAAAATACTCACATGAGTACTAAGTAGCCATAAAACATGAAGGCCTGCCCTTGCCCATCTTATTCCAACCCTATTTAACCTTGAACTACACTACCACAGTACATTTCAACACCTGGCAGTCCACGTTAATTTTTCTTCAGAAAAGCATGCTTGTTTTTGAATTTGAAAAGGCTTTTGTAGAGGATAAATAAATTGCATTAGTAAATAGAAGAGTCTTAGGGTTTGAACACGATAATATGTCCCTGAATTCCTGTGGGTCTTTAAACCTGGAAATCATTGGTTCTAAGAAAGTGGACACTTAATCCAATGGTGGTGATAGGAGGCCTAGTGGAAGGTCCTCAGGTCATTGAGGGTGTGCCCTCAGAAGGTGATTCTATGGAGAGGACTGGATAGAGAAGCCCGGCTGAGTTCAGCTTCTGTTTCTTTGCTTACCATGTGATCTGCCTTTGCCCATTCCTCAAGCTCCATCATTGCCAACTTCATCACAGACCAAACCAATGGGAAACCTAGTTTTGAACTTAAACTTTTAAAGTGGTGACCTAAGTAAACCTTTGCTCTGTGTAGAGTTTTCTCAGGTATGCCACCATAGCAATGAAAAGTTGACTAATAAAGAGAATGAGTCTTTTTGACTAATTGGAACTAATTGTATCATCCAACCTGTGTACATTGTTTATTATTATCAATTAGGTAGACTCAACATAATTTCATGTCTTACAAAAAGAATCTGAGTATTATCCATGAAAGGAAATATAAATGAGTAGCCTATTCTCCCTTTTTTGGTGCTTATAGTTTATTCCTGGTTATTGACTGTTTGATAAATATATTGTAAATACTCCCCATCTTAAAGTGATGCACTTCTGTATGCACATGTAAATAAAGATATGCTTTTGCACTGATGTGCCAATATTATAATAGGACAGACATCTGAAGTGCAGCAAACTATTGATAGCATCTATCAATATTTGCTATTAATAACAATCAATATTATAAATTCCAGTAGCAATTGCAATGATAGCCATTATATGTGCTTCATTTTTCTTTGGGTAAAACAAAATAAAATTTTAAGGCCAATTAGCCTCATTCAATTGTTAAGGAAATACTCATTTGTTACTACATGAGTGACTTGGTAATAGACATATGATAAATAATGCACACTCAGTCCTCAAAGTATACATAGACTCTTGTGAGAGGGATGAACATAAAATGAAACAAACAAGATTTAAGTATTTACTATGTGCAAGGTGCTTTCCTAAGTCCTTCGATGTATCACCTTATTCACTTCTCACAATATTCCCAAGAAATAGATACTATTATGACCTCTCAAAAGTGGGAAAAGAAACTGAGAAATCCAGGTGTTGAAAAAAGGATGGTTGGCCGGCGCCGCGGCTCACTAGGCTAATCCTCCGCTTGCAGTGCCAGCACACCGGGTTCTAGTCCTGGTCAGGACGCCAGTTCTGTCCCAGTTGCTCCTCTTCCAGTCCAGCTTTCTGCTGTGGCCCATGAGTGTAGTGGAGGATGGCCCAGGTCTTTGGGCCCTGCACCCACATGGGAGACAAGGAGGGGGCACCTGGCTCCTGGCTTCGGATCAGCACAGTGCCAGCCATAGCAGCCACTTGGAGGGTGAACCAATGGAAAAAGGAAGACCTTCCTCTCTCTCTCTCTCTCTCTCTACCTCTCTACCTCTCTACCTCTCTACCTCTCTACCTCTCTACCTCTCTATCTAACTCTGCCTGTCAAAAAAGAAAAAAAAGATGGTGGAAAGTGAAATAGATGGTAATGATCAAAGTTAGGATTCAAATACCAGAAGTCTGACTCTGTATCACTTAACCACTTCCCTCTTAGCAACGCATTGCACTCTCTTCACTCCTACTGGGATAAGTATGAGAATTGAAGTATCTAAAGACCTTATTTGATTTAAGTGTTGGAAATGCTTAACTCCAAATAAGGCGAAAGTGAGTTTTATTGGGAGAGCTGTGTTGAGACAATTATTTTAAATTCATTCCCATGCCGAATAAAATGATTGCTATTTTGTTCATCAAACGGTAATGTTTCACACAGTGTTAATGCCTACATGCTCCAGGTTCACCTTCATGACTCATAATGGCCTGTTCTCCTGCAAGCTCAGTCCTGCACAGATCTTGAATGTAGTTAGTTCGTGGTGAGTGATATGGGAACAATCTGCTTTCCCCAAGCCTGCTGTGGTGGTTTTATCGTTTGGGTGTCCACTTGAGGACAAAGATTGTTGCACTAACTACATTCCCAAAATACACAGCTATTGTACTTGAAAGTAATTTTGCATGCTTTCTGTTCATTCCTGGAATTCCAATGGGAATGAAACCCAACAGTGACCTTCTCTTTCCTCAACTTTTCCATTAACTCCAAAATCTTAACTTTTTACTCTGCTCAGCTTTGAAACTAGAATTTGGTCTATATTGGACTGGAGTTGACTACCTAAACACCACCCTCTTTTATTGCAAGTATTTACTTGTGACACTTTCCAGAAGAGAGAAAAATAAGAGCTCATGGGTAAAGTCCCTGTATTCTATTGTAACTGAAATCAATTCAGGAAATTTATGCCATCAATTATAAGCTAAGATAATTGATCTTCATTACCTAAGTTTTGAAACTCCCATTCCTATCACTGTAAATGATACTTTATTGACTTGAAGGACATAATCTAATATTTATCCAAAATCAAATTATTCAGCATTAAGTTATTTGTGACCCTAGGGGCAAACAAATAGTATATTCAAATGGTTCACTGAAGAGAGCTAAATTCAGAGATTAGACTAACAAAGATCTAAAGATAGTTAAAGCAGCCAACAAGGATTGTGGAAGCACTAGTACCTTGACTCACAGAAAGGCTTGACTTCCGTGAAGACTGATGGGGCATGAGGAGACATTATCCCCAGACCTGGCAGTAGGAGAGGGATCATTCGTAGCAGCTGTGAACTTTGGTACAGGAAGAGAATGGAGAAAGAGAATCACTGCAAAGCTACAATCAGGCAGTGAAGAAATGATAATAGGGAAATCCTAATCTCACTCTTCCTGTCTGTCCATGATATCCAATTCCAAATCCAACTGGCAATCAGAAGGCTTAGAAGTCCACATCAGAAAGAATGTGTAGGGTTAGCCCTCTAGGACACAGAACAGGGCAGTTAAGGCCACACTGAGTGTGGCAGGAAACAGAAAAAAGAGCACCAATGCCTACCATTTGATAGGACCTGCTATAAGAAGTTTTTATATGTTTACTTATTTCATCCTTTAGAAACCCTACAGGATCTCTACTAATTATGTTAGAAGAATGAAAAGCAAGCCCTGATTAGCTAATTAAGTTTCCGTGTCCTTATAGCTAAGAGGAGGAGCGGGAGATTTATTTCAGGCTCAGAGATCCTGATTGCAGAGTCTGTGTCCTCAGCCACTCTGATCTTTTGGCTTCCAGGACAGAATGAGCTCATGGTAGGCTTAAATTAAATCTTGTGTAACTGTTGAATTGTGAAGGTTGCATGTTGTTGGACTGGTGATGCAGGAGCATTTTTCCTAAATGACCTCACATACAGACAACTTTATATTCAACCATCACCAAAACCAAGAAACATCTCTTCTAAATGAAGAAAAAGCAAGGATGAGAAGAAAAAGCAGACCCTATCTTATGCCGCTACTAGTCTCTATTTTCATATTTTGCCCACTTAGCTCTGCTTCTTAGGAAGTGGATTAAGTGGACCTTGGGGTCTTAGAAACACCCTTAGAAAATGTGTATTATAAAAAAATTATTCATTGATCCCAAAACTATTAGACACCAAATAAACTTCTTAAATTCTGGTTTTTTTCATGAACTTTTTGGGTATGCTTGTATTACTACAAACTACGTTTGAAATAATTTTTTTCCTATTTGATTTCGTAGTTTCCACAAATTAAGATATTCAGAAATGACAAATTACATTTCTCAGTTTCATGATAATTCACAAGAAAAGTTGGTGGAAACATGAGTGAGTTTTGAATATAATCATAAGATTTGTGAAAGCACAAGTGAAAATAAAGACATGGGAAGCTATACAGCATCAAGAAAAATATACCTGGAAAAACATAAACTACTATTTGGAAGGCACTTGCTAACTAATACTTTGTATCTGCCTGACTTGGTTGGGCTTAAAACAGACACATGGCATCTCTGATAAAACATGCCTTCACTTATAAATTTATTTGAGAAGAATATATTAAGCACAGTCTAGATGTTTGAGGAATATAAAATATGGACAAATGAGGCTCATATGTTAAAGGGGGTGGAGCAGCTGCTTGTGATGCCAGCATCACATACCAAAGTACTGGTTCAAGTTCTGGATGCTCCACTTGCAATCCAGCTTCTCACTGATGTGTCTGGGAAGGAAATGGATGATGGTCCAAAGACTTGGGCATCTTCCACCCTTGTTGGAAACCTAGATGAAGTTTCTGTCTCCAGGTTTCAGCCTGTCCCAGCCTCGGCTGTTGAAACTATTTGGGAAGTGAACCAGCAGATGGAAGATCTCTCTCTTGCTCTCTCTTGCTCCCTGTCTTGTTGTCTTCCTTAAATCTGTTTTGCCCAGAAACCTTTTATTTAAGGTATATAAACTTCATGCATTTAATAAATACAACTTTAGGAACATAGTGATTCTTCCCACCATAACCGCCCTCCCACCAGCACTCCTACCCTTCTTCCTCCTCCTCCTCCTCCTATTCCTACTGTTATTTTTTTTTAATTTTTTTTTTTTGACAGGCAGAGTGGACAGTGAGAGACAGAGAGACAGAGAGAAATGTCTTCCTACTGCCATTGGTTCACCATCCAATGGCTGCCACGGCTGGCGCGCTGCAGCCGGCGCACCAAACTGATCTGAAGCCAGGAGCCAGGTGCTTCTCCTGGTCTCCCATGGGGTGCAGGGCCCAAGGAGTTGGGCCATCCTCCACTGCACTCCTGGGCCATAGCAGAGAGCTGGACTGGAAGAGCGGCAACCGGGACAGAATCCGGTGCCCCAACCAGGACTAGAACCCGGGGTGCAGGTGCCACAGGTGGAGGATTAGCCAAGTGAGCCATAGCACCAGCCCCTACTGTTATTTTTAACTAAGATTTATTTTCAATTCACTTTATATACATAAGATTAACTCTGTACTAAGTAAAGAGTTCAACAAATAGTATTTAAAAACTGTTCCTCAGCAGTTTTTTTTTTTTTAATTTCTCTTTTGATTTCTTCAATGACCTACTGTTCATTCAAGAGCGTGTTGTTCAGTCACCTTATATTTGCACATGTTCAAGAGATTCTTGAGTTGTTGATTTCCATTGTGGACAGAAAAATGTATGGTATGATTTAGATTTTTTTGAATTTGTTGAGACTTGCTTTATGGCCTAGCAGGTGGTGTGTCCCAGAGAAACTTTCATGCACTGGTGAGAAGAATGTGTATTTTGCATCCATAGGATGAAAAATTCTGTTGATATCCATTAGGTACACTTGGTCTATAGTGTTGATTAACTCTGTTTCCTTGCTGATTTTCTGTCTAGTTGATCTGTCCATTGCTAAAAGTGGGGTAATGTAGTTCCCCGTTACTATTGCATTGGAGTCTATGTCTTTCTTTAGATCCATTAACATTTCTTTTGAATCACCAGGTGCCCTGTAATTAGGTGCATATACATTTATTATAGTCACATCTTCCTATTGAACTGATCCCTTAATCATTAAGCAGTACCCTTCTTCGTCCCTTTTAACAGATTTTGTGTTAAAGTCTATTTTCTCTAATATTAGGATGGCTACACCAGCTAATTTTTGGTTTCTGTTAGCATGGAATATCTTCTTCTATCCTTTCACTTTCAGTCTGTGTATCTTTGTTGGTGAGATGTCATTCTTATAGGCAGCAACAGGTGGGTTTTTTTTAATCCATTCAGCCAGTCTGTCTTTTAACTGGAAAGTTGATGCCATTTACATACAAGATGACTATTGATAAGTAACGACTTGGCCCTGTCATCTTACCACAAATATTCCAATGGTTTACTTTGGATTTCCTTTGTACTTTTATTGGGAGATTTTCTGCCTTTACCTTCTTTCATAGTGATTACCATGTTTCTGTGTTTCTGTGTGTAGCACATCCTTAAGCATCTTTTGTAAGGCTGGTTGCATGCTGACAAATTGTTTCAATTTCTGTTTGTTATGGAAGGTCTTTATTTCACCTTCATTCATAAATGAGAGCTTTGCAGGGTACAGTATTCTGGGTTGAGAGTCTTTTTCTCTTTAAGATTTGGAATATATCTTTCCATTCTATCCTAACCTATAGGGTTTCTGATGAGAAGTCAGCTGTGAGACTGAAGATCCTCTGAAAGTAATCTGGCATTTCTCTTGTGCATATTTTAGAATCTTTATTGATATTATGTAAAAATATTATAATGCAAATATTTTAGATTAAGTAATATGATGTTTTTACAAAATGAAGTTAGTGGATAATCCTAGAGAGTTACATTAAAAACACTGGCAAGAAGCCATCACAAAGAGAAAAACTGCTTTAAAGGATACCTCCAGAAGGAAAGAAATAGCAATAGGAAACACAGCCAGTTGAAAAAAATAGGACGAAAATAACAATGAGAAAAAATAATGTTTAAACTAAAACTGTTGCTACAGCCACAGAAGGATGTAAGCAGGAACTACACAAAGCTTATCTTAAACCACTACCACACAAAGCAGGGTCCAAACTACGTGTGACCATGTACCAGGTTTCCCCATGTAACTCCATGGAGAGGAGTGTGTGTCTGGCTGTAGCAGACAGTAGCATGTTGAGTTAGGAATTTAAAATTACTTCCTTGTTAAAAGATTTATTTTATTTATTTGAAAGGCAGACTTACAGAGAGATGGGGGAGAAGCAGAGAGATTTCCATCTGCTGATTCACTCCTCAAGTGGTTTTAATGGCTGGTACTGGATCAAGTCAAAGCCAAGAGCCTTTGACTCCATCTGGGTCTCCCACGTGGGTGCCAGAATCCCAAGTACTTGAATCATCTTCCTCTGCCTTTGTAGGTACATCAGCAGGGGTAGAGCAATTGAGTATTCATTCAGGATGCCGTTACCACAGGTGGTGGTTTAACCTACTGTGCCACAATATTAACCCCAAATAATTCCTTTTCCTTAAGTTCACCATCATTTTCAGCAGGCTTTATTTCCCTGTGAAAATCCACATATTGGGGCCACTGTGGAGGTTTAGTTGTGGCCATTTGCAACTCCAGAATTTCATATGGATCAAGTCCATGTCCTGCCTGTTTCACTTCCAATCCAGCTCCCTATTAATGGCCTGGGAAAAGCAGTAGAGGAAGACCCAAGTATTAGGTCCCCTACCACCCAAGTGTGAGACCCAGATGAAGCTCTTGGCTCCTGCCTCGGGCCTGGCCCAGTCCCTGCTGCTGTGGCCAAATGGGGAGTGAAGCCATGGGTGGAAGATCTCTCCCTGTCTCTCCTTCTCACCCTATAATTCTGCCTTTCAAATAAGTAAATAAGTCAAAAAAAAAAAAAAAAGAGAGAGAGAGAATGACCCAACATGGGAAGTGGGATACACAGCATACTCATAGAATGACAAATGCCCTAAACAGCACTCTGGCCTGAGAATCAGCCCTTAAGGCATTCAGATCTGGCTAAAAAGCCCATGAGAGTTTCTCAGGCATGGAAAGCCAAGAAACTGTGGCAAAAAATGACCTGAATGAAAGATCTCTGGGAGTGAGATACCAGTGGAAAGAACGGGCCTTCAAAGAAGGAGGTACCTTTCTCTGAAAGGAGAGAACTTTCACTTTGATTATGACCTTGTCTAAATAAGGTTGGAGTTTGTGAACTCAAGAGCTTTCCATAGCCTTGGCAGCACATGGCAAGAGCCTCAGGTGATTACTGATGTCATAAATACGAGTGTCAATTGTTAAATCAACAACAGGAGTCACTGTGCACCTACTCCCCAAGTAGGATCTCTGTCCTTAATGTGTTATACTATCCAAATTAATGGTAAAACTAGTCTTCAAACAGTACTTTATACTTTGTGTGTCTATGTTGGTGCGATCTGTTGAATCTTTACTTAGTTTATACTAAGTTGATCTTCTGTATATAAAGATAATTAAAAATGAGTCTTAAGAATAGGATGGGAGAGGGAGTAGGAGATGGGATGGTTTGTGGGTGGGAGAGAGGTTATGGGGGAAAAACTGCTATAATCCTAAAGTTGTACTATGGAAATTTATATTTATTAAATAAAAGTTTTGTAAAATTTTTTTTAAAAAAAGGAAAAATCCACGTTACCTAAGAGAGATAAAACATTATTATACAGCATGCCTAAACTGTTAGTCTTGAGTCAAAAACTATTCTCAACTATTGTTAAGAATCTATTATAAGCTAATCATTGCTCTGAATTCCAGAAAGGCAAAGATAAACAAGATATAGCTCCTGCTTTTAAGGAGTTGCTTGTAAACCACCTCACCGAATTGCTAAGATCTGTATCAGAAAGCAGGATCTGTGTGTACACAACTCAGAATTAAATACATTTTGGAGAGGTTGGGAGAAAAAAATAATAAACTTGAGAAATTGAGAAAGAAAGAGGGAAAGAGAATACTTGAACAAGCACAAGACAAATGTTGCAACTTTTTGGTAATCTCATCTCAAAAATGGCATGCAGGACCAGCTTCCTGCATGTAGGAAACAGTTTCACTCCCCATTTCACTGTGTTCTTTTCCTCACATTTCATTGTATGTCTATCAAAGGGTACTTCACAAAGTTCTTGGAAACTAGAATTAAAGATTAAGTTTGTGGGGCACTTGACCTAGTGGTTAAGAAGTGCATTATCTCCTATCTGAGTGCTTGGGTTTGATACCCTACTCCAGCTTCCTGTTAATGCAGGAAGACCCTGGTAGGCAGTGGTAATGGCTCAAGCAGTTGAGTCTTCCAAGTAGCTGGGAGACTTGAATTGAGTTTGTGGCTCTCAGCTTTGGCTCTAATCATGGGTCCTTGCCTTCATATGGAAGTGAATCAGCAGATGGGAACACTATATCTTTCTGTCTGTTGGTGTCTATCTGTGCTTGTGCATGTTTGTGTTTCTTTCTCTGCCTCTCTCTCTCTCTCCTCTTTCTCTGCCTCTCTCTCTCTCTCTCTCTCCTTCTCTGTCACTCAAATAAATCAATAAAATTTTTTGGAAAAAAATTAACTTTTCTGCAAAAATTTTTGAAATCCATGCATGAGGGATATCCAGGAAATTCATGAAAATACATATAGGAAAAACTATACAGGGATTTCAAAAAAGTTTTCACCAAAATAAACTCATTTTTCATTGTTTTTCTATGAAATTGTGAAATAAACATTTAATAATTTTGTTAGTGTCAGACTCACCCATTCAACTTAAGTATCAATAAGATAGAAAATTGATGTTCAGTTATAATCTCTGGCAAATACATGCAGCTCCATAAATATTAAATGAACAAATTAAAACATTCTGGTATCCTGAGGAGAGATTGTGTGTGTGTGTGTGTGTGTGTGTACATGTAAAAAACAGAGGGAAGTAGGAAAAGAAGGGAAAGAAAGGAAATGAGGACAGGACTCTATGTATGACTATAAAAATAAGGACAGTGGTGGAGAAAAGCCTGTGCCAGAGTAGATGGTATTAGAGATCTTCATTCTTGACTTCCATACACGAAGGGCAAATTTCCAAGCAAGATGGCAAAGGAACTCTTTTACTTGAGCATGGTATTTCATTCCTGAATTCTTTGTTAGAGCTTGGTGAACTAAATCAGTCAGCGTAGATGGAATGTTGAGTGCCTGTTGACAATGAACATGTGTTTAGCCTTGTGCTTCTTATAGTTTTGTTCTAAAGAACATCTTGGTTTCTCAGACCTATGAAACTCCAAAAATGCCTTTGCTAGGTCCATTGCTCTTCACTCATCAAAGCACTAAATGTCCCAAAAAGATCAATATCCTCTAATGTTTATAGTTTTCTAAGATATTTATTCTGTCTTAATACATTCCTACTCAAACTCCCCATGCCATTTACAAAGGGTTTTCAAAGAGTTCATGGGAAATTTACATTATTAAAAAACTAGGCGTGTATTTCAAATTTTATTTCACCAAAATAAACATCTTTTACTTCCATCAGCCTGTGAACTTTCATAAGGGCCTTGGTAGTGTTACCATAGCTGCCCCTTAACTTCCCATCTATCCATCAGTACATCTGACTCGGCATTATTCATTCAGCATCCTCTCTATATTACGTTACGCCTGGTGCTAGGAATGCAGAGGCAAATAAAATAGACACAGCCATCACTGTCATTGAATATGACAGCTTTTGGGTAAAATTGCCAAAATTCAAATGCAAACAGTACTGAATAGCTAGACTAGGAAGATCAGAAAACGCTTCTCTGAGAGAGAACTGTTTGAATTGCACCCGGCTAAATGTGAAAGACCTTTCTGGATGTCCTAGATGTCTCCCAGGGTGGAAGATGGAGAGAAGACATGGGCAACAAGATTATTTGCACACAGATAAAACCTAAACCATATTATGAAAGTCTACAATCAGTAAGAATAGTATCTTATAGAATCTATCTGCTTTTATGACCAACCACTGTCCTATAACAATCAATAATTTTGGTTTACCACTTGAAGTTCTACTTTTGGACTCAGCAATAAGTATAGAAAGCATTAACAATCTTCTTTTCCAACTAATCAGCCACTGAATCTTTTGATATACTTAGTAAATGTCATAGTAGTAAATATGACAACCCATTCTCACTGGGTCTCAACACTAAGTACCTATGTAGTTTTAAGGTAAAGAAATAGAAATGTTTCATTCAAAACCTCAAGAATGGTTTGTGTTATTAAATAGCATGTTTACCTTTGGTGAGAAGTTAAAGATGACATAGAATCATTAATTTTCTCTTGGATTTATCGGTAATCATTTGTTTGCTTTATTTGTTACACAATGCTTCCATTTCTACATGGATTAATGCTTCATAATTTGTCTTCTCACAATGTGTGGGAAGCACAGATTCACACCAACTCAGAAAAATGGATAAAGGGGAAAAAGAATGGAGCAGAGTACAATTTTGTAGATGCATGATCCTCTGAGTCTGAGCAAATGGCAAGTCAAACAGACTTTTTAAATTTTTTTCTTTTACAATTTTTTCTTCCTCAGACTGCGACTCTTCAGGAATTTTAAGAATTTAACCTTCTTATAACAAATAAAGGAAAAAAGTACTTTTTTAATTCTAAAGGACACTGTAACAGAGGCATACACACCACATGTTTAATTGGTACAAATGCAAGAAAGTCGGAAGGTTTGATTGTTATTTATTTATGTCAGTGTGAAGTCAAGAAATGTGCTTGTTTTCCTCTTAAAAGTATAATTAATCATGGTTATAAGACTTCAGATTTTTGTGGGAGACTATCTGGAGGACCCTAAAATAGACAAACATCAGTTGCAGAATCATGAGTTTTAGGCCCAGGTGGTGTTACCAAAATTTGCAAACCTGCTAATAAGAGTCCCAACAGCTCTCCTGCCCATGAAGCTGCTGCTGCCTAGAGGAACAGTGAACAGAAAATACCCAGCACCTGAAACATACGAACAAATGTAGCCCACACAATGATCTTCCAATAGCTCAACAAGTTTGTGTGTCAATTGCATGTCTCCCCTGAAATGTATTTGGTTCCAAGATAGCTTTATATTTTTTTTTTTATTTTTTGACAGGCAGAGTTAGAGAGAGAGAGAGAGAGAGAGAGAGAGAGAAAGGGAGAAAGGTCTTCCTTTTCTGTTGCTTTACCCCCGAAACGGCCGCTATGGCCGGCACGCTGCGCCAATCCAAAGCCAGGAGCCAGGTGCCTCCTCCTGCTCTCCCACGCGGGTGCAGGGCCCAAGCACTTGGGCCATCCTCCACTGCCTTCCCGGGCCACAGTAGAGAGCTGGACTGGAAGAGGAGCAACCAGGACAGAACCGGCGCCCCAACTGGGACTAGAACCTGGGGTGCCAGCTCCGCATGAGGAGGATTAACCAAGTGAGCCGCGGCGCCGGCCCCAGATAGCTTTACATAAATGCTGTATGCTGATCTTATACTAAAAATACTCTAGTAATAGCCCTGAAATCTCATTGTCCTTAAGGTTTTTGCTGTTTTTTTTTTTTTCCCAAGTCTTTGCTACTTGGACATCTTCAGCTTTTTCAAACCCGCCAAATAGAGGTGTAAGGTATCATAAGGTCTTCGCCTTTGCGCTTGTTAAACCTGAAAGCAAGGGTAGGGTTGGGCGAGTAAGCCCCACAGGGGGCTCCTTTGAACAAGTTCTCACAGCAGGCAGATGGGAAGGAGCTCAAGGCAAACTGGTGGCTCTGACAGCTACGCCACAGAGGGCGCCTTTGGAAGAATTAACAAGTAATGAAGCTTGGTTCAGGGCATCTGCGAGAATGATGACTCTGGCTAAGGAGATGCCCAGCAGGTGATATATAAAATCACCTGAAAGTCCCAATAAAAGATGGTAATTTCCATATAATAATACTCCAGTGGCAGTACTGAGTACAGCACTGTGGCTGAGAACACAGTTCCTCAGTCAGTCTCTCTTCTGGAGTGGCAAGGCAAGGAGTTCTGTGGACCCACTCCCCAGCAGCAGAAGCCAAGCTACCTGAACTTCAGGAACCAAGCCAAACCAACAACCACCGAGAAATTTAGCATCTTCAGAAATATGTGCAAATCAAATATCTGACATGGTGCTTGCAGTTAGCATATATGTCGCTCCCCCTCTTCGTGGAGGAACGACACAGGACCCTGCGCTGTTCTTTCTGTCTGCTCGGCCCTCCCCGGGTTTGCTGCTGGTTCTTCCCGGGTTGGCTACTATCCCTTCCACCTCCGTGGAAGGGCAGTTCCCCCTGGCCACATTCCCCACTTCCGCAGGGGAGCGGCACACCGCCGGCCGGCTCTCTCGGGGGGCTGCACAGGTGTTCCCTCAGGTGTTCCCCTTAGATGTTCCTGGTGCATGCCGTCTCTCTCCTCCTTTATAGTCCTCCTCTGCCAATCCCAACTCGGCTGCCCACACGCCGAGTATGCTGCTCTCCTCCAATCAGGAGCAAGCCCCACAGTTTATTGGTTGAACTGGAGGCAGCTGTGCAGAAGCTGTTTACTTCTCTCCCAGCGCCATATTGTGGGAGAGCAGATGCATAGAATAAGTCTTAATTCTAGTAACTCAGTCCAGTCCGGGCTGCTCCCCACACATATATAAATAAATAGTACAAATCAGTACTGGGAGGAAAAGAAAGCAATATTGAAAGTGGAAAGATCTGGACAGTTCTCCAAAGATGACAGGCAAATTGCCAATAAGCATAGGAAGTGATGGTGGCCATCACAGAAACGCAAACAAAACCACTAAGAGCCACCACATCTAACCCACTAGGACAGCTACAAAGAAGAGGACAGACTATAACACGCATTGGTAAGGATATTGAGAAACTGGAACCTGTATATATTGCTGATGGGGATTTTAAATGGTACAGCTTTTTCAGATACTGTGGAACAACATGGGTGAAAATTGAAAATTTGCTAAGTATAAGGACTGGTTATAATGGACTACATATTGTACCACCCCATTTATTTGAAATGTCCAGAACAGGCAAGTTTGTGGGGTTAGGATGTAGCTTATTAATTGCCCAGGGTCTAGGATTGATGATGGCTAATGACATTGGGATTTTTTGCAGGATAATGATATTCTAAAACTGACTGGAACAGTGGCTACACCTATCTATGAATGAACTAAAGCCACTGGACTGTACACTTTGGGTGAATTGTAGGGCATGGGGATTCTATCACAATAAGCTATTGAAAAGAAAAAGAAAGAGAGTCTCTGGAAGCAGACCGTCTATGTTGAAGCCCCCAGCTCTGCTACTTGTGAATTTAGCCCGAGTATTTCAACTCCTTTAAGTCTATTTCTTCTTCTGTAAAATGGAGTTGATAATATTATCCACCCTATAGAACTGCTCTGAAAGTTAAAGGAACTAACACTCGCACAGAACAAAGAACTTCCAACAGAGCCTGACACACAGAAAGTGCCGTATACATGTTAGTTATCTGTGCAGAGCACGTTAAGGGAGAAAAATAAATGATGCCTCCGAGTCATGGATATGGCAGTAGGGAAGGCTTGAAAGATAATACTTAAATAAGCTCTGAAAGACAAGAGCAGGAATCATCAAGGTATAGATAAAAGGCAAAAGATCTCTAGCAAGGTAAAGATTATGTACAAAAGTAGGTATTCTATCAAGAATTCAGTCCTCTGGAATAGCTTGAAATATCATCTGAAGTAAATAAACTTGAATACACGAAATTCCAGCTCCTTTAGAAACTCCTCAATGAGAAATTCATTTGTGAATAGGAAGGTAGCACTGCAAAATGTGGGCAATATATGTCAATGTGGCAAAAATACCATTGTTAAAGCCACGATTCAGCCTCAATTTTAAACAAAATGGTACTGGTTTGTGTTCTTGAAACAGAATAATCAGTAGACAAAGCTCTGCATTACATGTGCATTTTGTTCTGTCTCTCTTGTTGATTGTACCCATCTTATGTGAAAGAAAAGGGGAAAATAAGATTTTTATGAACAGACACTTGAGGAAAAATGGCCTATGCAAACGATGTAATTTATAGCAACTCTGGAATGTGTGTTCACTTCAAAGCTGACTGAAGAAAATCATCACGAGAATTGAGGCATGGCAATCTTGACGATTTCTTATTCTCTCACATCACACCCATCTTTGAGATGATAACTGCCACACAGACAACTACGGGTATCAGTATTGCACAAATCAAAATAACAGTGCATGACCCAGCCTTTTTTTTTTTCCCTCCTGGAAGCTGAAACTTGAATTCGTAGATTAAACAATGAATAAATATTGGAGAGGTGTATTATAATGTACTTCTGAAAAATAGATTTACTACTTGTCACTAGAAGTTTAAAAAGAGATGGATGGCATCATTTGCAAATTCAAAGATAGAAAAACAGTAGGGATATTGACTTCCAGACCTTGTATAATATCCTAGCCAAAGTCTCAGGAACTATATTATATCTTACTTTTAGAAAGAAATGTGCCACTGCATCAGAAAGAAAACCTAATGTTAAAGTGACCTTGAAGTTTTAAATTGTCTTTTGGCAATGTAATAGTTTCAGCATAGTCACAACAGAAAGCCAGCTTTGTGTGAGATGCCTCGGTATTGAACATGAGTGTGAATTATAAAACCTGGAGAGATGCTGCTGGAATAGATTTTATGTGTCAGAGTTATAAAAAGAATTAATAAGGAATTAGTAATTATTAAAGCTTATAGATTACATTATCAGCCAACTTAATAGTAAGTTTCATTCTTCGTATTAAGTATTTTAGTATTTTACTGGAGCCCTAAATATGATTTTTTGCATTTTTCTCAAATGACTGATACTGATAGCTATTAAATGAACTTTTCTAAATTACATATGTGCTAAAAAAAATGGAATCCTTGCTTTTCTAATTGTCTCCTAGCTGTGACACCATAACAAGGGCTAGACTAGGCTAAACCACTATAAAACCGAGCAAAGTACGGAAAAATCTTTTGGAATTTGTTCAACAGATGGTGGTAGACTTTGATTCTTAAAGATTGGAAGCAAGTAAATATTCCAAACATTACTCTTGTTTTCTGGCTTTTGGCAGTTGCCATAATGGAGGTACAGAGCTTGTGGACTTCTCTGAGCTGAGAAAATAGAGATGAGGTTATGAGAAGGCTAAGTGGGTTGATGAGTTTGGTGACATAGTCTGGTACCAAGCAGGGTAATGTAGGGGTGAAGAGAATTTTTCCTTTCACCCTCTGAGAGTTGAATATTTGAGTCTATGAAATAAACTAACAATAGATTAGCAGGAGAAAAGGCATTTAAATTTATATCTCCTATCCACACAAGAGCTGCACCAAGATGGTTCAAATAAGAGCCAGGTGGTTGAGGCTTCTTTTTAAATTTTATTTAAAGATTTATTTATTTATTTGAAAGGATGAATTATAGGGAGAAACACACACACACACACACACACGTCTTCCATCCTCTGGTTCACTTCCCAAATGAGATGCCTGTATTGCAGTTGGCAAATGAACCTGCTGTGCCACAATACTGGGCCCAGATGGCTGAAGTTTCAACAATATTCTGAGCTAGGGAAGCATTTTGGGATTTGGGGATTTTGGAGGCTGATGTGGGACAGTGCGTGATGAATTTCTTATGCAGATAAAGTCTTCATGGGCACATGACTTGACTTTCCTGTGATAGGAGTCAGTCTTCTCTGGGTCATGGGAAAGCAAGAAGGAAGTCCATGACAATTGCATTGCTCATGGATGGACTCACTTGGTCAGAGGAGGGAACATATGGGGAAGCCCCCTCCTGCCCTGCAGAGAAAAAAAGGATTAAGGGATTGGGGAATGGGATAAGGACAGGCAGAACTTGGCCCTCCTGTAGTCAAAGGCCCCAGCATGCCAATCCACCATTCTTTGGGGCATCATTTTCTGAGCCCCAAAGCATGCAGGAAAGTACTTGCAGAAATTTGCATAGGGATCATCTTGAGCCTTGGGTGACTACAGACAGAAAAATCTGTAAGCCTGGGCTATGGAGGGCAAGAAATAGAAATTTCCAGAGCTTATACACAATACAGACTTTTCAGAGTTTCACTTTTGAGGAACTTATTGTACTAAGTCTTAAAAAGAATACATGAAGTATCCGTTTGCCTTTGAGTTAGGTAGTAATTAATAGGTATTAGGTGCACACATTTGTATAAAGTAGGATACTCCCCCATACCTTAGTAGTTCAGTGTTTATAACGTTTCTATGACTTCTCCGAAAATCCAGCTTTTTATGAGGAAGAAGCAAGTCCAACTGTCACTCCTGGGCTCCAAGAACACATAAATGTTGTCTCTACCCTGGACGTAAATTAGCATTGGATAAACAGATGCAAAAAAAAAAAAAAAAGAAAAAGAAAAGTCAAAGTTTCTCCTTGTTTACCTTTTAGAAATCTTCCCACTCAGTAGGGAAAAGCAATCTTAAAATTACAGTAATTAGACATCAGTTGAGAAAAGAAAACAAGTTTGACAAAACCTTGTATGCTTTTCCAGTCCCTCTCAAAAGGCCATGGAGTCTTAATGGCGGCCTTACCAATGAGAGAGCTGGTTCCCAAGTGAAACAAGAGCTTTCAAAGTTGCAGTAAGAAATTTTGACCAATAGGGGACTATTTATCAAAGCACTATTCATTGCACTTAAAGATCCTCTAGGGTAGCCCAAAATGAGAAGATACCTCTAAAAAGTGCCCGTCTTGGGAATAGTTTGCCCAAATGTCAGCTTCTGGAAGTTGTGTGTGCTCTTAAATTCAGCTCCCTCTGGGAAAGTGGGAGGCAGTCAAGGGGAGAACCACCATACTGCATGATGGAAGTTCCGGAAATGGAAAAGTTGGCCAAGGAAAGAGCGGCAAATGCATACTTGTTCAGAATTCACCCCTTGGGTTTTTTAATGATCAGTGGAAATACAAAGAGGGTTGGGTTTGAGGTGTTGTTTCACAGCATCTCCATGTAAACTGCCTGGCAACTATTTTAACCTGGAAGCAGGAAGCCCATTCTGCTTGAAACTGAATCTGTGATTCCTCCATGCTTAAAAATCTGTCAGTGAAGAATTTCAGGTTCTCTAGGTGATGAAAGTTAGCATGGAGAAGTGAAGTTTACATTTTTAGGGCTTTTTTTTTTTCTTTTGGAGGATAGCAATTTTTGTTTGGTTTTTGTTTTCAACCATTGTAGCATGCTTTTTGAATTGAGAGAATGAAATGTTCACACTAAAATGTTCCCATTGATTCTTATGCGAGGAATATACTCTATAGTTCAATTAAAAATATACCAAGCTGCTGTGTTGTTGGAGCCAAATGTAATCTCCAAGACTGTGGTCAATAAAGCATTCAAGAGAATGAAGAATTGAGGCTGAATGATCTGAGGTCTACTGGGGAATAAAGAAGCAACTGATTAGCATTTGAAAGCAAGGTCTTTTACTTTTTTAAAAGTCAAGGAGAATAAAAAAATGATCACCTATCAAGAACAAAGGGTTTGAAAAATCTCCCACTTTTGTTTTATGAGTCCTTTGAAAATTTTAAGAATGACCTTTAGCCATCAGCTCCAAGAACTCAGATGCGTTTCCATACCTGTAATATCACATCTGAGGGTTTTTCCAGAGTATACAACGTAAGAATAAATAGGAGAAATGCCATTTTTAAAATCACTCTTAAGTAACATTTGCTTCATCCAATGTAAGATTTAATAGGTGGGGTAAGTATTAGCACCAGTGTTAGGCTAAGCATTCAAGTGTATTGTGCTTTAAAAATAGCAATGGGAAAAAATCATACATGGTTATATTTTCTAGTAAATTATAATCTTCCTCTAATTTCTCAACATGTGTCTCTATAATTCAATACTGTAGAAATAGCCACATTCCTTCTGATAAGAGTATGTATAGAGGTCATTTTATGTGCCTTATTAATTAATTGTCTAGTAGTGCTCATCTATATGCTTTTCTTTTGTGAGCCCTAGAATACTGCTTCTGTAGCTTTAAGCTCAGGCTTCCCCACATACTTTTTGGAAATCCCTACAGATTTGTTTCTTGCTTTTAAATATCAGCACCTTTCTCCTTCCTACTCTTCTGTTTCTGCCCTCTATGCAGGAGATCTTCTCTTTTAAGTTTCCCACTGTGCTTCATAATAGAATCAAAAGAAAAAGGTACATCCTTCAGACAGCATTTGGCTCACTAGAAATAGAAAACCTGTCACCTTATTCTTAAAACCTTAGATCAGCCAGACCAGTGGCCGGGATAGTAGTTTCTACAAAGGGTACAGAGTAGGGTTAGTGAAATTATTATGGATCTTGCTCCCTCCAGATCTTCTTTTAGGAAAGAGATTATCCTTGTTCAGAAAAATGCCTTGACATCATTGCCGAGGCAAACTGTTCCTTGCTCATTTAAGTAGGAATGATTGGGGGCCTGTGAATTAACGGATGATAGTTCAACAGGAGGAAGGACAAGGTTTACGTAAGCACACAAGGGAGGAGTCACTCAATGAGTAGCTTGCTGAGTACTCAGAAGGGGTTGGTTAGGATTTCAATGAGTAATCTGTCTCCTTCCTGGAATTAGTACTCAACTCCCTTGGAGAAGGGTAAGGTGAGGTGTATTTTGGGAGATGTGCTGCTTTAGTAAGACAAAGATCAGATAAGATTTCAAATGCTTTTGTCTTAAAATAACTCTTATTCCTGGGCCCGGTGCTGTAGCATAGTGTGTAATGCCAGTGCCTGTAGTGCTGGCATCCTATATGGGTGCCGGTTGGAGTCCCAGCTCTCTGCTATGGCTTGGGACAGCAGAATAAGATGGCACAGGTCTTTAGTCCCCTGCATCTGCCTGGGAGACCCACAGGAAGCTCCTGGCTCCTGGCTTTGGATGGGCGCACCTCCAGCCATTGTAGCCATCTGGGGAGTGAACCTGAGGATGGAAGACACCTCTCTCTCTCTCTGCCTATGCCTCTGTGTAACTCTGCCTTTCAAATAAATCAATCTTAAAAAAAAAAAAAAAAGCCTTATTCCCAAACTGTGATTCCTTCTATCTGCTAAGGTTTAAGTGTGATTTGAAGAAAATATAGTTTTACTTTAGAGATGAAAAAGGAATTTTGAAGTATATTAAAGAGAGCAAGAAAGATATTTGATGTCATTATGCTTTAAAGACTAGCCTACATTTTATCATTCCTATTAGCCGTGTAGTTACTGTACCATACCTTTCCTCAGATACACACAAATGTAAAATCAAAATTCTAGACAGCAAGAGATCTCTGATGTAAGAGGATTTATTGATTTATTAAATACTAGCCACAAAGAATAGACTGGTCCTGGGACAAGTTCTCTAAGCTGCCAACTACAAGGCTAGGTAGCAGTTGGAAAGATTTCCAACAGATCTAAAAAACTATGGGATTTTACAATGAAACTTTGTGGGGAAGAAAACATGAATTGCTTGCAGTGATCCAGCATTGGGCTATAAATTAGACAAGCAGGACATTGCAAAGCAGGCAGGGTTGTGGGGTGGGATAGACTCTTAAGAGGCACTATTGCTTCTGGATTGCTGGGGTTGTGAGCAGAATGCATGGTACCTTGAAGGTTGTCGTCCTGGGGTTCTGAGTCAGGTTTCAACATATGCTTAGGAAGGTGAAGCCCTGAGTATTCCTGTTGCTGTTGTTGCTTATGGGTTGACCCAAAGCTGTTAGCTGCATAGCTTCTCTTATCTACTTCTTCATGCTCTTTCTTGGCCAATAACTAAATTTAGGCGACTTCAGTATTTTTCTCTTATTTCATATTTATCCATTTGCTGATGAAATTAATGGTTTTAGCATTACATATCACTAGATTCAAATTTCAGTCTTTCTTTCTAGCTGTGTAACTGCTACCAAATTATCAGGCCCTCATTGTTTGACGCTGGATAGCTAGTCCACCAGAGATGAGAGTTGGCAAAGGGAAAGGATTTATTTCAAGAGCGACAGTCTTGGCAAAAGAGAGATCTCTGGATCCAGAATGTGTTCTTTTCTGCCAAACAAGACAGCAAAAACGATTTTTAAATGGACGGAGTAGCTGCAGTGTGAGGTTAGGAAAAACAAAACAAAACAGCAAACAATGAGTCCAGTCAATTAATAGTTAGATTTTCAGGCTTTGTTCTGATGATCATCTGGGAAACCCAGGGCACCAGCCAGCTGGAGGCTCCTTGATGTGGAGCTTAGCATCAGTCAGGTGATGGCTGCAGACTTTCACCTCAGCTGGGTGTAAGGTCTGCCATCCCACTCAGCTCCTTTCAGTAGCCTCCTGAAATTCTTCTGCAAATACTATGACTCACACGACTACTATGGGTAATTCACTATATTAGTAGTTGTTTGTTAGTTAGAAGATGAAAAGAAAGGAAGGGGAAGATGCCTTTACTAAGTTTACGTAACCTCAATAACATTATTTCTCTACTCTATCATCAAATCTCAGTTCAGGCCGGCGCCCTGGCTCAATAGGCTAATCCTCCGCCTGCAGCGGCGGCACCCTGGATTCTAGTCCCGGTCGGGGCGCCAGATTCTGTCCCAGTTGCCCCTCTTCCAGGCCAGCTCTCTGCTGTGGCCAGGGAGTGCAGTGGAGGATGGCCCAAGTGCTTGGGCCTTGCACCCCATGGGAGACCGGGAGAAGCACCTGGCTCCTGCCTTCGGATCAGCGCGGTGCACCGGCCGCGGTGGCCATTGGAGGGTGAACCAACGGCAAAGGAAGACCTTTCTCTCTGTCTCTCTCTCTCACTGTCCACTCTGCCTGTCAAAAAAATAAAAATAAAAATAAATTTAAAAAAAATTAAAAAACAAATCTCAGTTCATTCATAAAATAACAATGATGCCACCAGAGAATTCTAAGACATAAACAAGGTAGTAAATGTAAAGGAATGAGTATGATAACAATGAAAAGTTTTTGTTATATTTTATGTACACCTTCCTTTAGCCTGAAAACACATTGAATGTAAAAAATACTCTTTGAATCTCTTTGATTCTACTTCTTTTCCCATTAAAGAATCTCAGACTCATAAATTCTGTCTCCCCTTTTTCACTTATTTCTCTCCTCACACAACTGAAAGTGGCTCCTGTTGTCTTTATCCCAAGTGACTTTGTTTTATTTCTAACCCTAGCCTCTCCCTAATCCTGCAGATTCATTTATCCACAGGGTTATTTTAAAAAATATTCTACACTCAACAATGAAAACTTAGAAAATGTAGAAAACAAAAAAAATCACAAAAAAGTATTCATTATTCCTCCATTAATAAATCACTTGCCTGTCACTTCCTAGCTAAACTGAGTTCCCTTTTCTATAAATAAAAATGTTAACATAGCCACAAAATCATAGTAGTAACAGGCATAAATATATAAGAAGTATTCGTGAAGTGCCCAGCAAACATTAAGTCATACATGGATGTCTGAACATTTTCGAAATTTTAAGTATGCACACACAGTGGACAATTTTGCACATATTCTTTCCATTATATTTGGCAATATATGCATGACTTTTAAAATGTAAATAGACTTTGTATAATGGATGTGATCAATAGTTTTTCAGACACTTAATGATTTTTACAGTTACCTCAAATATTCATTAATTTATCCAGGCTTGTATATGATTCTCAGTATTAAAACTACACTGGACATTTTTATTTCTCATTCACTAAACTATGCTGAAATGCAAATAAAATATTTTTAAGGTGATATTTTGAATCTATCACACAACTAAAAAATAAATCAATCCTAAACTCAAAAAGGCAATTCTCAGTTTAAAAGACAAAATGACCAGTAGCTCAACTCCAAGCAGCTGGCCATGTTGCAAAACACTGTGATTTATGATTCAATGGGCTGTGTTTTAGTATGTCATACAGACTTGTAAAAATGAATCCCTAATTGTTGGGCATTTAGGAGGTTTTCAGTTTCTCCCTAGACAACTTTTGTAATGAACCTGCTTTTAGATAAATATGTATGCTCACTTATGATTACTTCTTTAGATGTAAAATTTTATGAAATATGAAAATTTGCAGGCATTGCTTTCCTACTGTGAATGTTTTAAAAATCCAATTTTTAAAATTGGTTCTCTCCCATGATAACCAGGATAGGACCAAATCAAAGTCAAGAGCCTAGAACTGAATTTGGGTTTCCCATTTAGGTAATAGGGATCCAAATACCTGAGCTGTATCCCATCCTAGCTAAGACTCAAACCTGTCACTTTAGGGACTGGCGCCATGGAGCACTAGGTTAATCCTCCACCTGCGGCACCAGCATCCCATATGGGTGCTGGGTTCTAGTCCTGGTTGCTCCTCTTCCAGTCCAGCTCTCTACTGTGGCCTGTGAGAGCAGTGGAGGATGGCCCAAGTGCTTGGGCCCCTGCACCCACATGGAAGACTGGGAAGACACACTTGGCTCCTGGCTTCGGATTGGCGCAGCTCCGGCAGTTGCAGCCACTTGGGGAGTGAACCAAACAGAAGGAAGACCTCTCTCTCTGTCTGTCTCTCTCATCGTCTGTAATTCTGCCTGTAAATAAATAAATAAATAAATAAAACCTGTCACTCTGATATGGGATTTGTGCATCCCAAGCAGCAATTACACACCAACCCCTATGTATTTTTTTTTCCTGGCAAAATCTTATGACTTAATTCATACAACAAGTGTATAAGAAAGACTACTTGCTCATATCCTGATGATAAGCATTAACATCCCTTTTCATCCTTGCCAATCTAATAAGTAATCAGTACAATAAAATTCTTTTTTAAATTTGTATTCAAGTATATAAGAAAGATTACTTCCTCACATACTGCTGATAAGCATTAACATCCCTTTTCATCCTGAACTTTGTTCTTTTTAAATGTTAACTTTAAAGATTATGATGATTTTAATGATTTTTACTTCTTCTAATAAATATGATTTCACTTTTCAGTGATTATGAATCATAATTATGCAAGGATAAGAAAGAAAGTACATATATTCACACTTCTAATACATTCTAATTGCTGCAGCTTTTTATAAATATTTTCTTTGATTTTATATTGAACATTCACCTTGAGGCTTGAGGACTTTAGTCCGTTGAAAGCTTTGGTTCCTCTAATGGAACTGTCATGATATGTTCTCCAAATAAAAAGCATTCAAGGAGAGTCTAAGAAACCCACATTTTTCCAAAGACAGATTCTTCCCCCACTCCATCAGCACCACATGATTTCCCATTAAAGATTTTTGACCACATGTCCAATATATCAGGAAAACCTATCTGTTCCTCCTTCTAAAAGTACCTAAAAAAGCAGGTGTCTGGCATGGCATTTTAAGTCACCACTTGGGACACCCTCATCCCACATCGGAGTACGTGGTTTGAGTCATAGCTATTCTGCTTCCAATCCAGCTGCCTGCTAATGCACACCCTGGGAGACAGCAGATGAAATCTCAAGTAGTTGAATCCCTGCCAACCATGTAGGAAATCCTGATGGAATCCCAGACTCTTGGCTTCAGCCTGGCCCATTCCCAGTTATGCTGGCATTTGAAGAATGAGTGAGCAGGTGCAAAATATCTGTCCTTCTTTCAAATAAAATGAAGAGTAAAAACTACATTTATTAAAAAAGTACCCAGAATCTTAATACGTGGCATCAAATCAATTTTACTACCAAATCAGGATCAACTCCTGAGTTACAGCAGAAGACTTCCAATGGCTCTCTTAGCATCTTCCTTTGCCCCTTTGAGCCTGTTGTCAATGGTAACTGTCAGCTGTTTAGTGAACTATTAAAACATCACAAGTCCCTTATTTGCTCCCCCAGAGCCCTCTGGCTTCACATCCCAGTAGCCTTCCACCTTGCTTAAAATAACAGCTACCGTCATCCCAATGGCCTGAAGCCTCATGGAGCTCTACCTGCTGCAAGCCCATTGCCTTTCAGATATCTCTCACTGTCTGACCCTAACTCCCTCAGTTCCAGCCACACTAGGGTCTCTCTTGTCTCTGAGACAGACAAGTCAGAGAGACTCTTACCTGACATATTTGCATCCACTCTGCTCTGTCTTGGATGTTCTGTTTATTGAGTCTTTTGCTAATTGAAGGTTTAACCTATACCTACTCCTCATTTTCACGGTTAATTTTTCTTTACATCAATTACCACTATCTGACGTAACACATATATATATTAATTTTAATTATCATTTCTACGTAATGTAGGCTCAGAAGAATGATGTTTATTATTTGTTTTGTTCACTGTTGTAGTCTTAGTGTGTGCCTGACATAACATTTTTGAATGAAAAAATATCTAGTTTCTGCTTTTTGTTATATTATTTTGCATCAAAATAAAACTAGTTCTAAAATATTTTAATTACATGTGTCTTTTCTTTCTAATACTTAATGGATTTTTGCTACATTCCAATATTTAATTAGTTTCAGTTTACATTCATTAAATGCTTTGATATTCTTAAAGAATAAGTATTATAAGCTTCAGATGATATTAACCCTATTGTTACTAACTGTATTTTAAGAGGAATGTAACTTTATCAGAGAGTTTGTAAACTTCATCAACTATTTGAAGTCAGTATTGGCAAGATCTTCTTTTAAGTATTTTATGGTCTTCTAATGTTTGATGCAGCCAATGACTCCATATACTGCCATATTCTGAATCTCATAACGTGCTCTTGACAGCTTTCCTTGAGATAACTCTACTCAAAAGTAATTTGTACCCAGTAAGCTTTTAGCACATATCTATGGAAATGAATCTTGCATATGATTCTGCACTTGTCTTTTGCAACAAAAAATGGATACATCTAGAGACTGGTATGCTTAGTGAGGTAAACCAGACCCAAAAAGACAAGTACCATATTTTCTCTGATTTGTGGTAGCTAATATGTAAAAAAGAATTTGATGTTTATGAATGAAACTGTAATCCTGGTAGACAGGAGCCAGAAACTTCTTCTAGGTCTCCCACATGGGAGCAGGGACCCAAGGACTTGGGCCATCATCTACTGCTTTCCCAGGCCACAGCAGAGAGCTGGATCAGAAGAGAAGCAGCCCAGACTCGTACTGGCGCCCATATGGGATGCCGGCGCTTCAGGCCAGGGCGTCAACCCGCTGCACCACAGTGCTGGCCCCTGTTGAACTCTTTATTTAGTGGAGCATTGAACCTGTGACTAAAGTAAATTAAAAAATCTTACTGCGAACATTTTTTAAAAAAGGAAATATGATTCATTATATTCTTAGAATTACATCTATGAACTACATGAAATTGTTATTGTTATATGAATAAATCAGTAAGAAATTCACAAAGTGATTCACTTAAATTTTAAATTTAGTAATATAATGAAAACTTGAACCAAACAAACCAAAATTTTTCATAGTGCTTATACTCAGAATGCAATCTCAGAATGTGGTATTTCTCAGTTTACATATGCTGATCATATGGTTCCCAAAAACCTTATGATTTTTATGTATTGTCAGTGCATGCTAGGGAAAACCAATCGATAAGAACTCATATCTGGGATTCTAGGTAACTGTTTTTCTCAGTCACAGAATCCTCTAATTATTTCAGATTATCAAGAAAAAAAATCCTTTTTGTTTGTTTCACCCACTCTCCATTTAGCTGCTATGTCACTAGAGTATTACCATTTGATTATTTGAAAGTAATATCTAAATTCAAACATTTAAAAAATAAAACACTTTTCATTTCTGATAGCCTTAACATATTCAATTTAAAGTATGTTTTCTTTGAAATTGTTTTATACTATAAATCTAAAATATTTAAGATGTGTGTTTAGAAAGTGAAGATAACTAGATATTTTTATTTACTTCTATAATTTAGAATCACCTGGTTGAAATCCAAGTTTAGCGGCATGCCTTCCAAACATTTGCTTTTTATGAAATATTCCGTGAAAAGTTTCTACAAATATATTCACTGCATTTCCCTGAGATCTGTTTTTCTGCACCCCTTCATCACACCTGATTGTTTCTTCTTCTCCACTTGTTCCTTATGTTGACTTTTTCATCTTAGTGTCGTGCAATTTCTTTAATAACAAATACTATACCTTCAGCCTTTAAAATTGGAGAAATTTATATTTACTAAATAAAAAAGGAAAAAAAGATAATATGAAACCAAACTATGAAATAATACAGAGAAAACAAAGTCAGCAAGCTATAATCCAAAAGTTGTACTTTCTAAATTTATATTTATTAAATAAAATTTATATTTATAAACAAAAAAATAAAATTGGAAAAATTTCTAATACTTATATACAACTTATAATGAGGTTTTAACAAGGAGAACAGTGGTCATTAATTCTTCATAAATAGAAGTAGAAGGTGTAGTCCCTAAGCAAAATACAAGCTCACACCCTGCTTAAAGACAGCCCTTGTAATCTTCAGCCAGGAGCATGTTTTATGCAAAAAGCATTTCAAACAGGTTATTATGAAATATACACGTTCTCTCATTAATGTCTTTGAGCTGTGTGTGTGTGAGCAGAATTATAAGGGGTTTCCAGCGACTCATTTCTAGTTTGGGCTACCCTGGCATTCTGTGAAGTTGTGGATATTCAGACTTCTAAATAGGTCTCAATAAAGCCTTGGCAGAAGAGCTTGAAGCTTGTACCCATCAAAAATATCAGCTGCGTTTCTCAAACAATATTACATAGTTATTAAAATAAGAGAATTAACTGCAAAATTTGCAAGTTACAAACAGTGTTGTAAATCAACGAGGCAATTAGCATGAGATTTTTTAAGTGACTGAATACAAATTCAGAATTATGAAGTCATTATCTAATAACCCAACAAGTGATGTGAATAAATCCTTGCTAATATGAAAATTATCAACCACTGAAACACCCTTCCCGACAAGCAGGTCTATGGATCCTCATGCTAACGCACTGAGATTGATAAACCGCGGACTTTCTGTGAAAGCTGTTTATGGCATTGCTGAGGCCTGTGTTTAGAGAATCTGTCATGCAAATGATCAGCAAATGGTAATCTGCACTTGTTTTCATGTAATAGGCAGACAGGTCTGCACCAACTTAGATTCAAGTTCTATTAATACTCTTTGAAACTAATTGCTGGAAAATGAATTTTAATGGCAGGATTTTATTCTTTTTTTCTCTCCTGTCCCTGTAGAAGACTAAAGCCATCTACTTAACTTTATTTTTTTAAAAGATTTATTTATTTATTTGAAAGTCAGAGTTACACAGAGAGAGGAGAGGCAGAGAGAGAGAAAGGTCTTCCATCTGCTGGTTCACTCCCCAGATGGGCGCAAAGGCTGGAGCTGTGCTGATCCAAAGCCAGGAGCTTCTTCTGGGTCTTCCACGTGGATGCAGGGGTCCAAGGACTTAGGCCATCTTCTACTGCTTTCCCAGGCCATAGCAGAGAGCTGGACAGGAAGTGGAGCAGCCAGGTCTCGAACCGGTGCCCATATGGGATGCCGGCACTTCAGGCCACGGCATTAACCCACTGTACCCCAGCGCCAGCCCCGCCATCTACTTAACTTTGAACATATGTTTTATTTATTTATTTATTTATTTTTAACAGGCAGAGTGGACAGTGAGAGAGACAGAGAGAAAGGTCTTCCTTTGCCGTTGGTTCACCCTCCAATGGCCGCCGCGGCCGGCACGCTGTGGCCGGCACACAGCGCTGATCTGATGGCAGGAGCCAGGTACTTATCTGGTCTCCCATGGGGTGCAGGGCCCAAGTACTTGGGCCATCCTCCACTGTACTCCCTGGCCACAGCAGAGAGCTGGCCTGGAAGAGGGGCAACCGGGACAGAATCCGGCGCCCCGACTGGGACTAGAACCTGGTGTGCCGGCACCCCAAGGCAGAGGATTAGCCTAGTGAGCCATGACGCCGACACTGAACATATGTTTTAAATAGGCACAGGCCATAATCTCCTGTGACCTATGTTGCAAAAGACCCCTAATCCCCTTTCTAACCACATTCCATTTTACACTCTACTCTCAAAGTCACCTTCTCATTATCCTAGGCCCTTCCTCCACAAAAGCCCCATTTCTCTGTCGAATAACAAAGCAAACACTTTCGTATGGCCTCAATACCCTCTGTTATCTTGTCCCAGTTAATATGTTTGTGTTTATACAGTGTTAGTACACATACAAAAAAGCCATATACAATTGATTAATGAATAAAGCAACATGCAGCTAACCACTCTCCAGAACAAATTAGCAGATCATTGTCACCACTGGAGCAGCCTTCCAGCCATTCACTCCCCTGCACCTCAGAGCTAGCCATTCAGAGGTGATCCCTTCTTGATTTTCTCCACCTAGATGTGCATTCTGAAACATCCTAATTTTACCTGTTCTTGAGTGCCATATACATAGAATCAGACTCTGTTGCCTTTCAGTATTACATTCTTCACTCAAATCATTGTTTTAAAAATGCATTCATGCCACTGTTTCACTCTAGTTTCTACAGTTTCAGTCATTTAGTATTCAATTGCACTTGTATACCAAAATATGTTTATCTGTTCAGTGTTGAAGGACATTTGGATTTTTAAATTACTTCAAAATTTGGCCTCTTACTAACAATGTTGCTATAATATCCTTGGACATATATTTTGTTGTGCCCCAAATTCTCTAGTACTACCCAAGTGGTGGAATTACTAGGACATAGCTATGCAGATATTCATTACAACATATTTACATAATACACAAAAACAGTGTTAAGTCACAGAGGGGTATCTTCAGAGGCTACTACGTACATGAAAATGTTTTCCAAAATGGCTGCATCGGATTTCAACATCTTCATAAGTGACTCATAGCTCTTGTTTCTCCGTATGCTTAGGATTCTCAGAAGATCTCTCCTTCTGTTTCTCCTCTATGTGTTCCTGCTTTGGGATTTCCAATCTTTTTGTTGATTCTTGGTACACCATGTTTTTTCATTCTACCAAACTGCAAGTTGCTATTTTCTTAATCTCCTTCTAATCTGTTTGTAAGCGCTCACAAAATTCTTCACTATGATCATTGTGTCTCTAATTCTCAAATATCATTTTGGTTCTTTTTCAACTCTAATGACATCTTTCATAGTTTCCAGTTTCCTGCTAGGTAAAAATGAATTTAATACAGTAAAAATAATTTTCATAATTTAAAAATTCTCATATTTGAATACTTGTTCTTTCTTCTGTCACATATGAAGTGTTATTTACTTTCAGTTGGTATCTTTGGTTGTTATTTTGGTCTCTAGGAAGCTATCTTAAGAAAGAATATGAGGTCTAAAATGAAGATGTTTTCCCCTGGAGAGAATTTCCTTCTTCTATCAGGCATCTAGAGTCTCCAGCAGTCTAGTATCGCCTAAAATTGTGTTGAGATGTGTGGTTGATCACACATTGGACTTTGATTGTTGATTGTCCTCTTGGACTAAATTTAAGCCATGGGTTGAAAAGCTGGGGTTCAGAGAGGTAAAGATGAAGTAAAATAAATTATGATGCTTCCTTTTGTAACTCATTGTGTGACTCTGAGATGAAATTTGTAGGTCCTAACTTTTCTCATCTAGTAAAACTGTATATTGCTGGCAACACTCCAAATTGTGATTTTCCTTTTTTTTTTCCAGTTTCCATTATATTTTTTGTTGTGCTACCATCAGTTATTGTGTGCACTGCTTATTGTTTTACTTTATGTTATTAAATTGAGTACTCCTTCCCCACTACTAGGTTATAATGACTTTGAGAGTGGTGCGCATGACTTTTTTTAACCACATTTCTCACTATATTGAGTGGAGTTCCCTGGTGCAGCCATGGGTCAATGGAAGTTAAATGGATAAGTCAATGAGTAAATAAGTTTGGCAATAAATACATAGATAAAAGTGATTGAACTAAGCTTAGCATTGCCAGAGATGAAACAAGTATCTTTGTTACATTTCCTAAAGCGTCAGTATAATTTCTGTTGCTGTGTTTACCTGTGTGATATATTGGCTGATTGTCCTCATAGAGAACAACTTGGCCTGAGATAAAATTTATGAATAGTGATCCAAATCTGTAATAGAACTAAAAAATAAAGCTTGAAAAACATTGATCCAGATGAGGAATGATAGGATGTAATAAAGGTTTATTTAGGACATAAAATTTAACGTCACGTTCATCAATAATTCATCAACTCTCTTTAAAAGAATCTGTAGTATAATCATTTCTATTCTGAACCTTTAATCAATTCTAGGTGACATTGTGAGGAGATTTTGATGAGAGACCAGTAAAAGGGATCTATCTGCCTAGGGATTTATTTATTAAAAGAATTAAAATTATTTCTAGGAAGAAATTTAGCATATTAAGGAAATGTAACAGTATTTTAACAATTGCTCTAAAGCTATTTGAGTAAAAAATGACTAGAAATTAGTAGTAGTTAATGTGAGTGTACACTGGGATACTATTTTTTCCATGTTTATTGTTTAACTTTGCAATGTAATTAAGTCCTTAATTTTTAAGCATCACCTACCTCAGAGGGGTGATTAAATTATTGCTACACTTAACAGATTTGATAGATTTTTGAAGGTTTTGAAAATAAAGAATATTTATGGCCTAAACTATTGGTAGGAGAGCCAAATAAGATCTTTCATGAATCTTCTTTCAATTGATTTACCAATTGATATATGTTTAAAAATCTAGAAGTGAATGACTTGCATATAAAGAAATATTCATGCTTTCTGTTGCCACTGTTTACAACATGGTAATGTTGTAACATATAATGGTCAGGGCTTTTTACAACATGATACAGCCATACAAAGCACTATTGATTATAGAACTTATTGATCTTATTTACATGTACCCCGATTTTTATCTTTATTTTGGAATTATCTTAATTCCTTCTGATTATAATGACCACAAGACCTATTTCAGAATATTTATATATTATATAGTCAATGGCTAGGATATATGTATTATGCAACCAAATAGAAAGTAACAGATTTAACCAACTATAAGTTTCAATACACACCCTAACATATCTAAGTAAGTGGAATTATCAATATGTTGTATTTTACTTACAATATTAAATATTCACTTGAATTTTCACTTCTCACTCATGTAGAGTGCTTTTAAAGATTTATTTGAAAAGCAGAGGTAGGGAGAGGGAGAGATAGGGGGAGAGGGAGAGGGAAGATCTTCCATCAGTCAATTCACTCCCTAAGTGGATATAATGGCCAGGGCTAGGCTAGGAAAAGCCAGGAGTCCAGAACTCCATCCAGGTCTTCCACATGCAGGCAGGGGCTCAAGCAATCTGTGCCATCCTCTGCTGTCTTCCCAGGCAGATTAGCATGAAGCAGAACAAGAAGTGGAGCATCCTGGATTCAAATCAGTGCTCATATGGGATGTATCACCGGTAGAGGCTTAACACACTTCACCACAATGCCAGCCTCTATGATGTCATTTAAATTAAACAAATTAATCAGTATTATGACATATTTTGGTTCGATCTAAAATCTTATCTATTGATCTAGCAATCTATCAATATTTATTAGCATAAAATACTATTCTAATAGGAAAAAAATCAGAAGGTTGACAAAAAACATTGGAATTTCTTCCCTCCTTACATTTTAGAACCCTAGAATGTCAGTTTGAGTCTGGTACAGCATTTCACATGTCAGGGACATGCATTTTTATCTTGATTCTCTACTACCTATACTTTCAGATAGTTACCAGAGCACTAGCCATTTTATGTTCATTCTAGCTGACAAGTAATAGCACAAGAAATGTTGCACAAACCACCCTGTTTATATCACATTGACCAGAAATAATCACAGGTTCTTACTTTGCCTCGAGGAAGAAAAAAATGGACTTGGACTTTACACTCAGTATGCTAAAAATGAACATATAATTAAAGCAGAGAATCTGCTAATGAGAGGCCATTAGGAGTAATCTACTCTATGTAATTGTCTCTTTACTGATTTGTTTTTCTCTAAGGTAACAAATACACAGTTAAACAAAAATAATTTTGTTAAAAAAAGTTTACAAATCCAAGACCTAACCAATATTACAAACACCCCAATATCAACATAGTTGTAGCTGAGCTTCAAACTTCGTACTGGTTTTCTGAGTATCCGAAGTGAAAAGGGATACTGCAATAATTAGTTACATTATTTTCATCATTTTATAAAAAGGCTTTGCTAAAGAAAAATTAAGATTTTTGGCCCTGAGCAACTCAACAATTTATCTTATGGTAATTTTTAGAGAAAAAGCTGAGTGCTAGGGTGGCTAATATTTCTATAGCAGGGGCAGTGATTCTAAAAGTCACTTTCTTAGTGTATTTTAGTAAAAGCCAAAAGCAAAGTATTATTTTACATCTCAATGAAGGTTATTTTGTGAGTCCCTAAGGGAAAATGATTCAAAAAGAAAATCTTTGGGTGTTTTGGCTTAGACTCCAGGAAAGAGCTTAACCTGCTCAGAGGGTCGAATGGAATGTCTACACTGTGCATGGTTCTCTGTAAATATTGCTATTGCTCAAAGGTTTCTGAACAAGTTGTGGAAATTAAAGAGTAGATCATCTAATTTCCTGTGGCCTGCCAGCGTGTTTCAAACCAACTGAACTCTCAACACTGGGACTTCTGAAAACTAAAAGGGGCTTATTTGCTAGCTCAAAGAAGACAAAAATGAGAAAAGATCAAAGAGGTGGCAGTAGAAACCAATTTCATAAATATACTAAATTAGACAGTTTATCCAAAACATAATTTTTCTCAAAGCCATAGTAGAGAAGCTATTTTTGCAATGAAATGTGTGTTTAAAATCAGATTCATAAATTACTTGGCAAATAACTCCTAGTAAAGGTGAAGTTAAAATTTTTAGCTAAATTATAATTTGTTACATTTTTTAGCTTTTCATAGTTATATGTAGATGATATCTGTTAAAATATTCTGTACTTTTAAACATGTAGACAATAAATGTCAGCTAACAGATCAATCAATCCATAATTTCACGAATATAATTGTATTTTTGATGAATCTTAGATTGGTCCCTAGCTGGCAAGGAACATGATCTCATGGCCCCTAATATTTATAGTCATTTTCAGCCCGTTTTTTTATATGACAATAATTAAATGAGATGACAAGAAATTTGGTGATAAAACATTGTTCAATAATACATTAACAATGCATAAATTATATTCCTAATTCTCTCAAGGTGTTAATTTTTAGACTTTGTTAATAAAACTCAAAAAATTCACCTTTCCTCTTAAAGAACAATATTTACTGACATCAAGATTTCTTTTATTTCCGTGTAGGAAGAACCTTTCGTAATGGTCTCTGAAAATGTCTTGGGCAAGCCGAAGAAATACCAGGGCTTCTCCATTGATGTTTTGGATGCCTTATCTAACTACCTGGGTTTTAACTATGAAATATATGTTGCACCGGATCACAAGTATGGAAGCCCACAAGAAGATGGGACATGGAATGGCTTGGTTGGAGAGCTAGTCTTTAAGGTAAGCATTATTTGTCTTGTAATACAGGTCCAACTATGTGACATCTGTGAGCTAACTGCAATTGAAATAACTACAATCTCACTCAATACCACCGTATAAACTTCATGGAGAAAAAAGATAACAAAGACAGCTTTACAAATATTTCCTTTATTTCTTTCCTTTGCCTCATGTATACCCCAAACACTTTTCAGTATATAGTATATAAGGGCCTGATATAATTTACAAACACAATGAGTACCATTGTTTCTTTATTGACATTTTTAAAGTATTTATTTGAAAGAGTTCAGAGGAAAGGCAGAGAGAGATCAATCTTCCATCTGCTGGTTCGCTCCCCAGATGGCAGCAACAGTCAGGTCTGGGCCAGGCTGAAGCCAATAGTTAGGAGCTTCATCCAGGTCTTCTATGTGAGTGCAGTGGCTTGAGGACTTGCACCATCCTCTGCTGCATTCCCAGGCACATTCGCAGGGAGCTGGATCAGAAGCGGAGCAGCCAGGACTCAAGCCAGCACCTACATGGGATGCCAACACTGCAGGTGGTAGATTTACTCACTATGCCACGTGACAGCCCTAGAAAGGTTATTTTTAAACAAGAAACCCTGACCACTTAGAAACTAAACATTGAGTTTTGGTATCTAAGCAAGCAAGATCTACACTTATATTTTTCTCCTTGTTTTCACTTCTCAAAAATGTGTTTAAACATTTCTATTCATTTAGTTCTGTTAGTGTCTTCTTCAATGTTTGAAAACTGTCGTTAAATGCATACATATTTATAATTCTTGTCCTGATAAATTATTAAATAATTGGATTTGAATTTATAATTTACTCTTGGACTTACATATGTCCTATATTTTGCCTCCATTCTTTCTTGTCTTGCTTTTTTCTGAGGGTGCTAATGAAGCATATTTCAATTCTTTATTTCTACTGCTATCTTTATAAACTATAACTTTCACATTCTTTCTAAAGTCAATATCATACACTTCATGTTTAAAAGCATAATAAACTTGGAGCAATATGAAACAGCCATTCTATCATGTGTGCTAGTGCTGTCACATTTTATTAAGCATAAAACATCAATATTTGTTAACTCTGAAAGGGACAAAAAGCAAAAAGAGGGAGAGAGAGAGACACACTCTCATCTACCATTTCTGGGGTTCTTTATTCCTTTCACAGATCTGAGTTCCTATCTTGTATCATGTACCTTTAACCTGGAAATTTTTCTTTAGAATGGTTTGTAGTACAAGCCTATACATGGCAAATGCTTATTTAAAATGTCTTCATTAACCCTCAGTTAATACTATTCTTGCTAGATATCAGTTTTGTTTTTAATGTTTTCAACTTGGGATTCTATCATCATTTACTATGTATTGTCTCTGATGAGAAGTTAACCATCATCTGCTCCCTTTTCCTTAGGGATGGTATCATTTTCTAAATGGAGATAGTTGTGTTAAACTCCTCTTTATTTCTGACATTCAGAAGTATAATTACGATATGCCTAGCTATGCTTTTCTTTGTCTTTGCCCTATTGAGAGTTTACTGAGCTTCAAAGATACGTTAAATTCAATAAGTGTCTGCAACTGTTTCTTTACATATTACCTTCATACTTTTCCCTTTCTAAGTTTGGAGAACATTCATATTAGACTACTAAATGCTACCTCTGTTTCACATAACCTTGCTTATTCTATTTAAATATTTGTATTCTGTCACTTTCAGATACAGTAATTTACTTTGATCGGCATTCAGTCTTTCTGATTCTTTTGCCATGCCCAGGTTTCTAATTGCATTGAATGATTTTTTTTTTCATTCTAGGTAGCTTTTTCAGTTTTAGACTTTGAATTCTTCTTATAGTTTCTGCTCATCTTTTTTTTAATATGTCCTCAGTAACATTTATACTAGTTTTTTAAACTCCTTGTTAAAATTTCAACAGCTCTGTCATCTCAGGATAAGCTTATGTTGAATACTTTTCTATTAACCATAATCAGTTCCTAGTTCTGGTTGTATTTGGTGGCACGTGGATGTTGTGTTTGATGCATTATTGACACTTGTGATTACCTCTCTAGAATTGCATGCCCATATTCTTTTAGAGGATTTGTTTTTGTTCAGATGGGCAGTTAAATTACTATCTGTCCAATCCAAATTTGTGGAGGTTTGGTTTTACATGTTGTTAAGACAGGCCTAGTTGATTTTACTTCAGTTCTTAAGGCAAATCCCTTAGTGTTTTTAGTATCTTCTGGGGTTCCTGTAGAAAGTCTGTGGTTCTCCTCAGGGCTTCTGATGAACAGATGCAAAACTCAGTCTCTCCTTCCCCTTTCATAGGCAAAGCTGTAATCTTTTGTTTGACTCTTGGAGCCACCTAGCTGTTGTTTGCTACCGCTTTTATCAGAATCTCCCCCATTCCTGGCCAGGTCAGGAGTGAGCCAGGGATTTGTGCAAAATTTATACACTGACTTGAGGCCCCTGTGGCCACCCTGGATACCTCAAACTCCATCCTAGAGCTGTCCCCACTCAATGGCACCTGAATTGATTTGGGGTCCTCAATGGATAAGTCATGTAAGAGCAGGTGTCACCCAAGGCGGTTACTGGTTTTAAGGGCTGACTATTCTACAGTTGCTGATTTTTGTTGGACGTTGGTGGTGACCTAAGCCAGACCTGTTTTAGTAGTATATAGGAGAAGAAATCAGATCATCAAAGATTATGGAAAAACCTGGAGGTGAAAGAAACACACATATATATTACTCTTTCAGAAAGCTTGGATGAGGAGAGGAAACAGATAGTAGCCAGAGGGTCACTGGTTTAGAAGGGGTTTGCTTTCAGGTTAAGAGTACGTGAGCCTACTTACAAGCTGAGGAGGAGCAAAAGGAAAGGAGAATTTAATATAATAAAAGGAAGTTAATAGATGAAGGATAGGATCTCTGAGTAGATACAGAAAAATTAAACTCAGAATTGTCTTTAGTGAGGTAAAGATGTTGCTTTGATATTGAAAAACGTGGTGAGCATGTGTTGATAGTTAAATCTATAGGTAAAAGGTTAGGAGACTGAATATCATATCTCATTGCTTTAAATGTATGGATAAAAATAGGAGATGAAGTATGTCAACAGTGATAGGAATAGGTATTATGTAACAGTCTACAGGAGAGTGGTGATTGATTGAGACAGATATTGAGGGAAGTGAGAGTGACTGGGAAATCAGAAAAGATAAAGGGATGGATCAGTGGTGCTGAGGATTAAGCTGAGGTTTTTATTAGACTGACACTTTTCATTCCTGCCCGTGTCTGGCTTTCTTCAGCTGAGACTGAATGCACATGTGTAGGATCAGAGAAGATTGACGCGTTGCTATCGAGGCTGAGATTGGGTGGATGAACTGGCAATAGAATTAAGTGAGATGAAAGGAAAAAAAAAAAAAACAAGCTAAAATGATTAAGGAAGTATGGCTATGATCAGAGAGACAGACCTGGGTAATATTTGCAAAAAATCAACCACATTATGAATATGAGGTTAACAAGTAAAGTATTAATAAAAAAGATGAAAGAGCTAGTATGTTAGAATTTATATATATAAATAAATATATATATAAATATATATTTATATATTTAATATTTATATATAGAGAATTTCTGTGGTTTCACTTTGAGGGTCATAGTAAGATATTAGAGGAAATAAAAGGAATTAAGGTTTAAAAATGGCCCCCAAAGAAAGGGGGGCTTGGTGGAGCTCAGTGAACTTGTACGGCAGCAGACCATTCAGATACTGCAATGGGGTCACGTTGTGTGGATTTTGACAAATGCACGGTGCCTCCAAAGTGTGAATCCTAATGTAAAAACTGGACTTTAGTTAATAATAATGCATCAGTGTTGGTTCATCAGTTATAACAAATGGACCACGCTAATGCAGCAAGTTAATAAGGGAAATATTTGTACTTCCTGTTCTATTTTTCTCTAAACTTAAAATGGCTCCTAACAATCAAGTCTATTGAAATAATGGCACCTTATCATTGTGGTAAGAAACAAGTATCGCTAGAGGAGGGTGGAAGGTTTCCGTGCGAGGATGAATACTTTTACCCAGAGCCACAGTTTTCAGGGCGTAAGAAACCATCTTGTTGTGAAGGTGAAGTCTGTGTGGTAGTGGCCCTTAGAAAGCACAAGTAACCAACAAAACAAAATGTAACAAAAAGGGAGGTGGTGTGCATGGAGTCTCACCAACAAAGAACAAAAGTCAGGCCCCTTCAATATCTCAGGAAACAGGCAAAACTCCATGGCCTCTAATAAATCACTTAAATGACGGCAGTGAATTCTCATTTCCTGGATGAGTTTGTTTTCTCCAAGTCGTCCTGAAGCCCTTGGCCTTTTTTGATGCCTCTGTGGACATCACTGCTCCTGCAGGTGAATTGTAGGTTTCTGCTACTGAAGGCTGATTTGCTCTCTGCAGTGTCACAGGCCCTGATGTCAACAGAGCCTTCACCGATTCTCCTGTGCCCTTTAGTTCACTAGATGCTGATCCTTCCTTAAGATCCCCCAATGACTATCCCAACATTTCTCTATGTTTTCCGAAGTCTGTCCTCCTAGTCCCACTCTACCCTGATGCCATTCTGACTTCCAGTTACTAAACCTCACAGTTTCTTGTAAAGTTTCTGAAGATCCAGTGTGAGTCCCTAATTTTCGTTTGTTCAACCTAGACTCCTTGCTTGTATTCTTCCAGTCTTAGTAGCCGTTCAAAGGCTTTGACTGAAGTAGACACTCGTGGCTACTGGTGGTGCATTTACTACTGGTGTGAACCTAGAACGCTTGTTGAAGCCTCTATCTGTGGAATAAACCTACTGTGAAGATTGACAAGGAAAATGGTTTAAGCCACCGAGGTTTCATACTATCTCCCAACTCCAATAGATTGGAAAATATTCAGTTTTTTTTCATTAATTAATTTATTTGAAAGGCACAGCTATCAAGGGTCAGGAGGGAAAGACCTTCCATCCACTGGTTCACTCCCCAGATGGCCTCAACAGCCAGAGCTGGGCCCATCAGAAGCCAGGTCTTCTTCCCTGTCTCCCACACGAGTTCAGGGGCCCAAGGACTTGGACCATCCTCCACTGCTTTTCCAGGCATATCAGCAGGAAGCTGGATTAGAAGTGAAACAGCCTCAACTCGAACCGCGCCCATATGGGATGCCGGCACTGCAAACAGAGGCTTAACATTCTTTGCCACAGTGCCACCAAAATATTGAGGTTTTGTATGGAAAAATATTACAAATGTAACATATATTTTAAAAGTAGACTTAACAAGGGGCCAGCATCCCATAAGGACACCAGTTCGAGTCCCAGTTGCTCTTCTTCGAATCCAGCTCTCTGCTATGGCCTGGGAAAGCAGTAGAAGATGGCCCAAGTCCTTGGGCCCCTGCACCTATGTGGGAGACCCAGAAGAAGCTCCTGGCTCCTGCCTTTGGATCAGCCCAGTTGCCACTGTTGAGGCCATTTAGGGAGTGAACCAGCAGATGGAAGACCTCTCTAAAAAATAAAGATTTGTGCTAATTGTATTAGAAAGTAAACTAACAGGATTTCCTGGTAGCTTTGATGAGAAGAGGAGGAGTAGGGAGGGTGAGAAAAGGACCCAAGCTTTTTTTTTTTTTTTTTAATCTTAAGTCATGACAACAGAAAAAGAAACATTTTGCTCCTATTTTTCTCTAATTCCACTCACATCCTGGCTTTGAGCTATAGAAGTCCAATTACTCATCCTTTTTTCTCCCTGATTATATAAATAAAATTATTTGAAAGCCAGAGTTACAGGGAGAGAGAGAGATTCTCCATCTGCTGGTTCACTCCCCAAATGGCCACAATGGCCAGGGCTGGGCCAGCCAGGAGCTTCTTCTGGGTCTCCCATATGGGTAGCAGGGGCCCAAGGACTTGGGCCACTCTCTACTGCTTTCCCAGGCACATTAGCAGGGAGTTGGATCAGAAGTGGAGTAGCTGGGACTGGAACCAACACCCATATGGGATGCCGGCATCACAGGTGGCAGCTTAACCCACTATGCTACAACACCAGTCCCATCCATGTATATTTTTAACATGGCAGCCAGAGTGATCTAGTTACTTCTCTACTGAAATAAATTTGATTGTGTTCCATTCCACTCAGAGTAAACAACATCCTTACCAACTTGCTTTGGGGTCTCTTCTCTCTCCCTCACTCACCATGCCCACATTTATGGTCCTCCTTGATCTTCAGTCACAGTGAACTTGGCTTTTTGCATGTCCATCTGGCCCATCCACCTAGAATGCTTTTCATACAGACATCTGTCCTGTCACCTCATTGAAAAAAAAAATTAAAATCTCTGTTTAAAGAATATCCATAGTCATCCCTTTGCAGAAGAACAAATTCCAACTGCTGTACTACCTGTACCCTTTTATTCTTTTCTTTATAACACATTACCATTTTCTGATGCAAGTTTTTCATTTGCTTTCTCCTGCCTCAATGGTTTGTTATTGAAATCTCAGCATGTAGACAACATTTATACCTAAAAAAAATGCATGACAGGCAACTGATATTTTAGGACATATATAAAACACCTCTCTAATTATCTTTCAATGGCATCTCATTCCTCTTTAGTAAAATTAAAAAATCTGCCATAGCTACTAAGCTTAACTGTATATAAAAAATTCCATTTTTTTAAATATCTGTTTTATTCATTTGAAAGCCAGAGTGACAGAAAAGGAGAGATACAGAAAGATCTTCCATCTACTGATTGAATCCCCGAATGGCTGTCTCAGACAGTGATGGGCTAGGCTAAAGCCATAAACCTGCAACACTATTTAGGTCTCCCATGTGGGTGACAGGACCCCAAGTGTTTGGCCCATCTTATGCTGCTTTCCCAGGTGCATTAGCAGGAAGTTAGATCAGAAACAGGAATAACTGCGACTTGAACCTGTGCTCAGACACTGACAGCAGGCATCACACAGCAATGGCTTTAACCCTCTGCACCAAACACGAGCCCCTGTCTTCTTTGTTGCAAAGTTAGATTTATTCTGCTATTTTGGGTCACTAATTATATAACTTGCTGTATTCAGTTTCTCTTGTTTCACTACTATTGAATTGAGAATGGTACTCTCTACTGGCATAGGTAAAACTAAGAAGAAAATATTTGGAAGGGGGAGAGTATGGAATAAAAGCTAGTAATTTGGAAATGAGTACTAATAGCCAACTTTTACTCTAAAGCTGTATGGGTATTGACTCCTCAAGTCCTTAAAATATTTCTGTGAAATAGATAGGATTATCACTCCTGTTGTAGTCCAGATTTTTAAGAAGACAAACAGAATAAACTTACTCAGAATCACATAGCTCATAAGTGGAAGAACTAAGATGTTACCTTAACTTGTTTGACTCCAGAGCCCATTGTCTTAACAACAACAACAGATATACACCTCCTTTGAGATATCCAAACAGAAAATGAAATGAGTAATTTGATACATGCGTCTGGAGTTCAGGGAAGGGATCTGGAATGGATATACTCTGAGGCTAATCAGCATATAGATGAAACTTCAATTACTCTTCTAGCTTTCTTTACCCTGGTTTCTTCTCTCTTCAGTCCCTTTCTCATTTCTGATTCCTTCCCCACTGTTGGAAGACAGTATTCTCTATCTGAAAAACAACCTTCCCATATTTAGCTAAGTTAAATTAATTAGGTGTCTTTGGTTGCAAATGACAATCCAATTGAAGTGAAAAGATAATTTAATGGCTCACAAAACTGAACTGCCCAGGGAAGAGATCCAAGCTTATTTCTTCATTCCTTGGGATCACTATCTCCATCTCTCAGCTCTGCTCTCCTCTGGTGCTCCAGTTCTCACACAGGCTCTCCTTTCTTGGCACTAAGGTGACTTTCAGCAGCTCTGGGCTCGGATTTCATCCTCTGTGCATCCCAGGATAAACAAAGACTCTTTTTCCAGCAGTTCCAGCAAAGAGCCTCAGCTTGAATATGCACTGGCTCTGATTGTGAAGTACTGTGTCCAAGAGGAAGCAGCGCTCTAAATGCCAGGTCTATGCCTTGTGCCCCATCAAGCACTAAGCATAGGAAATACTGATTACCCAGGGAGAGTCAGGATGCTGTTATTATCAGGAGAAGGGGGAATGGATACTGAACAGGCATAATCAAAGATAACCTTCAGAGACGTAAAAACAATTGGAAAAATTACAGTGACCTATCGACAGCTGGATGCAAAGAGAAATTTAAATTATCAGTAATTTAAAACTATAATACACTAAAGTATAAACAAAAGTTTGCAATCACAAATATGATTATTAGCCATGTAACTGCTACATGAAAACATCATAAAATCCATAAGAATATACCAACACCCCAGCAGATAAGGATATAAAACAGGCAAACTTAGAGTTTTGAAAACAAATTCATAGGTAATACAAATCCAAAAAGAAATATATTGTAATGGATTAGGAAAATTAATAAAATAAAAAGGTGTATGAAATCTCATGTGTACTTGGAATTATAAGAATTCAAAAAGTTTGTGAAAATGTCTTATGAAAACACTATGCATAGATTTCAAAAAATTTTGCACCAAAATAAATTTTTCTATTTTCCACAACTTTTTTGACTACCACTATATATGCCATATTTCATGACAACAATAAACCACCACCAGAATTCAATACACATATTTGCCATCAATATACTTATCAATAGTAGCAATTAGCACAAGTACCACAAGGGATCTGGAAAACATTGGTAGAAACGGAGCAAACAGTAACTACCAGCACTTATAAAGAGTTTACTATGGCTGCCGTGTCTTACGTATTTGCAGTTACTAGTTCTCAGGACAAACAATAGCCCTGTGCAACAGGTATCCCTATCCCAATGTTGCAGATGATGAAACAGAGTCAGAGAGAGGTAAAGTAACTTGCCTGTGGTCACATGGCCAAGTTGTAGAGAAATCGTGTAAGTAAGAAATTGTGCAACCCAAATGCAAGAGTTGGGTTCCAGAATCCAAGTGCTTAAGCCCTTTGCCAATTTACAGAGAAGAACAAAGTTCTAACATAAGTTTCATCTGCAAAGCATTTTAATAAACCAAGTTACATGCCAGTGAAAAAAATCCTATTCAGTCACAGTTCAGCACAGGTTGTTATTTTTTTGTTTTTTACAGCTGCACATTTGAAGAAGGTTCAGATGGAGTGTGGATGGGGTATGAGCAGAAGCTCCCAAAATAAGATCGCATAGAGGATGTAAGGTGTGATTAGGAAGATTTGCATCTCTAAATTTTTCAAAAATCCCACTTCTTCCACCAAAACCTGTCTCTTCTTTCCTCTCCTAAAAAAAATCAGAATTTTTAGAAAGGCATGCAGTACTTTCCGTAGTCCATGTCTCACTTCCCTCTTAGTTTTATCACATTCCACACGGATCATATTTGGCTTCAGTCCGCCTCCATTAATTCATCTTCCCAAATTTGCATACACAGCTGAACTCACCCTCTGCCCCAAGAAACTTCCAAATACTCCTATCTCTGCGTCATTCTGTCTGCTGAGAACACCTAGTCTGCTTCCTTTCACACTACCTTTCTGGAATATATTCTATTTGATTCTGTTGATTCTCTTCTTTTATTAGGTATGTGTATATATATATATAGAGAGAGAGAGAGAGAGACACTTTTTTTTTTTTTTTTTTTTTGCACAATCTCCCTTTTGGAAACTGGAAGGCTGAGTTTGTATTTACTCTGTATGCCAAGTATACAACAGAATGCCCTATATTCATCCATTCATCCACACGTTTTTGAATTCATGTTATATTCTGGGCACAGTGTCTAGCACCATAGATAAAAAGGAAAGGAAGACATTGTTGCTGCCTGCAAACATTCCATAGCATACGGGAAAGACAAATGTGTAAATAAATAATTAAAACCCAGTGTGATACATGCCACAGGGTAATATATACAGGGCTCCATGGCACCCTGGGGGTTAAGTGGCAACTCCTGCCTGAGGAGTTGAAAAGATTTCAAAGAGGAAAAATGTAAGTCATGCCTAAAAGATGAGTAGCAACGTGAGAGGCATCAGTGGGGATAATTACGGAAGCAGGTTTGCCATGCTAAAGAGTCTGGACTTTGTCATGTAGCCAGGGAAAATCATACGTGGTTTGTGAGGGGGAGAGAAATGCGATATCATATAGGTTTAGGAGAACACAGCAGAAGAAGGAGAGAAAAGACAAATGGCATTTGCAGCAGTCCATAGAGGAGTAAGAGGAAGGGCTGAACTGACTCAACAGCAGGAAACTAAAAAGAAGAATGATTTTGAGAAAACCAATATTCTGAGATATAACTAAAAAAAAAAAAAAAAAAAACTTGGTACCTTGGAGATGATAAATAAAGTTCCAGCCCTTTGTGAAAACTTAGCACAGGAAAAAGCAGGCAAGCGCTAACAGAAATGGGCGACGCAGGAGGGCAGGTTAGGAAAGGGCAACAGCGATGCGAACGTAGCTGTAGACATTTTCAATTTGGCAATCCCTGAGGAACATTGCAGTGGAACTATCTAGGTGCCATCAGTAAATAGACATTATATCCCCAGAGAATGATGTCCTGGACTAAAACATTGTTGAGGAAGTAAGAGGCATTCCCCTGACTCTCATTGTAAAAGTGTAATTGAAAGCGTTGAACAAATAGGAAGATTGGGTACAAAATGATTATTCAAAGTCCTGAAGTATTCCCCGTAAGCCTGGGTGACGAAGACTGCTGCTGGTACTTGTACCACTAGGGAAGGTTATTAAAGAGCTAGAGGGAGGAGAGGTAACTTTGAGAGTTCAGAGAAGCTGAGAATGCGGTGAGTTGTCCCCTGCTCCTCAACTGTGGTGAGGGCAGGGCTCGGGGAAGGATGAGGCACATGACCCACAAAGTCAGGCCCATCTGTGCCCCCAGAACGAGTGGCACGGAGGCACAGCAGTCACCACAGTTGTCACCGCCATCTCCCAGGGCACCAGGAACATCAAGGATTTTCCCGCCTGGGGAAGGAGAAAGAGACAGTGAGCTGGGACAAAAAACAGAGGCTGCCTCCTGTGCAGTGATCTTCAGCCAGCTCAGGAGAAGACAAACGTAGGGTTCGTGATATGTGCAGATGAGGAGGGGTCTTTAACTGGGGGCCTGAAGATGATCAGCTATGCTCCATGATCACACAAAGGCACACACTCAAACAAATCCTCACGTGTTATATCTTTTCATTACTGTAAACCAGCCTTGAAAACGTCTAAATCCACCAATAACACCTCACCCACCAATGAAAGCCCCTTCTCTGTCTCCTAATAGAGTTGCTGGTGACTGCCCAGGGATAAATGCTTATAAGCCTGGGGAAATGAGAAAAGAACTTTGTGAAAATGGGACAAGATTAAAATATAGAAAGAGAACAGAAGCCCTTATAGAGACGTTAAATTGGACAATGACCAAACTTTTACATTTTAAATTAGAAGAAACAAGTGCCGATGGATTGACTAAGTTGCTCAGAGTGTTATCTATAAGCAAACAGGAAGTTCAAACAGAAACGGTGGTCCTACAATGCATGTTTGGGGGCTGGCATTGCAGCACAGCGGGTTAAGTCATCACTCGTTAGGCCAGCATTCCATATCACTGGGCCACTTTGAGTCCTGGCTGCTCTGCTTCTGATACAGTTTCTTAGTAATGCTTCTGGGATAGCAGGGGAAGATGGACCAAGTGGTTGAGCCCTGCCCACCATGTAAGATAACAGGAGAGAGTTTGTGGTTCCTAGGTTGGCCTGGCCCAGACCTGGCTGTTGCAGCTATTTGAGGAGTGAATCAGCAGGTAGAAGTCTACTCTCACTCCCTCTGATTCTCTGTCACTCAGCCTTTCAAATAAATATTTTTTAAAGAAAAAGAATGCATGTTTGTGTTTTTACATGGTGAGTGTTCCAAACTGGACCACTGGCTATACATATAGAACAGAAGCATAAGTGAAAGACAAAACAGGTGCATGTATATAAGAAGAAGAAAAAAATATGGCCAAACGAATTCGTAGTTGACAAGGAAAGGATTTCACACTGATGAAGAAGGCTGGAGAGAGAGAGATGTGAAAGGAAACAAATCATGTAGATGCAAATGACATAGTGAATGGTTGTAGGAGCAATTTTCTAAATTTGCAGGTGATATTTAATTGGCAGACATTGCAAACAGCAAGGAGCAATTCAATCAGATAAAGGACTTGAATCATTAAGTACTTGGTCTAATAGATGGCAAGCACAGATAAGTGGTGAATAATAAGTCTTGAATCAAAGCTAAAGAACAGAGAGTGAATATTTGCCAAAGTGAATGATGCTGTCCAGGAATATCTCTTGGGTTTAAAGAGAACTTAAAGGACAAACAAAGATCCAGTAAAATATGTGTAGAATTAAAGAGATTTCATGTGTTATAGGTTATAAATTAACAGGCTACTGCATCAGTCAAAAACCAAGGTGATATAAAGACTGGAGCTATGATGAGAAAAATCTCATAAGTGGAGGATATATAAATCCTGAAATCCACTGTTGGCTATTGAAATGCCATCTATTACCTAGATTTTCATCTGTCTTTGGTCATGGTGTGAAAAGATAATTGATAAATAAAATATCTTCTGAGCCGGCGCCGTGGCTCAATAGGCTAATCCTCCACCTTGCGGCGCCGGCACACCGGGTTCTAGTCCCGGTTGGGGCGCCGGATTCTGTCCCGGTTGCCCCTCTTCCAGGCCAGCTCTCTGCTATGGCCAGGGAGTGCAGTGGAGGATGGCCCAGGTGCTTGGGCCCTGCACCCCATGGGAGACCAGGAAAAGCACCTGGCTCCTGGCTCCTGCCAGGATCAGCGCGGTGCGCCGGCTGCAGCGGCGGCCATTGGAGGGTGAACCAGCGGCAAAAGGAAGACCTTTCTCTCTCTGTCTCTCTCTCTCACTGTCCACTCTGCCTGTCAAAAAAAAAAAAAAAAAAAAATATCTTCTGGAGATATGAGAGTAGAGATTTGGGTGAGAATATTCTAAGTAGCTTTGAAAGATCATTTCATCCATGAAACACCATACGGTTCTCTGGGCATAAATGTAGCATATTACATTTTGATTGGTCATTTTATTTAGTATGTTAATTCCCTAAAATAATAGTCTATGTTAATCTGGAAATTATAAAATATAGAGATATGTCACTAGTATAAAAGGATAATAAAAATTCATCATAGCCTTGGGAAGTACTTGATGAACTAAAGAATGCCCCCAACTCTTTGCCTATATCTTTACAATGTTGACTATTTTGCTAAATAAACAGGTTAGCTCAGCTATTAAAGAGCAATGCAGCACCTTTTATTACAATCTCAAAACTACCTGTGTAATCGTTAGTCACTTACATCCAGCTGTCAATGTGTCAATCCCTTTTGAAGGCTGTTTCTTAAAGTCTAATATGCAGCATGAATACTCAAAAGTAGAGCCATATATTAAGAGACTTACTTTTTCTTGCTATTTTAATGGTTCAGATTTTAATTGCTTTTAAGTCTCAATGAGTGTTCTTATTGTAAATTGATGATTTTATAAGGGCACACTTAAAAGTAAGCAAAATCTCTGATTGAAATACAAATAAGGGGGAGGGGGACTGGACACTGACAAGGCTCACTGTGTCAGACTGAAGGGGACTGCAGGCTGACGCAGAGGCTTCCTGTGCCGTGTGAGATCATGCAGGCACTCCTCTTACTCATTGTGTGTTCACTTAACACCACACAGAATCACAGGGCAATGGCCAAAATACTTCAATTCTCATGGCAACAAGCAGTTTCTGGGAGCTAATTCTATTCTCATTTATAAGAGCTTATAGTCCTCTTCCCCTGTGGAGTTCCAGAAACATAGATACACACACACATTCATTGATTCATTCATTCATTTATTTTAAAGGGGGGAGAGGCAAGAGACAGATTTTCCATCCATCCACTGATTCATTCCCCAAATGTTTGCAATAACTGGGGCTGGGATCCCAGAACACAAGCCAAGTCTACCATTTGGGTGGCAGACACTCAAGTGCTTGAACCATCACCTGTGCCTCTCAGGGTACAAAACAGCAGAAAGCCCAAAGGAGGAGTAGGGACTCAAACAAGGCACCCCAGTATGAAGTAGCTACTTCCCGAGAAGTAGCTTAACCTCTTCACCAAACACCCCTAAAGAGGCAGTCTTAAGAAAAATTCTAGAAGGATTGACATTTTTACTGTCATGAAATTAAAAATCCACTCAACTGTAACCCTTAAGTTTTCTCAAGAACTGTATATGATAGTTGAGAAGATGAAACAGACATATGGGTTAATCACCGTGTGACAGATGAATAAAAACAGTGGAAGCAAGGGTGGCTGACCGTTCCAAAGGGCAAATGTCATAAATGTGGCTAACAGTCCATCCGAAAGGGAAAGAATGAGTATGTTTACTGGCTAGAAGGGAAAAGCTGGCATGGCGACTGGTGAAGAGTAAGCTAGCTGTAGAATTAGGTCACTTACATTCATGTGTATATGACTGGGCCTGTGAGAGTGGTGTGCTGTTTGTGGGAAGAGGCTTAGAGAGAAGAGAGCCCATAAGCTAAAATAGTCACACAATTCTTCCATCACTCTGTTGTCAGAGACAGAACATCTACTGAGAAAATCTTCATATGGCAAGATCCAAGAAATGCTTTTCAACTGAATATACTCTAAATTGAAAAATCAAATACCTGTTGATTAAAATAGGCAAGAAAAAGAACATTCTATAAATCCTTCAAGGGAAAATGATTAAATTAATTGGAATAGCTTCTTAATCAGTGAACACTGAATATTTATGTGCTATTTCTCTGTGCTAAAAATATAAAGATAACAAAAACAATCATTGCTTAAAATTTTGTGCAGTCTTTTGAAAAACCATATGCGTATATGTTATATTTTAGTATATGAGGAATGTGCAGAAAACTATATATGTAATAGAAGATTCTAAAATGTATCACTCTTGAAATAATGGTTACATGTTAGGAAATGTAACAAACCCTACTAATTGTCTAAATATCTATGGTCTCTTTGCTGTGCATTATAGTTTCTCTCTAATACCCAGAAACAGATTAGCCACAAAATTTATTTCCCAGCATCTCTCCTGGACTTCTTTAGCAGTTAACTAAGTCCTAGCCAATGAGATTCAAGGAGAAATGTCATTTGAAGCTTTTGGGAAATGTTCTTGAAGGATTCTTGTCCTTACTCTGATAGAGCTCGTTTCTCTTGGCTGGAATGTCAAAAGAAAGGCTAGGGCTTAAACCATAAATGGGAAGCTATACACTGAGCGCAGAGCAACAAAATAAAATGAACCCAATTCCTAACCCTGTAGGCTGTGTCAGCCTGGGAACTTATTCCCTGATGACCTTGAATGCATGGATCTCAAAATTTCTCTGCATCAAAATAAACATTTTAATCGCATTTTCTAACAAGTTTTAAAAGTGCCTTTGTGTGCCAAAGATGTAAGTTATTTACAAATGAATTAATAATGTCATACATTACCTCTTTTCTTCATTCCTTTCAGGAGGGAATAGGCTAAATAATTAATCTGAGGATTAATTGGATTAAAAGATCTCTAATTAATTTTATAAAGCTAGGGTAATTCCCCAAAGAAAGTCAGACGGTAGCAGCACACAAAGTGAAAGAACATCCAATATTGCTTACAAATATGAACATGCAAAAACTTAAAATATATCTTTTCATATTTGACCTATTAGCAATTTATTATATATTAAATGTAGTATTGCCAATAGAGTTTACTTCAGGAATAGAATTTTTATTTAATTCTAGGAATATATGGTGTGCTAATATTTTATGTTATTAAAAAAAGAATAAAAGCCTTTGGTTATAATGAAAGATGACCAAAAATAACTTGAGAAGATCAAGTTGAGGGAGAATAACAGAGGCCACGTGTATTCCAGTCTTTCCATGTCTCTTCCCCACATTGCAAGATCACTGCAAATACAAATAAAAATCTCATTTCTCACAGAAACAAACTTACCTTTTAACTGGAGCTATAAATATCAAATCCTCAGAGTACTAACGCTGGACTACCCAATAAGTCTGACCCCAGCAAGTCTGTGTAGAGGCAGAGTGGGGAGAGACACAACAATGGTTTCATATGAAAGAGAGGAAAGCTTAGAAATTGCATGAAGCAGAGCCAAAGTAACACCAGAAAGATGCACTTTAATACCAAGTGTTAATTGACTGAACCTAAATGTGTTTTATGGTAATCTCCAATGATGACTATGGAGAAGGAGCTTAAAAATGAGTATGTTAAGGTAGAACTCTGGAGAGGGTAAAAATAGAGGGGTCCACATTGTACATTGGGGCATAATGAGGAAAGCTGCAGCCTATGACACAGGCATCCCATATAGATGCTGGTCCATGTCCTGACTGCTCCACTTCTGATCCAGCTCCCTGCTAATGCACCTGGGAAAGCAGCAGAAGATGGCCCAACTCATGTGGGAGACCCAGAAGAAGCTCCTGGCTTTAGATCAGCCCAGCTCTGGCCAGTGTGGCCATTTGGGGAGTGAACCAGTCAACGGAAGATCTTTCTGTCTGTAACTCTACCTCTCAAACAAATAAAACCTTTTTTTTTTTTTAAAAAAAAAAGTTACTTTCACTGATTTTACCAACAGATTAATTTCTAGCAGCATATTTGAAAATAAATGGATATAACTGTGTTTCTAATTGATCAAACTGTAACTGAAATAATCTAACACAGTAACATATTAAGACATATCTGTCTCTTCAATAATACTTTTTACAAAGCACTTAAAAACTATAGGGAGAAACTTTGCAATATTACAGTATGATAAAGAATATTCAAACATGACTGAAAACTCATATGAAATATTAACTAATCAGAGGGTAGAACTTTAGAAGCTGGTTGCTGTACTTCGAATTTGCATGTGTACATATCAATCTTTTAGTAGTAATGTGGATGCAGAATTAAGTGTGTGCTTCTCAAACTTCTGAATGGCTTAAAGCTAGAAAGAAAAAACCTTAATGACTACTAAAGTTTAAAAACATTACAGACAGATGTGAAGGGCACAAAAGAACCAGTGAAACTAAAGAGAGACAAATATAAAATCCTCCATCTGCTTGAACTTGTAGTTTGATAGTGTTTATTTTTAAAATATTTTCAAAATTCTACTTGACCTTACGTTAATACATGACAGGGTTATAATCTACCTGGTCTAAGCTATTGTTATTCCAGTGGTGGGAGTTAGACACAGAGGACGCTTTCATCCCATTGTAGAGTGCCTGGGTCAGAGACCCAGCTCAGATTCAAGTTCCAACTCTGAACTAATGCACACTCTGAGAGGCAGCAGGTATTGGCTAAAGAACTTGTATCCCTGCCACCCACAAGGGAGTCCTGGCTGGGGTTGAGTGCTCCTGGCTTTGGTCTGGCCCAGCCCTGCCTGTCTTGTAAAAAGGTTTAAACAAGTGATTCTGGCTCTAATTTCATTGCTAAATTGCCGTATGTCGGTTCATGAAACATTGATCATTTAAACTATGTTCACAAGAGAATGACCAGTATTTCGACAGATGTGCAAATCATATCTTGGGAAGAGATTGAATAACAAATTATTTCCAGTTTTGAAAAGAAATTATTTCCAACTAGATTAGTAGATATTATTCTTTAAGTATTGGGAAGACCATCATAATGTGATGTATAGATGACAAAATTAATATTTTAACAGTGAGTAGAGGGAAGCAGATAGTAATTCATTATGGAATCTGAGCTATATAGTAGCTGGAATATTTCAAATGAAAATTGTCCATCTTGGCCCAGTGGCGCGGCTCACTAGGCTAATCCTTTGCCTGTGGCGCCGGCACCACGGATTCCAGTCTCAGTTGGGGCGCTGGATTCTGTCCTGGTCGCTCCTCTTCCAGTCCAGCTCTCTGCTGTAGCCCGGGAGTGCAGTGGAGGATGGTCCAAGTGCTTGGGCCCTGCACCGCATGGGAGACCAGGAGGAAGCACCTGGCTCCTGATCGGCGCAGCACTGGCTATAGCAGCCATTTTGGGGGCGAACCAACAGAAAAGGAAGACCTTTCTCTCTCTCTCTCTAACTCTGCCTGTCAAAAAAAAAAAAAAAAAGAAAGAAAAAGAAAATTGCCCATCTTGGAAAAATGTAATTACACTTGTTATGATGTTAAATAACATTATGTAGAGCATATAACATGTCACATGGTGTATGGTAAGCACTAAAAATGCATAACTAGCATTATGTTATATTTAAAAGATTATTTCACATTAAATTCAGAGTGAATGCTTTTCAACTGAAGTTTCAAAGATCCAGTAAGTATCTGGCATATTAGTTATGCACCATTTTATTACCCATCATCTCTTTTTGACTTGAGAGAATGCAAATCTTATATATTCTTTTAAGAAAAATGTTATGATTATGTAATTAGAATAGCTTATGAAAAAAATTATTTGCATTCTAGTTTTTTTTTTTTTTTTTTTTTTTTTTTTGACAGGCAGAGTGGACAGTGAGAGAGAGAGACAGAGAGAAAGGTCTTCCTTTTGCCGTTAGTTCACCCTCCAATGGCCGCCGGGGCCAGCGCGCTGCACTGATCTGAAGCCAGGAGCCAGGTACTTCTCCTGGTCTCCCATGGGATGCAGGGCCCAAGCACTTGGGCCATCCTCCACTGCACTCCCTGGCCATAACAGAGAGCTGGAATGGAAGAGGGGCAACCGGGACAGAATCTGGTGCCCCGACCAGGACTAGAACCCGGTGTGCCGGCGCCGCAAGGCGGAGGATTAGCCTAGTCAGCCGCGGCGCCGGCCGGCATTCTAGTTTTAACACTAGTCCTAATCAAAATTAAAATCATCATTCTATATTACACATTTAATGTATTTTATAGTATCTTCAACCTATTGTAATAGATGCTTAATACCTTAGTTAATTTCAAATATCAAAAAAACATAAGAAATTATTCATCAAAACACTAATTTTTATCACTTAGGTAAAACTTGGCAATTTTACAGAGAGAGAGAGGGAGAGACAGAGATTTTTCCATCTGCTGTTTCATTCACCAAGTGGCCCCCATAACCAGGGCTGGTCAGGCTAAAGCCAGGAGCCTAGAACTCCATCAGGGTCTCCCACAAGGGTACAGGGGCCCAAGTACTTGGGTCCTCTTCCGCTGCTTTCTCAGGCACAGTAGCAGGGAGCTGGATCGCAAGTGGAGCAGCCAAGACTTGAACAGGTGCCGAGATGGTATGCTGGGATTGCAGTGAGCAGCTTAACCACTATGCCACAACTCCAGCCCCTTAACACCTTATACTACCACTTGTTTTTGATTCTTTAAAAGCCTCTCTTACATCATGTAATTAGCCTAACAGTTAAAACACCCATATCCCCCATTGGAGTTCCTGGGTTCGATACTAGGCTCTGGCTCCTGATTCTGGCTTCCTGTTACTATAGACTTTGGAAGCAAAAATGATGGCTAGGCATTTGGGTTCCTGCCACCCATGTGCAAGAGCTGGATTGGGTTCCTGGTTTCTGACTCCAATACAATCCACTGGAGTATTTGAGAAGGGAAGCAGCAGACAAGATCTCTGTCTCTCTCCCTCTCTCAAATAAACATATATAAAATTCCTACCAAAACTGTATTTGCAGCAATACTGATACACACAATTCTTTTTTTCTTTCTTCTTTTTTGTGTGTTTTTTTGAATTTGGTTTCCATATATAAGGGAGAACGTATAGTATTTGTCTTTCTTGGTCTGGCTTATTTCACTCAATATGATGTCCTCCAATTGTATCCATTTTGTTGCAAATGATAGAACTTCACTCTGTAGCTGAATAATCTTCCACCGTGTATATATACACACCACATTTTCTTGATCCATTAATCTGATGATATACACCTTGGTTGATTACAAATTTTGGCTATTGTGAACAGTGCTACTATGAACATGGTGGTGCAGGTATCTCTTTGATACACCGTGTTCAAGCCTTTGGGGTATATACCCGATAGTGGCATTGCTGGATCATATGGCAAGTCTATTTCTAGTTTCTAAGAAATTTCCACAATGTTTTTTATAGAGGCTTCACTAATTTACATTGTATAAGTGTTCCCCTTTGTCTATATCCTCACCAGCATTTATTACTCTGTGTTTTGGATTTTAGCCATTCTGATGGGGGGTGAGGTCATATTTCATTGTGGTTTTGAGTTGCATTTCCCTGACGGCTATTGATGAGCATTTTTTCATATATTTGTTGGCCATTTGTATTTCTTCTTTTGAGAACTATTAAAGTCCTCTGCCCCTTCTAAACTGGACCAGTTTTTTATTGTTGTTCAGTTTTATAAGTTGCTGATATACTTGGGATATTAATTCTTTGTCAGTTAGTTATTTTGAAAATATTTTTCACATTCTTTTGGATGTTTCTTCAGCCTATTCATCATTTCCATTGCTGTGCAAAAGCTTCTGAGCTTGATATGGTCCCATTTGTTTAGTTTTGGTTTTGTTGCCTAGGCTGTGAGGGTCTTGTCCAAGAAGTCATCCCCAACACCAATGTCTTGGAGTGTTTCCTTTGTGTTATCTTCCAGCTAGTCCATAGTCTCATGTCTTAAATTTAAGTCTTTGATTCATCTTCAGTTGATTTTTGTCACCCACATAGGAGACCCAAATGGAGTTTCAGGCTTGTGGCTTTGAATTTGTGGCTTTGGATAATACTAAGATTCAGGAGAGCAAAATTAGACAGTTGGAACAGCATATACAGAGATCATGAGACAGGAAGAAAAGTGCTGAAAGGGAAAACGGTTCAGTCTGAATGTACTGAAGAGTATGGAAAGAGTCTAGTTAAAGGCGTGTAGATCGTATTGAAAGATTTTGGTCTTTTCCTGACAGCAATGAAAATCTACTGAAAACCTTTAAAGTTTGCAGACAATTGGATCAGAAAGACTTTTTTGGCTGCAATAGGTAGAAAAGAGAAGGTGGACTTTAGATAGATTTATAAGGAGCAGAAGCCAAGGAAAGCAATAGAGAGATCTGGAAATAGAGCATTGAATAGGTATTAGACTTCTCCAGGGGAAAAATAAATAATGAGAGATTAGATAGGGGCCATAAGCCTATAGAAAATCAAATTTTATACCTGGTGTAAAATGATGCCACTTACTAGGAAAGATCGGATACAGTTGAATATTATGAGCATGTTCTTGGTAATGTTAAAGTTGAGATGTTTTTGAGACATTTAATAGAAATGTCAATTATATGGTTGAATAAGTCACTGTAGATACCAAAGCTTAGCTATATATCTAGAAATATAAATTGTAGGTCATATGTGTAGATGGGAACCATGGAAGTAATTGACATGGGTAGGTTTCCTAGGCAGAGAATCTCAAATATTTAAATTCTGAGGATTGTTAGCAAGTGTTTGAGATAGGGATTATGTTTTGTCTGAAATCCAAGGGAAAGTGTGCTTATGATGGAGGGAACAACCATCAAATGTTTTCAAGAAAGCCTAATCAGAAGAGCACTGTAATCTATCCAGTCATTTAAGCAATGCAAAGATTAAGAAGTGCTGTTTCCATGAGTGGAAGGATACCCAACAATATGGACACGAGTTCTCCCAGGGTGACTGGGATATGTAGAAATAGATAAATTTGTGGATTTGAAATTAGGTCTGAAAAAGTAAAAGGAAAGGATATTAATTGTGAGTCAGTGGTAACATAAGAATGGCTTGTTTGCTTTTATTGTAATAAAAGTTAAAGAATATTTTAATAGGAAATCACAGTGTATGGTATGATGTGGACTACACGAGATACGAGTTTGAGTATCTGAATTGGAGAAGACTGGATGACAAATTTACTGATAAGGATTGAACTGAAATAGGAAGACAGCTCCTTTACCATAAAAAAAATAGGCTGGGTATGGACTGTAAGGTGGGAGGTTAAAAAAAGGTAGATTTTAGTCTCGTACTTTTATGTTACATATAAAACAGTGGAAGTTATCTTCTGAGAACTGAGTGGGAAGATTAAAAAGTTTCATTGAGGGTGAAGATTGGAAAAGTCAATGGGGAAAGTGGAGTAGTAGAGGGGCCAGCGTTGTGGCACCGCAGGTTAACCAGCTGCTACAATGCTTGCATCTCAAATGACAGCACGGGTTTGAGTCCCAGCTGCTCCACTTCCCATCCTGCTCCTTGCTGATGCACTTGAAATGGCCCCTGCCACCTACTGTAGTGAGAGACCACTACAGAGTTTCAGGCTCCTTCCTTGCTTCTGCCTGGCCCACCCCCCAGCCATTAAAGCCCTTTGAGGAGTGAACCAGGGGATGGACTCTCTCTTTGTCTCTTCCTCTCTCTGTTACTCTGCCTTTCAAATGAATAAAATAAACCTTTAAAAAAATAAAATGGATCTATGCACTGACCTAATAAAGAAGGATCCAATTCAGCAGTTGTCTCTAACTATTGCTGAGTCTGCTTTTAGAGATCCTGGCCATCTTTCTGAAACAGTGGTCCTTGAGTTGTTCTCTATTCTGGTAGATCATCTGTGACATGAGTATGAGTAACCCCATATGCCTGTTGGTCACAGTGCTCTGCTGTAGCATCAATTCTGCAGGGTGGACTGAGGCACCTCCTTAGGCAAATGTATGCCCAGTCTGAGCCAGGACGGTGAATGTGTGCTGTTTGTATATGCACTTATGCAATTATTCTAATCTACTTAATGAGATAACCCCTTTGCCTGTGGAAATTAAGAGAATAGCCAAGTATTGAAAATGGATCAGAATTTCAAATTTTCTCCATAGACATGTGACAGATAATTTTATATTAATGTTTTAGCACAAACAAAATCAATTCCCTTTTCCTAAAGTCCCAAAAGTTTATTCCAATTCAGAAAAGCATTTTGTGATACTTAGATGTATTTGTTATTATAATTGTAGAGTGGGCATTACAATGTGTCACCCTTTAACTGTAAAACACTTAGTAGCAAAATATTCATGAACATTTTACAAATATTTCATCAACATGTTGTCAGCCAATTTGTGGTTCTATGAAATTTTCTGACTTTGGCTGACTCATTAAATGTTGTGGGTCACTAGCGCATCAATTAGTAAGTTACTGATCTGTAGCACGTGGGTGTCCTGAGAGAGGAAATGTGTCTTTTGAGAAACTAATTGAATTTTAGAGTTTTTATTCACTGTTGAAATGAGGACAAATGAGTCAGCTCACAATAGTGATGCTAAAGTTACATTCGTTTCACCAATAGATAAAAAAGCTGAGAAATGACAAACTAGTATGCTAAGGATCCTGTTTAGATTTTCAGTATGAAAAGACTTAATTCTTAATGTCTAGCTATAAAAATACATTCTGTGATTGAAAGCAGCAATATTTTTTAAGATCATTTTCATATAGTGTTATCAAGTATAATACTTTTTAATTAATAATTCTAAGTTTATCATACAGAAATGTAGTAATCTGACCTTGTTGCAATACAAATACTACAATTTTAAAAAGTGAAATTTCTAACTCTTTTTGAGATAAACATTTCCCTAAACGCAGTTATCCTGACCGCCTACTATTATGGGTCACTTGGAACACAAATGGTATCTTGCAACATGGTAAAAGGGTTCTGAGTACCAGCTTTAGTATAAGGAAAACACACCTTCTTTGTACTTATTGAAAACTGAGTTACTTAATCTGCCAGTGCTTAAATTTCTCCACATATGAAATGGGGAGAAACATGTAATTCATACTTTATTGTTAAGGATTAAGTGAAAAAAAAATTAATTACATAGCAGTAAGTAGATATGGGTTTGATACACACACACACACACACACACACACACAAGCACTTAGCTGGATTCTTCACATTGGTTTAGCACCCAACTAGGCATGGTGTTTTTCCATGTCTTTTTTCCTTGATCCCCAAAAGCAATAAAATAAGTGTCTAGCTTCTTTAATAAAACAATAAAAAATAAAGAAATATAACCAGGAAATGACTCAACATCCAATTTAGTAATGTTGGTACTTGCCTGGAAGGGGCTTCCCCTAGGTTTAATCACAGCCTCAGATCATGATTTCACATAAGATGCATCTTTTACATATTTAAATATGTATCCTCATATCGAATTTAAATGTGAAGCCATTTATTCTCTGCTTTGCTGCATTTGTTTTATGCTTTAAATAAGCAAGAGAGTATGTTCTGCAGTTGTGATTCCACTAAGAAGCTAACAGGAAAGGCACTGAGAAACAAGAGTCAACCTCCAAGAATTACCTGTCTTCTTGATCTTTAATTGTTCAGTAGATGCTTCTGAATTTTATCCCATGTGATCTTGGCAGCCACTCCTAGCATATGGCACTATAATGTAAAATGTGGAAACTAACAGATCTAAACATTTAGAGCCTAACCAGATAAATTGTGATGCAGAGAAATTTAAACCAAGGGTAAAATGCCATGTGATGTTGTAAGATAGCTTACCTGGTAATTTACATGTTAAGAATGTATTGAATATCTGGGGAACATTGTCTTTGAAAGAATTACGATGGCTTTGATAAAATGACTCAAGGAAAAAAGGCCATTTTCTTCATGCATTATCTGTGTCAGAAATAACCGCCCCTGATTTCACATGCGCTGATAATCTGAACAAGGTGATTTGTCTGAAGGCTGCAGAGGCGTAAGAAATGCAAAATCCACACCTAGCCCTTCTTTAGTGTCCTCTCCACAGTGTATTTCAGTTTATGTAAAAAGACTTAAGATGGTGCCTGAAGCATAATTTTTTTTCCCCTCAAGGTAAGCTGAAGTGCCACAGATCAAATTGTTTTTCACACTGTTAATGTATTCCTTTCTCTTTCAATTTCTCAGAGAGCCGACATTGGGATTTCTGCTTTAACCATCACCCCAGATCGGGAGAATGTGGTGGACTTTACCACACGTTACATGGACTACTCAGTGGGGGTACTACTTCGAAGAGCTGAAAAGACAGTGGACATGTTCGCCTGTCTCGCGCCCTTTGATCTCTCTCTGTGGGCCTGCATTGCTGGCACGGTCCTTCTGGTCGGTCTGCTGGTCTACCTGCTGAACTGGCTTAATCCCCCACGATTACAAATGGGATCAATGACATCTACTACTCTCTACAACTCCATGTGGTTTGTGTATGGATCCTTTGTACAGCAAGGTAAGGAGGAAAAGTACAATTCAGTTAAAAAAATATATGGTATTTCAGCTGTCACGCATTTGGTTAGGCAGGTTCTGTTTCTGGCATCAAGAAGTGTTCTAAAGGACCCTCACAGCAACGCTCAGAAAAGAACATTTCTTACTCTGAGTGGATCTCAAACACAGCAGGTTTCCAACAATAATGGCTCATTGTCTTTTGATGTAAGTTCAATTTCATCAACAAAGGCAACAGTGAATGTCGGAGGTAAGATTCACAAGAAAGCTCAAGACCAGACTCTGGCTCCCTGAGAAGTAGCCTCACTGTGATGAGACTCCTCACTCCCAGGGAAAGTGCCAGTTAATTATTTATGTGTGTCAGAAATATTAGGGGTTGTTTTTGTTCAGAGACATTATTTCATGTATTGAAAATATTGACAGTGAAAGGACATCCGTTAACTCGAGATTCTGATAAGATAGTTCACATTTTCTCTTTCCCTTTAATGTATGATCTTTACCAATGATTTATCCTGCAATTTCAGTCTATTCTAAGCACTGACTTCCTTGTTAGTCAATGTCCATTCTGCTTCACTCCTTAAACTTGTCTGATTACTTCTTTGGTTTTTGCTGTTTCAGAATAGAATATTTACTGCACTCCTTATTTGAGATGACTGTCATAACAGAGAACACAGTAATACAGGAATTCATGGCTTCTTGCAAACTTTGCACATGGACTGAAAAGAAATATGGGTTACAACAGAAAAATGTGATCATTTTTGCCTTAAAATTTACAATTCTAACTAGTGTCTTCACTTTTCCTCCCATAATTCTGCCTCTGTTCTCCTTTGATTTCATCAAAATTTCATCTAGGTCCTTCATCTCTATTTCTTTACTTGTAATTTATCCCTTAAGCCTTTGTCAGCATGCTTTTCCTTCTACCTTTCCACACCAAGAGCTCTTGCTAAGATTAAACATTGCTGTATGCTTGACACAGACACTAGCAGTTCATCCATTAATCATTAATTCAGTAAACATTTATCCCACACTGTTTATTTAAGTAGAACTGTGCTAGGTACCGAATATACAATGATGAGCAAGTCACAAGCCAGTGGGATACAAACATGGAATGACACTTAGAGCAAAAGAATTCTCTGCTGGGGATACGGAAGGCTAGAGGTGGGGAAGCTGGATCTAGAAGGGGAATCCAAAGACAAGTTCATGTTGGTACAAAATTTTTGAAACCCGTGAATGGTTTCCTCATATTACACATTCCCCATGAGCTTTTTGAAGACACGTTCCCCCCACTAAATATTCTAGAAATGCAAATCTCTTCTCACTAGAAAAATTAGGTTGCATTGTTACCTGGAGAAGACCTATCTTATTTCTCACCTAAACTATAGGAGTCTCATAACAGGTCTTTTTCCAATATTTCTCTGAAAATGCATGATCCATATATTTGCAAATGTACTGAAGACAGCACTCCTGTGTAAAGCTGACCAGATAACCCCTAATCTTCAAATATTTCCTTGGTTCCTCAATATCTGTCACCTAGAAACATACTCCACCATCTGGCTCCTGTCCAAAGCCCAATCCTTCTCTCTTACCACTCATGCCTTACATGTAGTTATCTGTAGTTGCTCCAAATTTTTAACCTTTGAATAAAAGACTGCTTTTTCTTCCTCTTCACCTTTGATTGTAGTGTTTTGAATTTCTGAAATGCCTTTATTACTAACCAGCCTGTTCTCTGCTCCTACTCTTTGATTTCATATGGCAAGCTCATCATCCTTCTCTAATTCTTGCTTTGATCCCATTTTTTCCAAGAAGTCTTTGCTAGGATTCAGGACCACTTTCGCTGCCCTTCAAGATATATTGAGCATAATACTTATCAACCATAATGCAATTCCTTTTAGTTTTCATTTATTTCCACCTGAATTCTTTGAATACAAGGCAATATCCTATTCATCTTTTTAGTTACTTAACATAGTTCAGCTCATTTCTTCATATTCGCATTTACTTGGTCCCATACCGACCAACAAAATAGGTGAATGCTACATATTTAAATCAAAAATGCAATTTATTACTTTACAACCTAAAAGTTTCATCAAAGTTGTCCCTCAATGACCTGAAATTCATTAGGTTAAGAAGTTATTTGTGGGGCCTATGTTGTAGTGCAATGGATTAAGCTGCCACTAGGACAACTGATATCCCATATCAGAAGGTGGGTTTGAGTTCCAATCCAGCTCCGTGCCACTGTGCCTGAGAAAGCAGAAGAAGATGCCCCAAGTACTTGGACCCCTGCTATCCACATTGCTGGCCCAGCCTCAGCTGTTGTGGCCATTTGGTAAGTGAACCTGGACACGGAAGATCCCAGTCTCTCTCTCTCCCCCGATGTGTGTGTCTGTAAGAGAGAAAGACTGACTTCTACCTTCCAGATAGATTTTAAAAAATCATTTATATTATACTGAGTAAATTTTATAGGAAACTAAGAACAAAAACTTAAGTAAGATCTCTGATCAGTTAAGGTTTATATTTGAGGAAGTTGACTGGAATTGGCTTTCTGAATTTTTCCTTGAGGAAAGCTAATTCCAATCAATTTTGAAACACATGCCAGGAATAAAAAACAAGATAAATAGAATTACCCATGTGGTTCTCCCACTTTTCTAGCTGTAGAAACATGCAGCAGATATCAAAGGTTATAAATATGTTAAGCACCGTGTAGCCCAACTGCTCTCTTAAATGAGTTGCCCAGCCTGTAGGTTGATTGTACATTTATACTAATTCATAATGATGGATAATGCTGAATTGCATGCGATTAACTACTTTATCTTTGAAAAGCTGCTGTTCTTTCACTTGCTAACCATGAAAAGGTGAATTCATTGAAGATACTGAGAGCATCTCTCTGCTCTGATTAAAAGTAAATTAAGAAAAGGCTCATAAACCCTATGAAAAAGACAATCAATCAATGACAGTGTCCAAGCATAGGCAATGGAGCTAGAATTAGTGACGATTTCCAATGAAAATGGTCTTTTAGGAGGAAGTACAGCTGTTATTTCAGAATTACAGTCTTTATTGAGCCACTAAACCAGATTGAATAGGGATAAAGAGGCACTTCATGTGGTATCAGATGGATGTGAGGAAAAAAAAAGATCAGGGATAGCTGAAAGCAGAAAAATGTTCAATATATGTGAGTTGTTTACTAATCCTGATTTTTTAAAAAAATATCAATAACTTCAAAGCATTGTGAAAAAACAGCTCAGGGAATCCAACTGTGCAAAAGCCGTATGGTCCATTATAGAGATAAACTCAATACATCTGTTTGGCTGGAACATTAGAGCTTGTGAATTAGGTTGTTAAATGCATGAACAAGAGACCGATTTTGTACAAGTTTTGTCATCGTTTTATATGCTCCTTATTCTACATATCTCCTTGCAATTAGCATATTTTTGAAAAAGCTGTAGTTTGATTGTTGAAGACCTGTCACATTTAAAGATTTTGGCAGTGACTCAACATCACCCAGACCATGGAAGGCCTCTATGACGTGCTCACCAGCGAGGTTGTGGGTAATTTGTTTACTATTTACAAACAAGTTAACACAAAGGGAAATACCAGGGTTACCCTCAGACATTTTAGTTTCATTCTATGAAACAGACGTTGTGGTATAAAATATTTGAGGCCATCATATAGTGTTACCAGCCAGCATTTACAAAATACCAGCAATGCCCCAGGAACAGAGGAAAAACAAGGACTAATTCTGCTAAAGATTTTAGTAAATACTTCTGGGGCATACTACGTGTCACGTCTGGCCACGATGTTTGAATATGGTGATAAACAAAAAATGACACAGTCCTTGCCAGCATCATGTCAGTGAGTCCTAGCCACGTTGAAAGCAAAATAAACCACATCTGCTGAGAGTAGCAGAGATGCTGGAAAGAGTAAAGAAGGAAAATGCCTTGGCTGTTTTCTTAAAGATCAAGTCCTCCACAGATGCTAGGGGTGAATTAAAAGAAATCCTTTAGGGGTGGTAGAAATACTGAAAATAACTTGATGCTCCTGCACAAGAGTTAACAGGAGAGGCAACCCACTGGCTTGGAGATCCCAGGACAATTTTTGAAGACAATAGAGTTCTTGCCTTTGCCAGCTTGGATTACACTGTGAAAGAGAATCGCAACCTTCTCATTTCCACAAAAGGCCGAGACATTCTTTTCTACTGAATCAGGCAACAGAGAGGACTGTTGATGAGAGGGCAACTCTTTAGAACTTTACATAGGACAAAGGTAATGGTGTCAGTGAAAAATATGTGAAATTTACCCATGTCCTAGGCACAAAACCCCAGAGGATCCAAGCCTTGGACTACAGTAGCTAAAACCATCCCATTGTAATGTTATCCACTTTTTCACATTCAATTTGGACCTCACAAAGATGATATTGGCTAGCTCTGTTGTTTACAGACACTAATGAACACGGGGAAAATGAGAGTAATTCCCAGTGACAGGTTAACTGGGCTATAAAGACGAGTTTCTTTCTACATTCTGTCCTTACAGGTATTAACTCAAAACAGCTCTCTGCAATTTTTATTTAGTTTCACACAACATCTCTGTTGTTGTTAATTATGATTGGCACTCCGGAACAGACGGCGCGCCAAGCACTCTGAGTGCTGTCACATCCACTTGCGAATTTCCCCATGCCGATTTAAAACATGACAAGGTGCTCATTTTCTTTCTTTTCATCACCAGAACGCTCCACCAGCAAAGAAAAAACACAGTTGAACTTTTCAAGCTGTAAGAGATTGTTCAAATTGTACCAATGATGGGGAGCAATTTGTATGGCTAGAAAACAATGACACGATGCTAAAGATGGGAGTGCATGGGTTTCCATTCTCAATGAACCGCAATGAACTTCTCAGCAATTACTCACCGAACTCTAAGCATGCATCATGCCCTCGAAAACGATTTATGTTAATACCAACTCTTCATGATTTGGGTCAGAAAATCCTTTCTCACGCTGAACTGGGCTTTTGAGGTGTTCGAAGTCATGAAAGAACATAAGGCACAGGTCAGATTTCTGTGCATTGAACAGCAACTGGTATAAGCAATATTTTCTTGACTCTTTCAAACTGCCTATGAAAATGTTCCACAACTAAGTACTACTTTAGTATTTAACAGAATACAGGAGTGCTTTCTCAAGAGACATTTGAAAAATTGAAGGGTGATTTTCAGAAAATACATTTTTTTGAAAATCTAAGTTTGATAGAAAAAACAGGCCCTTTAAAGTACCACTGTCTGACATCTTAGTAGTGCTCACTGTTTCTAAAGCACCACAGCACAGTTCCCCCTGACTTAAGCATTCAGAATAGGAGCAGACATCAACAAAGATGAATTCATTTCAAAGGGAAATTAGGATTGATCTAAGCTATCGTACCGGGCTCAAAGGCCTGCAGGTGGTACTGAAGAACATCAGTTTGGGATATCAGTTTGGAAATTCAATTTCTGGTTGACACGCCCAAGCCTGGATCCATAGTCCCCTTTCATCTACGAACATTTAATCAGAGGTTTAATAATGATGCCTATATTTTTGAAAGCATGGAAAGCTGACCACCACCTTCAAAAATGGAATCAACAAGTCTTGGAAGACTCTGAGCATTGAACCTAGCTCTTGCAAGCCAGCTAGAGTGCACAAGACACCGTGTGAGGATTCCCATCTTTGGTTTCTAAATCTGATAAATAGTGAAGTCCTTGCAATGTTAACACCTGTGAATGTGGCACAACCTTTTAAACAATCGTAAGGCAGAAAAATTTCCCTGTGTAAAATGAAGTATAAATTCACATTATGTATCATCATACCCAGCCACGTCCCTCATTTGTGAACTACATTTTAATGGCATGTTCTGTTAAAATTTGACATCAAAAAGAGACATACAATTATTCTTTGACTTGTGGCTGTGACCCAAATTTATAGCCTTCTTATATATACAACTCTAACTCCTGGACTCTCAATTAGCAATTCACTTGAGACTGCTGCACAGTTTATTCTATCTGCTTCAGTTGTTTGCTAGCAATTAATGTTTCCATCCATTGTGTAAGCCCCATTACAGCACATGCTTATAAGAGGGGGGGGGGGGGTGTCTCCTGTCTTTACTATTTTAAATTCTTCATTTTCTGGGAAACATATGCTTGGGAGCTGAAATTTATTTAGTCAAAAAAGTAAATAGTACAACATGATGTCTGCCACCAGTGACACAAACTAGCACACATGCAGTTCCACCATATAGGAATAATCATATGCAGGAATGCTCACAGCATGATGGGAATGGACTTCCGTCCACACTGGTATCTGACACACTACGTTTGGGTCAAACATTTGCCAAGTCATGACCTACTACTGAGAGGAATACAGAATGGGAGCCAAAGTGGAAGAAATGAGTCTGTGATTAATTCACGTGATCTTTGCTTCCTGCTCAACAAATACAGTATTGGGTTATTTTTAGATATATCTATAAAGTTATATGATTCCATAGGCTAAGTATCGAATGATACCACTACTTTCATATATTTGTGCTTCCTTGAGAGGCAGCTCAGTTTTAAATCCCTTTGCCACTTACTGGTCACGTGCCATTGGACAAGTTTTTCTTAACCTCTCGATACCCCAGTTCCCCAGATAATAATTACCCACTTCAACAGGTGTTCAAAAAAAGTTGAAAGAATCCATGCATATAAACTACTTAGAACTGCATTCATGACACAAAGTAGGCCCCCAGCATCAGCATGATTACTTCTGCACCAGTTTGTCAGGTCCCGGAAAGAGATACCTAAGTCACATTATGTAATGCTTTATGTATTCAACATTACTTCACAGAAAATATGCTTAATTTTAAGGAAGTATAATGTAATTAGGCATAAAGAAATGCATTAGAACAAAATAGCTAATAGGAAAATGCTTATAATCCAAACTATGCACTATCATACTCAAAATAATCCTATGGCATTCAACCAGACACGAAAGCTACAGAACCGTGTTTCGCCATGTAGGTCTATCATCATCAAGGTATTCATGATAAACTGTAATGTAACATGGTCAGGGATATTATTTTGATTCAAAGTGCTTTCCATCAGTGTATTCAGTCCTTTGAGACTCAAAAAAGATTCAGTCAGGTTTTTGGGGACCAATATCCTCCAAAAACCAGTGTCTATGTTTTGTTTTGGCAATTATATCTTGAGATCTACTGACTGGAATTTCACAGTATTAAATATAATCATCACACAAACTCTAATTTTCCAAGGCAAGCAAAAGACACAAACTGCTACTGATGCCTCTTCCATATTATGATTGGGATGATTATGCTATTTCATGATCTTAGTATATTTACAGCACCAACAATGAAAATTATTTTATCCTAACATGTATCAATTTCTTAATTGCTTTCAATTACTAATGAAACCTAAATCTTTTCACTTAGATATAAATATTACCTATATTAAATACTATGCTAAAATTTATTTCATTAAAACAATTCCTTTAGGAAATAAAAAAGAGCACTGGAATATACCACATCAGATATGAAAATGATTTCTCAGTAGCCAGAGTTTGTGACCTTGATGCGAGAAAATAAAAAAAAAAGATAGTATTATGGGTTCAACTTGAAGTCAAGAACATGCCTGCCAGTATTCAAAAGATGAATTCCGGGTTAACACCACCATTGAGATTATTTAATTAACATTAGCAACCGAAAAATAAATTGTTATATTATTAAAAATTTCAAAAAAGAAAAACAGACCCTTTGATGCTTTTCAAAAATTATTTTAATGCCATTTTTACTGAGGTTTGTTTTTAGAACTCTGACTCTTAAGTAGAGGTGATCTAATTGTTGGTTTTAAAATCTTGGAATGGTATGACTTCCCCACATAATTATGTTATCTGCAAAGCCCTGAGGAATTGTTGATGGCATTCTAACATGGATCCTTCTTAATTTCATTACAGTCTCTTCTTTCTTTCTAAATATAAAAGTAATTTTGCTAACTCAGCAGGGACCATCTGTAAACACTACACTTCTTTGCCACCGTTGTGCTATGCAAAGGGTTAATGCCACTTACTCCTTGGTCCTCTGCCTTATGTCACCACCTGTGGAGTACTGTAATCCTCTGCAAATGCATTGCCTGGAGTGTGACACTGCTTAATAAATCACTCCATCTTATTTCTCTTTCTCTTGACATATATCTAGCAGCAGGAACCATTATCCTGTGACAATGTTAAGTTCTATTGACATTTTCTCTTAATTACACCATTGGCTACAGTTTTTTACATTGGGAATAAACTTCCTTATTTAACACAATCCTGAACAAAGAAAATGTTAAATTTATCATGCACCCACTGTCACAACCCATTTTGAAATAAGTGAAATGTCTTTGTTACTTTTCTGGAAGACCAATTTTTCTGCCCAGAGAACAATTCATATTTATAGAATGATACTGGATCCATTTTTCTAGATTTATTAGAAAACTTACTGAACACCCAAGAGCCCATAATATGTATCTGAATTCTTTGAGAAGACTTATTCCTTCAGTTATTTGAATAACTTTCATGTGTACTTTCTTAAACTGAAAAAACATTTCTTCTCAGATTGAGCATGTTCTATACATCTTTCAACCAAGCGATTTAGGTGGGTCCAAATTAGGGCCATTCATGTATCCAGCATTGGCTGAGGATCACAGTGTGCCAGGTCCCATTCACATAGATTGGGGCCACCTTCATGAGAAAAACGAAAATGCATGTTCTCATGAAGCTCATATTCTAGTGAAGAGACAAGTGACAGACAGTAGGTTTGGTAAGTGAATAAGGAAGTAAGTGTGTCAGAACTCAGAGGCTAAAAAAAACAGAAACCTGTTCAGAGGGAGGAGAAATGGAAGTATGTGTGGAATGGTTACAATGTTTAGTGTCTTGAAGTCAGTCTTCTTGAGAGTTTGAAATTGAACTCAACTCTGAAGGACTGGAAAGAATACAACATATAGATATGTGGAGGAAGGATGATAAGGTAGAAGGAATTAGAAGTGCAAAGGATCTGCGCTCACTGAGACCAGAAGAGTCGCTTAGTGGGAGGTGAGTTCGGAGGGGTGCATAGGTTCAGATGGGACTGGGTTTATAGACTTGGGCTTCTGAGAGAAATGGAAAAGTGTTTTAAGCAGAGAAGTGACTGGACAAATTGTTACAGAGCACATTAACTCAAAAACTTTTCTATGTTTTAATTTCAAATTCTTCAGCACATTTGCAAATTTACTACTGTTTCAAAGAACGCACATTTGTATCTAAATGAGTTATATTGCATAGGTATATGCATGTATATCTTTAGGTGGATATGTACTTGTTACAAAACATATCCATCCATTATACCTTTTAAAAGCTTAACCGCAAGATCCAGCCTTTGGTTGACGGGAGATCAGCAAACAGGATTATCTATTTCAGAAAATACACTTGCATCAAATCAAGAGGCACACATTATTCTGAGTTCTACTTGTGATAACAGCCCCTGAAGGCCATTTTCTTCTAACAAATCTTCCATAGTGTTCTTGATAGAGAGGCAGCAGAGAAGAGAGTAAAGTGCAGTATTCTCAGTTTATTTCTTCAATATTCTGATTTTGTTCTGGGCATAATAAGTGCTATCCTATAAAAATTAAGCCGTTTCCTGGGAAATACATGAACAGTGAGAAATGTTTTCCCTGTATCAAGCCAATCTACTAATGTTTTCCTTTCAGATAGGATTAGACGAGGGCCTTATACCCGAATCAGCAGAAATAAACTTCCTCATAAAGAATTATTTCTTTAAAGACATTAAATAGATATTTCTGTAACATTAATTTGAAAATCACATCTACTCCTTCTTTATCCAAAACGATCTTAAAATCTGCTAACATTCATAACAACACTGAATTCTTCTGCTTCTCTCACAGAAAAAAAAATCAATAACCTTCTACCCCCAATTTTCCTTGTCAAGGCAAGTTCTTTCCATTTAAAAGTTTCTTGATTTTTAAATCCACAGTCATTTGGTCACAAAAGGCCATCTGGAGTATAAGATTAAATAGACATAGCTTCAGCTGCACGAGGAATCTGTAAACTCAGCATTATCCTCCAAAAAACCTTCCTTTGAAAGTGGTGTGCAGTTCATCCACTGCGGCCGCCCGTAATCTCTAAACCCTGGGAAAGCCAAGGTCAAATCTCTCGACAAAGCAGATATTGCAATCAGTCTCCTTAGGGGTTGCAAATAGTTGTATGGATTATTGACACTTTTGCAAAAGTAAATATTTTAAAATGATTCTTCAATAGTCAAGCCTACAAATACAGGAAAAGGTTTAGGTTAAAAAGTGAAAATTAAAATGTTCACCCTGATGTTCATTGATTTTTTTTTCTTTTTTTCTTCTGAGCTAGTATTGACCTAAGTGACACTGTACAAATGCTGACTGGAATTAGGTTAAGCAAGTTGAAAATTATATTTGATGACCTGAATAATTCATTAGGCAGGATAAACGTACAAAACCTGCTTTTGAAGCACAAATACATTTTGTATAATAATGTAAAGTATTAAAGCTGACCACATACGATGTCCAGGATGGACACATTGAAGTTAGAACGAGCAACTTTTGTGTCACTAAATTATATGCAATACGTATCGAAGTGATGAGCCAAAAGAAAGGCATTCTTGGCACTAATAGGCAATTGAACGTGTATTTACACCCAGGAAAGCTTAGGAAATGAACATGAATTTTTGAGGTCAAACCTGCAAGCTGGTGATGCTTGCTTGGCTCTCTTCAAGACTTGACTGCAATGACATGTAAACCCCAACCCTGTGACCATGAGACTGTCACAGAACGGAGGTAGCCTATCGCATCAGTTGCTAGCCAAAATATACAATGTAGAGATAATTCCACGGACCAAGCACATATCGTAAAGTGTAATAAATTTATTACTGGACATATCACATATATACACACAATGAAGGTACTTCAAAAAGTTCATGGAATTAAAAGAATTTTTTTCAGTGCAAAATATTTCTCCTTTTGGGAAACGTCTCTACCTAGCTTAACACTGTAATTTGATGTACTTCATAATAACAGCTAACAACACTGAAAACATTATTCGATGCACAGGAGGCAGATAATAAGTATAAGTGTATGGTTCTGAAAACCAATCTACAAGTTATATTATTTTGTCAGCTTTAAGTAGTCACTAAACAGTCCTACCAACTGAGAACCATTTTCAGTTAAAATTACGAATTTGTTTTGTTTTATGACATTGTTAAATCCAGCTTAATCTTTTAATGATATTAAAACAAACACTTTATTAGATTGTTTTTTCTGCCTCTTATCAGTCTTCTAAGTAGTAGCATAATTAAAAATGCTTGAAATCAAGGGATACAACAGAAGTACAGGAATGAGAAAAGCCCAATGGAATAATGAAATTATTCCCCTATCACAACAGAAAGATTTAATTTTCATATGGGAACATCTGACATTAGTGAAATAAAATGAAACACACCTCACAGAGAAAAGAAAACTTCAAATACTATTAAAAGTTTGCATTTCTTTTGCTTTGTTGCAGATGAGATTTTGATAGTTCTCTCTCAAAGGGAGAGAAACTGCACTGCTTCTAAAAGATAGGCTGCAAAGAAGGAAAAAAAAAAAAAACCTCATGTTCCAATTCTTTATTAATTTGAAAGGAAGAGAGACTGATTGATTGGATTCCCATGTACTCATTCATGCCTCAAATGCCCAGCTTCAGCCTGGCCTGGACGAGGCCCAAGCTAGGTGAGGTGCTGGGAATTCTTTCTTGGTCTCCCCACAGGAGTGGCAGGAACCAAACTCCTTCAGTCATCTCCTGCGTCCAGGGTCTGCATTAGCAGGAGGGTGGGATCATCTGCCAGTACCAGGAATGGAACCCAGGCACTAAGATGTGGGACACGCGTCCCAGCTGCTGGGCCAACTGCCTGCCCTTCCTTCAGTTCTTGACCTGTGTTTTCATGAGACAAGCATTTCTAAAACTGCTGCATTCCGTATCTCAACTTCTTGTTGACTCTGTTTTTAAATCACTCTTGCTGGGGACAGCACTATGGCACAGTAAGTTAACCCTCCACCTGCAGCGTCGGCATCCCATAGAGGTGCTGGTTTGAGTCCCAGCCACTCCACTTCTGGTCCAGCTCTCTGCTATGGGAAAGCAGTGGAAGATGGCCCCTGCACCTGTGCGGGAGACCTAAAAGAAGCTCCTGGCTCCTGATGGGCCCAGCTCTGGCTATTGCAGCCATTTAGGGAGTGAACCAGAGATGGAAGATCTCTGTCTCTGCCTCTCAAATAAATAAATCACTTTTTCCTAACTAACAAAAAAAGTGATAATAGGAATCCTACAGCAGGTCCAAGAAGGTCGAGGACTCAGATGAAGCTTACGGGGATCTTCCCAAGCTGATCTAGTCCTTTGGGACATCAGTACTTCCTTAGCAAGATATGTGGGCTGGAAAACCTCCCTTTAACAGAGAAAATTGGAAATTATTTACCATGTTATGTTTTATTTCAAATTTAAGAAATTTGGCCAGCGCCGTGGCTCACTAGGCTAATCCTCCGCCTGTGGCGCCGGCACACCGGGTTCTAGTCCCGGTCGGGGTGCCGGATTCTGTCCCGGTTGCTCCTCTTCCAGTCCAGCTCTCTGCTGTGGCCAGGGAGTGCAGTGGAGGATGGCCCAGGTGCTTGGGCCCTGCACCCACATGGGAGATCAGGAGAAAGCACCTGGCTCCTGGCTTCAGATCACCGTGTGCCGGTCACAGTGGCCATTGAGGGGTGAACCAAAGGAAAAGGAAGACCTTTCTCTCTGTCTCTCTCTCTCTCACTGTCCAATCTGCCTGTCGAAAAAAAAATTTAAGAAATTTAAGGTTATATTTTATTTCAAATTTATGGCCTTATTCATCAGTTTGCACATTGTTATTTCTTCTTACAAGTGATCTAGTAGAAATTACCTTTCAAGCACAGTGGAAGAGTTGTTTTAGAGTAGACTTCATGCTAGTACATTCCAAAGCATGAGATACAAATGTAATTTGCTTTTGCAATTGTTTACTTTTTTAAAAAGATATTTATTTATTTATTTGATAGGTAGAGTTACAGACAGGGAGAAGGAGAGGGACAGGCAGAGAGAAAGGTCTTCCTTCCACTGGTTCACTCCCCAAATGGCCGCAACAGCCAGAGCTGCGCCAATCCGAAGCCAGGAGCCAGGTGCTTCCTCCTGATCTCCCATGCGGGTGCAGGGCCCAAGCACCTGGGCCATCCTCCACTGCCCTCCCGGACCACAGCAGAGAGCTGGACTGGAATAGGGGCAACCAGGACTAGAACCAGCGCCCATATGGGATGCTGGTGCTTCAGGCAGAGGATTAACCTACTGCACCACAGTGCCGGCTCCAATTTTGTTTACTTTTATATAAATATTTTTATATGAATTAAACAGTTCTACTATGACTTCATCCCACTTTAAAGAAAAGTATAAAATATAACTGATTCAGGTGTGGGAAAAGTCTGACCTGTAGGCCCCATCAAGCCCTCAAAATTGTTTGTCTCTTTCAGCCCAGCAGGATTCAAAATTCAGTAAATCTATAGCATTCTAATTTCTAAATTGATAATTTTTTATGGCCTGTGAATGATGTTATAAATATCGAAGTGGCTCTTGGCAGAAAAAGGTTCCCCATCCCTGGCATGGCTCTATTGTTTAAGCAACAAACATTAGAACATTCCATCCTAAAAGCTAAATGCTCACCATGGTGGATATCCTCAAGTTATTCATCAAGAGTTTAGAAAGTAGGTCCAGCAGATGAAAAGAAGCAAAAAGTATTCTAGGCATTCTAGTGTTCAAGCTGTCAAATAATAGTTTAAGGTCCCTTTGTCCCATATGGAGGGAGCAAAGATTGGAGATGAGACTGAAGGAAATGTTAGGGACCAGATTGCAGAGATCCTTATGTTAGAACACATGAAATCTGGGCTTTATGCTGTAGAAAACAGATTCATCCAAGAGATTTCAGAAAACCAGCCCCGTTATATTTGCGTTTTAAAAGTTTACTGTTCGAGTCAGCTTGCAGATTAGCAGACTGTTGAAGACCAGCTGAGGAGGTATTACACTGAAGACTATCACATGCCGCCTGCCATCACCACCACAAATTATGAAAGGAGAGAGCGAGTTAGAAATATGTACAATAGGACTTAGCAGTCAAGAGTGCCACTTAGAAAACATAGTAATATATAGACATTTCACAATAGTTTCATAGTCTACATTTTAAAATTCACAGTGCATCTGGAACAATTATTAATAACTCCAGCTGTCTTTTGTATTTCAATTTGTTTATTTTATTTGAAAGGCACAAAGACAAGCAGAGAGAGAGAGAGAGGGATCTCTCATCTGCTGCTTCATCCCACAAATGCCTACAACAGCCAAAGCTGAGCCAAGCTGAAGTCGAGCCCAGACTAGGTCTTCCCACGTGGGTGGCAGGCACCCAAGTACTGAGCATCATCTCCTGCCTTCTCAGGGTACACGAGGAAGCTGGATAGGAAGTGGAGCCAGGCCTCAAACCAGTAAGTCCAATATAGGATGTGGCCATCTCAGATGATGTCTTAACAGCTGTGCCCAATGCCCACTCCTCTCTAGCTAAATTTCTGTAGCATTATTTACTGACTATGCAAGGCTCTGTATTATATATATACACACACACACACACACACATATATATATATACACACACATACACCCACACACACAGATATGTATACATTGTATGCCAAGTTTATTATATGTTGATAAAATTATACAGATCATTCTGGTGATTCACTATTTGTACACATAATGAATATTTCCTTAAGAATTTGTCCTAAAAATTTAACCACTAAAATAAAGGATATGTGTGATTCTTAGACTTCGTATTTTCAGCCATTGTACTACATAATCACATTTTAGTAATTAGAATTATGTTTCAACAAAAATTTAAAATATTAATTATTATTTGAGAGGCAGAAAAATACAGAAAGATTTCTTACTCTCTAATTCATTCCCCAGCTGCCCATAGCAGCCACTAGTGGGCCAGGCCAAAGCCAGGAGCTTGGAACTCAATCCAGGTCTTCCACTTGATTAGTAGGGATCTAACCAATTTGAACCATAAAAGATTTATTTTGAGAATGATAGTAAACTAATAGCATTATGTAAAATTCAACTTTACATGACTATTTCCATAGATATTTAGAAGACACTTAAACATACTCACACAGAAGAAATTGTTTGGACATAAAGAATGGCCATTCTATGCAGTGTCTAAATCCTTTGGATTAAAAGTTTAAAACATATCATTGGTAGTTTCAGTGTTTAAAAATACACACAAAAAGCCGACTGAAATTTAGGCAACTGTTTATGTGTTGTTTAAAAAAGGGATAAGTGTAGCTGGCGCCGTGGTGCAGGTTAATCCTCCACCTGTGGCATCAGCATCCCATATGGGTGCCGGTTCAAGTCCCGGCTGCTCCCTTTCCAATCCAGCTCTTTGCTATGGCCTGGGAAAGCAGTATAAGATGGCCCAAGTCCTTGGGCCCCTGCACCCACGTGGGAGACCTACTAGAAGCTCCTAGCTCCTGGCTCCTGGCTTCAGATTGGCGCAGCTCCGGCCCTTGTGGCCACTTGGAGAGTGAACCAACAGAAGGAAGGCCTTTCTCTGTCTCTCCCTCTCACTGTCTGTAACTTTACCTCTCAAGTAAAATAAATAAAATATTTTTTAAAAAAAAGGGACAAGTAAGACTATTCTAATAAGAAAAAATACAGCAGCAAAGGTTTTATCCGAATTATAAAGGAAGGCTGTGTTATTCAAAGTCTTTGTGAGATGCCAGGAAGAATTCAACAGCTTCCTAAAGAGAAGAGAACACAAAAGAAAAAAGAAACGGAACAAAACCCACCAAAAATAGCTCACCAATTGTTAAAGCTTTATTTTTCTAATTTCATTTGTAAAGACAAATCAGAAAATATCAAATAATCTTCAAGTAATACCTTCCAGATCTACTAAAGGTGACTGGGTAGAGAGAACTCTGAAAGTTTCTATAGAGTTGGATTACAAAGAAGATTATCAAATTATTAGTTTGAATTTCATTATTTGCCTGCAGGTATTAAATATTTTCTAAGGAATTGTCTAGAATTAGAATGAGTTTGTACCCTGAGAGACATATCATAAGGCAAAAGGTTTTAGAAGATTATAGCAAGAAATAAATCTATTTGTATATATCTAATAAATCTATACAGAAGACCATGGTGAATGATTGGTCTCTAAGAAAATGATAGCAAAAACAGTAACTCACCATTTTGTTTGCATGATCAACATATATACTGAACATTGTATTCATTGGCATATAGTTCATTATGTCAAAAAGTAACACAAAACTTATTTGCAGAAGTAATTTAAAGGTTAAAAATGGTATAGCCATTTATAATTCTGTAACTCGAGGCTCAAAATTACCTCATGATGAAATGGAAGTTTGTATGTCACCATTTTAAGAGAGCGAAATCTCAACCATACTTGTGGAGTTATCCCAGGAGTATAGAATCACAGCTCACGTCCCAGAACAAGACTGAGGAGAGAACTCTGCACCCGTGTGGTCTCTCACTTGTCATTAGAATCTCTCATCATTGAAGTATCGCCTTCCTTCTGACTTCTTGACATGTTCTGTCTTCCAAGATCACCAACTAATTTTACTGGCTAAGTTTTAAGTGCATTACTTCCCAATATTATCTAAGTATTTTGGTCTTAGTAAATTATTTCCAGAGTCAATACCATGAGGATTTTTTCCTGCGTTTTATATGCTTGAACTTGTCCTAAATTTCTGGCTTAGCATCCATGCTCTAAACATACTCACTGTTGTCACTGAGGAAAACAAAGGGAGAAAACGAAGCAGTGGTACTAAAACTGAACACTTGACGGAAGAAACGGCGCTTCCGCTTGGAAGAGACACGGGGAGGCTTCCCGGAATCTCTGACACTGTTGCTCCCTGTCTGGTCCTTTTCTTTGGCTGTGCTAACCTATTAGTATGAGTCGTATTTCTCTACTCATCTGTGATCCTAGCCTTGGCTTAAGGAAACTCAATCTTGCTCTCCTAATCCTCCCATAAGACTATTGTAAAATTAACTTAAAAAATTCTTATGAAACATTGAATACAATGCCTAGCACCTTAGTAAACACTCAACAGAGACTTTTGTACTTCATTTCCTGACCTTAGCTTTATAATCTTATTTCCTAATTTTCACATTTTTTAAAAAACATTGACTTATTTGAAAGGCAAACAGAATGAGAGATAGACAAATGCAGAAAGATCGCCACCCAGTAGTTCCTGCCCCCAAAGTCCTGTTAACAGCCAGGCCTGAGCCAGGTTGAAGCCAGGAGCCTGATACTCAATCTGGATCCGCATATGTTAGTGGCAGGGACCCAACCAGTTGAGCCATCACCTACTATTCTCCCAGGATGCATATTACAAGGAAGTTGAAATTGGGAGAGCTGCTAGGACTCAAACCCAGGCATGTGGGATGCAGGCATTGCAAGGGACATCTTAACCACTGCCCTGAACGGTGCACCAGCGGTTGGGTTGGGGTGGGTTTTGTCTTGCAACTTTACCCTGATCCTCTTACTCACAGACTCCACTTCCTACTTGTTGCACCCATGATTTTGATTTACCTTCTCAGCTCATCAATGTGGCTGTTTCCCAATTTATCTATATTGCTTAGCAATTCAACTCAAAGCCCTGACTCAATGATTCCTCAGACAGTAAACTGAAGGACTTCTACAGCTTCCTGAGAGAATCTAGAAACCACACCGAAATACATTTAAATAGAAGGGAAGGGAATACTTTTTTAGTAAAATAGTGAGTTTCATGTCAATTTCCAAAAATGTATTCAGTTTTACACACTTGTGTTTGCTTCTACAGACACACCAGTACACACAGAGACCCTTGAGTTTTGTTTCATACACACATTGCTTATTCAGTCAGCAATGTTGTAGAAATTACTTTCCTTCTGCATGAGCCATCTTACATCTTACAATTAGAGAACTGTCTAGATTACTGAAATTTCTATGACTATATAGAACCTATACCTTGAATAAAATGTCTGTTTTCTCCTAAAATATCCTGTAGTCTCAGCACACTGAAATTGAAATTTATGTGAATATATTAAACTGTACATTGAATAATGTTTTATCCTAATATCCTGTAGTACCAGCACACTGAAATCTCATTCCATTAACCATTTTCCAGATAATTAATCAAAAGAAAGTTTAAAGGAAATTGGAGTGAAATCTCTATCTCTTCTGCTCTTGAAAATGTCTTCCTAAGTACTTACGCAGGAAAACAGGAAATTATGGAAAAAGTCAAAGTTCAAAATTAAGAAGTCTGATATTGGTTTTGAAAGACTACACTCACATGTTAAATGATTCTCTTCTCGATAGAATTATAAATCTGATGTGCGCTCAATAGATGAGCTCTAATTTAAAACTCATCTTCAACGGTGATTAACAGGTTTATGGGTTTGTATGCCATTTTTGAGCTTTAAAAATGTGTTTGTCTTACTCCTGGCCTTTTATTATTAAAACTAATTGAATATGTATTGGCATTTTCTGACCTTGCGGAACTAATGACACGCTTATATAAGGCCTCGCGTAGGGACCAATCTCCAAAATTCCTAATTAAATTCACCCTGAGATCCATTTCCCTTTGATTCCTGTTGACAACTGCTGCTCACCCCTTGAACTTTTATGCTTCTGGAATCGGCAAAATTTGGGTGCAGTTTTCCTCCAAACCACTGATTGATTGAATTCCTGAAAAATGGGGTTGCTAATGGCACTAGAATTTATATAGTGGTTTTATATAGTGGCTTAGGCCTCAGTATAATTATTTTAAAACATTAAAAGCTAATGCATCACTACAGAGTGGCAGGTTCTGACTCAGCTGCAGTCTTGCTTCACGCTGTTTGACAAACGACTAGTCAGCCAGACAATATTTCCTCCTGCACCATGTTTCCCAGCCTCATTTCACTGCCAGGTCCATCACGAAAACAGTAGGTAATAAGAATATAAAAAGAAAGGAAAATGATTTTTTTAGTCTTTCTGGAAAGTAGTGTTTGGATATATTTTTTAAAAATCATAATAGAATCTATGTTCAAACCATGTCCTAAATGTTCCCTTTTAAAAAATTTATTCACTTGAGAAGCATAGTTACAGAAAGAGAGAGAGAGATAGAGAGGTCTTCCATCTGCTGGTTCACTCCCCAAATGGCCATGATGGTCAGAGCTGAGTCTATCTGAAACTTCAAACTTCTTCTGGGTTTCCCATGCGGGTGCAGGGGCCCAAGCACTTGGGCCATCTTCTACTGCTTTCCCAGGCCATCAGCAGAGAACAGGATTGGAAGTGGAGAAGCCAGGACTTGAACCAGCACCCATAGGGGATGCCTGCACTGCAGGCCAATGCTTAACCCATTATGCCACAGCACCGGCCCCATCCCCCCTCCCCTTTCTGGTGTATAGGCAATTGATATATCGATTTACTAAAAATAGGAACAGGTCAAGTGTTTGTCCTAGCAGTAAAGACACTGCTTGGGATGCCTAAGTATTTGGAGTATTGGGTGTGAGTCCTGGCTCCACTCCTGATTCGAGCTTCCTGCTGAAGTATACTCTGGGAGGCAGCAGGTGACAGCTCAACTCATTGGGTCCTTGCCCCCAAGGAGGCAGAGTTGCACTGAGTGAACTCCTGGATTCCACCCGGCCAAGTCATAGTCCTTGAACCATGCAAACACCTGGGAGTGAACCAGGGGATGGGAATATTTTTTCTCTGTCTCTCTCACTCCCCTCCTCTCCCCTCCCCACCCTCTTCTCTTTCTGTTTATCAAAAAAATAAAAATAAAAAAAAAAGAATTAAAAAAGAAAGAAAGAAAGAAATTGTTCCCTTAAAAAAAGAGGCAAAATACCAAAATATCAATCAAAACACATGAAATCTGAAATGATAGCAATGAGAAAAACAAGTAGTTGACAACTAAGTGTAGTTTAAAAATTGCAGTGCATTCCGGAAACAAACTGCCTGAAAACTTATAGATTTTAAGGGCTTTGTTTGGATATCTTTCTTCACCTTTCACTGGAATTACAAAAATCTCAGTTTTTAAAAATTTTGTAATATTGGAAAAATTCTACAGTGCACTTAAATCTTTTACCAAAATCCTGAACTTATACTCTTATAAAACAAGATATTTTCCAACATATCTAAAGACAAACTAGGAAAGAAGGCATAATATTATTTGGTTTCTCCTCTTTTTATTTTTAAATGAGGCATCTAAAATAGATATATCTACAGCCTTTTTAAAAATTATTTCTTTGGCCGGCACCGCAGCTCACTAGGCTAATCCTCCGCCTTGCAGCGCCGGCACACCGGGTTCTAGTCCCGGTTGGGGCACCAGATCCTGTCCCGGTTGCCCCTCTTCCAGGCCAGCTCTCTGCTGTGGCCAGGGAGTGCAGTGGAGGATGGCCCAAGTGCTTGGGCCCTGTACCCCATGGGAGACCAGGAGAAGCACCTGGCTCCTGGCTTCGGATCAGCGCGGTGCGCCGGCCGCGGCGGCCATTGGAGGGTGAACCAACGGCAAAGGAAGACCTTTCTCTCTGTCTCTCTCTCTCACTGTCCACTCTGCCTGTCAAAAAAGTAAAAAAAAAAAAAAAAAAATTATTTCTTTATTGTGTTTATTTAAAAAATAGAAAGAGCTCTCTCATCTGCTGGTTCACTCCCAAATTCCCACAATAGCTGGGGCTGGCCAACGACAAAGCCAGGATTCCAGAACTCTAGGTCTTCCGTATAGGTAGCAGGACCCAAGTTCTTGAGCCATCACCTGCTGCCTCTCAGAGTCTGCATTAGCAGGAAGCTGGAATTGAAAGCAGAGCCAGGACTTGAACCCATGCACTCTGATATGGGATATAAGCGCCTCAGGTGGCATCTTTAGCAGTATGCCAAATGCCTGTCCCCATAGTCTTATTTTTGATCCTTACCATTTTCAAGAGTAGTTTTGATAGATATTAGGAAAGGTAATAGTAAAAAAAATAAAAATTGCAGGGTGTCTAGAAGTGAATACAAGGCAATTATCACAAGAGGGGGAAAAATGGATTCATTACATTAGACTAAAATAAAGGATTCATACCATGAGTTTTGAAATACTATCCATACTTTGTCCATGGAGAAAGGGAAGTGAACCAGTTTGTGGCTGCAGAGCCGTAACACTGTATTTATCGCTCTTCCATACATTCTTAATGTTTTACTCGAGGGAGTTTGTAGTTCAGTGGAGCACTTACCTCAATACTTTTGACTATTATTTGAGGTACAACTGTAAAAGTATAATAAAGCCTATTTTTTAAATTGGGAACCTAAAAATCTGCAGTTGATTTTAGTGTTCTATTTATTCCCTACCTCATTAGAAACCGTAGGAATTTCATACAGCTGGAATGATAAAAACATCCTGAAAGTAAGGAACTGCCAAGTATTACCTTTTCTGAGTAATAAAATTCAATTTTGTCTTAATATGAATTCCAGCAACTGGCACTTTAAAGTTATGTTAAAATCAGCATATAAGCTTTATGTAGTATAACCAGCAGCCATTTAATTTAATTATAATTAATTTTTAATTTAGCATTTTCAGATCTATTCATCTGAAATAGTCCATGGTGCTGAATTCACTAAAATAAACTTAACTACTTGCATTAAACATAAAGTTTCAAGACCTATAAAGATTTTATCTCCTACAATAGAAAGTCCTCATATTGAGTAATGTTCTGTTTTGACTTGATCAGAAGAACAACCTTATTTCAGATAACTACGGATGGATGGCATTGATACCAGGATACCTCAAGATGTTTATGTGTATTATAAAAAAAAACTTTGCATAGATTTCAAAGTTTTTTGCACCAAAATAAATTTATCTTTTAATTCCATTTTGCCACAAACTTTTGAATTATCTTTGTGTATGTAAAATAACTTTATTAAAGAAAAAGTGGAAAATGTGAGAAGTTAGTATTCAGTTAATGAGGAGCTTCTTGAGTCAGAAGAGTTTAAAGAATAGTAAAGCACTGGAAGGACTTGCTATTTAGGAGAGTGACTAGCTTTATATGTATTATAATTACTGTGGAACATAAATATTAATTTAATCAAATATTCCCATGTACCAAAAAGTGCCATTTTAATTGCATGATCTAATGCCTATTAGCCTACTTTTCTTAACTGCAATATACATATCAGACAATATTGTGTCATTTGTAATCAATCAAAATGTCAACACTTCAGAAAGAACTCAAGAAAAATGACATAACCTATCATTCTTTTTAAGAAATAATGTTATCAAATGTGTTTGGAAATTCTTTTCACTTGTATAACACATCAAAACTTGTTTTTTTTTTTTTTTTTCATTAAATAACACCTCTTCATGGAGTCTCTCTAGAGAAGATAATTCAGAACATTTAAAAGATTACATGTCTAAACTCATAATTTCCAAAAACAGCAGGATAATAGGATATAGTACATTTGGCTGAAGAACCACTATTGTCATTGAAAATGTAATCAATAGGATACAAAATTATAAGTTTAGAATGCATGACTATAACTATTAGAAATCACTTATGGGGCCAGCGCTGTGGCACAGTGGGTTAATCCTCCACCTGCGTCCCATATGGACACTGGTTCTAGTCCTGGCTGCTCCTCTTCCAATCCAGCTCTCTGCTGTGGCCTGGGAAAGCAGTAGAAGATGGCTGAAGTGCTTGTGCACCCATATGGAAGACCCACAAGAAGCACCTGGCTCCTGGCTTTAGATCAGTGCAGCTCCAGCAGTTGCAGCCATCTGAGGAGTGAACCAACAGAAGGAAGACCCTTCTCTCTGTCTCTCCCTCTTACTGTCTGTAACTATGCCTCTCAAATAAATAAAACCTTTTTTTAAAAAAAAAAAAAAGGAATTGTCGCTCCCCCTCTTCGTGGAGGAACGACACTAAACCCTGCCTAGGCTTCATATCCGAGTCACGGCACCATTATGTCGCTCCCCCTCTTCATGGAGGAACGACACCAAGCCCCTGCGCTGTTCTTTCGTCTGCTCGGCCCTCCCCGGGTTTGCTGCTGGTTCTTCCCGGGTTGGCTACTATCCCTTCCACCTCCGTGGAAGGGCAGTTCCCCCTGGCCGCTTTCCCCGCTTCCGCAGGGGAGCGGCACACCGCCGGCCGGCTCTCTCGGGGGCTGCACGGGTGTTCCTTCAGCTAGATGTTCCCCATAGATGTTACTGGTGCATGCCGTCTCTCTCCTCCTTTATAGTCCTCCTCCGCCAATCCTAACTCGGCTGCCCACACGCCGAGCACGCCGCTCTCCTCCAATCAGGAGCAAGTCCTACAGTTTATTAGTTGAACTGGAGGCAGCTGTGCGGAAGCTGTTTACTTCTCTCCCAGCGCCATATTGTGGGAGAGCAGATGCATAGAATAAGTCTTAATTCCAGTAACAGTCTAGTCTGGTTTGCTCCCCACAGGAATCACTTATGAGAACTATCAAGGAGAACATACAATAAGATGCTTCCCTGTGCTCTTCTGTATTGGTTTCCTTGCTCCATAAACTGGATGAGTTCTGGGAATCAGGATATGAGGCTCCAAATTCCCACTCATCAGCTGAGGCTAGTTTTCTACCTTCAGGTTACAACTGCTTTGTCCATGCCTTGGCAGTTTATAACTCAGAAGAGTATGTAAAATATTAAAATAGGTTATGAATTATGTGAAGATACATAAACAAGAAGCACCTATTTCATGTTTAGGGAGCCCGTGATTAGTAAGGCATTGCTACAGACCTAAAGGTTGTTAAACTCCAGTTACCAGTCATAAACAGTCTTGGTTTCTTATGACTGCATCTCCAACAGGCATCCACATCATACCTACACCAACCTAGGATACTGCGTTCATTTTTATATCAAGAATTTCAAGTTATTGCAGCATTGCCCCCATGTCAGATCTACAGAGGACAAGCACACCAGCACTCTTCAAAAACGACTGTGTTCTGTGCACTCCCTCGCATTTTTTAATGTCTGTCTGTAGGGAGTGTCCCTCTCACATAAGGGAGGAAAGCAGATTGTCCACAGTGGATTCATTTCAGCATCCCCACCTCCCTCATTCTCTGCTTCATGCCAGGGAACTTGTGTCCAGGTTCCCTGTAAAATTCATTCTTCATTTGCCTAACCTTCAGACTGCCACCACCAGCTCAAAGTCTACAAATTCAATTCCAAATCTCAGATTATTAGCAGACATCGCAGGATATTTGTTACAGGTAAAATAGTAGCGAAGAAAGGTGACCTTGGTTCTTTGTCTCAAATGAAAGAATAATTTCGACGCAGACAACACAGTAAGCAAAGCAAGATTGATTTAAGTCAGAAACCCCCTATCTCAGCAGCCAGGAGATGGGCTCCAAGAGAGGCAGACCAGAGAAACTATGACCCATGGAGTCCCTGAAGCACAATTATTGGGGGGACGAAGTGGCAGGGATTAAAAAAAAAAAAAAAAAAACAGCAGCAAACAATCAGACCCAGCAAAAGGCCAGATTTGTAATCCTGTCCTGTCTACCTTACTCACAAGATAAAAAAGCCATCAGGAGGGTGGGATCTTCTGTTTTCATGGTAAACTGAAAACTCAAAAGGATGCAGTCACCATGTCCCTGCCATGCTCATGATAAAACTGGAAACGCCAAAGGACTGGGATCCACACTTTCATCTTACTAAAGGCAGCTCTTGGGGGCAGTGAGCATTTGCACCCTCTTTGATAGACTTCCTCTTTCTCCATTCTGACGGGGACTAATCTGTCTGTTAAGCCTTCTATCTCCCCACATATTTACCTCTATCTGTACTTACATTTCATCCCTTTGGGTGAAATAAAAATATAAAAAAATGTAAAAAGTTTTATAGTAGGAGGCAGCGCTGTGGTGTGGTAGGCTGAGCCTCCGTCTGAGGTGCTGGCATCCCTTACGGGCACTGGTTTGTGTCCCAGCTGCTCCTCTTCCGATCCAGCTCTTTGCTATGGCCTGAGAAGCAGTGAAATATGGACCAAGTGCTTGGGTCCCTGCACCTGCATGGGAGACCAGGAAGAAGCTCTGGGCTTCAGATCTTCTCAGCTCTGGCTGTTGCAGCCATTTGGGGAGTGAACCAGCAGATGGAAGACCTCTATCTATGTCTCTCCCTCTGTAACTATTTCTCAGAAAAGCAAATAAATCCTTTTAAAAAAATTTAGAAGTGGGGCAGGCAATGTGGAGTAGTGGGTAAAGCTGCCACCTGCAGTACAGGCATCCCATATGGGCACCGATTAAAGTCCCAGCTGCTCCACATCTGATCCAGCTCTCTGCTATGGCCTGGGAAAGCAGTAGAAGATGGCCCAAGTCTTTGGGCTCCTGCACCCATGTGGGAGACATAGAGGAAGCTCCTGGCTCCTGGCTTCAGATTGGCACAGCTCTGGCCATTGTGGCCAATTGGAGAATGAACCAGCAGATGGAAGACCTCTCTCTCTGCCTCTCTTTCTTTCTGTGTAACTCTGAATTTCAAATAAACAAATATTTTAAAAAATTTAAAAGATTTATACCTCTTTGAAAAATGTATTTGGAGGACCTAATTTGTAATTTAGATGAATTAAGCAGCAGAGAACTGTCATTGAAAGCTATTTGTGCATAGGAAGAACGTTTCCGTAGTAGGAAGGAGAGGCTCCTTCCAATAGCAAATAAGATTGAAAGGAATTTAAATGCAAAGTTCTAATGCAGCCCTTTCCCTTAGCATGAAAGACCTTATATGGCACACAGTTTAATTGTCGAATGAGCAGTGCTACCCTTACAGTGAAGTCACAGTCTTATCTTCAGGTATATCTACCCTGAAACTATGGGACTTAAACTTCATCTTATTTCTGAGTTGCCTATTCAGTGCCTATGACCGTTCTCTCAGCCTTTGTATTCATTCTGAGGCTCACAGGATATAGTAGGAATCTCCTAATCTTCAAAAATCACAATTACTGCCATAGCCAATCTCTATGGCCTTGCTTTCCACAAGCTGTGGATTGTCAGTGTCTCCTAACGTGCTACACAAACATAGGAACTGTCTAATCCCAGAATCCCATGTGTGTGGTTCTGTTTCCATAGATGCCCCCAGACAGGAAATAAGTGGTGTACATCCCCTCTGGGATGTTGAGGGAAGTTCACCATGTTGTGAGTGGAGGTCTGAGAAAGTCACGTGAGCGGGCGCAGCACCTGCTTGTTATAGAGGATAGGCATTGCTATCACAGGGGTGAGGGAAGGAACAGTTACAGAAACCTGGAGAGAGAGATGCATGGGAAGGCCGCCCCCCAACGTCTGCAGCCTTCAGCCCAAGGTCCTGTCATTGCATATTAAAGTCATTGGCAGCTGTTCCTCCAGCTGACATGCTCAGGTTCATTTCTATCAGTTTTCTTCATATCCGATTTCCTTTCAATTTGCTTTTCAAATGTAATAGTGTTTAAATTATGGAAAAATTTGTTGCAATTTTTATAACAATCACAAAGTGCAGACACAGAAATCTTTTTTTTTTTTTTTTTTTTTTTTTGGACAGGCAGAGTGGACAGTGAGAGAGAGAGACAGAAAGGTCTTCCTTTTGCCGTTGGTTCACCCTCCAATGGCCTCTGCAGCTGGCGTGCTGCGGCCGGCGCACCGCGCTGATCCGATGGCAGGAGCCAGGTGCTTCTCCTGGTCTCCTATGTGGGTTCAGGGCCCAAGTACTTGGGCCATCCACTGCACTCCCTGGCCACAGCAGAGAGCTGGCCTGGAAGAGGGGCAACCGGGACAGAATCCGGCGCCCGGACCGGGACTAGAACCCGGTGTGCCAGCACCGCAAGGCGGAGGATTAGCCTAGTGAGCCGCGGCGCCAGCCAACACAGACATCTTAATTCCATCTTCATCCCTCCACTCGGCTTCCTCTTGCTCTCCCTATGTGTTTATTTGTATTTACACGCCTTTCGTTCTTACTGAAAGAAACTATAAAAGGTGTATCTGACTTTTTCTGGAAGTTTCTTCTGATTGCTTTACTTTTTTAAATGGGATGGACTTCATGATTATCAGCTGAGCTAAAGGAGTGAGGGGAGTTTTTGGTGCTGCAAGAGAGAGTCACTGACATTAAGCGTCTGGAGGAGTAGGGCAGAGAAATGTTAGGGAGCTGTAACATGACCATGAGGGTGCACTGAGACTCAGGACTCCTTTGAAGTGTGTGGCCATGAATTTAAAATGACACGCGTGGTTGTCTGTTGTTCCAGAGTGCCATTCAGACACACAGATGAGGAGGAGGGTTGGACTTGACTTGGTTGGTGGCTTTCACAAGAGGATTTCAAGAGAGTTGAGGATGAACACAATGGATTGTATTAACATCACGGGATTTATGCTGGGTTACAGGGAAATGTGCCGGGCAGGGAAGCAGGGATGGTGAAGAGCAGTGAGGTCAGTGGATTTTATGCTTAAGGAGGACTGCGGGTTTGGTGGTGGGAGGAAGTTCCTAAAATTAAAGGTGGAACAGAGGAGAAGGATGCTTGAAATTGAGATTACAGGAGGGTTGACATCATCATTAACGGGAGCGATTCTCACCACTGGAAACTTAAAAGTACAATTGCATTAGACAGAAAATAAGTTTAATATAAACAAAACATTATTAATGTTAATTAGTATCCATTCCCTGCCAAATGGAGTTTGAGATTCGCTTTCCCTTTGCAAAAGAAGAATCAACATTTTAGAAAGACTTGTCACTAATTTGAGGCTTTCTTCTGTGATTTAAAAATATACATATTGAATGATAATTGTAAATGGAGCAGCATTCTCACCATAACATAATGTGATTTCATGCTGCTCTCTCTACTACCTAGACCCACCTCTTATGCCAGTAATAGATATGATACATGTAGGAAACCCAGGCCACCTACAATGTGGGTTCAATAAGTGAACCTGTGGCAAAAACACTTGGATAACACATCCCTTCATTACTGTCACACCATCTACCAAAAAAATACTAATGCATTAACACATCTGGTTACAATCAGTCCCTCGATTTTACTGTAAGTTAAGCTTCAGAGAAAACTTTATATAAAGGCGACAGGCATTTATAATCCTGTGAAGCGATCATCTTCCTACTTTTACTTGTTGAATATTATGGTTAGTGGTAAAATTAAGCATGTGGCTATAGAGTGGATTAAAATTATGTTTTTGCAAAAAGTAATGAAAGAAAAATAGGAAGGGAAGAAAGGGAATTAGAGGAGGGAGAGAGGGAGCAAGGGAAGTATGATTATCTTAGAACTGTACCTATGAAATATGTGAAATCTCTTCTCTTTATATTAATAAAGATTAAAACAAGAATTTCAGAGGTAAGTGGTACATCCTCTTCTGTTTCAAACAGAGAATTCTTAAACTGGCAACAACTTCCACAATAATTGCCAGCAGTATCATTCTTTGTCTTTTCTAAGTGATTCCATAAGGGTAAAGCATTCTAAGATTTACTGATACTTCAATTTATTAGCACATATTCAGATATTGGGAATGCCCATAAGGAAGGACCTAGGTGAGTGTTTTGTACAGAGGTTAAGCCATCACTTGGGACACCTGCATCCTATATCAGAGTACCTAGGACCAAGTCCCAGCTCTGTTTCTAATCCAACTTCATCTTAATGCACCTGGGAGGCAGCAGATAATGGCTCAAGTACTTGACTTCCTGCCACTCATGTGGGAGACTCAGTGGAGTTCCTGGCCTGACACAGCTCTGGCTGTTGTTAAGAATTTGGGGGAGTCAACCACTAGGTGGAAGATCTCTCCCTTTCTCTTGTCATTCTGCCTTTCGGGTAGATGAAACCAGTAAGCATTTTTTAAGTTGTAATCCTAAGAGTTCTGCAAGCCTGAATTACAACTAAAATTTTGCAAGTCGTTAAACTTACCATTTACCAAATTACCAAATCGGAGAATCTTAATCAGCTAGTTACCTTTCCCCATGCCCAAGCAAACAAAGATTCATATACACTTGGAGCAAGATTTTGAAGAACACAGTTCTGCCTGACTCAGGTGGACTTAGCAAGTTTCACAGTATTGCCTGAGGACAACATGCTATTTTATTTAACAACTTTTATAAGTTAATACATACAGTAGCAGGGTTGATAGTGTTTATTTTTGATGTTGCAAACTGGTCACATCAAAGTGGTAATGTGTCAAGAAGAAGGTTCTTCTTACAGCAGAGGGGTCACCCAGGGAGCCAAATTCCTCAGGCTTTTGCAAAATGTTACTGAGAAGCTTCACTCTCACCAGGGGTTGTCGGGATCTTTGAATTCTGAGTTGTCAGGAATTACCAGCCTCATTTTTGTTGTGCTTTAGCAAGTTGAGATTCTGGCATTTTAAATTTTGGTTTTTACATGATTATTTTAATTGAAAGGCGGGGGGGGGGGGGGGGGGGAGGGGCTCCCATCCACAGATTCACATCCCAAGAGCCCTCAAGGACTGGGGATGAGCCACGAAGCTGGAATTCACTGTGCATCTGCCCTGTGGATGGCAGGAATGCGATCCCTTGAGCTGTCACTACAGCCTCCACAGTCTGCATTAGCGGGGAACAGGAATGAGGAGCGGGAGTCAGGTCTCAAACCCAGGCACTCTTGATGTGGAATGAGGGCATCTAAGCTGCAGGTTAAACACTTGTTCCTGTGTTATGATTTAACTTAGCACTTTTTTTTATCTTTAGCTAATTCTCTCTCCTAGCATCCTGAACCTGTAAAACAGTGTATTTTTTCTTTTTCAAATTGTGGACAAAGAGAAGAAAAATGAGAGAAAAAAAATTGTGTTAAATTCACCCCCCTAAGTTTTTAATTGTGAAGTAGCCACACACAGAATAGTAGTCAGCTGAAATTTTCACTTCAGTGAATTAACTGCAATGAAGCCCCTGGGTAATCCCCATCCAGGAAAAGGGGGGACATTTTATCAGTGGCCCAGACGCTGCTGTCTCTCACCCATCACCCACTCTCCCCAGCAGTAACCACACACAGAACTGATAGCATTAACATTCATGTTGCCTATTTTTTTTAATTTGACAGGTAGAGTTGTAGACAGTGAGAGAGGCAGAGAGAAAGGTCTTCCTTCCATTGGTTCACTCCCCAAATGGCTGCTACAACCAGTGCTACGCCGATCCGAAGCCAGGAGCCAGGTGCTTCCTCCTGGTCTCCCATGCGGGTGCAGGGCTCAAGCACCTGGGCCATCCTCCACTGCCCTCCCGGGCTACAGCAGAGAGCTGGCCTGGAAGAGCAGCAACTGGGACTAGAACCTGGTGCCCATATGGGATGCTGGTGCCACAGGCGGAGGATTAACCAAGTGAGCCACGGTGCCAGCCCCCCCCTTTTTAATTTAATGTTTCCTATTTTTGAACAGTTATACACTGTGCATCCTTTTACTCCTTGTAAGGTTTATGAAGTCCAGTCCTGGTATGAAGTGTACAGGAGATGGGCTCATCTTCATTATGTGAATATACTGTTATTTATTCTACCCTAGAATAATGTTTAGACTGTTTCCAGCTTGGTGCTGTCATGAAAAATGTAGCTGTGAACATACCCATGCATGTTATTTGGTGTAAATGTAAGGGAGATTGTTAAAAAGTTGGTGGTAATGTGCATTATATTTCAATTCCATGTGTCTATATAAACTTGTCAAAATCCCTCATATTCATCTCTTGAGGATGTACCTAAGGAGTGGAAATTGCCAAGTCTTAAGATGTACAGGACTGGGTGTTCAGCCTACCAGTGAAAATGCCCACATCCAATAGTGCCTGAGTCTGGCTCTTGATTCTAGTCTGCCAATGACCCTAGGAGGAAGCAGTGATGGAGCCACCCGCATGGGAGAGCAAACTTGCATTCCAGGCTCCACGCTTCTGCCCAGCTCACCTCCAGCTGTTGAAAAATGTAGAGGGGGGCTCACATGCTCGCTCTCAAATAATTTTAGAAAGGTTTACATGTATCAATTTTCATATGTGCTGCCAAATTGCTTCTCGAAGTAACTGAACCAAGTTTAAAATCCCACCAAGATATGAACATTCTGATAACTCCAGATTCTTGCCACTATTTGATATTATCTGCTTTTTATCTTATCATTCTGGTGGTTACGTGGTGATATTTCATTTTTCTTTTATTCTGCATGTCTCTAATACATAACAGAGATTACCACCTTTCCATATAGCTGTGATTTATTTCTTATGAAGCCTCTTTTTCATTTATCTAATTGTTGTCTGTTTCTTAATGATTTATAGGAGTCCCTAATATGTATTGGTAGTTTTTGTTAGGTATATGAAATGTAAATATCTTCTACTGTGGCTGTCTTTTCATTCTCCTTATGGCACTTTTGAACTATGAAGTATTACTGTAGTCAAATTTAACATTTTTCTCTCATAATGTTTCTTGTGCTCTAAGAAGTCGTTTAATACTCCGACTTTTGGATATGGTCTCCTATATTATTCTCCAGGAGCTTTACTGTTTACCTTTTTTATTAACATTGATAAGCTTCTTGGTTCTGATTTTTATCTCTGGTGTAAGTGAGGAGACAGTTTAATTATTTTTCATACATATATCCCAATGACCTAGTACTACTTAATGAAAAGACCTCCCTTTCTGAACAGTTCTGCAGTGAAAGCTGGTTATAAATTAAGTGCCTGTGTATGCATGGATAATTTTCACTGATCTATCCAATCTATCCTTGTACAAATACTGAACTGTCTTAATTACTGTATAAAGCTACAGCCAGCTCAAACTGATCTTTTTCTTCTTCTTGAATATTTTGGGTATTTCTGGTGTTTTTCAATTTCATTAAATTTTGCATTCAGCTTCATACAAACACACACACACATGTAACCTAACAATTTGTTCAACAATTTATTATAGTTTGAATTTGTGTTTGTAATATTGAATATTTCAATCAATGATTATTATGTATCTATCTATTGAACCTTTAATTCACTAATAATTTTTATAAATGTTCTTGCAGTGATTATCTTTGATATCTTTAAATAGATTTATTCCTAGGTATTATATATATCAATTGCTATTGCAAATGTAATTTTTAATTCCATGTTTTAAGTACTTGATGCTTTTTTTTAAAGACTTATTTATTTCAAACACAGAGTTACAGAGAGAGAGAATCTTCCATCTACTGATTCACTCCCCAAATGACCACAATGACTGGAGGTAGGCCAGGCTGAGCCAGGAGCTATGTCTGGGTCTCCCACATGGGCAAAGAAGTCCAAGTACTTGGGCCATCCCCCACTGCCTTCTCAGGTACATTAGCAGGAAGCTTGGTCACAAGTGGAGTAGCCAGGACTCAACCTGAGTCTACATGGGATGCTGGCACTGCAGACAGCAGCTTAACCTGCTGTACCACTGCACCAGCCCCCTTGTTGCTATCCTATACAAATGTGATTGATTTTTGTAACTCTGTATCACAGTAAATTGATAACTCCTTACTTTTGGTACTTTATCTTATTCTGTTGGATTTTCTACATGCAAATTTATGTCACCTTCAATCTATAATTTTTATTTTAGTAATTATTTTTGTTCTTGATTTAAAATTTTTAGCCATTTATTTCACTGAGAGACAGAGAGCAAGGTACTATCCATTGGCCATTTCCCCAAATGTTCCCAAAGAGGGGGCTGAACCAGGCCCAAAGTGGAAGCCAGGAACTCAATCTAGATCTCCCACATGATATAGCAGGAAACAAATTACTTGAACCATCACCTGCTGCCTCCCAGGGTGCATTTGCAGAAGGACTGCAATCAAAGCAGAACCAACATTCAGACTGAAGCACTCTGATCTAGGATGTATGAAGGGCATCTTAAGCACCAGGCCAAACACACTACATGCCCCCCCCCCTTTTTTTTTTTTCTTTGCTTGCTGCACTCTACTATTTGAGCAGGTAGTTGGTTTTTTTTTTTTTTTTTTTTTTTTTTTTTTGCCAAGGGCCATTTGGCCATTTTGTGGGGCAGACAAAATTAGCGACCTAAAAATTAGCCTGTTACACATTTATTGAATTTTGAGTCCCACCAGGGGTTGCCTTGGCAGGGCTGGAACAGATCATCTCATGGGACTTCTGTAATCAATCCCCAGGTGAGACACTCTCCACCCCCTGGAACCTTCAAACCAATGTTGACTGGAGAAGCGTAACTTCTAAAGACAGTCAAAAGGTGTTAATAAGTACGATGTCTACTGTCAGTTTTTTCTTTAAGTACCCTTTCTGAGAATAAGGAAGTATGTTTAAATTGACACTGCTGGATTATTTCTAGGTTTTTTTTTATTTCTGTAACTGGAATATATCTGTCTCTGTTACATCTTCCAGATTGATAAAATTTTCCCTTTTAGTGCTAATATAGTAAATTATAATGATTTTCATATTCCAAACCAACCTTCCTATTATATAATAAATCCAGCCTGTTTGTGGATACAACTTCCAGTTTGCTAATTTGGTAGTCTTTTGCATCCACAATCATCTAAAATATTAGCTTGCATAATCTTTTTGGGTTTTATATTCAGAGTTGTACATTCTTTATAAAATATGTCAAATGGTGCGGTATTTCAAATATCAAGAAGAGTTTGTGGAAAATTAGTTAATTATTTCCCAAATCATTGGTAGCCTTTACTAATAAGGTCAATAGACTTGATTTTTGTAGAAGTTTTAATTTTGTATTGAAAATTGTTGCTGTCTATGACTATTCTAATTGAATATTTATTATGCAAGAAGTTTTTCCAGCACTTTGTTCATATCATCTCAGCTTTTAAATTTATTGGCATAGGGTCTGGGCATTGTAGCATAGCAGGTAAAGCTGCCAACTGCGACACCAGCATCCCATATAGGTGCTGGTTTGAGTCCTATGTTCTCCACTTTCAATCCAGCTTCCTACTAATGTGCCTGGAAAAGCAACGAAGGTGCCCCAAGTGCCTGGGCCCCACACCTACGTGAGAGATCCAGAGGAAGCTCCTGGCTCCTGAATTCGGATTGGCCCAACTATGGCCATAACAGCCACCCAGGGAGTGAACCAGCAAATAGAAGATCTGCTTCTCTTCCTGCTGCAATTCTGCCTTTCAAATAAATCTTTAAAAATGTGTTAATTGGTATAAAATTATACTGAACATCTTGTTATCCTACTAATGTCTGTAATTTCCATTTCTGTTATGGTGGTTTTTTGGTGGCTTCACTTCTTTCCTTGGTCAGTCTTGATAGCTATTTATAGGGTTTTAAAATGAAGTATCCAGTACCAGTGCCATGGCTCACTTGGTTAATCCTCCGCCTGTGGCACCGGCATCCCATATGGGTGCCAGGTTCTAGTCCTGGTTGCTCCTCTTCCAGTCCAGCTCTCTGCTGTGGCCTGGGAAGGCAGTGGAGGATGGCCCAAGTGCTTGGGCCCTGCACCTGCATGGGAGACCAGGAGGGAGCACCTGGCTCCTGGCTTCTGATCAGCGTAGCTCCGGCCATGGCGGCCATTCAGGGAGTGAAGCAACGGAAGGAAGACCTTTCTCTCTGTCTCTCGCACTGTCTGTAGCTCTACCTGTCAAAAAAAAAAAAAAAAAAAAGTATCCAACTTCTATTGCGTCATCTTTCTCGCCTGTATTTTCATTTTCTTAATTTTTGCTTTTCTTTCCTTATATTTTGTTTAGTTTTAACCTATTGATGTTTTACCTTCTCAGAACTGATGAGTAGCTCATTGATTTCGAGCTTCTTCTCTCATACAATACATGTGGTCAATTTCCCTCTAAACAACGAGCTGCTTTCCTACCAGCAATCAAAACATGTGGAATTTTGATCTGAAGCATTTTAATTATCCACATGGAAATACGTTTTATTTCTCACAATTTTTCCTTCACTCATGGCTTAATGGAATTGTGTTTTCAGTTTCCAAAGCCTATGTGGATTTCTCTGCACTTCTCAGTCCTGCCCCTTTACCTCAGTTCAGGTAAACACCTAACCTTTGAAGGCTTTGGGAGTACTGCGCAGCTTCTCAGTCTCTTAGCTTCCAGCTTTTCAGTCGGCTTATTATGCACCTTTCAGGAAAAGGCAGTCCCAAATACTAGGTCATCTTTCTCGATCATCTTCCTCTGTAAGATTTTGGTACTATCATTCTTTACAAACTTCTTGGCCCTGTAAATGCTTCAATGCTCCATTTTTCCAGTTTCTGTCAATGTCACAGGGTTATTGTGAGATGCCTAATCCAGGATTGGCCAATTGGTTCTCATTAATTTTGATTTCCAATTAGATATCAAATAAGATAGCATGCTGAGTACTACAAGAATACTTGCAATACCAAAGTTGCAAAATTTATATGACAGGTGAAGAAATTTGTCAAATGTCCTTTTATATAAGTGGTAACTCTTAGCAAAGCTAGGGACTTTATGGAATCAGACCTCCAATTAGCATTTCCACTCATGGGTGGTTTATTTTTCTACTTTTGTTAATATATGTATCTTTCAGTCTTTCAATAGCACTTGTTCACATTTTATGGTTGTTCAATCAGTTGTTTTGCTTAGAAATTTTTCATGTGGATTTAAAAGTAAATATTTTCTTTGGCCTTCATCTTTAAAAAGCTGAGTGAATATTTCTTTTGCTTTGAAGAAGAAAGTATCTAAAATGCATTATAACTGCTTTTGGAAAAAAGCATTCTAGAGATCACAAGGGTAGGCCGTATAGAGTGCATGACATCAGGAAAACAGCTCGGAATATAATCAAAGGGTGTGTTTGCGCAACATTTAAAATTTAAAGGTACCACATAGTGAAAACCAGTGGTTAGAATAAAAATATGCCGATTACATTTGACTGAATACTGGTAAACATTCACATGTTGATGGACTGGACCTAATAAAGTACCACTGTATCTCTCTGATGGAATCCTGCCGTCAGTATAAACCTGATAGTTCAGTCCATTGTACCAGGCTTCTTCTAGTCCTAATTAATCTCTATATCCTGGCCAGATTTCCCTCTCAGAGACTCCTTGCACCGTCTGCGGATCCTCCCCACATCCTCATGCTTTGACTTTTGTTATAAAATGAGTCTGAGGTTCTCAGCATATTGAAGGGTTTAGTATTTTTTTAAGTAACTTTTTCATTCACTTGGGATACAGTGTATTATTTCAGCATATGTATACAGCCTGAGCTGATCAAATAAGGCGATTAGTATTTCTGTCTACTTATCTTTATGTTTGGAGTGTTCATACTCATCTCTTGTACTTCTGTATGCAGCAGATAACACATTGTTGTGAACCAGTCACCCCCACTGTGCCATGAAACTTGATAAGTTACAAGTTCTGCCTCACTGTATTTCGGTGCCTTTTAGCCTACACCTCCATCCCTCATCAGACCCCGCCCCCACCTTTGTCAGCCTCTAATAATCACTATTCTAAGGCCAGATCAGCTGTTGTTTTTAGATTCCAACATATGAGAGAGGGCATGCAATAGTTGTCTTTGTCTGGCTTATTTAATTTAATGTAATATTCCATATTCTCTATGTAACATGTTTTCTTTATTCATTTATCCACTGACGGACACCTTGGTGGATCTGGGTGTGGCACTCCTCTACAGTGTAAATAGTGAAACTGTATCCAAAACAAATAGTGCAAATGATGTTGGCTTGAAGTTGGGTGTCAGCAGTGCAAGTGACAGGGTGAGGTAGGATGTGGCATGCAGTTTGCAGATAATGGCAATAGGATGTGCTATTGGATGGGATATTGGCACATTCCTACTTTTGATCTGAGGAATGATGTGAATGGTGTTGCTATTGCCCAACATGATGTCGGCTGGGTTGGAGGGAAGTTAATTTGAGTGAAATAAAAAGCTGTGTTTCATGTGTGACAAATTGGAAATGCCCATTTGATTCCAAGTGGAAAACATGCAGGCATTTACCTTTCTAGAAAGTGGGACTCAATAACTTGAATGTGATCAAAGTATACCATAGATAATAGTCAAAGTCTGGTGACTTGTGGTTACTCAGGGTGGCAGTGTGACCAGAGAATAGAGGAAACCCAAGGACTGAGACCAAGGACACCAATATTTAAAAGATAGGGAGGAGAATTCTGCAACGAGCTTGAGAGAGTGGGTAGTCATTGAGGAGGAAAAACAAATGTTTTGACGCCAAAGACAATAATGCTGTATGTCAGCCCAAGGTCTTTAATAACACGTTTCTAGAGAATTTAACTAAAAGAAGCTTTTCAGTTTAGTTTAACTGTGGATCTGTAAAGTTAATATTCAATATAGGCACTGTAGGATGAGTTTCACCTAATGAATAATCAAGCTCTTGGAAAGAAAGTGTATGACTGTGATTGTAATAAGAGGATAATTAATGCAAGGATAAGGTTGGGGGAGGAACTATCATTTAAACAGGTTATATCAAATAGAGCTCATGCTTCTTCTTGACTGGGTCTCACACGGCCTCATAAGAGAATTAAATATAAGTGATGGAAATGTCGAGTCTATGCTAATGCTGTTAGATATAAAGATTTCTCACTATGCAAAAGTTGATTTGGTGTTAAGCATGTATAACAGCAGATTCTCAATAAATACTTGCTGAAGTGCTCTTAACCTCTCATTCTTTCCGCAGGTGGAGAGGTCCCTTACACTACGCTGGCTACCCGGATGATGATGGGGGCTTGGTGGCTATTTGCTTTGATTGTCATTTCATCTTACACAGCAAACCTTGCTGCTTTCCTCACTATCACTCGCATTGAAAGCTCCATCCAGTAAGTAGACAATGATTCCAGTATCCACAAAGCATGAGAAATGTTTACGTTCACCAAAAGTGCTTGGGCATAAGTGTATAGTATCTGATAAGAAATGTATCACCTCCCTTTGAATAAAGACCTAATTGTGTGTTACTGCTCTGTATCGCCATGTAATCCAACTCCTGAAATTACAGTATCCATAAAGCATTTTATAAAATAAAATTTTGGTTATTAATTAAATACTGCTTCCCATATTTTCCTGGAAGAATAACCCATCTTCAGAATTTTAACCTCCACAAAGGATGACTCTGTCTGGGGAAACATTGTGAAAAGTAAAGAAAAAGGAATTATACTTGCTTTAAAACTCTGCTTTGAATCTGCCTTATTATGTACCATCAGAGTCAATAGCTTAATGGACATAGATCATTGAGAGATTGATAGATCATTGGAGAGGCAAAAAGGAGAGAGACAGAAAGCACAATCAGATAGCAATCAATAAAACCCAGTTTTTTAGTAACCACCTGCTGTCTGTTCATTAAATTCTACTTCATGTGCTCATTATTGCTGTCTTTCCCAGCTGCAGTTGTGGTGGTGGAAAATGGTCATAACTTTGGTGCACTTACTTAAATCCTTGAAGTTACTAAAGTCAGTGCCTCAATTTACAAGTGGCTTTTCCATGAGCCGGTAGAGCCCAAAAGGCTTTGGTTGGCCATGGCCAGTTTTGCATTTATGCTTTCATGCTGTTTACTCAACACCACAATACAGTGTTTGCCTGGCTAGAACATGATTGTTCTATATGCCTGTATTGTTTTTGAGAAAAAGAAAATCCCGCTGGGGTTGGTTTTGTGACATAATGGGTTAAGCCTCCATCTCTGAAGCTGGTATCCCATGTGAGTGCCTGTTCAAGTCCCAGCTGCACCACTTCCCATCCAGTTCCTTGCTAATAGCCTGGGCAAAGCAGCAGGAGATGACCAAGTACTCAGGATCCTGCCACCCATATGGGAGACCCAGATGAAGCTCCAGGCTCCTGGCTTTGGCCTGGCCCAGCCCCAGCTGCTGTGGCCATTTGGAGAGTGAACCACTGGTAGAAGCCCTGTCTTTTAACTGACAGTTAAATCAATAAATCTTAAGGAAAACAAAAGAAAAAAATCCCTGATAATCAAAGTGGTTTCAATTTTCTAAAGTTGAACATTAATTTCTTAAAAAGCTGGCAGTTCAATATTAGAATCACTTGATGTATCAGACAACTCCTTAGATATTTAATTTGTTCTTTAACGAAAAATAAGAGTTTGTCTTTAAAAAATGTAAATTAAGTCCATTGGTAGCGACAAAACTATTATAATACTTAAAAAATTGGGAATTAACCTTTCCTAAATTTAATACTAATGCTAATAGACAATTATTTCATCCAAATATGAAAATGTTTGATTTATTTCATCAAATTGTGCTCTTCAAGTTGTTTTTCAATTTTTCATTTGCTACAGAACTTTTATGATCTCCCCATTTATTTCCCATAGATCCAGTCCTATGCATAGCATAAGTTATAAATAGTATACACGGAGGCTTATGGGAAGCTGAAACTTAAGACCCCATGATTATGTTCCTTTAAACAATAATGAAAATGATTGACAGCCCTCCAAAAATAAAATCAATACAATTATAAAGCTTTGAAATTAATTAACATTTATCAATCATTCACAAGATGTCCGACTATGTAGTACCTGTCTCACATACATTGGCTCATTTCATACTTACAGCAACACAATACATACTATTAGTAACTCTTACAAATGATGAAACTCAAGTGCAGGGAAGTAATTTGCCCATAAGGTCTGAATAAGACCAGATCTTGAATATGTCTGATTCCTGAACCTGTATCTAACTGCAATTTATATTAGTTACCATTTCTATATACTTGAGCTTCTGTATTGCCCTTTGTTTCTGGAAAACATGGAAAAGAGGTTCCATAGCCTTAATCATTGCTAAGTATAAGGATGTAAAAGAATACATTCTACAAATTCCCAACTAGTCGAGTATCAAAAACTAGGTGAATTTTGTGTTGGGCCAATTCTGTAGGCATACATACCAACATGAGTTAATCTTATCTATAATTGATATCTGCCAATCAAGGTAAGAAATTTTAGTATATCCAATCAATAGATACGTCATTAGAAAAATGTTTTAATTACCTTATTTTAAGGTTGAGTGTATTTTAAGGCATATGACATGAATATCTGGTTATACACACACACACACACACGTATATATATAACACCTAATCATTGTGTCATGATTCCCACAAATTAATGAGCACATCTAATGCCACTCCAGCTGTACATTAAGACTCCTGAAATGTGTTAATTGTATAACTGAAAGTTCATATCCATTGACTACCATCTCCCCACTTCTGAATCACCTCTGGCAACCACCATGTGCTCTTCTAGGGGTCTGACATTTTGAGATTCTATACATAAGTGAATTAACGCAGTTTTGTCTTTCTACTTATTTTATCTAGCATAATGTTCTGCAGGCTTATTTCTGTTGCTTCAAATGACAAAGTTTTTAAAAGTTGGAACCAAGTACTTCGTCTCATCAACATACTTGTCATCCACTATGTTTAACTTTTCACATTTTGCATATACTTTAGGCCAAAAGTCCACCTAGTTTCCATCTGGCATTGAAGCAGTTTTAAATAATTAAGGGGAAAGTTGAAGTGAGAGAATTTATCCTATGTAATCCTCAATAATTATAATAGTAAATAAAAATTATTGTTAACATTCACTAAATTTCTTACGAACCAGATATTAAACAAATCACATGTATTATTTATTCCTCAAATAACTTGAACAGTCTAGGTACTACGATTAGTACCATTTTCTAGATAAAGATTTTGGAAGTTAAATGCTCCACACCACACAGTCAGTAATCTCAGAGCTGGAAGCCTAAGCCAGGCAATCGGATGCCAATCCCTGGCTAGAGCTCCCTTCTCTGGTGATAGCCCCCGCAATGTGGAGATTGCAGACATCATGGTGTGTTTGTATAGCTGAGCTGTTTAGTTATTTACTCACTGTCAGCTTCAGTTTATATCCAGACTTTCACATAGTAGCAGTGGGAACAGAAGCCTTTTTCAAAGTTTCGCACCCAGAAGGTTTCTCTAAAAGTAAAACCTAATAGAAAAATATCATAATTTCACCTGATGTTTCCCCCTAGTGTAGTTTTACAAACCAAAGTAACTGAACATTCATTTTTTCAAAAAAAATTGTTCCTTTCCAATGCCAACTGGCAATATCCAAAGCCATCAGTGGGTATAATAAATCTCTTCCTCCTAATATTAGCATTGAACTAGTTTTGCAAGGGGAGAATCAAAGCCAAATAAGTTAAAAAGAAGTCTGATCCTCTCCACATATTTAAAGATATATTCTAATTTCATGCCTCAGCTGTGTTGGTAAACATAATTGCTTGCAGTATTTCTTGGAAACATTCAAAGCTCCTATCGTCACTAATGCCAAACTTTCTTGGAAAAGTCTAAGTCTGATTTTACTTGGAAAAAACAAAAACTTTGTTCACAACAGCATTGGATATCATGCCTCTTAATCATTTATATTTCTAGAACTTTCTCATCACCAAAGGAAGCAGTGCATGTCAGTGCACCTTTTTCCCAGCTCAATTTTGTTGTGCGTTGGTACACATACACCAGTCACATCTTCATTCCTGGAATTCAATTTTTTTCTCCAACCCAGGATGGGCAGATGTGGTTAGAGGAATGTCAATGAGAGGGGGAAAGAAAAATCCCTTGTTTTTCGAACAGATGGTTGACAGGAACTCTTATTGTTTGATATGAGAAATCCAATAGATTTATTCTTGGGAAGTTGAAGACTGTTTATAAAATTGTATCCCCTTTTTAAAATTAGATACCTGTTAACTCCTAACCTTCTAGTCGGCACTTGCCCTCAATAAAAATTTTGAAAATGAATTTTCCAGGGAAACAGCGACCCACAAGTTTAAATTCTGTATCCCTTCAATAATGGGAGTCCTACAGCATCACCATGTTCTGTTGTTTGACATGATACAATGTGACAGACTGTGACACAGTTCGATGGGCAGTATTGAGATGTAGAGTGCAGTTCCTCAATGGAAAAAATGCCATATCCGAAGACTCCAATGACAAGTTAGACTTTTTATTCTCATTGAAAGGGGAAGTATCTGGCTAATTGTTTATAAACTCCTGGAAGACAGAATGCACTAATTTCTCTTGGTAACCAGGCTGAAGGGGGGAATAGTGAAATGCAGCATGTGATACTTTGAGAGTGCTTTCAGAGGAAAGCATACATGGTCAACGTGAGCTCCGTATGCCTTTTTTGCAATGTAATTTTCCAAAACACTACTCATTTTACATAATAAAAGCACAAAATAGCTAGAGGGAAATATTAGTTGCATGTCTATAGTTATTAATAACTATTAATTGGTCTTTTATGATGAAACTTGAGTGGTTTCACTCCCTGGGCCTGTCAGCAAGCTGGAGTCTACTCAAAGAGAGCTCAGTATCCCACCATGTCTGTGGTTCATATACGCATCCTCCATAACGCTGGAGGTTTGAACTAAAGCAAATACTGACTTAATTCTGTCACTGAATCAAATTAGACTGAGAAAATATTTCTTTCCAAGCAGATATTTTTTAAAAATTATATAAATATTACATAAATATTCTATAAATCACTAGCGGGGACCTCTTTCTCCCTGGCATACCAGTGACAGGATTTTTGCACTCACAATTATTTGTATACATTTGCAAAGGAAAAATTACCCATCATTTTTCTCAGGACAGTATGAGCCAGCCCAGGCTTAGAAATCTAAATGTACAACCAAGTGTGGTAGTAAAATCACGGAGAAAACCCTAACATTATTGACAGGTGCTGTGTAATGGAAAGGAGAATGGGATGAAAATCTGAGGGACATGGCAAGACTCGTTAAGGAAGCTGGCACTTTTCCTGAGGGTATCAGAGGGTGCCAGCATTTAAGAAAAACAGGGTTGTCTGTGGAAAGGAGAATGGAGGGAGAGAAAAAGCAGAGGGGGGTGGGGAGAATCATCAGCAGTGCCTCTTGGACAGGCACCCGTGCTGTTGACCTCGTATGCCTCTTCATGATCTAAACCCGATCCCCATGTCTTCCTGTCTGGAGGGCTATTTAATTTTACAGCACCAGAGGGGTAAATGTAACAAACGAGAAAGTTGGTTTCAGAAACTGTCCCTCCAGACTTACATTTATGGTAATAGTGAATGCAGGAACACTGTTTCTGTGTATTTTTTTTTCAAGATACTTCAAAAGTAGATGTGGTTTTGCCACATTTTAGCTAAACAAGTGGACAACAAGATGGTTACCTATATGATGAAGTTTTAGAACTCACTCAGGTTAGGCTACCTTGCAGAGGCATTCTGGCATAAAATTGCATCTCAGAGGCTGCTGTCCCTGGGCCCCATGCTGCCTCCCACTTTTAGTGAGCAACAAAGTTCGACTGAATGCATTTTCTTCTGATTAAAAAATTAGTACAAGGCTATTTTCAGGAAATAGGAAAAATTTAGTAAAATTTTGAAAGACAAATGTCAATAATTCATAGGCTGTCACATAGAGTAAGCTCTTATTACTTGAATCAGCACTCTTAATTTGTGCTGTGAGATTATGTACACGGGAAATTATGAAGATATAGTACAAAGAGATACCACATATTCCTCACCTAGGTTCCTCCAGAGGTTAGATCTTAAGTAGAGATAGTTCAATATCACAGTCAGGAAATAGAGCTGCAATGTGTGCATATAGTTCCATGTTACTGGATTGCGTGTGTAAACGCCAGTAAACACCACTGCAGTCACAACACAGAAGTATTCTGTCACTACAAACGACTTACTCATTCCACCCCTTAGAGTCACACTCACTCCTTCCTTCCCATCATCCCGTTAACCAATGATACGTCCCATATTTCCATAATTTCTCTCGTTTAAGAGTATTATATAAATTGCATGGAATTAGTCCTCCAACTTGCTCTTTGTTATTCCCCAGAATATTTTTAACTTTCCTGGTTCCTTTGTCATTCCACCAAAAATTTTGCTAACATTTTCAGAGGAACTGGATTAAATCTGCATATCAATTTGGGGGGAATTCACATCTTCACTATTTTGAGTCTTCCAATCTATGAACATGCTAGGTTGAGTTTAGATCTTTGATTTCTTTCATTGACATATTGTAATTTTCAACATATAAGTCCTCCATATGCTTTATACATTTATTCTAAAGTGCTTCTTTTTTTCCCCAGTGATAGAAAATGATATTGGACTTTTAATTTCAGCCTCCATAAATTTATTACCAAATGTATAAAAATACAAGTGATTTTTGTATGCTTATTTCATCATTTTACAAATTTTCTGGTAGATTTATTTTTGGGGGTTTCTCAATGCAAAGCTTTATGTCAATTACAGTTCCAGACAGCTGGAAGTTACTTATCTTTTGATAGCTAGAACTTCAAATAATGTCAAATTAACAGTGGTGAGAGCACAGGGCTGGCACTGTGGCTTAGGTTAAAGCTGTGGCCTGCAGCATCAGCTTTAACCCATATGGGCACCAGTTCAAGTCCCAGCTGCTCCACTTCTGATCCAACTCCCTGTTATTGCATCAGGAAAAGTAGCAGTTGATGGCTCAAGTCCTTAGGCCCCTATACCCATGTGAAGACCCTCATTTAATTCTGGCCCAGGGTTTCAGATCAGCCTAGCTCCAGTCATTCATGGTCATTTGGGTAGTGAACCAGCAGATAGAAGATTCATTCATTCATTCTCTCTCTCTCCTCTGCCTTTTAAATTAATTTTTAAAAAGTGGTGAGGGCAAAAAACTTTATTCTTTATTCTTAATCTTGATATGAAAGCATTCAGGTTTTTTTTGGCAAACATTGTTTATCACATTAAGAACCTTCATTTCTATTAAAATTTTCTATGTGTTTACATCATGAATGGTTGCTGATTTTATCAAATGATCTTTTCCATCAATTAATATGTTCTTGTGATTTTTTTCATTACACCCATAAGGGAATGGATTACATTAATTTTTTTCAGAGTAATGATGAGACTAATTCTATCTGTTCTACTTCATTACCTGTTTTAGAGTCTTGCCTTTATCCCGCCTTTCTTCCCTTCATTGATCTGAGGCCATAAAAGATCCCCAACTTCCCCTGACTGCTGCTCTACTTCGTATTCTTGTTTCTTTTAACCTTAACTATTGTTTCTTTCCATCCGTTCTCTTCCCATTCCACTTTATCTTAGACTGTGTAGAATTTACACCACTGCCACCTTCTATCCTCAAAACTGTCTTCAGATCCTCCATCACTACCTCTTGGAATCAAGAGCAAGTCTAACTCCATTAGCAGAGCAGATTGAGCCTTTCAAGGCTGGTCCAGTCTCATTTCCGTCCAGCGGCACTAGTTCATCCATTCTCACACTTGTTCATACTCCAGTCAAGGCAAACTCTGTCGGACATTTCTTGTCTCTGAAGTCATACATGCTATTCCCTCTTCCTTAAATGACCCAGGCCCCTTCTTCTGGCATCTTCCATTTTCCTAGGTACAATTAGTTATTACCTATGTGTCTTCCTTGAGATTGCAAGGCAGGGAATATGCCTTCTTCATCTTTGTATCCCTAATGGCTCAGGAAGTTTGGCACGTAGCACCTGATGCTTATTGAATGTATTGCTGGTTATGTGACTGACAGCTTTCTAAGTGCTTTCCATATATTTTCCCATTTGACCCTGATATTACCCTATGAGGGCTCTGTTATATCATCTTCATTTAGAGTAAAAAAAAATCTAGGATCATGAACCCCAGCAATATGATCCTGAACTTTTATCTTAACCACTGGACCATGTCATCTGCCCAGAGCGATACACTAAATGTTTACAGAATGAAATACATGAGTAAATGACAATCCTGAGGGTATTTTTTAAAAAAAATTTAAAAAGAAAACAGCGTTTCAGAAAATAACATTATATTTAGCTAGATTAGTTCCAAATATCTCTAAGTTATATGCTATCAAAGAAATAGGCATGGCTATGGATTCAAATAAACCTACATTCAAATCCTCTGTCACTTATTAGCTAAATAACCTTGTCAGGATTCCATACTCATTTTAATCCTTTTTCCAAAGAGATCTGTGGTGATACATGTGTAGGACTGATGAAAACATTAAATGGGGTGAGGTGAGGGGAGTCACAAAAAAGCACAGTCCTTGGGTACACTATACATAACACTGACTTCCTTTTCTACTGGTCTCCAGCAGCCCAAGTGTGATTCACTGGGCTGCTCCTAGATTCTCCTCCATTTTTGGTGGCATTAACCACTATTCTTTTTACTAGTTCGTCCATGATTGTATGCACTAAAACTCTTCCACCAAATTCACCTGAACATCAAGCTTCCATGTTGGTATTTCTATCATTTCTGACATTGCTGCCACCTCATCAGTCATGCTCCAGTTTGCTAGGTGTTGTCTCCTGGCCCTACTGCTTAATCTTCTGTGCCCTCAAAAATTAAAAAAACACCACCACTAGTATACCCTGAATGTAAGCATCTATAATAATTTAGAGGAATTGTTCGCTCTGCTGGTCCATCTAATTAGCACTAAGTTCAAACTGCTGCTGATAGTGGTTGGCACTAACCCTGGGTGAGCTTATCTGTTGGCCAGGCAAGTTTTTCTCTTCTAATTCATCTTTATTTTCATTATAATCATACACAGCTTAAATATCACCCCCTCTTCATAAACTGCCTCATATTAATAAATTTAGCATCTCCCTTTTTTGAAACACTTTTCATCTACCTTATTTATACCCTGAACTTTGTCTAGCCTTGCATTGGCCTATTATTCTGCTTGTGTTACCTTCCCAAATAAAATGCATGTGCTTGAAGACTGTTTTATTGCTTTTATACTAAACATAATACCTTATGCAATACTTTACTGAGTATGTAATTGGTTACAAGTATTCATTTAATGAATGAATATGAAAGGAATTTCTTAGACTCTGGTGTGAGACTATGGAACTCCATGACCTCATAAAAAATCAGAAATATGAAAGTCATGCCTTTGTCCTTTTTTTTCCAGGAAAAAAAGTTCAGAATTATATGCTCTCTAGGTTTCCTTGGTGTCTCGCCCACTCTCTCTTCACTTCTACAGTAGAAGCCTATTACACAGCTCTCTGCAGGGAATTGCACACTTTATTAGGAGCAGCCAAAATCAAGGTGGCTGTGGTGAGCCAAGGCTGATTCATACTGCTTTCATGTTGCATTTTAGTACAGCATTGTAAAGGCTTCACTGCACAATACACAGGCACTGCAGACAGAGGAAGACATTCATCTCCTTATTCTCAGTTGTTTGGTGTTGAAATGACTTACTTATACCAGCGCTCAAGTGCCCCAATGATCCATGTTTTATGAACATATAGCCATATAGTCATAGACAGGATTTTTTTTTTTTTTTGCAAAAAGTAAAAACTCTCAGAAGCATGGTAGATTTTTAAAGCTACCCGTCAGCAAGCATTTAATTAAAGTTGTCTCCCACTTTTATTTGTGGCTACCAGGGACAGAGCTATATTAGCCTTGTCTTAGACTCTGTTTACACAGAGCTCATCAAGACAAAACTTTGCCAGCCTAACAAGCTCCCACAGCCCCTAAAATAATCTTCTTCTGGGCGAGCTGAATCAGTCTAGACAAATCAAATCCTCTCGTCTCTTTCTCTGATTTTGTTCCTCCCACCATACCCACCACCTTCATTCCAATCTTATTTTTCTAAGTCTCGAGACCTGTGAAGTATAAATTCCCATCTGGTCTGTTTCTTGCTAGTATTCTTCCTTACCTGAAGTCTGCTAAATAAATTTTGAAAACCCTATTCCTGGGTTTAGTTATCCTAAATGAGATAGGTTGCATATGGGGCATGCTTTGTGAAACTAACATGGGAAAAGTGCAATGGAAATGAGCAAGAAGAGAACAGGCAGGCAATGTTATTTGGTGAGGCACTGAGGAGGGAGGCTAGGACTTAGGGTCAAGTCTTTAGGCTCCAGTTACTAACAAATCAGGCAAGTTATTAAATTACTTTGTACTTCATTTCCCCATTTTTTCCCCAAGTGATCCATTTCCTCTCTCATTCTTCTAATAAAAGGGTACTTCAAAAGTTTATAGAAAGATTAAATTAAAAGATAAATTTACTTCCATGCATGAAAATCCCCAAATCCATGTGTAGTTTATTCATAATATACATTTCCATGAATTTAAAAAATATTTAAAAGGCAGAAATACAGAAAGAGATTATATTCCATCCACTGATTCACTCCCCAAATGGCCACAACAGCCAGAACCTTCTTCTGGGTCTCCCACATGGTTGCAGGGTCCCAAGCACTTGGCCCATCTTCCACTGCTTTCCTGGGTGCATTAGTGGGAGGTTGGATCAGAAGTGGAGCTGCTGGGGCTTGAACTGGCACCCATATGGGATGGTAGCACTGTAGGGTACTCGGAGGCTTAACCTTCTATGCCACAGCACCCGCCCCTCCATGAACTCCTTAAAAACCTCTTATGTGTAGATTTAAGAAATTTTACTCCTAAATGAACTTCTCTTTCAATTCCATTTTCCATAAGCTTTTTAAAGTGCTTTGTTCAGTAGTTTGCACAATTTTTTTTGAGGTCCCAACAACTTTAAAATTCTGCACTTACTGAAATACTTGCAGTATATTCCTCAGCAAAGTATAAGAAAACTCAAGAGATATTGTCACAGAGACACCTTAATAAAAATAGTCATATATTGAAATCAGCACTGAGTACACACTTATTTCTTCACTCTCTCTCATCTTTCCCTTTTCGTATCTGTTTTCCAGTTACTCCTTTCTCTCCCTGGCCTCTCTATCACACAGGCTATCTTGGTGCACTAACCTCCAGCCTGCGCCAAGCACCTGTTTGACCCCATTAGTTCTCTGATCCTCTTACTTCCTCCACAGTTCCATCACCTATTCAATTTATTTTTAATGGATTTCTCCTTGCCTCCTACACCCACTCACATCCCTACTACAGTTCCCATTTCTCAAGCCCTGATGTTAAGGAACAAGTTGGAAGATGCCTGACACTCCAGATATTCAATGCACTAGGGAAGGGGAGAACAAGGTCTTTAGCTGGGCTGGCTGGGTTCCTTTTTTCCAGATCAAGATTATGGTCTCCTGAAAGGGATTCTGCAGAACTCTGAGGATGTGCTGTTGAGCTGGGGGTGGGAGACATTTGCCAAATGAACTCTTCAGGCATGAATCATCTCAATGTGGCTGTAATAAAACCTTTGAGCATCAGGTTTAGCATTTAATAGTAACCATAGTTGAAACTCCTCGAAAACAAAGTATGACCTAGGTGGAAATAGAGCGTAACTTCCCTGAATCATTCTAATAACATGTGTTTGAGAATTCCGCAAATGTATAGCTCTGGGAAGCAGGAATATATCTTTTGCATACTGAATATTTCAAGTTGTCCATTGCAATTTGATCCTATGCTCCACTTCATAAAAACTCTAGAGTTTAGTCTTTAATGGTTTATTCACTGAAACCATATGTATTAGCTTTTCATTACTTACCTAAAATTCCTTAGAGTAGCTTCTTGAGAAGCAAGGAGGTTTATTTTGGCTTACAGTTTGGAAGTTCACAGTCTAAGATCAGTGGCTACCATGGTGAGGTGGGAGAATGGTGGGGATAATCACATGGAAAGCCAGGAAGCAGAAACGGGGAAGCACACTCTTCATCCACTCTCCATATATTTTCTCCTTATGAAAGCCTCCATCATTCAACCACAGGCTCCAACCTGGCAGCATACTCCAATCCAATCCCTCCCGAAAGGCCCCACCTTCAGACACCAGAGTTGGACTAAGCCTCCGTCCTATTCATCAACTATTACCTGTTAACATAGACTTTGAATTTTAAGCATCTATGTGAGTGGGAGCCAAATCCTATTCAAACTATAACACCATGGTTTTCTACCTTACATGGACAGTAATGCTTCTTAGGACCTTTAAATGGCCTACTAAAGTAGCTTACTGTTATCTAGTAACTTGTCTCTCTTTAGTCTTTTTTCTCCTGTGGGAACTTTGATAATATGATTAATGTTTTGAGCTTCTCAAAAGACTTTCTAGGGGGAAAAATTACAAATTACGTATTGATTCCTTGTTTGAATCCATACCACATTTTACTTGGATCATTGTTTCATGCATTATTAGTGTATATTATTATACCATAGCTTGTCCGTAGATCATATGCAAGGCAATGATCAATGGTTCAATGTCAGCCTTAGGGGGTACACTGAATAAAGTTTTTTCGATTAGTCAGCACTGGGCCTTATTCTAATGAACACTTTCAGTGTTAATTTGAAGTATGGAATAGGGAATAGGCTTTTTAAATATGCAAATGACACTATATTGAGTAAGGCTGATTATTGACCAGAACCACGCTGCCAGAATTTATAAAGACTTTGACAAATTACACAAGGTGATGAAGAGTAAGCTGAAGGTTAACAGTGTCAAATATGTTATAATTCTCAGGACTGGAAAAGACAAGCAGTGTGCACATTTCTATGGTAGTTCAGAATTAGGGGCAAAATCATTTTCAGAATGAGCAATGCATCCATTATAAATTTGGAATGAAGCATTGACGATTATAAAGAAAAAGACTAGAATTATCAAGCAGGAGTAAAAGCAGCTCAGGACCTTCAAAGACAACAATACTTACTTACAATGTCCATCAAATATGCAAAGATTATAAAAGATGACAGTGTAAAAAAGTGATTAATAAGTAGTTATTAAGTATAAGTAGTTAAGTGAATAATAAGTAGTTAATAAGTGAATAGTAAGTTAAGAACTACAAGGCCTATTAACTCAACAAGGAGAAGGAAAAAGAATAAAAATGAAATGTTTTGTTAGAAACTTTATTAGATGTTTTATTAGAATAAGTCAATAAAGAAATATTGAATTAGAGGAGGTGAGAGAGGATATTGTAAGTTTTCTCTAAGAACAAAACGAGAAACTCCTCTGAAATAGTAGGGTTTGGGTTAGGCATGAGTAAGGACTTCCTAGTGAATGCCTTAAGAAAAAAAAAGTCCATTTTCAGGGCTGACTGAAGTACCTTGAGGCACATAATTGAATTATGTCATGTCTCTGATAACTTTCAACTTCTGATGTTATAATTTTATTAGGATTCTTTCTTAACATCGTTTAGGAAATTTATGGTAATTTGCAATGTCTTTTCTGTATTAAGGCTATAGAAAAATAAAAATCCACTATTCCATTATTAAAATCTGTTGGATTATTTGAGAAGATCATCTTAACATAGATTCTACAATCAACTGACAATCAATGGTGACAAACCAAAATACTGTTCATGGGAATTTAGGCTAGTTCACATTTGGTCCTAATTTCCTGAGGTAAACAAGCACTATCTTTTCATGATATGCAAGGTAGATACTGCACATATGTTATCCTGTTCACAAGAAAACTGCAAGATAATTGAATTTACAGAATACTGGCAAATTTTGCAATGGAATTTTGCTTAAATATGTTTTATAATTACATAACATATGGTGCTATACATACAAATATATGTACAATAAGTGGAAGGTATTTCACAAAGTTCATAGAATTAAATTAGAATTAAAAGATGAATATTTTTAGCAACATTTTTAAATTCATGTAGTTTTCATAATATGCATTTGCATGAACTTTTTGTATGCATGGATTTTATAATTTTTGCACCAAAATAAGCCTACCTTTTGAAAAGGTAGGCTTTTGAAAAGATGTATTTTTTTTATTTCACAGGTAGAGTTATAGACAGTGAGAAAGAGAAAGGTCTTCCTTCCCTTGGTTCACTCCCCAAATGGCCGCTATGGCCGGCACTGCACCAATCTGAAACCAGGAGCCGGGTACTTCCTCCCAGTCTCCCATGCGGGTGCAGGGACCCAAGCACCTGGGCCATCTTCCACTGCCCTCCCAGGCCACAGCAGAGAGCTGGACTGGAAGAGGAGCAACCAGGACTAGAACCTGGGGTGCCGGCGCCACGGGCAGAGGATTAGCCAAGTGAGCCACAGCACCAGCAAAAGATGTATTTATTTGAAAGAGCAATAAAGAAAGAGGGACAAACAGATCTTCCACCTGCTGTTCTACTCCCCAAATAGCCACAACAGCCACATCTGGGCCAAGCCTTTTTCTGCAGCTAGGAACTCCATGCACATCTCCCACATGGGTGGCCGAGGCCAAAATAGTTGGGCCATCGTCTGTCTTCCCAGGCTCATTAGCAGAAAGCTTGGTCAGAAGTACAGCTGGGACCTAAACTGGCAATCCAGTATGTGATGCTGGCATCATTAGCAGCAGCTTAACCAACTACGCCACGATGCCAGCCAAACTTACCTTTAAATTTTGTTTTTCCATGAACTTTTGGAAATATTGTCATTCATTTCACCATTTAGTAATAAATATTAAATATTGAATAGCCATTATCATAGTTATGTTAAAGAAGATTTTGTCAGGGTCATGAAGCTTCTAGTGGAAAAATAGAGGGTCTACCACTTTTGAGCATTCATATTGTAAAAAAAGAAAGGGCTGTGGCCGGTGCCACAGCTCAGTAGGCTACTCCTCCACCTGCGGCACCAGCACACCAGGTTCTAGTCCTGGTAGGGGCGCCGGATTCTGTCCCGGTTGCTCCTCTTCCAGTCCAGCTGTCTGCTGTGACCCAGGAAGGCAGTGGAGGATGGCCCAAGTGCTTGGGCCCCGCACCCGCATGGGAGACCAGGAGGTGGCACCTAGCTCCTGGCTTCGGATCAGCGCTGTGCGCCGGCAGCAGCGTCCACTTGGGGGGTGAACCAATGGAAGGAAGACCTTTCTCTCTGTCTCTCTCTCACTGACCACTCTGCCTGTCAAAAAAAAGGGGGGGGGAGGGGCTAGCTTATAATGCAGTCAAGAAATCAGAGAGGCCAATCTGGTTTTCAGGTAACTATTTTCTTGCATTTGTGTGACAGTGGAGTTTACCAACCATTGTTAATATATGTGCTTAGTCACAATTAGAGAAAGAGAATGTTTCCATCTTCCTTTACATTTTCTAAAACAAGGCATTGTATCCACAAATCTGAACAACTCTTGAATTTGTCTATAAATTGCATATCTCTCCAGGTAGTCTCGGGCCTCTGTCTCGAGTGTGTTTCATATGAACTTAAAATTTCACCTGTGAGCATCCTTGCTATACAGCATAGAGGATGGGGTGCCCCTGACTAACTGTGGGGCCGAGCACACAGGAGATACTCATGGATCTGCCAGGAAAGACTTGAGCATCACGGACTGGGCTGTAATCCCTACGCCAGCGATGAACCACGAAGGGACGGGAGTCCTCCTCCTGAGTATTGCCACACACTCGCTCTGCATCAAACACGCTAGAAATTCTGGTGCTTAAACAGTTCTTAAAACATCCAGCTCTAACAAGCATTCTGTAGAGGTTCAGAGCCCAAGGAGCAGGAGCTGTCTTTAATGTACTCTGCTGTACTGCATACGAGAAGGTTTGGGCAAGTGAAGGGTTGAGACCAGGAACAGGGCGAGGGATGGGAAAGGCTGTACCACGTGAGCCTCCCTCCATCTCCAGTCCTCTCTGGCCCTCCTATGGCATGTCTGATACCCACCCCTGTGCATCCAAAAAAACCTGGCTTGAGAAACCCTCCCTGTCTCAAGAGTAGCAGCGCTAACTCTGCCCCGCCTAGGCTCCCTCAGATGTTTTGGCCTCAACCTTGAGCTTGCTTTTCAAGGGCCTCTGCTGCTTTGAGAAGGAAGAGGTTGACATTGAGGAGGGGGAGGAGGACGTAGGTGCTTCCGCACTGGTAAACACTCCCCTTCCCGGGAGCCAGGGACCCCGCCTGGAAAGTACACCCTTAGCTGCACAATCTCATCTTCTACAGGAGAACCCTGGTCATTTCTTCCATTAACATGACTTTGACCTTATTCCTTTTACAATAAGAAAACCCAGTATTAGTGGGCTGAAGGAACATTCAAATCCTTTTCCCTAGCCTGCTTTCATTAAATACGAGCATCTTTCAGGAGCTAGAAAGAGCTCACTGAGCCCTTAAGCATGGCTCAGACAACCTACAGACACGACTTCCCTCTGGCATCCTGGAGTCTTGTTTAGCTCACCATATATTCAACTTCAGATGCAAACTTTTACCTGAGGAGACTGGCCAAACTTCACCAAGGAGAAGGCTTGAGCACCTAAGATGAGGAACATACAAAGATGGGGCGCCTTTCAATGGTGTTTATCTCGTTCTTCTAGGAGTAGAGCATATGCCCTCTCCTTTTCTTTATCTATTCAACCCCCCCAAACAATTTATTTTCTGTAATAATATTCAGTGTTACCAAAGGTAACTGTGCTTCATAGGTTTTTATTTATTTTTTGGAAGGCACAAAGACAGACAGACAGGTAGGGATCTTCCATCTGCTGGTCCACTCCCCAAATGCCCCCCAATAGCCAAGGTTGGGCCACGCTGAAGCCAGGATCCTGGACTAACTCCTTGCACCATGACTACAGCCTCCCAAGGTGCAGATTAGATACAAGCTAGAATCAGGAGCAGAAGTGAGTCAGGAACCTAGGTAATCTGATGTGAGATGCAGGTATCTGGAGCAGCCACGTAGCCACTACACGAAACTCCAGTCCCAGGAGTGACTATCCTTTCCCTGTGCTTGGCACTCACCTCATCTATAGATATTTAAAAAAATCATAAGTTCATTTACATTTTTAATCATTTCTGTCCAGGGAGTTCATTGAGTAATTTTCCTCACTGTTCCAACCTGCTTCTGTTATTTCATTTGGAAATTTCTCAACAGACCAAATGCTTCTTCTCTTTCTGCACTACTACCCTTGCAGAAACAGACATCCCACTTGTCCAAGTCCTATGACTGCCAGAATCATGGGCTATAAACTCAGTTTTTCCAAATATTTTTCAATTCTGCTCATTTGGATTTTTTTTATTTGCCTTGTCTCTGAATTTTTTTAGTTTATAAACATGGCAAAAATGTTTTGGCTAGCAATTCACTGGTGGACTGACAAAGCTTTCACAGCTAATTTCATTACAGGGAAATTTCCAAAGATCCTCAGGTGGATGGCAGAGGGAAGACTTTGTCTTCATACTATAGAATACTTGTAGCCAGTATGGATTTTTGGCACAAAAGGCTAAGCCACCATTGGGGTTCCGGTTATCCTAGAGTCCTGCCTGTTCCATTTACCATCCAGCGTCCTGTTGGCATCCCAGGAGGCAGCAAATGATGGCACAAGCACTTGAGCTCCTACCAACCATGTGAAAGACCCGGATCAAGTTCCTAGCTCCTGGATTTTGCAGGCATTTGAGGAGTGAAACAGGAGTGAAACACACAAAGATGGATCTGTGTGTGCATGTGTGTGTGTGTGTTGGTGTGTGTATATGTGTCTGCCTTTCAAATTAAATGAAAATAAATAAGACTTCTTATAAACACTTAGAAATATTTCTGGCCAAAATCTATCACCCACAGCATGCCTGATAATATTTTGTATAAATTTCATCCTCTGCAATGCTACTTAAATGGGAATGCTGACTTTGTAAAACAGAAGTATTTTTCTAGTAAAGACTAGCTCAAACAAATGACTGTCATTAATGGCTGACAAATCCAGACCTCAGGCTAGACTCTGGGTTTCCGAGATGAATTTTTAAAATATCACGAGAACCAGCTATGCTAAAATGTAGATATATTTCAAGCATAGAGAAAGTCGCTGGGGTTGGATCTTGAAAAGAAGGAAATGAACAGGTAAACCAGGAAGCATCTTTGGTTGAGAAAAATACCTTCTAAGACACAGACATATGGCAAAGCAAGAAATAAAGAAACAACTTGTTTGGCCTGTACGGTGAATATGAATGAGGCAAAAGTTGTTTCTTAGAACAGAAATTTTAAAAAAGTTTAAAGAAAAATGTTGAAAAATCTTGTTGACTAAAGAGTTTGATCTATTGTCTAAAAGCACCGGGGTACATAGGAAATATTTTTAAATGGCAGCAATATAATCAGCTCTGCGCATTAGAAATAAAGCTTTAAGTGTGGTATGGAGGATGGATTGATGTTAGGTAAGAGTAGAAATAGCAGAGACCTGGAAATAATTGTCCAGGTAGAAATGATAGGGATGTTGGCAATGGCAAGACAAAGGTTGTGACACATTTGCAAGATTTAGAATGTGAAAGGTACAGAACTTAATTACAGGTTAGAAGGGAAGTGGAGGAGTTAGAGCGATGGGCTGCAGATAAGGAAGACCCATTAACTGAGAATCAATCTGATGAGAAATAAGATGGCAGGTACAACTACCATCACAGAGAGCCAAGTAATCACAGTAACAATAATAAATTAATTATTACAACTACCAGTAATTGAGCACTTATAGAGAGCTAATTAGTAAGCAAATTGTATTACATGCAATAGCTAATTCAAACCTCCAGAAACTATTTCCCTCTGTTGAACAGGGAGGGGGAAATTGCAAGTTGAACAAACACTGCTGGCATAGTAGCTGTTTTAAGTTTTAAATGTTGCATCACATTTTATGCTCAAAACCCTGCCTCTACACACAGGCTTTTCACAGCTGCAACCACTGGACAGCAGGGGGCATTAGGGAGACTTTTCCAGACTGCAAGTGAACTTGGGGCAGCAACGGGATTCCTGCTTTGGCGATGCTGACATCAGCATCCAGAAGAAGAGGGAGCTGGATGGAGTTGGGGGTGCACACAGGAAGCATCCTGTGCCTACTCTATCAGTCGCGTTTTATTTTTTCCCTCTGAGGAAAAATCCCTTCTGAGGTGATAACTCGAGTTGACTTGTTCCATTCCATAAAAAAATGGGATTAGAGTTCCCCAGAGCCAGGGCTGGCAGCTCGCTCTCGGCATTTGTTCATGAACATTCCATACAACCAGACTAAGGTTTTTTAAACAGGAAGATGGATGAGCAACAGAAAGGTTTATGAAAGTTACAGTATTTGAACGTTTTGTATGAGTAACATCTACTCTTGTCAAAGGAAAATAGGTAAAAATGTGACTACAGGTTCAAGCAGAGGGTCTAGGTGATAGATATGTTTTTAACTAGCTGATGGTTTCAGAAAAGTACTTTGAGCAAAGCATTCATGGTAACATAATCCATTAACACAAGTCATATAAATGTCCTAAACGGTTTGCTGCAAAAAAACTTATGACCATTTAGTATCATCGATTTGAAAAATCTCATCCTTAGAAAGGGATAGTGCATTATTTAATTCTACTGCAAGGTATGAATCTCCTCTTCAACAATATTTCAGGGGAAGAGATCTCTCACACACACACCCCAAATCAGGCATCAGGGAAACCTAACAGATGATTATAGAAAAATCATCATCATCATAATCTTCCTCTAAAAGCAATAGATAACTTGATGAAGTGCTGTTGTAACAGATCTTCTCCGAGAGTTAATGATGAGAAAGATACTGCTGTTCTATTTTGTTGATGAAGAAACTAAGATCTTCAATAATACCTAACTTCACACAGCTCAAAAAAGAATGACCCACTTGACTTTAAAATCTAACATACCCGATGTCAAACTAGTGTTATCACCTATATCTATTATTAAAGTATCACTTTTATCAAACAATTTTAAATGCTTGAAGGGGATTAAGTGCTTATGCTCATGGGAAGCATTTGAAAGCCAAGGTCCATTCAAATTTGTATAAATTTTTACAGAATTGTGCTGTTAGACAGTTCCTTGGTATTTGTAATATTCACACAAATGACTAAATGCCACCTACTTATCAAATCTCAGTATGTTTTAGTACCCATGGATTGATGCTAATTTTACAGGAGAACAGTGCATGGAATAAAATAATATCAGTAAATTGAGAAAATAAGGCTGATTTGCAGGACAAAGTGTTTTTTTTTTTTTTTTGTCTTAGTGTCCACCACCTAAAAGTACAGATATTTATTTTTAACTGTTTACACAAGTGAGGTTGGGAGAGGAAGGCTCAGGTTTGGTAGATTCACAGAGTGAACATTCACCGAGTTTTCTGTGAGTTTTTAGGGTACTTCAAAAAGTTCACCGAAAAAAAAATGCAACTAAAAGATAAGCTTATTTTAGTGCAAAAAACTTTGACATGCATGCATTTGTTCATACACATTTCTATAAACTTTTTGAAAACCCTTCATTTGCATGGATTCCAAAAAGTCTTTACACCAAGATAAACATCTTTTAATTCCATCTTCCATGGGTTATGTGATGCAGAAACGAGGTGTTAGTGTATTATCAGATGCACTTCCTGGAGTGCTCCATATTTTGCCATATTTTCTTTGACTCAGAAACTTTAACACTGTTTTGAAAAAGAAGTCAATATTTGCTGAGGTATGTTACTTTACACATATTAAGTTCTAGGATTAGAATAGAATCTAATGATTCTAGGATTCGTTTGCTTTATAAAGCAGTGAATAGGAATGTCTAAGCCATATGTGCTCAAATTTTGACCTTCATATTCTCCTTTACTGAAGATTATCACTTGGAATAATTTAGTAGATCTCTTTTAGGGTATCACAATAGAGACCACAACATTTTTGCTGTACTTGCTCTCTGATCTCATTAGGATAAAAATAACAAAATGCCCACTAATAACAGGCATGCCCTTTCTGCACTGGAATCCTAAAATAGCCTTCTCTTTGGATGATAAGCTATTTAGGTTCACTTCATTTTGCCTCATTGTATTTCTGTCACCTTTGGTGCAATCTTGGTTACTAGAACGGAATGATGCTGAATCAGACAGACTATAATTTTTATTGCTATCATACCTCAAGACAAATTTATAGGCTGGACTTGATATCAGGAACTACTAGAAGGAATATGCCTTTGTTTTAATTTCCAAAATGCTCTGCCATTCTAAATTTGAAGTATCTTGAAAATAAACATCAGGAACCTGGCATGGGCAGTACATCCAGATGTTCTACAGATTCACTGTGTACACAACAGTTTCAGCAACTAGACTGTGCTACAGTTCTGTATTTGTATTGTGAAGTTAATATTTAAGGTGAAGATAGATCACAGAAACCTCATTACACTAAAGATCAACATTTAATCTCAATATTCTCTTCATGGAAGGCTAAGAGGAAGCATTAATTTGACAATACAATTGTCCTTTACTGTCTATGAGAGATTGCTTTCAAGAGTCCCCAAGCATACCAAAGTCCACAGATGTTCAAAAGCCTAATGTAATACCTCATAGTATTTGTCTATAATCTACATATATTTCCCCTTATGTTTTAAATCACCTCTACATTACTCATAAATACTTAATACGAAGTAAATGCAATGTAAATCATTGGTATTCTCTATCTTTAAGGCATAGGGACAAGGAAAAATGTCTGTACATCTTTATTACATTTGTAATTTCTCCCAGGTTGAATTCATGGATGCAGAAACTTCACTATACAGGGCCAACTGTATTTAGCCAATGTAACTATTTGGGCGAGTTAGATAAATATTTAAATATAGGCATAAAACAACATTTTACCCTGGCCAATAATCGCCTCCATCAAACTGAAGGCTGCTGATATTTATACTCAAGTTTGCTTCCCAGAACTGCCCAGCACAAGTGGCTAAGTGTATACAGGTGAGGTTTCTAATGAACCTTAACACTAGTCTCCTCCACCCAGAGACCTTCAGGTTCCATATGGTACAGAACTACCTAATCTGGACTCCTGTATTTATAGAATTTGACTGAATGAGGCCTATTATAATCTGTACAGAAGTCTCATTCCTTCCTCCTGTGTTACCACTTGCGTGCATCCCTCCCCTAAAATAGGACATAGGTCTAAAATGTTGGCATTTTTAATATACTAGTAATCCTACTACTTAAATGACACTCAATTATTCTCAAAAAATAATTCCTCTTGCCGTATAACTAAGATTGAGGTATATCACAGAGGCAGATGCCTTCTCATTCTGGCGTCTGCCTCTGTGATATAAGTTGCACCCTGGCTACAAATAGCTCACTTTTATCATCACTTCCCTTGCCCTCAGTTCCTCATTTATATAGTCATTTTACTTTTAAGTAGAATTAGTTCAGTAGTTGTAAAATATTCCAGATAACTCCTCACGTCAAATAGTACCTTTTGAGTTCATCAAGTTCCCGTGTAGTAAATGATATACATCAAAAACACAAACCCAATAAAATGCAAATTAAATTCTGCTAAAGTTACTCTTAGAAATTGGTGCAAACACTTCCCTAACCAACATAGTCCAGAATTTAGTGTTTACAATACAGTTTTGCTCATGATGGAGATGAGTGAACTACAACAGTATTCCCAATCCCCTTTCCCATTGCTAGTGTTGGTCATAAAGGCCTCCAAGAAATCTGCAGCCGACTCTATCCAGATACAGACCAAAAGGTCAGAGGTATACATTCCATGACACTCATGGCCTATGACTGTGGAGGGTTGTAGGCATTTATTCTTGTTCAAAATGTGGTGCAGCGTTTCAGAGCATCTGCTCCCATCCCCAGACATTAGCAAGTTTGAAGTGTGCCAGCATCTGATTTTGAACGGTATGCCAAAAACATATACTTGTTCTTAAACATCAGCCACTAGACTGGTCATTGGGTCTTCAGATTAGAAAGTATCGGCAGCCAGCACCACGGCTCAATAGGCTAATCCTCCACCTTGCAGCGCCGGCACACCGGGTTCTAGTCCAGGTCGGGGCACCGGATTCTGTCCTGGTTGCTCCTCTTCCAGTCCAGCTCTCTGCTGTGGCCAGGGAGTGCAGTGGAGGATGGCCCAAGTGCTTGGGCCCTGCACCCCATGGGAGACCAGGAGGAAGCATCTGGCTCCTGGCTTCAGATCAGCGCAGTGTGCCGGCTGCAGCGGCCATTGGAGGGTGAACCAACGGCAAAAAGGAAGACCTTTCTCTCTGTCTCTCTCTCTCTCACTGTCCACTCTGTCAAAAAAATAAAAAATAAAAAAAGTATCAGCAGATGGACTCAGATGCTAAAATTTAAGAAAACTGACCGCCAATTCAGAGATGGACAACCTGCGACGAATAACTGTGATCTCTAACTCAAAGACTGATTTGAAAATGCTTTAGCATTTTGCTGAAAAAGAGAAAGCTGAAAACATGTTGAGCTTCCAGAAGCATGAAATTTATTCCATTGAAATAAATAGAAGTCAGCCTCTTCCACCCCTTTGTGTGTACGTTTCTCTGACACACACACACACTCCTACCTTATGGCAAAAAAATTTATATATATATATATATATATATACATACATACATACATATAGAAATAAGGATCAGTGTCTGGCAGTGAAAACACTATGGCTTTGGGGGCTGGGTACATCTGCATTTGAATTCCAGCTCTGTCCCTAATTGACTGTAACATACTAATCAAGTCACTTATCCTCTGAACAGGAGTTCCCTTATCTAGAACATGGGTAAAATAGTTCTGAATCTAAGGCAATTCTGTGAGAGTAATATGTCAACTATCTGGCCGGAATGTAGCACCCACTCAATACATAACAACTATCACCTATATTAATTCCTAAGTGTACACTTAAACCTGTTTACATAAAACACAATTGTTTTATAAAAACATTTTAGCATTGCTACCTAAAGGAACAAGTCTAATGCTTACTACCCATTGAATTTTTCTTTTAAGAAAAAAACTATTAAATGCTTGTGATTGCTTAGCAATCTAACTTGTCTTTGCTTTGATGCAAAGGCTACATTATTTTCCTAATAAAGAGTCACCAAAAAGTATTGCATCCTCTCTAGAAAGTTTCATCTTTCCTTCAATGATGGTTTTTAATCGTCTTTTAATTTTCCATCTCCCTACCTGGTGGTTCTCCTTATATATTCTTGACATTTACCAAAAACTCACAGGTGTTTTGCTACCTGTCTTCACATACGTTGCCCTTTTCTTTACTTTTACACCCATTCGAGAACATTCAGCACCGTTTTTCTTGTGTCTCCCCTCTTGTCCAACACTCCAGGTCTCTCCAGGACCTTTCCAAGCAAACAGACATCCCGTACGGCACAGTGCTGGACTCGGCTGTGTATGAGCAGGTGCGCATGAAGGGGCTGAACCCTTTTGAGAGGGACAACATGTATTCCCAGATGTGGCGGATGATCAACCGAAGCAACGGCACCGAGAACAATGTTCTGGAGTCCCCGGCAGGCATTCAGAAGGTACTGGCCATGGTTCTTCATTAATAGCCTCTACCTGGTGATCTCCCTTGTGGAAACTGTGCAGATTTCTTTTTATTCTTTGGCTCTGGCATGGAGTTTTCAGCTCCGTTATGTTTCCTGTGGACTTAAAGTACTTGAGGCAACTAAGCATACCAGTAGAAGGAATGCAAAGTCCTCTGTGGTGTCTCCTGGACAAGCTTCCAGCCCGTTTCTAAAGCTAAAGACAACACATGCAAGGCTTGCTCTTTTGCTCAGAAAGGGTTAAGGACTTACAAACAGGAAGCCTTCAAAGTTTTTACAAATCTCATTGCAAATATCATTCAGGTTATCCAGCTCCTTCGAAATGACTCAGGGTACTTCCAATACTGTGTTTGTTTTCAGATTAGAACCCTATCTTTTCTGTGATTATGCGAAGCTAGCTGGAAGTGAAAGTTAATCTCCCCAACAAATAAGGTTTCTACCAGTGTCTGATTCTCTTTCCACATTTGAAAAATCATTTACATCTTATTTTTCTGTAGCCATCATTTAGAAGTAACTATAAAAAAAAAAAAAAAAAAAAAAAAAAAAAAAAAAAAAAAGACCGAGAGGGGCTTTTTCCTTTTTTCCTTTGTGTGAAAAGCTTCAAATGATTTGTTCTGGGCTACAGCTAAGAACATGTATACAGAAGCAACCCAGGCCCCATCAGCCTCTGTGAGAGGGCGAGCTGGTCTGCTGCTTACAGTTTCTCGAAAGGGCTGGCCTAATGAAGATCATATGGTTGGTGCTCAGTAAATAATTATAGAAAGACAGGGTCAGAACAGGACCCCTCGTGGTATGTGCTTTTTCCCTGTGACCCCCACCATACAGCAAGTTCTATGTTTCCGAGTCTATGTTTCCTGTTTATAAAGCAGACTCAATACTACCAGGTTGGAGAATGTTTCGACTTAAAAAAATTTTCGCCATTTTCCAGCGTTATTCTCTGCCTTTTCTCTTGGTGCCCTTTATCTGCCAATACGAAGGCCTCTAGAGCCAGCCTAGTAATTTTTACAGTCACCAAATCTCATTCTGAGAACTGATGAGGCTGACACGAACCTCCGAGTACAAATGATGCCCTAAAGGAAGTGCACTGTCCTTGAGATGTTTGCACTGCCCTCTAACTCCTACAACCTCAGGATACTCATCCCGGTTTCCCAGGGTCCCAGATATTATCCCAAAGCGTTTCTTTCTTATTTTCCTCAAAAGGGCCATGGGATCTTGAAAGGTGAATTTGATGGTCCCTCCAGTGGTGGAGTGGGTGCTGGGATGACAGATTGCATAGCTGAGTGGGCATGTATGTTGGGGAGGAGATTTCGGTGGGCATTTTCGGGGGTTTATTAGATAACTGCAGGATGCAAATGGATTTGAACTCCAGTGTAAGTATACTTACTTTGTGGCTTTTGGAAGAGTTTTTTTTTTCCTTGATATTGTCTATTGTTGAAAATAAATTTTATTTCCTGAATAATATACAGAAATCCAGAGCTTACATATCCATCCCATTTTAAGAGCCAAAGTTCCTCATATCTTACAACCTCTTTCTATACAGTCCCTTTCTGGAGAAACTCTCTCCAACCACACATATTCTCAATAAAATAGTAAAATCATGCATCTGTATGCATTCACTAATTTATACAGTCTGGAACACTTGCTAAGTACCAATTACATGTCAGGTGCTGCCCTAAGAACTGAAAATAAACTCATCAACTGAGAAATGGTCATTGGATTCATGAAACAGAAAATCAGGTGAGGACTATAAAACAGAACTAAAACTCGTGGTTAAACAAAATGATTTTCACTGTTATCGATGCTACAAAATAAAACAAATAGGGCAAAGATTAAAGGGAAAAGCTTTAAGTCAACTGGCTTCTCTCTGTCTCACTTTACTCTTCTGTAAAATAATAGTGTAGAAATTAAAAGCCTGAATTTCTCAGGCACATCAACCTGGGTTACAATCTAGCTCATTTAAAACACACACACACACACACACACACACACACTCACACACACCCCTAGTGACTTGAAATTCCTGGGCCTTTGAAGTTTCATCATGATAGGAATTCCTACCTCCTCACACAATTTTTGTCAAGATTAAATATAATATATGTAAAACATCAGTACATAATATGATCAGAGCTGTAAACCTAATTCATAAGATGGTTCTGAAAATTACCTGAAAGAATGTTTATGTAGTAAATTACAACCAAAAAACGTTATTGTTTGATATTCCCTATCACTGAAAATTGTGACATAATAAAGAGAGAATACAGTAAATGAAGTAGAAAACAATTTTTATTACTTGGTACTCTGTTAAAAAGGAGAACTAATGAGTTTAAAACTACAAAGCAGCCGTCAAATATTAAAGCATTATTTATTCCATCGTCTGATTTACTTCAGTGGTGGTGAAGAAAGGTGTTATAAACTCACAGTAGAAAATATCTACGTGAACTTTGTGTGTAGGATGTATTTTGAGTGTGTGGCTCTTTGAACTTAAGTCAAAGACAGCTGAAAATTGAATAGGCAGCAAAAATAAGTAGAAATGATAAAATGTATTTTGGTTCCGTTTGCAAGATCTCAGCCAGTTTCTATTGTAAAACAAAACCAACCGACCAACCAACAGGAGATAATCTTCGCTCCTGCTCAGTCTCACTGGGGGTTTGCAAAACTGATGACTGTAGCCTGTGAAATGTGCCTGTGGATTCCTCTTCTTTGAGCAACCCAGTCGTGCACAAAGCACACAGCAGCTTCCAATTCTCTGTCATTGATTTTTAATTTGTGCAGGCAGAAAAGACCTCAGAGGGCTACTAGGTTAACAGTCCACAAAAGGCCAAACCTTCTTGAACAATAACTTCAACAAGAGTCTGTATATATACTCACTGCCTTCCAGGAGAGCCGGCATCATGGTGAAAAGCATTCCTTACCATCTATTACTTTAAATAGATCCCATTCGTGTCTCAGGCTATGCTTACTCTTAATTGAACTACTTGTCTCATTTGGTTTCTCTCACTTAAAGGTAGATTCTTGCTCCCATCTAACATCTTCCTTTCTGTTTGTACCTAAGAAGTCTGTATAAATTGAGCGTTACAGAAATGAGCTCTGACGTGCTATTCTTGAGACATTCACCTGGACTGAGCTATGCTAATTACACTAAAACAAACTTTGTTTCTGTCTTATTCTGCCTAAGACCTTTTGCACACGTAGGAAAAGTATGACTTGGAAAATGGAGCTTAATTTTTTCCCACGTTTCCTCTGCAGTCATTTATTGAGTATTTTCTAGGTATCAGCACGTTAGACAGTGGGGGGAACATAAATGAAGACAAATGCCTTCACATAGTTAACATTCTGATGGGAGGTGGCAGATAGTGAACAAGAGGGAAAAATGATCTGTATTGTGTGTTCTATAATCTGAGTGTTAAAAAAAATCAAGAAGTGTATTGGAGACATGGAATATGGGGAAGCAAGGTAGTCTCCTTACTAGACCAAGTGGCTGGGGAAGGGTTTCATGAGCTGATGCTGGAATGAAGACTTGAAGTTCATGTCGGGGGGGTGAACACATGTGCATATCTGGGTAAAGTGTTTCCAGAGAGTCAGCCAGTGCAAAGGCTCTGAGGTAGGGGCATGCCTGGAAATCCCAAGGTGAAGGAGACCAGTGTAGGTCCAGAACTCAGGGGTTGCAGATGTGTAATGAGATCAGGAGGCAGAGGGTCAGGAGGTAGAGAGGAGACATAGCATAGTAACGTTTTGCTACTCAAAGCTGTTCCTGTAAATCAATGTGCACCATCAGTAGCAGTGGGAGCTTCTTAGAAATACAAACTCTTAGGCCTTCTCCCCAGCCCTGCTGAACGTGAATCTCAGTCTAGCAGGCTTCCACAGTGATTCATATGCATGCCCGAGTTTGAGCTGTGCTACTGCAAGACTGCAACTGCATGGAACATTCTACATGGACTTCTACGCTGTGTGGGATAGGACGCTTAGGAGAGCTTGGAACAGAAGAGTTACATGATCTCTAACTCACATTTGGGCACATCAGACGACTACTGCATTGAGCAAAACTGATAGTGGCAACGGGGATGCTGGAAATGAGTCAGGACGCCATGCTGGTCACTCGCAGCCTGCTGAAACCACCATGCAAAGTCAGCTCCTGCCAAAACACACATCTTAGAAGACACGAAGCCATTACTGGCAATAGCACGTTAATGGAATTTCGTCCACCAGATTACTCTACGAGGAATGACTGGGACCTAAGACAGGTAATTTCTGAGAGCAGATAAAGAAACTTCCAGATCTCAAGTAAGGATCAGACCAGGCATGAAGGATCTGTGCATTACACTGAAGTGGAGAAGGTGCCGATTACCACGAGAGCAATGATCCCTGCCTGGTGACTTCTTGTAGCTCAGGTGGAAGAACAGGTCCTCAATGAGGACCACTCTAGGGAAATAAAGATACTGAGGAGAGCAGTGGGCCTTGGGAGCAGCAGGTTAAACTGCCTCTTGGAATGCCCTGATCCCACGTCAGAGTGTCGGTTCAAGTCCCAGCTCCTTTACTTCCAATACAATTTCCTGCTAATGGGCCTGGAAAGGGGCCTATGGTGGCCCAAGTATTTGGGCTCCTGCCACTCATGTGGGAGACCCAAATAGAATCCCTGGCTCCTGCCTTCTGCTTGCCCCAACCCCAGATATTGCAGAAGTGAACTAACAGATGCGTCTTTTTCTGTCTCTCCCTCTAAGTTTGCCTTTAAACCTATCTAAATGTCAAAAAAGAAAGTCAGGATTGATATGATGAGCACTCCTGTCAGAGCCTGAGAACTGAGGAGGTAATTAAGCAGTACTTCAACCACAAAGGTCAAAGCAGATGTAAACTCAGATGAATGCTAACAGAGGAGTGGTGATGCCAGCAGCAGCACTATTCAATCAGAAAGATTGCATGGATTTTAAGTTCATCAATCCACAAAGTTCAAGAGCAGTATGGATAAAGACAGAACCATGATTGAGAACTGACCAGCTCCAGTCATAGAGTCAACTCATCAAGGATTCAGACCAACTAGTGGACTTCAGATCCCAACTCTAATCTTGGCCCAAAAACCTGGAGTATTCAAGCAGAAACAGCAAAGATAAAAGACTTAGCAATCAGGGCCGTTATCATGGATTTTGGAGTACCAGGACAGAAATAGCTAGCGTCTATGTACTGGTGCAGTAAGCCTATGGTAGTTGTATTTAGCCTGGCTGAGAAAAGGGGTGGAGTGAACCTGTTGCTTTACATATACATTCTACACATGTTCAGTGAGCAGCTGAATAGAACAGGTTACTTACCAGGCACTGTTCTACATGTTGAAAAGCAAAACAGAACAAACCAAGTCCCTACCCAAGAAAACAAAAGGCATGCTGACGGGCTCTAAATACAAATGTGAAGAGTAAGACTGAAAGGAAGCAGGATCAGAAAGATGGATATTGCCCTCACTTAGGGAAACATCTCTGACAAAGTGACATCTTACTAGACACCAGAAGAAGGGCTCGGGAGCCACATAGACAGTGAGAAGTGGAGGTGCGGGAGGGGACAGGAAGGGTTTGGATAAGAGAGATAGTATCTAACTTTTGATGGCCCAAGTGCTTGGGCCCCTGCGCCTGCATGGGAGACCAGGAAGAGGCACCTAGCTCCTGGCTTTGGATAGGCACAGCTCCGGCCTTTGCAGCCATTTGGGGAGTGAATGAATGGAAGGAAGACCTTTCTGTCTCTACCTCTCAAATAAATAAAATTTAAAAAAAAAAAACTGTGCTTTAGGTGCTACGTGGAGAATACGGAGGTCAAAGATGAAAGCAGAGAGATCAGTGAGGGGGCCACATAGTAATCCAAATGAGGCAGGTAGTGGGAGAATAAGGAGAAATCACAGTGCAAGAGGTATGAAGTGATTGCATTTGAGTTTCTTCGGAAGGGATCTCTGACAAGATTTTCTAAGACTGAATATGGGGTATGAAAAAAGAAAAGAAAAAGAATTGAGATCAAGTCCAATGTCAATGGCCTAAGGAGTTGAAAGAATGGAGCTGCCACTTGTGGAGACTCGGAAAACTAAGGAAGAACCCCTGAGAACTGGTCTTTGGCACAGGAGTCAACACAAAGTGCTTTATTACTGATCTAGGCAAAAAGTTCCTATTTAAAGTCATAAGACCAAATAGTGCTACAGAGGATTTGAGAGTATCGAGGAAAGCCAGATGTCTATCGAGAGTGATTCCTGGGGTAATCTAATATTTAGAGGAAGGAGAGACAGAAAGGGCATAACAGAGTTAGGAAGCATCTAACAGTGAGGCAGGAGGAAAACAGGGTAGGGTTTAGAAGCAAATGAAAAAAGGTTTCAAGAAGGTCAAAGAGTCCACTGTCTGTCAAAGGATGCTCATGAATCAAGTCTGATGGAACCTGAGAATTGAGCATTGATTTGGCAACCGACAATCAGTGGTGACCTTGACAAAAGCAAATCTTGGAGAGGCAAGGAAAAGAAATTAGATTGGCGAGAAAAAAAATAATTGCAAGACAGGAAGTAGAGATTACCAGAAGAGGGAACCTTTCCAAGGGGTTTTTGTTTAAAGGAAATTCTGAGAAATCAGAGGGTTTCTTGGAGAGGGATGTGAAGCTTTAGGATTTTTTTAATGGAAGAAGATAGATGCAGTATGTGTATGTTGATGGAATGATACAGAAAAGGGAGAAACTGACGCCACAGGAGAGGAACAGGAGAACTGCTGAACAACTTGAATTGAAGCCAAGTCCTAGGGTTTGGTGTACAAGTCAAAAGGCTGGATTTAGAAGCACAGTCTTCCCACAGTAAGAGGGAAGAGGGCTGAGTGTGTGCATACACATGCAGCAGGCTGGAAGACATAATGCAAGTATGTGAATTTTATTTATTTTTGAATGCTTTGCATTTACAGCAAGAAACAAGAAAGAAAGCTATTGCAAATCTATGAATAGGATCGCTATTGTAGAAAATTAAAGAGATACATTAGGAATGATTGTTTCTGAGAATAGAAGAGACCATAGACTGCTGAAATGTAATGGTGTTAATACAACAGTCAGCATGACTTTCAGTTGGATCAGTCAGCACAATTGTGATTCTCCCTAGCCATCTTCAGCAGTCTTAGTGTAAATACCAAGCCCACATACATATCTCACCAGAATTTATGTTCACTAAGTAATTATGGTCAAAAAGCAACAAGAGTGAGAAGGGTTTTAAGAGCACATGCAAAGAAGTGATTGTTAATGAATTATGGAATCTGAGCCCTATAAGAGCAAAGTGTTGACAGAAAGGGTTGGGGATACCAAAAGGGTAGCATAAACAATGGACACTGGGTCTGGATGGGACTGAAGAATTTTTGCAATCAGTGAATAAATAAGGATAGACTTGGAAGCCACATGAAGACAGTTCTGGAATGATGGTTTGAAATTACTATAATGAAGACAGAAAAAAAAAAACAAAACTACCATATGACCCAGCAATCTCACGTATGCTTATCTATCCCAGGGAAATGAAATCCATCTGTTGAAGATAGATTTGCACTCCCATGTTTATTGCAGCACCATTCACAATAGCCAGGAAATGGAAACAACTTAAGTGTTTATCAGCTGATGAATGGATAAAGAAAATGTGATACATACACACAGTGGCATATTACTCATCCAGGAAAAAGGGTAAATCTTGTCATCTGCAACAACATGGATGGAACTGAAGGTCATTATGTTAAGTGAAATAAATCAAGCACATGAAGAGTAAGAAATATCACATGATCTCATTCACGTCTAAAAAAAAGATCTGTGGAAGTTAAAAATATGACTGTGGTTGCCAGAGACTGGGGAGAGAAGTGGGAGGAGGGGATTGGGAGATACTGACTGAAAGGTACTATTATACCTTGGTGGGAATAAGAAGTTCTAGAGTTGTATTGAATAGCAGAGTGACTACAGGTAATGTTATGTTTTTATACACAGAAATACATGGTAAGTTAAGAACTTTTGGATGGTTTCACTATATACAAATGTTAAAGGCTGAAAAGTATAATTATATTTACCCTGATTGGATATTATATAATATATACATGTAACATGATAGTCCATAAATATGTAAAATGTTTATGTTCTTAAAGTTAATTTTTTAAAAAAATGATTGTAACATTTGCGTGGGTGGCTTGGTCATATGGGAGAAAAATACTAGACCTTTGAAGAAGAGGAATCCAAGAGACTGAGAAAGCAGGTACTATGAAGAGATGACTTTGTGAGTCATCAAGTTACCAGTAGAGACCTGGTATTTGAAAGAGTGACAGAGAGCCAAGTGATTAAATCTACGAGCCGTGTGGGAGTCAGCAGATGACTGCAGTGCAACCCAGGAGCAAGTTATGTGCTCTGATCCCATCAGCTTCGTTGCCAGATGACTTAGGGTGCAAGAGTCTTGAAGTGGTTAGAGGGGATGAGGAGGATAACTCTCTGATCCAAATGCACAGAAAACTGGGCAGTGCTTGAGAAAGCCACCAGTAACAGAGTTCTCAGAGGAGAAGCAAGGTCAAGTTAGCAAAGGAAGGTCAAGAAATTTCCAAAAACAGTTGGGGTGGGGCCAGCGCTGTGGCGTAGAAGGTTAAGCTTCTGCCTGCAGTGTTGGCATCACAAATGAGCGCAGATTCAAGTCCCAGCTGCTCCACTTCCCATCCAGCTCCTTGCTAATGCACCTGGGAAAGCAGTGGATGATGGCCCAAGTACCTGGGCCCCTGCCACCCATGTGGGAGACTCAGGAGACCCTGGCTCCTGCCTGGCCATTTGAGGAGTGAACCAGCAGATGGAAGACCTCTCTCTGCCTCTGTAACTCTGCCTTTCAAACAAATAACTCTTTATAAAATATATAATATGTTAACTATATTATATATATATATATATATTATAAAAAACACAAAACAGCCCATTTAAAAAGAAAATTTACCCAGGATATGGTATTCTGTTACAGCAGCCCAGATGACTTCCCAAGCACACGGATGGTATGTTCTGTCTCCTCTCTGTATCTCTGCCTTTCAAAGAAATAAATCTTAAAAAAAGTTGGGGCCCTACTAGTTTGTTTGAGAGTCTCAGTTTTGCTGGTTGACTCCATTATTTTTTAGATTTATTTGAAAGACAGAGTTAGAGAGACAAGTTGAGTTGCAAAGGAAAAAAAAGGGGGGGAGGAAAGTGGGGGTAGAACACGGAGAGATCTTCCACGCGCTGGTTCATTCCCCAAATGATTGAAACGGCCAAGGCTGGACCAGACTGAAGCCAGGAGCCTGGAATTCTATCCAAGTCTCCCACATGGAAAGCAAGGGCCCAAGCACTTGGGCCATCTTCTGCTGCTTTTCCAGGCACATTTGCAGGGAGCTGAATCAGAAACAGAGCAGCCAGAACTTGAACCAGTGTTCTGACATAGGATGCCAGTGTTGCAGGCCACAGCTTAGCATGCTGCACCACAATGCCAGTCCAGCTATGCTGTTAATAACGGCATCCCATTTCCCTCTCAAGTGTATTCTCATTGGAGAAGTACAGTGCGTCATCACTCTCGAAATAGAGATTACACTGATGGTGGAGTTCCACAGAGCAGAGTGGAAGAATATGGAGAGTTGGGGAAGAATTCGAAATTGGTCAAAATCAAGGGATATGTTTATCAGTGAGATCCAAGAAGTAACCCTGGAAATCTCACCGTTTTTATGATGGTCAGCATGCAGGATCTAGGCTAAGGTGGGCTTTAGGCTCTAGGCAAATTGTGCTTGTTAGGAGCAGAGTGTCAGGTGGGTGAACATGTTGCCAGGAGCAGGCTGAGATGTGGAGCCCCTCTTCAGCCCTAACAATGGCAGGTGAAGGCCTGGCTAACAGCAGTCTTACTAGGTCTCTGAGATGTAAGGCATTGCTTCTGACAGCTCAGCGAGGCTGGAGTAGGTAGCAGCTGACATCTGCTGGAGTGAAGGATGAAAGTAGTACACACCTGGCTAGACAGTGAAACAAAGGCTGAGTAGAAAACAAATTGCAACTGTGACAGAGCTTGACATACAGTCAGTCCTGATCTTATGCATGTCAAACTCAGGACACACACTGGCTATATCCTCATCGCTGGTTGTTCCACACCACTTCCTCTTGGAGCTCTATAGCATCACTAGACTATGAGCAAAAAAGGTAAAGTAGGTAACAATCAACATTAGCCTGCAGCACAAGAGGCAGAGAGCTAACTGGAGCTCCAGTGAGTGACTTGGTAATGAATTGACTATGTGCATGACCTTAAAGTCTGGATTAGGCCCTTATGACAGATATGAATAATCAAACTGAACCCCACTTGGGGGAAGAACAAGGCAAAACACTAAACAGCTCTGGGCTATGAAAATGCCAAGCCTAAGCTGTCACACCATTGGGCTTGGAGGTAGCAGTGTGTTTGCTATGTTTGCCCTTTTGCCAAACGATTGGAACAAACAATATATGATTCACTTTAACACTTCACCCTGCAGCTGGGAGCTCAGTTCCCACTGGCCTATTTTCTTCTCTCCAGAAATCAGTTTTCAGGTTTGCATCAGGAATCACACAATGTTAGAAGAAAACTGCACCAGAGGGAGAATGAAAAAGACATAAGATCACTTCCAGCAGCTCTGCTAATGAATGTTCAGTGCCTGGGGTTGACTGCTTTTTAATTATTATTTTCCAAACTTATTTTTATTAATAATCCTCATGGAGGTTCGAAATAAAAATCAGTCTTGATTAAATACTTTCTGGAAGAAAAGAGAAACTTAGAATCAAACTTCTTAAGCAGTCATAGGAACCTGAAGTCAGGAAATGTCAGATTTTTTTAATACAAAGCATACTATAAATAGTTTCTACATGCTCATAAAAATAACAATTATATCATAAATTAGAGCAGGTGATAATAAAAATGCAGTGCCTATGAAGATCAGACTACCAATCTGCCTTTGTCAGAGAATCCACTGTGGGGAGCAACTCGGACTAGACTAAGTTACTGGAATTAAGACTTATTCTATGCATCTGCTCTCCCACAATATGGCGCTGGGAGAGGAGGAAACAGCTTCTACACAGCTGCCTCCAGTTCAACCAATAAACAGCAGGACCTGCTCCTGATTGGAGGAGAGCAGCGTACTCGGAGTGTGGGTAGCAGAGTTGGGATTGGTGGAAGAGGACTATAAAGGAGGAGAGAGACAACATGCACAAGGAACATCTATCTGAAGGAACACCTGTGCAGCCCCCGAGAGAGCCGGCCGGCAGTGTGCCGCTCCCCCACGGAAGTGGGGAAAGTGGCAGGGGGAACCGCCCTTCCACGGAGGTGGAAGGGTCGGTAGCCAACCCGGGAAGAACCAGCAGCAAACCCTGGGAGGGCCGAGCAAACGAAAGAACAACGCAGGGTCCTGTGTCGTTCCTCCACGAAGAGGGGGAGCAACATCCACTTTTAAAATTGTGATTTAATAGTGATTTAATCCATGTTGAAATCTAGATCTGTTCCGTGTCTTCTTTAAAGTAGCTACATTCAACTCTAATACATCTGCTCATTCACTCATTCATACAACACCAGTACACTGGCTGCTGAGTAAAATGTCCAACAGTAGCTTCCTCCTGGAGAATTTACAGGATAGGATGAGAACAGAGAGAAAGGAAAAATAGCATAGCCTGAGAGATGAGGCTAGTTCAGATTAGAGAAGGCTTCTTAGAAGAAGTCATGTTAAACTTGGAAAAAGCAAGACTAAAGTATAAAGACAGCAATCAGCAGTTAGGGAAGAGATGGCCTGAGCCAAGTCTCAAAGATGAGCATATCACTGCATATATGTGGAAGAAACAAAGAATAAGAACAGATAGAGTAGAAGGCACTCCAATAGAGTGATGACATGGGGTGGGAGGTACAGTCCATACCTGTAGAACAAATACATCCCCTGGGCCATGGGTCGGACCAGGCAAATGGAACGTTAATCATAATTCTAACTAAATGAACAAAAACCTGTGAAAAGAGGAGCGGATATTTGTCACAGCAGTTAAGACACTGCGTGTGATATTGCGTCTCACGGTGGTGTGCCTGGACCCGAGTCCCAGCTCCCATTCCAATCCCAGCTTTCTGCTGAAGTGCACCCTGGGAAGTAGCAAGCAGGTGACCGTCCAAGTAGTTGGTTCCCTGCCACCCATGTGGGATATTTAGTTTGAGTTTCTGGCTTCTGAATTCAGCCCCACTCAGCCCCAGCTGTTGTGAGCACTGGGGAGTGAACAAAGGATGGGAAACCTCCACCTGTCTTTGCCTTTCAAATAAATACGCATTACAACGTGAAACTAATAACCAAAAACATTTGAAAACTTCTAGATTAGAAAGAACATAGCCACTTTGGAACTGGGTTTTCTTCTCTATATGTTTTAAATTGTGCAAAGAGAATCGATAAATTCTAAGACTTTTTCCTGGAACAAATACTGAGCCTTTGGACCCTAATTTCAAACTGTTAAATCGGCACATAAGACAAGTGCATTTCCCAGGAAACTGCGGAGGACCCTGTGAGAGCACTGAGCCTCTGTCGTTTAACACACATCCTCACCTCTAAGTGGAAAAGTTCTCCAAAGAAATTTTTTTTTCCCCAGGTGGGAAAACCTTGCTAAGAGGCATCTTTGTTTCCTGGTTGGACTCATTATATTCACAAATTTCTTTAGCCAATAAATCTTCTATATGATACATTGCCTTTGTTTAGTTCCTGTTCTAGAAGTTACTTCAGTAATTAGCAAGTATATATACTGTTTTTTTTTTATTTCTGTGGGAAAAACACCAAAACTTACGAAGCATATCCCTACCATCATTTCAGCATCTAATCACTCTACTCTTTCGATTTTACCCCTTTTGTCAGCATTAATAATTGGCATCTTTTGACTTTCTTCTATATTTAAATACACACAAATGCAAATAGCACATATATACCAATAGCAATGTGCATGCATCAAGTTTGGGGATTTCCATTTTTAAAATGTTTTTTGGTCTTTGTAGTTTTTAACTTTGAAACCAAAAATGTCTTTCAGCATAGCATATACTCATAAGTCTGTACATTCTTTTAATACCTTCAAATCATTTCATGAAGTACTATAATTTACCAAGTCCTTGGCCTTGATGAACACTTGGAACGTTTCATATATTTTCTCATGAGAACAGCTACAATAAACATACATTTTTATATAGTGGTGTCATTTTCATTACTCAGTTCTGAAAGTGGGAGTGTGTGTTAAGGAGGATGTGTGTTTACAGTAACTATTCTCAAAGTAGTCTCTGAAAATGTACAAATTTATATTTCTGTCACTGAATTAAGAGGAACCCAGTTCCAACTTTCTTGCCAGAAGTTGTCAGAATTAAAATGGTTTTCACTTTGACATTCATTTTGGCCAAAATTATGAGTGAAAAGCATTCACTGTATCCTCATCATTCAGATTGTCAATAAATCAAACCCATTTTCAAATGTCTATTGGTTTTTATATACTGTCCACAGATTGTTACATTATTTACTTTGCCCCTTTTCTGTTAAGTTTTATACATTTTAATATTGCTATTTAAAATATTGATAGTAGTACCTTGTCTTTTTATTTTACCGTTAACCCATCAGGCTTTAACTTCCAGTCTCCATCCACATATGCACTTTGACAGTCAGCTAGGCAGATATAATGGCAAACATGGTTTCATCAGGTCCCAATATAAATACACATGGCTGAGTGCACATGTCCTAACATTTCTTTTGCCAGCCAGTACTGCAAAAAAGCAACATTTTCCAAAAAAATAAAAAATAAAATTAGAAAAACTAATTTTTTTTAACTATGTCTAAGTTTGTTTCTCTATTTGCAATCTTTCTTTTTTTTTTATTGTGAATTTTCATATTTATTTTCTGGCAGTAAAAAGAAGGCTCTAGTACATTCAAAGAGAGGGTTTTTTTTCTCTTTTTTTTAACTTTTATTTAATGAATATAAATTTCCAAAGTACGATTTATGGATTACAATGGCTTCCCCCCATACCGTCCCTCCCACCCACAACCCTCCCCTTTCCCACTCCCTCTCCCCTTCCATTCACATCAAGATTCATTTTCGATTATCTTAATATACAGAAGATCAGCTTAGTATACATTAAGTAAGGATTTCAACAGTTTGCTCCCACACAGAAACATAAAGTAAAAAACAATAGATGATTTTTTAAAAATGATGATGAAATCAGATCAGACCTATTGTCATGTTTAATCCCAGTGAGAGTCAAGTTGGGAGTTGATCTTTTTTTTTTACAGAGGATCAGTTTAGTATACATTAAGTAAAGATTTCAACAGTTTGCACCCCCATAGAAACACAAAGTGAAATATATTGTTTGAGTACTTGTTATAGCATTAAGCCTCAATGTACAGCACATTAAGGACAGAGATCCTACATGAGGAGTAAGTGCACAGTGACTCCTGTTGTTGACTTTACCAATTGACACTCCTGTCTATGGCATCAGTAATCTCCCTATGCTCCAGTCATGAGTTTCCAAGGCTATGGAAGCCCTCTGAGTTCTCCGATTCTTATCTTGTTTAGACAAGGTCATAGTCAAAGTGGAGGTTCTCTCCTCCCTTCAGAGAAAGGTACCTCCTTCTTTGAAGACCTGTTCTTTCCACTGGGATCTCACTCGCAGAGATCTTTTGCCAGAGTGTCTTGACTTTCCATGCCTGAAATACTCTCATGGGCTTTTCAGCCAGATCCGAATGCCTTTAGGGCTGATTCTGAGGCCAGAGTGCTATTTAGGACATCTGCCATTCTATGAGTCTGCTGAGTATCTCACTTCCCATGTTGGATCACTCTCCCTTTTATTTATTCTATCGGTTAGTGTTAGCAGGTACTAGACTTGTTTATGTGCTCCCTTTGACTCTTAGTCCTTTCATTATGATCAATTGTGAACTGAAATTGATCACTTGGAATAGTGAGATGGCATTGGTACATGCCACCTTGATGGGATTGAATTGGAATCCCCTGGTATGTTTCTAACTCTACCATTTGGGGCAAGTCAGCTTGAGCATGTCCCAAATTATACATCTCTTTCCTCTCTTATTCCCACTCTTATGTTTAACAGGGATCACATTTCAGTTAATTTTCAACACTTAAGAATAACTGTGTATTAATTACAGAAGTAAACCAGTCATATTAAGTAGAACAGACAAAAAAACTACTTAGAGGGATAATGTATTAAGTTGTTCATTAACAGTCAGGGCTATGCTGATCAAGTCACCGTTTCCCATAGTGTCCATTTCACTTCAACAGGTTTCCTTTTTGGTGTTCAGTCAGTTGTCACCGATCAGGGAGAACATATGGTATTTGTCCCTTTGGAACTGGCTTAATTCACTCAGCATGATGTGTTCCAGATTCCTCCATTTTGTTGCAAATGACTGGATTTCGTTGTTTCTTACTGCGGTATAGTATTCTAAAGAGTACATATCCCATAATTTCTTTATCCAGTCTACCGTTGATGGGCATTTAGGTTGGTTCCAGGTCTTAGCTATTGTGAATTGAGCTGCAATAAACATTAGGGTGCAGACCGCTTTTTTGTTTGCCAATTTAAATTCCTTTGGGTAAATTCCAAGGAGTGGGATGGCTGGGTAGAAAGGTAGGGTTATCTTCAGGTTTCTGAGGAATCTCCAGACTGACTTCCATAGTGGCTTGACCAGTTTGCAATCTTTCTTTTCGAAGATGATTATAATAGACAAACATTTGTAAAATACCCTAGTAGAGGATATAGAGGGCTCTAATTTGGGGCATGTTTCTCTGGACTTCCCAAGTCAAGACATTAGATTTCATACCTGTGTATTTGCTTCCATTACTTTTAAGCCTTAGGCATTTAACAAACCTCTAACTGTTTAGTCTCTTCCCGAATAAGGAACCTGTTTAGGTTTTCTTTGCATCCTGTGGGTCCCAACCCTTGGTCGCCCTTTCATACACTCAAAAGGACCCATCCCTTCTCCCTTCCTCCCGATTTCTGCGTTCACAGTTCTGCTGTGATTTTCTCCTTCTCCATTGCTGAATTCAACTCTGACTGAAGCATAAATGCCACACTTACTAGTATATCCTTCTGCTTTTACTTTTCTCAGATTAACTGTTATCGTAAGTACTAAAGCTCTGATTACAAATTCCTTTCTTGTTATATCCATAACTATTATTTTCCTTATTTTAAATCAATATAGCTTGCAAAGTCCTGTAGGGCTGAGCACCAGCTCAGCCTGGTAGACATTAAAATAAATACAAACTGAGTGCTTTGATAGTATTTTGGGGCAATAAATATTTTACAATGTAAAACCATACTTGTTTAGTAAAAAAAAAAAAGTCTGTCTCTTCAATTTTCCCATTATTTCTCCTATTACACATAACTACTGGAATTAATAAGTACAAAATAGAATTTAAGAACTCTATAACTAAGGGTAGAGATCCACTTTTTATATCATGAGGAATTGGCTTTTAATGTAATCAGCATATCAGGGCTGGTGTTGTGTTGCAGCAGCCTAAGCCACCATTTGCAATACCAGTGTCCCATAAGGGAGAGCCTGTTCAAGCCCCAGCTTCTTGGCTTCCGATCCAGCTCCCTGCGAATGCACCTGGGAAAACAGCAGTCAATGGCCCAGAAACTTGAGCCCCTGCAACCCACACAGGAGACCCTTGTAGAGTTCCTAGACCCTGACTTCAGCCTGACCCAGCCATGGCTATTGCAATCATTTGGGGAATGAACCAATATATGGAAGACATACCATTCTCTGTAATTTTCAGATACATAAACCTTAAACTAAGAATATCAACTTAATAGTTTTCATGTTTAATATTTCAATATGCATTTTATTGATGTTCTTATTTTGTTTAAAGATTTTATGTATTTGAGAGGCAGAGTTAGAGAGGGAGAGAGAGAGAAAGGTCTTCCATTCACTGGTTCATTTCTCCAAATGGCAACAACAGCTGGAATGGGGCTGATCCAAATCCAGGAGCTTTATCTGAGTCTCCCACAAGGGTGGCATGGGCCCCAGCACTTGGGTCGTCTTCCACTGCTTTTCTGGCCATTAGCAGAAAGCCGGATCAGAAGAGGAGCAACCAGGACACAGACTGGCACCCATATGGGATGTTGGCATCTCAGGTGGAGTCATAGCTTATTATGCCATGGTGCCAGCACTCTTAATTTTAATTGTTATAAAATTGTATGTAACATTTACCATCTTGTCCATTTTTAAATATGCAATTCAGTTCATTAAATATATTTACATTCTTGTTTAACCATCACTGCCATCCATCACCAGAAGTCTTTTTGTCTTGCAAAAGCTAAAACTACATATTAAACTATTTCTCCCATTCCTCCCAACCTTAAGCCCCTGGCAACCCGCTTTCTATCTCTGATTCCGACTACTGTAGGTAGCTCATACAAGTGGGGCCAGACAGTATTTATCCCTTTGTGACTGCATTATTTCTCTTTTCTTAATGTCCTCAAGGACTCATCCATATTTTGATATGTCAGAATTCCCTTCTATGGTAAGGCTGAATGATAGTCCGTTGCTCGTACATACCACATTTTGTCTACTCATTATCATTGGATTCTTGGGTTGCTTGCACCTCTTGGCAGCTGTGAATAATGCTTTAATGACCAAGAAAGTACAAAAATGCTTGCTAGGATCCCTGCTTCCAATTCTTTGTGCATATGTATAGAAATGCAACAGCTTGATCACCTAATTCTGTTCTTGATTTTTTGCTTTTAAGAATGGCCATGCTGTTTTTCATAGTAGCAGCACCATTTAACATTCATAGAAACAGTGCTCATGGTTCCAGTTTCTCCATGTATCCTCCCCAATACATACTTGATTTTTTATAGTAGCCACCCCACGGGTTCTGAGAAACACATGAATTTACATTTTATTTTAATATATTAAGAAGGACTCTGTCGCTAAACAAATTCGAATCACTGCCATCTCTAAAATTTGATCCAGTAGAGATTAGATTGTTATGCCTTTTCTCATCTGAGAAAGACAAGATAATCAGACTAGGGAATAAGGCTTGTACAGTTTATCAAAACTCATGTTATTCCAGCACAACTAATTAAGAATTTGTTTTCCATAACCTCTCTGGGAATGTTTATCTCTTTACCCACTGCTATTCATCAGTTATAGAGCTGAAAGGAACGTGGAGATCTACCAAATCCATCATTTTATTTTATAGATGAGAAAATTATACTTAAAAAAGGTTAAGTGGTTTACCTAAGGCAGCACAACTAATTAGTGTCAAGATTAATGTCCACAGCCCACGTCTCTTAACTCCTCGTCACTTGCTCTTTCCACCACAATTGCAGAACTTAAATCCCTAATGTCCTTCCAAAGCTAATTAAAATTCACATCACAATTTGAGTGCTTCCAAATTTTAGAGGATATTAAGAATTACCCATTGAGGCTATTCAAAATGCTTAAACTCTGAGCTAAGATATTAAGGTTCCCCAAGATTGGGAGAAGGCCCCCAAAATTAACAAGCAATTCAGTTGGTCCTGACAAAGGTAGTTCAGAGACTTATCTTCTGAGAATTACTCTTCTGCACATTATTCGAAAGCCCTTGTAGACCAGCGGACTGGCAAGCAGCATTAGTGCCAGTGGGGCCCGTTGAGACTCCATCCCAAAAGTACAACGTGGGAGACTCTTGGGGTGAGGTCTGGAAATGGTTCATTAACAAGCTCTTCAGAAGATTATGACAAACACCTCTTGTCTGAGAGCCAGTGGCCTAGACGATCTATCTTACTCCAAGCAAACCACCTGCTTTATTCTATCGCCTCCAACCATGGCTTTAGGAATCCAGAACTTTGGGTACATCTAGGTGATATAAAATCTTAACATCCTAATTTATATTACCGAGGGTATGTGAAGGGGTGTGTGTGTGTGAGAGAGAGAGAGAGAGAGAGAGAAAGAGAGCAAGAGTGAGCATGCGAAAGGGAGGGCGAGAGAGGGAGAGAGAAGAAAGGGAGGGAGAAAGAGAGGGAGGAAGTGGGAAGAGAGAGAAGAGAGAATTTTCTTGAATGATTCAGCACTAGGTAATAAAACTTTCCCTATCTTTGTGCCACACATGAAATTTATCAAAAAGTAGAGATTAAGTGAGGGGCACATCAGGTAGCAAGTGTCGCTTTCCCCTCGTGATGGCATTTTAGAAACAAAACCACATTTATCTGCTTGTTGCACATCTCCACCTGGAGGCCCTGCCAGCACCCCTGCCAGCCTTATGTCTAACAAGGAACTAATTATCTTTCAGTGCAAGTTGATGCTTATCTTTCTGTGTTCTTTATTTCTGTTAGAAGCACCACTGCCCTCCCTTGTCAGACAGGTTCGAAATTGAGGAGTCATTTTCATGGCCTTCATCTTGCTCACCAGAGCCAATTAATTGCTGTAACTATCAATCCTGCCCCTGCAGCATCTCTGCCATTTATTCCCTCCTTTCCCTTTCAACTTCCAGTTTAGCAATTCATGTCTTGATTACTACCCTCCTGGACTACGGAAATAATTAACTAATTGGCCCCCTTCTGCAAATTAATCTTCCCCCCGGCACAGTACTGATAGTGATCCATCTTTGCTCAAAGCCTTTAAAGGTTCCGCTCTATCCCAAGTGCAAATTGTTTATCCCAGTGTTGAAAGGTCTCTACAATTTGGCATTAGTCTTTCTTTCAGTGTTCAAATTACTCTTTCATTTTGAGAACATACATATTGAATACCTGTTCTGTGCTGGACATGGGTCTAGTGGTCTTTTCCCTTTCACATGCCTTATATTTCTGTCAAATGAAGTTACTGTTGTTCCTCTTTCTCAGTATTCTTACATATATATATATTTTTTTTTTTTTTTTTTTTTTTGACAGGCAGAGTGGACAGTGAGAGAGAGAGACAGAGAGAGAAAGGTCTTCCTTTGCCGCTGGTTCACCCTCCAATGGCCGCCGCTGCAGCCGGCGCACCGCGCTGATCCTGGCAGGAGCCAGGAGCCAGGTGCTTTTCCTGGTCTCCCGTGGGGTGCAGGGCCCAAGCACCTGGGCCATCCTCCACTGCACTCCCTGGCCATAGCAGAGAGCTGGCCTGGAAGAGGGGCAACCGGGACAGAATCCGGCGCCCCAACCGGGACTAGAACCCGGTGTGCCGGCGCCGCAAGGTGGAGGATTAGCCTATTGAGCCACGGCGCCGGCATATATATATTTTTTTTTAACTCATTTCTTTCCCTCCCTCAGGAATCCATGATTCCTACTACCTTCTTTTTCAATTCAAGATTTTCCAGTTCTGTTTCTCATGTGTGACTCTGAAGTCTTTAAAAATTGTTTTTATGCTTGAGAGATAAATTATGTCCCATCCACTGGCTCACTCCTGCAAATGCCCACCATGGTCACAGGCCACGGTCAATGTTGGCAGATAGAAACTCTGTCCAAGTCTCCATGAATGGAAGAAACCCATTAACTTGAATCATCACTGCTGCCTCCCCGCATTGGCAGGAAGCTGGGACTGGGAGCTGGAGCCGGGGTTTGAACCCAGGCAGTCCGATACAGGACAGGGGTATCGGAAATGGTATCCGTGACAGGCCAAGCACCTGCCACTTCTGATGATCTCCTAGGATATTTGCTGCCATTAAATGCTTTATGATTTGTCTATATTCACATATGTTTATCTTAAATATTATAGTTGTGTCTATCCTCCTAGGTTGTTTACCACTTTGGGTCAGGATCCATACCTGACTCAATTTAGCCTCATGTCTCTACAACTCATCTTAAATAATTATTTTGCAAATCTTTAGTGAATCAAAATGAAAATCTGTTTTAAGCATGATTCTTAGTCTTTGTGCAAACATGAGGAACTGAAATCATCTTTAATTAGATAACAAATGTAACAAAACAAGTATAATGATCGAGTCTACCAGTGTTAGTATAAAGGGTGTGTTCCTGTGTACAGTATATGTATATTCTAAATACACACTTATCAGATCATTTTATTCTTATATATTACAACATACTATTATGTTCATTGGGTTGGCCAAGAGTGACAATTCTGCATTCTGTTTATTTTTCCACGCTTATGCTAGTTTTTCTCCTTTTTAAAATTAGTTAAAAATTTGCACCACATCTGGGGAGAATTTACCTGTTAAGCTGACAATTTTCAAACCACGCTTTCTTACATGTTTCATTAGGAGTCCAGGTTAATATGTTCAGCTTCAGCTTATGCTGTTTGGGCTTTAGAGGGAGGTGAAAGGGTTTGAATGTGAGAATCCCCACAAAGTAGCCATGATCAGAGCCTAGATATGATCCTGAGAAATAACTTGATACACTTCCCTGAATGCAGCACATAATTTGTAACTCACCCTAACAGTAGAAAAATATAAACTAAAATATGAAAAAGAATTTAGAATCAAACTTGAGCTAATCTATGGAATATATATAATCTCTTGAACTCCCATTTTCTTGCCTTTAAAAAAATCTCCTATGAAAGTAAAGTTTATCTTTAAGGAACATAGGAAACTGGCAAGGAAAGAGTAGATACTAATTATTGCTTTCCCCTTGCCAGACACCAAGGCCAACAATATGCCTTTGTTTGCTGATTCTTACCTGGTATCACAGACATGAGCAACCCCATCTGCTCATCGGTATGTAAATGTGATGGAAAATTTCTGCCCCAAATTGTACTGTCAGAAATGTATTGCATTTAATACTTTTGTGTATTTAACTCTGCATGTAAAATATTTAGCCTGCAGGAAAGTTGTGAATTACAGTCAAGTGAAATAGTGCACTTGAATTGTGAAGCACACAAAGCTTTCATCAGCTTTCAGCCTGAAATATCAATGTTCTCCTTCACCGCATGAGCACATAAAGGATACAGAGGTTTATGCAATTCCAGCAATAGAAATAGTCTCACTGACCATTCTCCATTTGGGACTTTATATATACTAATTACATGCAAAATCAAACAAATTCCTTTTGTGCTTTAAAGGATCTAATTCAGTTTGTCAATCTGGCCATATTATGGAAATTGTTCTCCATTTTATACACAGGAACATATGGCCCAAACCCCATTTTACTCAGTTCTGCACTCCAAAGAACTTCTCACACTATTTTGTTTATTATTTGGTAATATTCTGTTTGAAAACCAGGAAGCTTGTCCGCAGCCTTAGAATTGCATTATAGCTATGTTTCTGCATCTTAAACAAGCACACCTTTCAAGATGGAAGTTCTGTGAGAGCCACTGAAGGGTACATGGGCCAGAAGTATTTACCCTTTGATGTTCTCTACTCATCATCCCCGTGCTTCCAGTATGTCGCAAACAAGTCCAAAACTCGACACTTGCTTCACCTTTCCTCATTTCTTTCTAGGTTGCTTACAAGTCCATTTTCCTCATTTCTTACTCCCCAAGCCTTAAAGTCCCTCTTTATACTTTTCTTTCTTGTGTACCTTATGTCCTTTCACGAGCAAATCCTGCTGTGCTGGCTTTTTATTCAAGAACACAGAGATTCTCACCACCTGTCCCAGTGTTGCCCTTCTCCAAGCCCCCATCATCCCATTCCTGGATTGTTACAATCATCTAACAGAACTTCCTGCATCTACTGCTTTATCAGGCCCCTTTTCAATACAGCAGTTGATACCAGGCAGATATTCTGCTCAACACTGTCCACTGGCTCCCTGCTCCACTCAAGGTAACAGCCAAAATCGTACAGTGGTCTGCAAGCTTGAACGTGATCTTAGCCTGCCCACCTTCTTTTTGACCTGACTCATACAGCTCCCTGTTCTGTGAACATGCCAAGCACAGTGGCCACCCTTTTCACTGGCTACCCTGGCCTCCCCTTTGTCTGGCTTCACCATCTTTTATCTTGGGTCACCTGCTCACTGAGACCAGTCACCCTATTTTTTTTAACGCAGTATACCCCAGACCTTACCATTTCATAGGCTTCATCTGTTTTTGTTCATTTTCCATAGCATGTATCACATTCTAATACATAATTTACTTGGTATTTTATTAACTTTTTCTGCACGTGAACATACACCCTGAGGAAAGATACGTCTTTTTCCCCCAATGTTTCCCAAGCACATACCATAGGGTCTAAAACAGATGATTCAAGAAATATTTGCTGCACAATGAAAAATCTCTATTTATTGAAGAATGACTTTGGCCAAGAAATGATCTTGCCAAAATCAAGTAAACCTAACTGGACAAAGCAAATAGACTATGAAAGCCTTTTTTATAATAAAAATATTTGGGCAAAATATACAAAGTTTTAAGTCAGGGTTCAAATAAACAGTTATGGGAAAGTAACTTAGCAATGCTAATTTAGTTAGGAAAAATAATTATCAGACTGATGAATTTTTATTTGGGACATTTGCTAGAGAAAGTGAATTTTAGGTAAAATGGCCATTACTATTGGATTTTAAAAAGATGAATTTATTATTTGAGAGATGGAGAGACATCTACCATCCATTGGTTCACTGCTAAAATGCCTGCAACTCTCTGGGTTGGGCCAGGCCAAAGCCAGGAGCTCAGTCTGGATCTCCCGTATCAGTGACAGATTCAAGCACTTGAGCTGTCTGTCTGCACAGCAAGCATTAGCAAGAGTCCAGATTTGTGAATGGAGCTGGGACTGGAGAACCCAGGAACTCCAATTTGGGATGCCAGTGTCCTAACCTACATCTTAAGCTCTTAGCCAAATACCCATCCTCTCCCTTTTTTCTTTTTTAAAAAAGCTTTTATTTAATGAATGCATTTTTCATAGGTACAACTTTAGCAATACAGTGGTTTTTTGTTCCATACCCGCCTTCCCACTCCGATTCCTGTCCCACTTCCTACTCCCTCTCCCATCCCCTTCTTCATTATGGTTCATTTTTAGTTTAACTTTATATACAGAGGACCAACTCTATGCTAAGTATAGATTTCAACAGTTTGCACCCAAACACATACAACATACAAAGTATAGATTGAGAGCAAGTTTTGCAGTTAACTCTCATAGTACAGCTCATTAAAGACAGAGGTCCTACATGGGGAGTAAGTGCACAGTGACTGTTGTTCATTTAACAATTAACATTCTTCTTTATGTCAGTGATCACTCAAGGCTCTTGCCATGAGCTGCCAAGGCTATGGAAGCTTTTTGTGACCAGACTATCAGTATTTGGACAAGGCTATAGCAAAGTGGAAGTTTTCTCCTCCCTTCAGAGAAAAGTACATCCTTCTTTGATAGCCCTTTCTTTCCACTGGGGTCTCATAGAGATCCTTCGTATAGGATATTTTTTGCCACAGAGTCTTGGCTTTCCATGCCTGAAATGCTCTCACAGGCCTTTCAGCCAGACCAGGAAGCCTTAAGGGTTGATTCTGAGGTCAGAGTGTTACTTACAGCGAATGTCATTCTAAGAGTCTGCTGTGTGGACTGCTTCCCATATTGGACATTCCCTTTCTAATTCTATTACTAGGCACTTGATGCTATTTAAATAATCTTTTACACTTAATCCTATCTATATGTTCACTTTAACTCTTAATAGGATCACTAACAATTAAGATGACATTTTTACCACCACTTTTTTTTGTTTGTTTTGACAGGCAGAGTGGATAGTGAGAGAGACAGACAGAAAGGTCTTCCTTTTGCCGTTGGTTCACCCTCCAATGGCCGCCACAGCTGGCGCACTGCGGCCGGCGCACCGTGCTGATCCGAAGCCAGGAGCCAGGTGCTTATTCTGGTCTCCCATGGGGTACAGGGCCCAAGCACTTGGGCCATCCTCCACTGCCTTCCCTGGCCACAGCAGAGAGCTGGCCTGGAAGAGGGGCAACCGGGACAGAATCCGGTGCCCCGACCGGGACTAGAACCCGGTGTGCTGGCGCCACAAGGTGGAGGATTAGCCTATTGAGCCACGGCGCCAGCTCCACCAGTTTTAATGGGCCCCTTTTTAACCTTTGTTGGATCCATTTGTTTTCTGGTTAAGCAAGTATCTCAAAAACTATATCTGTAATATGTCAAATAAGAACTGTAACTGTTATACTCAAGAATATGTAGGATTAACTTATCAATTTGTCTAGTTTCCTTCTAAGCAGTGAGGCAGTGATAATATTTCAGTATAAAACCAGCCCAGCAGTAAGCCCCAGATGGTGTGGGTAATAAGAAACCTCAACCAAGACAGACAGGAGAAAAGATCCAGAAATAATTACTGAAGAATATGCACTACTGTGAATTAAAATATCATGAAGACCACTGTCAATAAAATTTTGAATACTTCAGAATCTTTTGCTGTTTGTTTTTATTATTGGTACTGTTTTCCATTTAGCATTTTTAGGAAGAAAAATGTAAAATATAGTTGAGGCCATGTTTTAAAACTATTTAGGAGCAGGCATTTGGCACAGCCATTAAGACACTACTTGCTACACCCCCATCCCATACTGGAGTGCCGAATTTCCATGTCCCAGGTACAGTCTTAATTCCAGTCTCCTGCTAATGCATACCCGAGAGACAGTAGTTGATGGCTCAAGTAGCTGGGTCCCTGCCATCCATGGGGGAGATCTGGAATGAGTTCCTGGTTGCTAGTTTTGGACTGGCACAAGTCAATCTCATGAGGGCATTTTAGGAGTGAACCAGCAGATGGGAGTGCTTCTACTCCCCATGTCTGTCTCTCAAGTAAATATAAATAAATATGATCTATTGGCTGAATGGAGCATCAAATATTCTTACAGCAAGCAAGAACCTCAGGAGAGATTAATTATACCCCATAACATTCAGAAACCTCTTCTCCAAGTCTCATAAGGCCACTCACTGCAACTGTATGATTTATTTATTTTAAAGGCAAAGAGAAAAAAAGAGAGGGAGCTTCCATGCACTGGGTCAGCTCCCTGGACGGCTGCAGCAGCTTGGACTGTACCAGGGTGAGGCCAAGAAGTGGGACCTCCATCCTAGGCAGGAGGCAAGCACTTGGGCCACCTTCCACTGCCTTGCTAGGCTCATTAGCAGGCAACTGGACGGGAAGCAGAGCAGCCATAGTTCGACCTAGCACCCGATATGGGATGCTGCAGTCCCAAGTACAGCTTAACCAACACAGTTTAACCACAATGCCACCAGCGCCTCATTTCACCTGTGAGCAACAACATAATTAAAAGCATTCTTCACACTTTGCCAAAGCTGTCTTCCCATATCACCCAATTCACTGTTTGTGTTTGCCCTGTAAATATGCATTAACTCTTCAAATGCTTATCATCACATGTAAATGGTTACTTCCTAAATTGAACATCTTAGTTGGTTCTCAGCTGCCAGGTTTTCCTGAAAATTTTCTTCTGAAATATCTTTCTTAAATTGTTCTCACAGCTGAACTCAGTACTTAGAGTTCATTGATCTGACCAGTTTCCCTGGGGCCCACATTCTAGCTGTTGCATGTCGAGGACCACACCGTAGAAGTGACTCAAGTTAGTAGTAGTCCTGATGCTTCCACCTCCTTCAGTAGGACTGCATGAGCAGCCACTTCCCTCTACACAAATAGCAGAGAGATTTCACTCCCAAATTGGTTTTTCTATCCACTCCAACTTCAGTAACTGGAAAATTTCCAAAGTATACCTACCAAATCTTCCTCGAAGTCATTAATAAAAATGACCTTAAGGACAGAGACCTCAATACAGAGATCTAGGAATATCTAAGGTTGACATGGATGAATTAATATATTTTGCATACAGTGCTTACTTTAAAAACTACTGTCTTATCTGACACATTATTCTCTTCTACAGAACAAATTATTTTGAAAGACAATATACTATGTTGAATTCATAAATATGATTTTGCATTACTATTTATATGTAAACATACCTTCTGGTCTGGCAACGCCATCACTAAGGAAATTGTACTAATTTTCTATGATACATTCTTAGTGGATCCAGGTTGCTCCATATAATCACTACTATCTTTTCCAAGAAGCTGCAGATGAAGTATTTACTCAAGAATGGGTCCTAGAGTATTTCTCAAGAGTTATCCAAAACACATTCGCCTGGTTTTCTGCAACCATCCCTGTTGAAAACCTTTTGGTTCCACCATACCTCTTATTTTCTGTTTGTTAGTAGCGCTTCTATTAGATTCCCAAATATTTTCTTGCAGTCTGTAGGCTCTATTTTCAGTCATTTCCTTTGCTTTGCCAAGCCATTTCAGTTTGATATAATCCCATTTGTGTATTTTTGCTTTTGTTGTTTATTCATTTGGTGTCATTCAAAAAGTCATAAACTTATGCCAAGATAAATTGGACCAAATAAGTGAAAGACCTGTCTACTGCAAACTATAATATTTTAGATAAAGAAATAAAAGTATCTCCTGTGTTCATTGGTTCACAGCATTAATATCATTAAAACGTTCATGCTACTGAAAGTGACAGATTCAAATTGATTTGCAGTTTCAATGCAATGCCTATCAAAACTCAAATGGAATTTTTTGTAGAAATCAAAAAAATACTATGATTTGTATGGAACCACAAAAGACCTCCATATAACCAAAGTAATCCTAACAAAGCTGTTGGCATCACATGTCCTGACATCAAAGTACATTACAAAGTTATAGTAATCAAAACAGTGTGGTACCAGCATAAAAGTAGACTTATCAGATTGAAGGACCAGAATAAAAATCCTGAAAATAAAAGTATGTTGATCTTAAAGATTTTTGAAAACTAATGTCTCTTCAGTAAATGGTGGGTGTTGGGAAAATCGAGTTGGACTTGTCTTACACAATATACAAAAATAAACTAAAAGAATAAAATTTTAAAGTTAAAAACTGAAACCACAGAACTCCTCAAAGAAAGTATTGCACAAAATGTATTTGACATTTGGTCCTATCATTGATTTTTTTGCATACTTTTTTTGAAAATTGAAATTGTGATTTAACTCTAGAGATTCAAATGCCCAATTTTACATTCAGTATTCCTTGACATGATTTTAATGTGATTACCACTATAAAAGATACCTCAAAAAGATTAATATAATAAGCATTGTGTTGCTTATAAGTTGTGATAAGTTTTTCAATTATGGAATTTTTTGATGAAATTGACAAAACTTGGTCTCAACTGATCCATACTTTTCATATAAACTTGCCAGAAATTAATTTCATTTCTATACTTTTAACTGGTGAATTCTAAACTTAAGGAAACTTTGCTCTTTAGAAAGTTTGTTACTTAATTTGAAACCTTTTGAATACTTTTTCCAGAGATTATTTAAGTTTAAATATTTATCATTTTATCAGTTATTTCTGTCAACAAAAATCATGTAATGATACAAACACTTCCCAAACTGAAGTTGTTAAAATATTTTCAAACTGAACTTGAAATATTCCCTTTATCTTTCAAGGAACAATTAAGGATGCTGATTTTTAAAAGGTGGACAAATGATTTGATATATTAACAGAGCAATTTTGTTTTTAAAAAAAATGTATAATTCATCTTAAAGTTCAGCTAATATTCTGTAAAGGGAGAATGTTACCCTCAAACCATAGAGAAACTGCAGCACCAAAAATTTACATTTCATTACAAAATATTAGACAGCAACTCATATTTGAGATACCATGAGCCATGATTCGACTTAAGCATCCCACAGAAACTTCAACTCATTCCAGGCCTTTGGCAAACAAGTTTGCTAGAATGGACAGCAATTTCAGCCCCTCTGTACTGCGTGAGACCCACTTTCAATCTGAGGGTATCTCACTGTTACTGATGTGATATCTTCTCATGTATGGCAAAGGCCTCAGAATATTAAGTATTGGTAAGTTTTTTTGTTCAAGAAAATTGGATGGATGGGTGGATGGGTAACTGCATAGAATTTTTTAAAAAGATTTATTTCAAAGGCAGAATTATTGAAAGAGGGAGCCAGACAAAGATAAAGAATCTTTAATCTGCTGGCTCACTCCCTACATGGCCCCCACAGCTGGGGTAGGGCTGGACAGTGCCAAAGCCAGGAGCCATGTCTCCCACCTGGATGCAGAGACCCAAGTGCTTGGGCCATCCTCTGCTGCCTTCCCAGATGTGTTAGCAGAGGGCAAGATTAGAAGTGGAGCAGCCAGGACTCAAACCAATGCCTACATAGGATGCCAGTGTTGCAGATAGCAGCTTAACCCATTGCACCTCAATGTTGGCCCCTAGAATTATTGTTTTCTAAGATTGTTTTCCCATCTTCAATTTTTTACTTCACTTTAAACATCACCAATTCAGGCATAATTTATTGTATCTTAAGACTTGAATTCAAAATAAGTTGGCATTCTCTATTCCATTGCCATCTTCCCATATATTGGGGATATCAATTCCTTTATGTCTTGTTTTATGCTATCCTGTTTGTGGCTAATTCCCTTTAATAAAAAAAAATAATGTTTCAGCAGTCTTATTTCCTCTTTGCCACCTATTAATATAGCAACTTCTCTAAGTGTTGAATGTATCTAAGACATTTTTGCTCCAAAATGCCATTTTGTTCCTTTGAGATGTAATTTTAGAATATTCATTACATTTGTTCAGGTTTATGAATTTTTTTAACCAATATTTTAAAAATATTTACCTCTTCTTAACTTCATATCCTTTAGAAAGGTAATTCATCGGAAAACTTAGCAGGGGCACATAGTAAACAAAATATCAACTGAAAACACCAAAGTGAAACACACAGATCAAAATCTACAATTTGATTGGTTCTGACACATGCACACACTTGTATAACGCACACTTCTCTCAAGACCAAGCACACTTCCAGCACCACGGAAGGTTTGAGTGACGGTCACAGTCAGCACTGTGAGGAAAAGGGTGGAGATTGGGGCCACCTCCCCCGGGGCGCCACATGAGAGAAGGGTGTAGAACAGAGGGCAGACAGAACATGAACTCGCAGCCAAGGCCAGCCAGCTGGGGTCTGGGCACGCTGCCATGTGCTCCGTCTGTGTACACAGTGACAGTTGGTTGACCTCCGCCAGTTTATTTTCTTTGAATCCACTTGGTCTGGCTGTGAGCTCGTACCCTGCCTCCTGTCTGGTGCCCCGTATGAGGTGACGCCGATCTGCCCCCCTTTTCCTTACAGGCACTCCTTCCCCAAACCTGGACCCTATTCGTCTGCACTTATCTCTCAACTACCTTACCTAACCCAAGTCATAATAAAATCTGATCTACCTTGTCATCGATTTTCACGTTCTAGAACTTCTCATACCATTTCCTTGTGGCCCTTAGCATACTGTTCTTTATATTCATTTGAGGTCTATGTCATAATTTCTCTGAATCACTGAGAATTCCATCGTATGGCTATACCACAGTGTATCCTTTCTCCTGTGTGTGGATGCCAGCCTTCATCTAGTTTGGAGAATTGTGAATTTTTATAGTTTTTTGGTAGAAAGATGTTTCTATTTCTCTTGAGTAGATATCTAGGATGCACAACAGTAATAGCTGGGATAAACACTCACCACCCCCCACTAGTAATTTTTGATTTTACTTTTGTTTCTAGTCAGGCTCCTACATGATCTCCCTTACATACACGGTATTAGAAATTTCTAAGAATCTTCACACCTTCATAAGCTCCCACTTTTTGGGTAGTATCTCAGATCATAAGATTATGCTTATATATTTTGATATTTCAAAATTTACTTTTCTGAACATTAAAGTACTTATTTGTTGCATTCTAACATTCTTCCAAAGACTTCCCAGCAGTAATGTTTTTTTCTCTAAGGCTCTTGTCATTTCTATCTCGCCAAGTAGTCTCTTCATATCTCGTTTATGCCTTCCTTTAGCATTTATTTAGGTCATCTTTTGTGCCTTTATTAGGACAGGTATATTACTTGAGACAGGGAGAATTCCAATCCACTAATTCACTCCCCGAATACCTGAAATATAGCACCTTTTCCAGGACCCAAGCTGGGAGCCAGAATTGCAATCCAGGTCTTCATGTGAGTGCCAGGAAGTCCATCACCTGGGCCATAACGTCTGCCTCCTACGGCTATTAGAACTCCTGTTAGAACGAAGTTGGACGCAGGAGCTCGACGAATGAAACCCAGGCACTTGGATGTGGGAAGCAGGCATCTTAACTCCTACTCCAAACACCCACCCCAGGGCAGACTTTTCAGAGATGAAGATGAGTAAATCATAGATTGTGCCTTCAAGGAATTCTGCCTTCTAGGAAGCAAGACAAATCATGTAGGCAAACGACTGTGATGCATGTCGAAAAGTGATAATTACCATCAAAGAAAGGCACAGATTAAGTTCTATGTGAACTGACAGAGGAAAATATAATTCTTTTCTTATTTTAATATTTTCAGAATCAAATCTAGCAGAACAGATTCTCATTTCTTCGGTTCTTATGAGACAAAATTGGCTTAAAAGCAAATCAAGATTTCATTCACAAATTACATTTGATTGAAAGGAAATTGCAAAAAGATATTTGGAGAGTTGATTCTGCCTGTCAATATCGCATCTTCTTTCAACATTGGCTTTTGCAATCTGTATTAGCAGAGTTTAATTGTTCAGCTCTATTGACCAAGATCTAGAATCACCAAATTATCTTTTAACCCTAAATATTTCCATCTCCAGGTCCCAATATATTTTCCTTTTATTACATATATCTTCTCATTTTTAGCTTCATAATGCAATAAATTTTCATAAATCAATTTCTGTTACTTAAAGTTTTCATATCCTAAAAATATTCCTGCCCCATGAAATTACAGAAATGAACTCATAATCCAGAGAAAAATAACAAGATACAACAACTAAATATAATTCAGTACCACAGAAATAGGGTCAGGGAGAAAAATGTTAATGAAGAAAACTAATGTTTTAAATGTAATAATGGCCGGCGCCGCGGCTCACTAGGCTAATCCTCCGCCTAGCAGCACCGGCACACGGGGTTCTAGTCCCGGTCGGGGCGCCGGATTCTGTCCCAGTTGCCCCTCTTCCAGGCCAGCTCTCTGCTGTGGCCAGGGAGTGCAGTGGAGGATGGCCCAAGTGCTTGGGCCCTGCACCCGCATGGGAGACCAGGAGAAGCACCTGGCTCCTGGCTTCAGATCAGCTCGATGTGCTGGCCACAGCGCGCCGGCCATGGCGGCCATTGGAGGGTGAACCAACGGCAAAAGGAAGACCTTTCTGTCTCTCACTGTCCACTCTGTCAAAAATAAATAAATGTAGTAATGATGGCTTAATATTTAAAAAGATCATAGTAATGTAAAAAGTTAAAATAAGGGAACCCAGATAATAGAGTACTCCAATACCTTGGACACTTTAAAAATTACTCTAAAAATAAGTTTTTTTAAAAAAAAAAAGATGAATTTCTGGGTTTTTCTATTTAGCATCATTACTTCTGACTGTGGCAGACAAGAGGTTAATTTCTTTACCTCTCTGGATCCTATTTTTTATATATGTATATGTATATACAGTTTTCCTATCCTTTCACAGGCTTATAATTTTATGTTAAAACATTTTATATTTGTATTCACAGCTGATCCATTCAACAAACTATATTGAATTTCCCTTCCTGTATAGCCTCTTATTTTCCTGGACTTAATCTTTTTTTTAATTTGTTGAATTTCTATGTACTTAGCATTATTCAATCTCAAATTTTTGTCCAAGTCTCTTTAAGATGTTTAAACACTGGACGTGTTTCAAGATGTCCTGTGTTCTGTTTATCTGTACCTCTGTGACACAAGCTGTCTTCACAAAATCTTACTGTGCCATTCCATTTGCCTTCAGCCTGAAGTAGGTTTTGTCTTATTTTTCACATTCTTCCCATTATGGGTGACAGACACGTGGCTTTGGTAAAACATCAGATCCAGTAAGTTACATAAACAACGTATTGGAGTTAAGATTTTTTTTTTTTTTTTTTTTTTTTTTTTTTGACAGGCAGAGTGGACAGTGAGAGAGAGAGACAGAGAGAAAGGTCTTCCTTTGCCGTTGGTTCACCCTCCAATGGCCGCCGCTGCAGCCGGCGCACCGCGCTGATCCGATGGCAGGAGCCAGGATCCAGGTGCTTTTTCCTGGTCTCCCATGGGGTGCAGGGCCCAAGCACCTGGGCCATCCTCCACTGCACTCCCTGGCCATAGCAGAGAGCTGGCCTGGAAGAGGGGCAACCGGGACAGAATCCGGCGCCCCGACCGGGACTAGAACCCGGTGTGCCGGCGCCGCAAGGTGGAGGATTAGCCTATTGAGCCACGGCGCCGGCTTGGAGTTAAGATTTTGAGACCTGCATGGCTGAATTGGTCTTCATCCCTGTGGATGTAGAATCCTTCCTTCTGAGTTTTGAATGCATTGTTCCATGGTGTTTGGTGTTCGTAGAGAAATCTGAGGCACTCCTGACCCCCAGTCCTTTATGTCTAGGATATTTTTAGCTCTGGAAGTTTAGAGATCTCTTTATTCTGTGTTCTGACATTCCGCTGTGTGGAGTCCACCTCCAGCTTCTGGGCTGGGCACCTGGGAGGTCCAGTCAGTCTGCACACTCCTGTTCTTCAGTCCCAGCAGTTTTTACTTTCCTGATAGATTCCTCGCCTCATTTTCTTCATCTATGCTCACTTTCTAGAATTCTTGGTATTCAAATTACGGAGAATTCCATGGTGATTCTTAGATTTATGCTTTTGTTCATTATTCGTCTTCTTTGTCTGCTTATTTTCTTGGAAATCTTCTGTACTTGTCTTCCCAAACCCTTTTTCAAAGCTATGATCATTTAAGCTGCCACAGCTCTTTTTGTTTTCTGAGTGTTGCATTTTCTACAGATTTCATATTTCTTGCAATCTCTCAGCTTCAAGGTTGTTATCCCTATTGTTCCGATTTGCCTTCTACACTTTTCTTCCTGTGCACTCTGCTTTTTCCACGTCACTTTGCCTTGGCCAATTGTTTGAGCCACGTTCACATTAGAGACTCCGTAGACAGATTTGCATATTTGGCTCATATTTGACAGGAGTAAAAAGCTAACCAGCAGCTCTGAAGCACAATCAGAATGAGGAAAAGTGCATGCCAAGTAGGAAACGAACAAGTGAGGAAGACCCAAGGCAGGATCGGGCATACTGCATTGCCAGATTAGGGTTAAAAACAAGACCACTGTTTTGTGATAAGGAAAGATGTAAGAGGTCTAAGAATGACCTTAGATTCCAGGAAGCAAGCTGTAAATGCATATTGGAGACCTCAGGCTGAGGCCAGAGGCTTTGCTAGCTAACACCTGGAAAGCAGAAGCCCACAATCTGTCCAGGAAGTAATCTGGATGCAGCTGTCTCCTGCAACCTCACACAGAACAGCCAAGGCTGCCCTCTCACTCCAGCTCCTTTTATGAATGCTATTTGTATGAGTCATGTTGGCCTTTGTCTTTCACTGATCTGAAGAATCTTCAGTTCATTAAGTATCAGAGTGAGGCTCTCTGCCATAAACTTATTGAGAGAGGGAGGGAGGGAGGGAGGGAGAGAGAGAGAATCATCCAAACAGTGGTTCACTTCCCCAAATACTTGCAACAGAAGAAGCTGGGCCAGGCTGAAGCCAGGAGCTGGGAACTAAATCCATGTCTCCCATTGGGGTGGCAGGGCTATAAGTACTTGAGCCTCCCAGGATGCACATTAGCACATTAGCTGGTATTCAAACCCATGCACTCCAAACTGGCATGTAGGAATCCCAAGCAGCATCTTCACCACTGTGCCCAATGCCTGCCCCATCAACCATTTCACCATTAAAAATTCTCTATTGAAATTTACACTTACATCTAGGGAGAATTAACATACTATTCCTAGTACCTTTCAAATTTCCCTAAACCCGAGTTGAAAAGGAACATGACAGCCCAACAGAGAAATGCTACATGCTTTTCTAACTCTGATGCCTCTCAATGACACTTCCCTTAGAGCAAACTTAGCCTAACTCAGTGGAATTGAAGTTTATTGGATTTTAAAAGGCATAAAGAAGACAAGGAAATCCCAGAGACACGTCCCTAAAAGGCATTCAGTACACAAAGACAGTAAATCCCACAGTGCCAATATGCATTTTGTTCAAAGTGTTCAGAAATTTGAGAGCTGTAGAATTCTAAAAGTTGACAATGTGATGGTAATGGTTCCCAACAAAACAGCCCACCAAGACAGCCCTTAAATTCTAAGGACTCAATGCTTTTAGGGTACAAGTGTATTTTTATTTTATTTTATTTAAATTTTTTTATTTGACAGGTAGAGTTAGAGACAGAGAGACAGAAAGGTCTTCCTTCCATTGGTTCACTCCCCAAATGGCCACTACGGCTGGCGCTACGCCTATCCGAAGCCAGGAGCCAGGTGCTTCCTCCTGGTCTCCCATGCGGGTGCAGGGCCCAAGCAGTTGGGCCATCCTCCACTGCAATACTGGGCCACAGCAAAGAGCTGGACTGGAAGAGGAACAACCAGGACTAGAACCCAGCACCCATATAGGATGCCGATGCCGCAGGTGGAGGGTTAACCAAGTGAGCCACGGCACCAGCCCCAGTACAAGTGTATTCTACTCTCGTCACGGAGAGAGGGAGTTAAGTCATTCTTGGTTTTTTTCCTCTTCAAATCCAAGCAGTGGCTCCTTTTTCCCCAGGGAAAGAAAAGTAAATAGAGCTCTAATATGAGAATAAGAAGTCTCTTCCTCATTCTCCTCCTTGCCAAATAGCCGAAATACATTCCAAACACTTTCAAGTCACTTACAGACATTTGTGGCATTAAAACCAGGTCTTGCTGGTGTAGCCTTATGAACTGTATGAGGAAAGTTGCCATGCAATGCTCTTTAGGAGTTGTGACGCAATGTGACATTTGGTTTGACAGTACTTTTAAATATTAACTTTTAAAAAGTAGCTGTGAGAATGCACCTGCCAAGAAAAAGCTGTGCAGAGACCAATTGGGCCAAACCATAGCATGTTGTAGAAATCTCTCCAGTTAAAATCAATGGCTAGGAATTTTCTTGCAAAGAATGTCTACAGCTTCCCTTCCTGCAATCCTGAAAAACTCCTGCTTTGCCCCTTAACTGCACAAAGTCGCCAGAAAGTCACTACTCCTACAGAACTGAGGTACAATGGAAACAGAGGGGTGGAAAGCAAGTCCCCTCCAGGTCTTTGAGTTCAGGTGCAAGATACCATCATATCTTAGGGTCTCCCAGCCTCCCTTCATTACCTTCAAGTGTCCTTGCCCTGCCTTTTGATTGCAAAGCAACCATTTAATGAACTCACTGAACTGAGGGAGTGGTGCAGCCATGCCTACAGTGTTCTCATCTCTAGCTCTATAAGCTCAATTGTTTCTCAGATGCCATCTCCAGGTTTGGCCTTCAGGGGTTTCTTTTTGGGGAATTCTAAGTCCGGAGCCGAACGTAACTACCACCTGCATGTAGACCCCAAACTCACCTAAGCCTGCTTGGCCATCATAAAAATTCACCAGCCCATCAAAACAAGACCATGAGTAGCACCAGCCACAAGGAATCTGCACACATCTTATCCCAGCTTCAACCCATCAAAGCCTTCAGCTGTAATCCCTAATGAAGCCCAAGAATTAAGTGAAAGCTGTCCAGCTCCTTGAGCTGCAGCTTTGTAATGAACTCCTTTCTTCCATCTTCCCTGCAAAAAAATCAGTGAAAATTATGCATGTCAGTACTGCACAAACAGAAAATGCTAGAAGACTGAAAACTCTGTCCCTAGCTTAGGAACGCCACCAGCTACCTTGCCAATTCTTTTTCACAAAGACATTGTCTATAATAGCTTATGAGAGACTTTAAAGCACCATTTCATGTAAATTTTCTAGGAATTCTATGTTTTCCTAATTTCAACCAGTAGAATACCTCGGGTACTATTCCAGCTTGCCCTCAGATTCAAATGTTGCCTCACCCTGTGTCATGGCCCCTCATATAACCCCCTTGAGTTTCCTTCAGTTCACCTACCAACATGCAAAGTTAACCTATTTTTTTTAACTTCAGACTGTCCATCTCCTCTCACTAGAGAAAGGCAGAGAGTCAGAGGGGACATTCAGAAATATTTTTCTGTCTCCCGTGTTGGGTCCACTGCTATGTTTCTAGCACCTAAATCATGCAGGCCATGCTTAATACTTATCTAGTGAAATACTGAGCCACCCTCTGTTTAGTCTCAGATGACTCACCAGAACCAAGTACCAAAGACAGCCTTTTCTCCTTTGCTTCAGTATTTCTCCTCTTGGATACCACTGAAAGACAAAGCAAGTGGGGAGGAAATGACTCGAGCTAGGGTAACTCTCATGAACAGGATTCAGTTCTGCTGGTGTGGACACAGTATGTAGGATTGGCTGCTGATAGTAACCCACAAATTTGCAGTGTGAGCATGCAGAGAATATAAATATTCACTCTCATTGTTTCTGCCTTTTTCCTTCTAGAAGTAAGAGAAGGAGAAAAAAAAAAAAAAAAAACGGGTGCGATCCTAACAGTAAAATGGAGGGTGCTGGGGTGTTTAGCCTCACTTCCCCTTAAGGAAGAGGCCAGGTGCCCAGCTGAGGAGGTTTGGAGATGCCTCCACCTGGGCAGAAGTAGGCCCCTTTGGGGTGTTCAGGAGGAGCCCTGGGCTCATCACGAGCCTGTCTTCTTAAAGCAATGAGAAAGCAAGAGCGCTTACCTTCCTCCTTTACGGTCTCATCTCATTGACTCTCCGCCTGCTGGCAAAATTTAAATCCCTCTCTGCCCCGTGAATTCCCCTTTCCCTAGGAGCTGATGTCTTGGCCATCCTACTCCGTGCCACTGTGTTTTCACAGGTCCCAGCTGTGGGAGCCTAGAGGTCATCAAATCTTGGGGCATTTGCCAAAAACTCAGGCAGTCCCTTTATACCAGTCCTGTTCTCACGACATCCCTACCCCCAGAGTCTCTTCTGAAAATGTCTTTTAAGGACAACTGCATTGCTCTTGCCTCTTGCTACCAAGATTTTCAAAAGGTCAAATTGAACTTCGACGGCACGAACAAGGGGTCTTTGAAAAATTCATGGAGGAAACTGCATGGATTTCAAAAAGTTTTTTTTGCAAGCTATTTGAAGTAACCTTATATTCTGTGACTGGAAGTTTTTCAACTCAGATTAGACGCAAAGAAGTATCTAGCTTTCGGTGTTAGAGGAGAAGGAGGAGAAGAGAAAATATAATAAACCTACATGTTCTGTTACCAAGCTTAATGAAGACATTTTAAAAATTGGCTTTTTAGAAATAAATTTTTCGGAGATGCCAAGAGAAACAAAAAAGCCTTAGTTAGTAAACATTGGGAGTATTTTTCAGCTATTTCTCACTGATTGTTATGCATTAACACATTATCCACAAAGCCCCGAGCAAACAAGAGGAAAAAAAATATTATCCTAGGTACCAGCATAAACTAGGTTGTCAGCATGAGTGAATGAAAATAAAATTGCTGAGAATATTTGTTAATTCAGCTTCAGCCAGTTGACAATGGCATAGAATGTATTCATGTCTCAGTTTGACAGTCACTTCGGCTTATGAGGCTATCTAATGGCTGGGAGCAAGAGGCAGAGCGTGGGAGGGACAAGGAGAGAAAGCAAAGCAGCACTCCTTGGATCACAGGGAGCCCAGCGCCACATCCTGAAGTCTCAGCAGTTGGGTTGACACGGCTCTTGTGCGACTATGATACAGGAAGTATCTTCCTGCCAGGAGCGCAGGTTATGCAGATGCTATTACAAGAATCAGATCACAAACACAGCCCACCTAAGAGCTCTACACTGGCCCATTGCGTTCTTTAGCAATTATCATTAGTACTTTCATCTACTGACTTCCCTTCCGTACGTCTAGACTCTGGTCCATTATTTTTAGACACTGTGTTACGCCAAATGCTAGACACATTGCAAAGGGAAGTGTGCCAAGCAAGATATAGATTGCCCCAGGTCAAGACCAGATCTCCCTGCCCTCACTTTTTAATCTCTGGCACCATACTATCTGTTTGCATGCCTTTTTAATAAAGAGGATGGTACTTGTTCTTAAATACTGTGAGATGTACAGAAGAGTTATATAGAACTCTTGAATTCTTGAAGAGACTTTTAAAAAGTAGGATTTGCATTTAAAATAAAGCATAAGATCCAATAATAGAGGAGGGAACAGAGCAGATGAGGGAATAGAGCAGAAGGGAGCGCTCTCCGTCTCTCACTCGCTCTCGCTATGACTGCCTTTCAAATAAATAGATCTTTTTAAAACAGAAAATGTTTAAGTGTTCCCTAACGGTGTGCTAGGGCCGGTTTCCACTAGCTCATGGGAGCCAGTTCTGTGTTTTTTTTCCTAGCTTCATGTTCGATGACTTCACACTGGAAGTTCACAATCAGCCAACATAGGAGTATCTCATGTCTTTAGGTGGTGGTTACCCAAATACAAACATAGGTACAAATCAACTGGGCTGTATTCTTTTCACCCTTTGTTTTTATACTCAATTTTTCCCCAAAAGAATTAAAATAAAAAAACACATTTTTGCACTACAGAAGTCCAGGAGGGCTCCCACATGAGGTTCATTAAATGTAAAGAAACCCCTCTCCCTCCTGAAAGTCTGGGAGACACTGATCTTTACTCACAAGAGTGACCCACAGCGACAGCGATGATCTGTCCTGTCCGGCCGCAGTGCACAGCATTAAATAGTACGTGAAGTAAGCAAGCACAGCTGGTTTGTGGTCAGAACCGTGCGTGCCCGGTGCTATGCCGCAGCTGTGTGGGGGCTGGCATTGGCTCTCCACACCAGATTCTGTTTAAGATGTTTTCCCAGGCGCGACCAGGAGAGGCCTATTCCAGATGCCACCTGCCATGGCTTATAATACCTTTTTCATGGGGAAGGTTAGCATTAGGAGCCTCCTCTGCGCAATTCCCCCAGGTCTGGGAGTCGGTGGTCAAAAAAAAAAAATTGGCAACACCAGAACTTTAAATAATAGAGCAACCATGTGAAAGAAATTGTAAAATAATGCTGCTATTAAAAGACCATACCTGAAAAGACACGATGAAGAATGGGATGAAGACATGGATTCTTTTATTCAAATACGCTTGATGGCTCAGCCCAGATGCAGTTTGGAGATAGGGCTGAGAAAGACATAGTCAACTGTTGGATGTGAAGAATGAAGCAAAGTGGGAGATACTGTGTTACTGCTCGGTGCTAACCTACAGGGCAAAAATGGAAAAGCAACAGGTTTAGAGAGCCTTGAGAGGCTGATGAGAGCCCCAGGTGTACTAGCAGCAGGTAGGTAAATGGGTCGAGAGCGCCAGATGTGGGCAGTGGGCTGGATCTGGGAAGACTCAGAAGAGAGAAAGCAGGTGAAGCTGCGTGTGTGCACGAGGAACCCTGGCCAGAGAGCACAGATGGAAGGAAGAGGGCCTAAGCCTCAGCCAGGGGAGGGAAGTTGCTGATGAGTTGGGGCAGGAGACTCCCACGCGAAACAAGGAGGGGCCAGCACCTTGCACGTTGCAGTACTGGGTGGTGCTAGCCGTGAGGGGAGAGCTGCTCCTGAGCTTCAAGGGACAGAAATCTGCACCCTGCTCAGATGAGTTATAAAAGTTATAAAAGCACTTATGTTCTTATCTATAAAATGAGAATAATGATCCTTTTTCAGTCTAATAGCATATGCATAAGGATCAGTGGAATTTATGAAAATAGTATGATTTGTAACTTAAAGCTGCAATGGAGTCACAGCTTGGCTTTTCTGCTAAAATATATGAATAGGACCATGTAGAAAATGACCTCCCATCTTTTTCTAACTTATTCTTGTTAGGTTCTTTAAAGAGTAATATTAACATACTCCATAAACTATCTTGAGGTTCCGGAACCTACATTTTGCTGTTTGGGTTGGCCAAGGAAATTGTCTTATTTCGTATACATCATAGAAAAAAAAAACTGGAGGGTGACTATTCCTAATAAAAAAATTAATTTAAATTCATGCTGTCTAGTTGCTTCCTAGTTTTGCCCTCAGCAGATTCTATAAAGGGTAGAAGAATAAAGATTTCATGTGGCAGCCAGCCAGCCTATTATTAGCAAGGCATCCCAGTTCTCACAAGTCTCTTACTGGAATCACTAGAAAAAAACGAATGTGATTCCTGTTTATTATATTCAGTTGTACCTGTTCAATATCTTAGAGGGTTTTGTTTTGATGGTGAAATACATAGAACGCCTACGATACATTGGAGATCCCAATTCTGGGTGAAGATTGCGCATGGTTGTTTTTCAGGGTTTGGTTCAGAGCAGCAATGAGCCTGCTTTCATCAACGATCTTAAGGTGTGATGTTTCCAAAAAGTCTTAATAGAACCCAATTGCATTCCCCCAAAAATTTTTAAACTTGACACTACATGTATGCCGGTGAATTTTAACCAATTTTTAAAAACTAATTAGATTTTTTTTTATCTTTTATTTAATGAATATAAATTTCCAAAGTACGACTCATGGGTTACAATGGCTTTCCCCCCCATACCGTCCCTCCCACCCACAACCCTCCCCTTTCCCACTCCCTCTCCCCTTCCATTCACATCAAGATTCATTTTCGATTATCTTAATATACAGAAGATCAGCTTAGTATACCTTAAGTAAGGATTTCAACAGTTTGTTCCCACACAGAAACATAAAGTGAAAAATAATAGATGATTTTTTTTTAAATGATGATGAAATCAGATCAGACCTATTGTCATGTTTAATCCCAGTGAGAGTCAAGTTGGGAATTGATAATTTCTTTTTTTTTTTTTTTTTTTACAGAAGATCAGTTTAGTGTACATTAAGTAAAGATTTCAATCGTTTGCACCCCCATAGAAACACAAAGTGAAATATACTGTTTGAGTACTCGTTATAGCATTAAGCCTCAGTGTACAGCACATTAAGGACAGAGATCCTACATGAGGAGTAAGTGCACAGTGACTCCTGTTGTTGACTTTACAAATTGACACTCCTGTTTATGGCATCAGTAATCTCCCTATGCACCAGTCATGAGTTTCCAAGGCTATGGAAGCCCCTTGAGTTCTCCGACTCTTATCTTGTTTAGACACGGTCATAGTCAAAGTGGAGGTTCTCTCCTCCCTTCAGAGAAAGGCACCTCCCTCTTTGAAGACCTGTTCTTTCCACTGGGATCTCACTCACAGAGATCTTTTTGCCAGAGTGTCTTGGCTTTCCATGCCTGAAATACTCTCATGGGCTTTTCAGCCAGATCCGAGTGCCTTTAGGGCTGATTCTGAGGCCAGAGTGCTATTTAGGACATCCGCCATTCTATGAGTCTGCTGAGTATCTCACTTCCCATGTTGGATCACTCTCCCCTTTATTTATTCTATCGGTTAGTGTTAGCAGATACTAGACTTGTTTATGTGCTCCCTTTGACTCTTAGTCCTTTCATTATGATCAATTGTGAACTGAAATTGATCACTTGGAATAGTGAGATGGCATTGGCACATGCCACCTCGATGGGATTGAATTGGAATCCCCTGGTATGTTTCCAACTCTACCAATTGGGGCAAGTCAGCCCGAGCATGCCCCAAATTATACATCTCTTCCCTCTCTTATTCCTACTTTTATGTTTAACAGGGATCACATTTCAGTTAATTTTCAACACTTAAGAATAACTGTGTGATAATTACAGAATTAAACCAGTCATATTAAGTAGAACAGACAAAAAAAAAATACTATGAGGGATAATGTATTAAGTTGTCCATTAGCAGTCAGGGCTATGCTGATCAAGCCACCATTTCTCATAGTGTCCATTTCACTTCAGGAGGTTTCCTTTTTGGTGTTCAGTCAGTTGTCACCGATCAGGGAGAACATATGGTATTTGTCCCTTTGGGACTGGCTTACTTCACTCAGCATGATGTGTTCCAGATTCCTCCATTTTGTTGCAAATGACTGGATTTCATTGTTTCTTACTGCGGTATAGTATTCTAAAGAATACATATCCCATAATTTCTTTATCCAGTCTACCATTGATGGGCATTTAGGTTGGTTCCAGGTCTTGGCTATTGTGAATTGTGCTGCAATAAACATTAGGGTGCAGACCGCTTTTTTGCTTATCAATTTAAACTCCTTTGGGTAAATTCCAAGGAGTGGGATGGCTGGGTCGAACGGTAGGGTTATATTCAGGTTTCTGAGGAATCTCCAAACTGATTTCCATAGTGGCTTGACCAGTTTGCATTCCCACCAACAGTGGGTTAGTGTCCCTTTTTCCCCACATCCTCGCCAGCATCTGTTGTTGGTAGATTTCTGTATGTGAGCCATTCTAACCGGGGTGAGGTGAAACCTCATTGTGGTTTTGATTTGCATTTCCCTGATTGCTAGTGACCTTGAACATTTTTTCATGTGCCTGTTGGCCATTTGGATTTCCTCTTTTGAAAAATGTCTATTGAAGTCCTTGGCCCATCTCTTAAGTGGGTTGTTGGTTTTGTTGTTGTGGAGTTTCTTGATCTCTTTGTAGATTCTGGTTATTAACCCTTTATCTGTTGCATAGTTTGCAAATATTTTTTCCCATTCTGTTGGTTGTCTCTTCACTCTCCTGACTGTTTCTTTTGCAGTACAGAAACTTCTCAATTTGATGCAATCCTAATAGTTGATTTTGGCTTTGACTGCCTGTGCCTCCCGGGTCTTTTCCAGAAATTCTTTGCCTGTGCCAATATCTTGAAGGGTTTCTCCAATGTTCTCTAATAACTTAATGGTGTCAGGACGTAGATTTAGGTCTTTAATCCACGTTGAGTGGATTTTTGTGTAAGGTGTAAGGTAGGGGTCTTGCTTCATGCTTCTGCACGTGGAAATCCAGTTTTCCCAGCACCATTTATTGAATAGACTGTCCTTGCTCCAGGAATTCGTTTTAGATCCTTGATCAAATATAAGTTGGCTGTAGGTGTTTGGATTGATTTCTGGTGTTTCAATTCTGTTCCATTGGTCTATCCATCTGTTTCTGTACCAGTACCATGCTGTTTTGATTACAACTGCCCTGTAGTATGTCCTGAATTCTGGTATTGTGATGCCTCCGGCTTTGTTTTTGTTGTACAAGATTGCTTTAGCTATTCGAGGTCTCTTGTGCCTCCATATGAATTTCAGCATCATTTTTTCTAGATCTGCGAAGAATGTCTTTGGTATCTTGATTGGGATTGCATTGAATCTATAAATTGCTTTTGGGAGAATGGACATTTTGATGATGTTGATTCTTCCAATCCATGAGCATGGAAGATTTTTCCATTTCTTGGTATCCTCTTCTATTTCTTTCTTTAAGGTTTTGTAATTTTCATCGTAGAGATCTTTAACGTCCTTGGTTAAGTTTATTTCAAGGTATTTGATTGTTTTTGTAGCTATTGTGAATGGGATTGATCTTAGCAGTTCTTTCTCAGTCATGGCATTACTTGTGTATACAAAGGCTGTTGATTTTTGTGCATTGATTTTATATCCTGCCACTTTGCCAAACTCCTCTATGAGTTCCAATAGTCTCTTAGTAGAGTTTTTGGATCCTCTAAATACAGAATCATGTCGTCTGCAAAGAGGGACAGTTTGACTTCTTCCTTCTTGATTTGTATTCCTTTGATTTCTTTTTCTTGTCTGATGGCTCTGGCTAAAACTTCCAGAATTATGTTAAATAGCAGTGGTGAGAGTGGGCATCCCTGCCTGGTGCCAGATTTCAGTGGAAATGCTTTCAACTTTTCCCCATTCAATAGGATGCTGGCTGTGGGTTTTTTATAAATTGCTTTGATTATATTGAGGAATGTTCCTTCTATACCCAATTTGCTTAGAGTTTTCATCATGAAAGGGTGTTGTATTTTATCAAATGCTTTCTCTGCATCAATTGAGATAACCATATGGTTTTTCTTCTGCAGTCTGTTAATGTGGTGAATCACATTGATTGATTTGCGAATGTTGAACCATCCCTGCATACCAGGGATGAATCCCACTTGGTCTGGGTGGATGATTTTCCTGATGTGTTGTTGTATTCTATTGGCCAGAATTTTATTGAGGATTTTTGCATCTATGTTCATCAGGGATATTGGTCTGTAATTCTCTTTCAGTGCTGCATCTTTCTCTGGCTTAGGGATTAAGGTGATGCTGGCTTCATAGAAAGAATTTGGGAGGATTCCCTCTTCTTCGATTGTTCTGAATAGTTTGAGAAGAAATGGGATTAGTTCTTCTTTAAATGTCTGGTAGAATTCAGCAGTGAATCCATCTGGTCCTGGGCTTTTCTTTGTTGGGAGGGCCTTTATTACTGTTTCAATTTCTGTTTCAGTTATGGGTCTATTTAGGTTTTCGATGTCTTCCTGGTTCAATTTAGGTAGGTTGCATGTGTCCAGGAATCTATCCATTTCTGATAGGTTTTCCTGTTTGCTGGCGTACAGGTCCTTGTAGTAATTTCTGATGATTCTTTTTATTTCTGTGGTGTCTGTTGTTACGTTTCCTTTTTCATCTCTGATTTTATTGATTTGGGTCTTTTCTCTTCTTTTTTTAGTTAGTTGGGCCAATGGGGTGTCAATTTTGTTTATTTTTTCAAAAAACCAGCTTCTCGCTTGGCTGATTTTTTGTAATGTTTTTTTGGATTCAATCCTGTTAATTTCTTCTCTGGTTTTAATTATTTCTCTTCTCCTACTAGATTTGGGTTTGGTTTGCTGCAGTTTTTCTAGGTCCTTGAGGTGCGCTGAAAGCTCATTTATTTGGTACCTTTCCAATTTCTTGGTATAGGCACCTATTGCTATAAATTTGCCTCTCAATACTGCTTTTGCTGTATCCCATAAGTTTTGATATGTTGTGTTGTTGTCTTCATTTACTTCCAGAAAGTTTTTGATTTCTCTTTTGATTTCTTGAATGACCCAGTGTTCATTCAGGAGCATGTTGTTCAGTCTCCATGTGTTTGCATACTTTCTGGGGTTTCCTGAGTTGCTAATTTCCAGCTTCATCCCGCTGTGGTCTGAGAAGCTGCATGGTATGATTCTAATTCTTTTAAATTTGCTGAGACTTGCTTTATGGCCTAGTATGTGATCAATCCTAGAGAAGGTTCCATGCGCTGCTGAGAAGAATGTGAAGTCTGTAGATGTAGGGTTGAAAGTTCTGTATATATCTGTTAGATCCATTTGGGCAATAGTGTCAATTAAATCTGCTGTTTCCTTGTTGATCTTCTGTCCGGATGATCTGTCTATTTCTGAGAGTGGAGTATTGAAGTCCCCCAGTACTATTGTATTGGAATCTAAATCTCCCTTTAAGTCCCTTAACATATCTTTTAAATAGACCGGTGCCCTGTAATTAGGTGCATATACATTTATAATAGTTACATCTTCCTGTTGAATTGAACCCTTAATCATTATATAGTGTCCCTCTTTGTCTCTCTTAACAGTTTTTGTATTAAAGTTTATTTTGTCTGATATTAATATGGCTACACCTGCTTTTTTTTTGGTTTCTGTTGGCATGGAATATCTTTTTCCAACCTTTCACTTTCAGTCTGCATGCCTCTTTGTTAGAGAGATGTGTTTCTTGTAGGCAACAAATAGTTGGGTTGTGTTCTGTGAGCCAGTCAGCCAAACGGTGTCTTTTAACTGAAGAATTCAGACCATTAATGTTCAATGTGACAATTGATACGTAGTGACTTTGCCCTGCCATTTTCCCGGAAATATTTTCTAGTATATGCTTTGAGCTTCCCATGCTCTTTTACTGGTAGGTGTTCTTCCTTTCCCTTCTTTCATATTGATGGCCGTGTTTCTGTGTTTCTGAGTGTAGCACATCTTTAAGTATCTTTTGCAGGGCCGGACGAGTGGCCACAAAGTCTTTCAATTTCTGTTTGCTATGAAAGGTCTTTATTTCACCTTCATTCACAAATGAGAGCTTGGCAGGATATAATATTCTGGGCTGGCAATTTTTCTCTCTTAGCACCTGTGCTATGTCTCGCCATTCCCTCCTAGCTTGTAGGGTTTCTGATGAGAAGTCAGCTGTGAGTCTGATTGGAGATCCTCTGAGAGTAATCTGACGTTTCTCTCTTGCACATTTTAGGATCTTTTCTTTATGTTTCACTGTGGTAAGTTTAATTACCACGTGTCGTGGTGAGGATCTCTTTTGGTCATGTTTATTGGGGGTTCTATGAGCTTCCTGTACTAGGATATCTCTGTCCTTCTCCAAACCTGGAAAGTTCTCTGCTAGTATCTCACTAAAAAGGCCTTCTAATCCTTTCTCTCTCTCCATGCCTTCAGGAACTCCTAGAACTCGAATGTTGGTTTTTTTAATAGTATCCTGTAGATTCCCAACAATATTTTTTAGGTTTCTAATTTCCTCTTCTTTTCTTTGGTTTGACTGTATGTTTTCCTGTGCTCTATCTTCTAAGTCCGATATTCTCTCTTCTGCTTCACCCATTCTGTTTTTAAGGCTTTCTAATGTGTTTGTCATTTGATCTATTGAGCTCTTCATTTCATTTTGATTTCTCTTGACTATTACACTTTCCTGTTCTACTAGTTTCTGAGTTTCATTTTGACTCTTCCTTAAAATTTCATTTTCACGAGAGAGATTTTCAATCTTGTCCATTAAGGATTTCTGTAGTTCAAGGATTTTCTTTTGAAAACTTCTAAATGTTCTTATCATAAATTTTTTGAAATCCGTATCTTGCATTTCTTCTATCTCATCATCTTCATACTCTTGGCTTGGGGTGTTTTGCTTATTTGGAGGCATCATAGTGTCATCGTTGATCTTGCTCCCTCTATTTCTGTGTTTGTTACTCGGCATAGTTAATTCTTCTTGCGTCACTGTGCGTTTTTTTTTTTCTTTTTTTTTTTTTTATACTGTGTCCGTGTTAAGTGGACTGCCTGCTGTTGGAGGAGCCTTGGAGGCTTGAGATGGGTGCGGCCTGAGAGCTCTGCCTGGTTCTTCCTGGTTAAGGGTGTGCAAAGGTGACACCCTCAGGTTATGTGTGGTAAATCTCTCTCTTTTTATTTATTTATTTATTTTATTTATTCAGGGGGTAAGTAACACCGCAGGGCAGGGCTGTGCAGAATTGATGGTATTTAGCTTCCAGTCTTTGGCTCCTCTGGACTCCCACTGGGTTGCCTAGGCTACTGAATTGTAGTGACTCAGTTCCTTAACTCTCCCCCAATGATATGTAAATCCAAAGAGGAGGCCTGCTCTTTGTCTCTTGGGAATTCTTCAAGCCTTGCAGCCTTGTAACCTTTGCAAGGTTAGGGGGAAGAGAAACCCGAAGCTTTTTTTTTTCCTTCTTTCTGGTAGTGAGTTTGCTGCACTTTCCGGCCCCCCTCTAGATTCTGACCCCCGTTTCCCCACCAATGTCTCGGGTTATTGAGCTCACCTCCCCTTCCAGCGCCGATGTGTGGACTTGGAGCCCTGAGCGTCCCAAGTCTCCCCGCTGTTGTCTGTGTGGCATGCACTCCCCTTGGAGCACTGTCGCGCAGACCCTGGGGCTTCTGCGGCTGGGTCCCGCGACTTGGCTTCCGCGCGGTGGGCGACCTTGTTCTCCCAGTAGGTCCTCCGATTCATGCCTGCTCCATCCAGAAGGGTTTCCCCTGCAATTTTTTTTGGTTCTATTTTCTGTGGCTACCGTAACTCCCCTTTTATTAAACTAAATTTTCCCGGACTATCGGTGCGTGCCCTCACTATTCCGCCATCTTGGCTCCGCCCCCCTAATTAGATTTTAAAGTGATTTTTCTTGCACCAAGGCCAAGTGTTGTGGAATTCGTAGAAGGGCTGTGCCTTGGAAGTGTATACTGTGAGTGAAGTGCCTCAGTGAAGGGGAGGCCTTCCCTTCGGCTGTATTTCTCAGGCACCAGTTTAATGTTGTCTCTCTGTGACCCTTCTTAGTATTCATAAAACTTTGCATTAAGCGATTCTGTCACCTAAATAGGACAGTGAGGTGTGGGAAGAGCCACAGGACTCTCCCAGATTTGCATAGCCAGAAAGCGGAAGGGCAGGAATTAAAATTCATACACTCTAACCTCTGAGCCACACCCTTGACCTGTGGGGGAGCTTGTCTTTGTGGATGCCATAGTAGGACTTCAGAAATGCACCCCAACAAGACATATAACAAGCACAACCACATTCTTGCTAAGTACAAAAAGTCTCCCAAATTTATTTTGAGGAAAGAGGAAGCTGTCTTGAAAATATGTGAGAATTTCAAAACCATGAAAAGGCTAGTATAGTAGAAACATTTTAAGGAATGAATTACTCGCAGAATGAAGTGGTGGACGTGAAGTTCATATTAGCAAACTTTTAAGAACTGGAGGTACTTGAAAGGAAATAGCCCTGGATCATATCCAGTGATACGGGGACCACATCATGTGAAATTGATTCCTAACTTTGATGGTAATGTTCCATCTTGATCTTTCACAAGGCTTATTCTGTTTTTTAAATCTTCATTTCTTATATTGATATATGAGATAGACTCACAGACAGCAATTCCTTTGTTCCAAGGGCATATGCGTGATGGAAGAGATGTTATGTTTGGCAATAGTCTGAGCTACTTGAGAATGGCACTCAATAAAAATAAGACAGTAATGGTATGTAAAATAACCATAGCCATAATCAGAAGAATCTCTGTGCCCTTGTATTTACAGTATACGGTTCTTAATAAGATTGACTGCCCTGGTCATGGAGATGTTTTTGTTAAAAAGCAAAACTATCCAATTCTGATAATGCATTGAATCTCATTTCTAAACTCAGTGTGTCCATTTTGTGGCATGTAGTCTTCCTCATTGCCAGTATTCCCTTAGATAGAATGGAACTGATGCATTGAAACAGCCTTCATTTATTTCCTGATTAATCTTTGCTATGCTCAATAGTGAACCATATTACTAAAGAAACAGATCTGGACTGTGACCTTGATTTCTTGATTTAGAGAAATAAAAAGAATAAAATATATTTTTCATGAAATCTAAGTAGATGAAATGAGTTATTATAAATGGAAATGCCAAGTCCCTGGAAATTCATGTGAACTTTTCAACTATTTTTTATCAAATAAAAGATCAACCAAAAATCAATAGCTTAAACAGTACAATATTAAAAACATATTTTTCTTTCTCTCTTGATCAAACACAGTTGGTCACCTTGGAGAATAACAGCTATCTTCTCACCAAAACATGTCAAGTCAGCATCACAATATTTTTATTAAGAAAAAAAGAGTAGATAATTCATCCAGGGAGAGGAAAGGTTATACTTGCTTTTGCTTACATCAAAAGGTATAAAGAAGAGAATAGAGTTAGATAAAAATTACTATAAGATCTCTAGATAAAGAAAAAAGCATTTATAAATATAAAACACACAGAGTCAGTGCTGTGGCATAGCAGGGAAAGCCACCACCTGCTGTGCTGGCATCCCATTTGGGCGCCAGCCAATTCGAGATTCAAGTCCCGGCTGCTCCTCTTCCAATCCAACTCTCTGCTATGGCCTGGGAAAGCAGTAGAAGATGGCCCAAATGCTTGGGCCCCTGCACCTGCATGGGAGACCAAGAAGAAGCTCTTGGCTCCTGGCTTCAGATTGGTGCAGCTCCTTCTATTGTGGCCAATTGGGGAGTGAGCCAGTGGATGAAGACCTCTCTCTCTCTCTCTGCCTCTCCTTCTCTCTCTGTGTAACTCTGACTTTCAAAGAAATAAAAATAAATACATCTTTAAAAACATATAAAACACATTATAAGAATGTGCAAACAGGATCGGTCATTATCTGACATTATTAAAACATTTCATTTTTAAAATATTTTTATTTATTTGAGACAGACCAACACATAAGCCTTACTATTCCAAACATCCATCAAGGTTATATGTTTGAAGCACAGCACTGTTTTCATATGACATACTTCATATGCTAACGTAGGAAGTAAATGTTCACAATTCTAATTCAAGCTATCAGATTTCAAAAGTTCCGTTTCCATGCTCACCCACACAAGGATATCTGCCTAAGGATAAACATATCTGTAAGATTACACTGTTGGGGCCTGTGCTTGTGGCACAGAGGGTTAACATCCTGGCCTGAAGCATCCTATATGGATGCCAGTTTGAGACCCAGCTGTTCTACTTCCAAAACAGCTCTCTGCTATGGCCTGGGAAAGCAGCAGAAGATGGCTCAAGTCCTTGGGCCCCTGCACCCACGTGGGAGACCAGGAAGAAGCTCCTGGCTCCTGGCTTTAGATCAGCACAGCTCCAGCTGTTGTGGCCAACTGGGGAGTGAACCAGTGGATGGAAGACCTCTCTGTCTCTCTCTGCCTCTCCTCTGTCTGTATAACTCTTTCAGATAAATAAATAAATCTTTAAAAAAAAAATGATTGCACCATAACTCATTCATTCAAAGGAGTGTTTTATCAGCCTGCATTGTTGAATTTCTTGTTCATAAAAGTAAGGGAAGTTTTCTGCCAAACAAATTAATTAATATCACTGAAGAAACCAAAATGGGCCAGCCTATCATTGAAGCTACCACAGTGTTCAGTGACAACGACAAATAATTAATTTTGTTTTTCCTTCGGGAAAAAAAAATATTGAAATGTGGAAGAATGAACACAGGTTTAGAATCAAACTGACCTGTAGCCAAATTCCATCTCTGCCTTTTACTTGCTCTGCAGCTCACCTGAATAAATTATTCAAAATCTGTGCGCCTTGTGCATGACTTCAGAATAACATCTACCTCTTAGGTATTCGGAGGACTCAGTAAGAAAATGGCTGTTAGTTCTCTTTCTTCATTCATCCTTCACTTCCTCAGCCCTCTCTGAAGATTCTTAAACCTGAAAATATTTCTGAACTTTTATAAAGCAAAGATAGCGACACACCCCTGATAATAAAGTAAGTTAGCAAGATGGTAGATCTAAGGTAGAAACTATGAAAGCAGACATTCTTACAGCAGCATTTCAGAGAACTTCCTCTGTTATTAAGCCCATGCTTGGACAGTTACAAACAGATCACTATTTTAAAAAGCTACCTATGACCCTTTGATCAGCAACATTTATAAAAAGTCATCCTTGTGAAACATGGAAGAGATGTCTCCTTATTATAACTCAGGTTCTCATGTCTTTGTTCCACCTTCTCGAGGCATTCAGACATTAGAAGACTACTAGAAGTCTCCTTTGAGACTTTGGCTTAGTCTGATATTCCTAAGCCAGTTTGAGACCCAGCTGTTCTACTTCCAAAACAGCTCTCTGCTCTGGCCTGGGAAAGCAGCAGAAGATGGCCCAAGTCCTTGGGCCCCTGCACCCACGTGGGAGACCAGGAAGACCCTACAGTTTCCTTAGGCAATGACATAAGTTCTAGAATTTTTGTCATTTTGGACACTCTTTAATAGCTATATTCGAATATATCAAATAATTCTTAAGTATAACTGAATATTCTAGAAATGTTCTTACCAGTACAAAAATTATTTTAATGAACATTGTATACTTATTATATACCAAGCAATGCCCTATGTATTTGAAATACATATACTTTTTGGTGTACTATTTTATTTAAATGTTATAATTGGTTATCCGAGAAAATGCTAGCCTATACAAACTGTAAAGCACTATAGAATCATGGTTAAGGCCTTTGTATCTAGGGCCAGACTTTCTGGATGTAAATATACATTGGTATTGACTAGTTCTGTGACCTGGTGTCTGATAACATACCCTCCATATGCCTCAGTTTTTCGATTGCCAACGGGCTTTAAAGATTTGCCTTGAGTGATACTATCAAGATGTATTTATGAAATACTTAGTGTAGTCCCTAGTGCCTGGAACTATCACAAATGATAGTAGTTATCACCACTAATACAGTGGATGCTAAGTACCCTTGTGGAGGAAATGGAAAACTGAACATAAGATAATTTAATATTGAGATATAAGAGGACTTCTAAAATTCATGGAAATGGAATTTAAAAAGCAGTTTTTGATGCAAAAACATTTGAAGTCTATGCAGTATTTTATAATACACATTTTCATGAACTTTTTGAAGAGTTCTTGTAAGTGCTATTAAAAAGTTAAGCACACCAGGGCAGGCATTTGATGACTAGTTACGATGCCACCTGCAATGCCTGCGTCCCATGTTGTGCCTGGGTATAAGTCACAGCTCCACTTCTTATTCCAGCTTCCTGCAAACCTTGGGAGTCAGCAGTTAATGTCTCAAGGAGTTGGGTGCCTGCCATGCATGGGGGAGACATGGATGGAGTTCTGGGGTTCCAGCTTCAACCTGGCCCAACCATGGTGGCTGCAGGCATTTGGGGAGTGAGACAGCAGATCTGCCTCTTTGCCTTTAAAATAAATTTTAAAAATAATTTTCAATTAAAAATTTAAGCACATAATGTGAAAGAGAGTGCTGAACAGTAAAGTTTGGGGGGGACAGAGGTAAGAAATACAGGTCCAAGAAGACCTTTACAGGGAGGTGGGGTTTGCACAAAGCTGAATGAAGGAAAGGAGCAACCGGGTCTGGTGAGATTTCTTTTCAGGAAGAGGGGAAGGTTAGCAGAACAGGCCCTGTGGGGAGATGGAGGCGAGTGTGGGGGTGGTTGGGGAGAGCAAGGCTCCCCATTGTGGCTGACAATAATCTAAGCCAGGTTGGCAGTTAAGCCAGAGTCCAGCTGTGACCTGGCAGCCTGGAGCTACAGTAGGCAATGGAAAGAGAGGCAGAGAGAGGTGACGCACCTGTGTAAGGAGACAGAGCACAGACAGTTTTCCGTAGATATAAACTGGTAATCACTTTGCAGTCCTCATTCTGAACACCGTATTTCACTCAGGTTAACATTCTATCACACTGTTTGGAAGTCACAACTCTTTCATGGCTTATAGTGAGCTTCCTATCAACTGAAAAATTTATATGTGTGAGTATTTTTTATGGAACTCTTGGTAATTTTATTTTAGCTTCTCACGTGTTTCTATAACTGGTTTTGAAGAAGTTTCCATTTAATCCTATTATATTTCACATATTCTTTTTAATGATCTTATGTATTGGTTATTTGTCTCAGCTTAACTTGCCTTCTACATCTTCAACCAAGTCCCTAATAAAAATAGTAGACTAGAATAGAGGACAAAATATTTCAACCTGACTGATATAAAGGGATCCAAGGTGGCTGAGTCCATAAAATTATCTGTAAGGTAGATTTTTATCCAACAAGTTATGAATCTACTCTTGTCATTAAAAAGTTTCTTCACAAATTTATTGAAGACAACTTGTCTAAGTTTCTACAGTATTACTCTGAATTTTTAGCCTAGTACATTTATTAAATGAAAATGGGAAATCAGTTTAGCGTGATATGGTCATCAAACACAGGAAAACTATACTGTTTACCAAATATGTTTCTAAGGAATTTAAACAATCTTCCTAATCAGCCATCCTAATTTTTTCCCTGAATAAATATCATCCTTATTCAACTATAGGTTGTAGTAATCTATTTGAAAAATGAGGCAAGATTTGTTTGCCTTATATCTTATGAAGTACTACTAAATCCACGTGACTTTCTAAAGTATTCCTAACAGTGATTCTGTGCATTATCTGCCACATATAATATGGTTAGATCTAAGCTATCAACTTTGTTAGAATAGTAAGGTTCAGGTTCAGACTCACTGGCTCTCTCAGTTCTCTTGTAACTGTTTTAAAGTTCTAACATTATGATGTTGAATACTACTACTACTACTACTAATGGAAAATATAGAAGCAAAAAAAGAAACTGGAAATCTATCCAATTACTTTTTCTCTTTCATTGTTACATCGACTGCCAAAAACTGAGCCTAGTTCTTTTTTGTTCTTTTTGCTGCAAACTTGATTATAAAAGTCTTTCTGTCGCTTGTAGCTTTTGTTCCAATTCTCAATACATTTTGGATTTTAGCCCACTTGACATTATTCTTAGAAGTTAGACTTTCTTTCCCCTCAGCCCATGATTAAATGTCCTTTTATTTCTCTTTTCTATACATACAGTTGAAATAGATTATCATGGATCATCCTGTGCAGTTATATTATGTTCTTAGGTATTCTATCCATTTTCTTCTTTCATTATAAATCATTTGTGTTTGCATTGTAGAAACAAATGTTTCCAGCATCCTTTATTTCTCTTAAGTGAACTTTATCTAGTTATTTTTTAAGATTTTATTTATTTATTTACTTGAGAGGTAGAGTTACAGTGAGATGAAAGACAGACAGAAAGGGCTTCCATCCACTGGTTCATTTCCCAAAGGCCGCAATGGCCAGAGCTGGGCCAATCGGAAGATGGGAGCCAGGAGCTTCCTCTGGGTCCCCCCATGAGTGTAGGGGCCCAAGTGCTTGGGCCATGTTCTACTACTGTCTCAGGCCATAGCAGAGAGCTGGATTGGAAGAGGAGCAGCAGGGACTCAAACCATTGTCCATTATGAGATGCTGGTGCCACAGGCAGAAGATTAACCTACTGTACCACAGCGCCAGCCCCTTCATCTAGTTTTTGACTGTAAACTTGTATTTAAGTTTTCTCTAAGTACTTAAAATACGCTCTCCAATGACTATGTATGAAATATTTTCATGTTTGAGATTTACTTCAATGCAACCTCAGATAAGGAGCCAGATGATAAAACAGATGAAATAATATTGGCCACCAGTCAATGGTTGTTGAAGGCGAGTGATGAGTATAGCTGGCTCATTACTATTCTATTTATATGTAAATGTGAAAGTTTTCATAATGAACCATTATAAACAAAAAAGATAGTAAATTAATGGCAGCTTTACAGAGAGTCTTAACAAAGCCTTGATAATGCAACATTTTTTTTTTTTTTGACAGGCAGAGTGGACAGTGAGAGAGAGAGACAGAGAGAAAGGTCTTCCGTTTCCATTGGTTCACCCCACAATGGCCACTGTGGCCGGTGCACCACGCTGATCCGAAGCCAGGAGCCAGGTGCTTCTCCTGGTCTCCCATGGGGTGCAGGGCCCAAGCACTTGGGCCATCCTCCACTGCACTCCCAGGCCATAGCAGAGAGCTGGACTGGGAGAGGAGCAACCAGGACAGAATCCGGCGCTCTGACCTGGACTAGAACCCGGTGTGCCAGCGCTGCAGGCAGAGGATTAGCCAAGTGAGCCATGGTGCCAGCCAATAATGCAACATTTTAACCACCAATTTCATTTCTGGAAATCATGCACATGGCTCAAAATTATTCCTCAGTGACATTTTTCATATTTTTAAGGACTTCATTCCTAGTACAATTTTAGGTTCCCCATATAATTGAGAGGAAGAACCTGAGATTTTTCACAGGCTCCTATGCCTATATGAAAAGCTACTCTCAATACCAACATCCTACATCAAAGTGGTACATTTTACAACATACAGACCTAGAGTGACCCCGTTTTCACTGGAAGTCCATAGTTTACATAGTGTTCACTCTTGGTATTGCGCATTCTGAGTTTGACCAGATAAATAAGGACATGTGTCCCCCACCATTATATCATACAGAAGAGGCTCACCTCTGTACTCCACCGATTCTTCCCCCAACCTCTGACAGCCACTGATAGTTTTACTGCCTCCATAGTTTTGGGTTTTTTTCCCCATAATGTTATGTAATTGAAGATTGGCTTCTTTCACATAGTAATATGTGTTTAAGTTTCCCCATGTCTTGTCATGTTTGATAGCTCATTTCTTTTTGGGGCTGAATGCTAGTCCATTGTCTGGTTGTACCACAGTTTATCTATCTGCTTACCTACTGAAGAACATCTTGGTTGCTTCCAAGTTTCGGCAACTATGAATAAAGCTACTATAATACATCCAAGAGCAGGTTTTGTGTGCATATAAATTTTCAACTGCTTTGGGTAAGTACCAATGTGTACAATTGCTGGATAGTATGGTTTTATATATTAAAAAAAAAGGCTACCTTTACTATTATGAATTCTCACAAGCAATGAATGAGAGCTCTTGGTGCTAGAAATCCTCATCAGTGTTTGCTGGCGTCAGCGCTCTGGGTTCTGCCATCACAATTAGGTGTACGGTAGCATTTCATTGTTGTTTCAATTTGCATGTCCCTGATGACCCATGGTATAGAGCATCTTACAGTTAGCAAGGAGCATATGCTTACTTGCTGTCTGTGCATCTTCTTCAGTGAGGTGTCTGTTTAAGCCTTTATTCTCTTACGTCTGAGTGCTTTGGAGTTCCTCTGTCTATTGTGGATAACAGTCCCTGTCAGATGTGTCTTCTGCAAATATTTTCTTCCAGCCTGTGGCTTGTCTTTTCACTTCTTTGAGTGTTTTTCAGAGCAGATATTTTTCATTTGAAGAGAGTCTAGCTTCTCAAGTCTTTCTTTCTTGGATCATGCTTTTGATATTCTTTCTAAAAAAAAGTCATTGCCAAACCTTAGGTCATCTAGGCTATTTCCTATGTTATCTTCTAGGAGTTTTATGTTTTACATTGAAGTCTGTCATCTGTTCTCCTCTGTTTCCTGGATGAAATTAGTTGACTATATTAATGTGGATCTCCATCTGGATGGTCTATTCTATTCTATTCCATTCCTTCTGTTTGTCTATTCTTTTGCCAGTCCCACAGTGTGCTCATCACTCTAGGTTTTTAGTAAGTCTTGAAATCAGACAGTGTCAGTTCTCCAGCTTTGATTTTCTCCTTCAGAGTTGTGTTGGATGTTATTCTTATCATACTGAAAAGTGCAACCATGGTAACTATCCAAGCATCAATACTAATTAAATAAAACATCATTTATGATGAAATTTACCTGAAATGTAAATATAAATCAACAGGGGAGCATATGCAAAGATTTAATCTATATTAGGAAAATCATCAGTCTATCAGATATTTGTAAAAACTGATTATTTTTACTTCTGTTACCCTTTATATTCTCCCAGGTATTCTAACAAGAGGCCCAACTGTTTCTTAGCTCTATAAATGATGTATATCTTGTCACTATGCATTGCCAGACCTTCCTCTTAAGCCTCTTTCTTTCTATTGAACATACTGTACCAATCTCTTTTCTTATTTGAGTCCTGAGGGGTAACTAATCTCCTTGAGAAAAGTAAATATTCAGTCATGAACACAAAGTAAGGAAGCTCATCATTCCTGAATATGCCATGTAGATCCATACAAAACGTAAAGCAGGCCTAGCAGTCCTAGTGTTGGAAATATGTGTCATGAAAAGAAAAAAAAAAAGAAATATTTGTCATATACCTCAATTTCTTAAAAATTATACTTGAGTTCCCCCAAAAAGCCTAGAATGTGTTATGAATTGAATGAAGCATAACAATAGTTTGTTAACACAAAAAAAAAGTTTTCCCACAAAAGGAAACCATGCTGAGAAGGAAAAGTGGCAATGAACTTCACTGCAGGTTTATTTGACTTTCTCCTGTCAGGTTTTGGTGCATAGGTTACTTTAACCATTTGAAGGAAAATAGACCATAAAGAAAAGTTCTGAATTTTACTGTTATATGCATTTATTTTTGTTTATCAAAAATAAGTTTTATAGTATTAATAAGAATGTCTAAGAGATGCTACATTTTAACATAGATGCTACATTTTAACATTTCAAATCTAGGAAATAAACAATAAAAAAACATGCTAAGTTTACATTAATTGAGGGAATTTTTTGAAGCCGGCTACCATCCTGAAAATAAGCTATACTTACATAAAAGTTTACAGTGGTAAATAATATATAACTTTAAAATATACTAGGTAAGGGCTAGCATTGTGGCATAATGGGTAAAGCTGCTGCCTGCAATGCCAGCATCCCATATAGGCACTGGTTCATGTCCCAGCTGCTCCACTTTCAATCCAGCTCCCTGCTATGACCTGGAAAAAACAGCAGAAGACGGCCCAAGTACTAGGGCCTCTGCTTCCCTGTGAGAGACCTTAAAGAAGCTCCTGGCTTCAACCTGGCCCAACGTGGCCATTGTGACCATCTAGGGAATGAACCAACAGATGGAAGATCTGTTTCTCCCTCCCTCTCTGTAACTCTGACTTTCAAAGTAAGCAAATAAATAAATAAATAAATAAAAATAGTATATACAAACCTAGCCTGTTCAGCTACTTTCCTCTTGGAAATTATTATTTAAAAAAGGGGGGGGGGATATTATTTAGCCAGATAGTTAAATCCTAGAGTTAGGGTACTTAAAAAAAAATCTAGGGGCCGGTGCCACGGCTCATTAGGCTAATCCTCTGCCTGCGGCACCAACACCCCAGGTTCTAGTCCCGGTTGGGGCGCTGGATTCTGTCCCGGTTGCTCCTCTTCCAGTCCAGCTCTCTGCTGTGGCCTGGGAAGGCAGTGGAGGATGGTCCAAGTCCTCCCTTCATGGGAGACCAGGAGGAAGCACCTGGCTCCTGGCTTCAGATCAGCGCAGTGCGCCGGTCGCAACACGCTGGCCATAGTGGCCACTTGGGGGGTGAACCAATGGAAAAAGGAAGACCTTTCTCTCTGTCTGTCTCTCTCACTGTCTAACTCTGCCTGTCAAAAAAAATCTATGAATTTGAAATTTGTCAAATTTGTCAAAGTCTAAACCACCTTGCCTGACCTGACTTGACTTTGCTTGAATGACATTCTTTAAGAGGACAAGGAGCACTCTGGTGCAACCTGCCTAACGGATGGCCTTTTATTTGTCTCCATCATCTAATTTCCCTTTCCTATTTCTCAAACACTCCTGCCTTAAGTGGTTTAGTCTATAGGCTGAGTGGTGTTCTTTAGACAAGAAAGAACTTAGGTAAGGAAGAAATTTAAGGCCATACGGAATGAACTTTCCAGCAGTCAACATAGGTATTTGTCAAAAGCAGCATATTTGGCAACGTTTTAAATGGTAGCATTGACTTGATGGTCTTAACATGTCAACAGCACACAAAAGCTTAAAATCTGCTTTTTAATAAGTGGATGATACCTTTAGGCTAAAGAATAATGAGTGCACTCTTTTTGAGCATCTTCTCTTTAGCCTGCCATTTGGTACTGTATGTATTAGAAACAGACACAATTGTCTGGTGTGAAAACACAGCTCTTGTAAATCAGCCCCTCTGTGTAGCAGAGATGAAATAGCATTTGGAAACAATAAGTTGGGGAAGGGGTTGGAGGGGAAAGGGGTTTCTAAAACTGAGACAGTGGAATTTCAGGAAAACACGCCAAATACAAACCTATGCCACGGCTTCCCCCGTCATATCTTAACCCACTTTCACTGCTAACCTGATAATCTCCATGTTAATCCCTCCCCCCCAAAAAAAATTTGTCAATGAATACTGCACTTTCTCTGTTAGAGTGAGAAAATATGTAATTAAATATATTTGAGACATAGAAATAGTATGTGGCTTTTGCTATAAAAGTACATAATACAAAATACTAATGAATAGGTAACAGTTTTAGTTGCAAGCTGCCTAATAAAGTACATAAGTGCTGCACATTTTTCTATAATCCAAAAAGTCTGCCTATGATGTGAGAAAGATATATAATGCGCTGTTTCTTTACATGTGTTCTATTATTTAAGAATGTCATATTAATTCTTCTTAAAAAAAGAAACAAGTTAAACTGAAGGAATTTCAGAACGTTATGTAAATGTTTTCTTACTAAGAGGTATGTTTTCACAAAAGAGCCTTTAAAAATGAAACAGCAGCAATAATGATTGACATCTTTAAGCATGCAGTCAGCATGTTTTTAAAGACATTTAATGCAGGCAATAAAATAGTATAGAACTTAATATACATACACACACACACAACTGGAGAAATCTGAAAATAAATGAATTTCATCAGTACCCATTTTCTGCTCATATTGTGCTGCAAATGTCATCCTTGGCGGAAACTGGACCAAGTATACAGAAGATCTCTTTGTATTATTTCCTATAGCTGCATATGAATCTATAATTATGTATGAAAATTTCACTTAAAATCTACATTGTTATGATAAGTTTAAAATTGCCAAATATGATCAATTCTTTCTCACATCTAACAGATAACCTGTTTTATTCAAAAAGTTAGAAAAGTTCTAGATACAATTCTATCACATGAAATTAACAAAAACTCAGTAACATAGATTCACCAAGGATGGTTAGAAAATAAACTGTAGCTCTGTGCCTCAGAGGAAGAGGGAAGAGATGTTGGAAGAAGGGAGGCAGATAACATCTCCTGTGCATTTCTTATCGAATAAATGGGTATTCTCAATCTCTCTTGATGGAATTCTGTGTCTCTGCAAGTTAAACAGGTGCTCCAGCAATTCACAGAGAGAGTATCTTGATTAATAGACCTCATTGTGTTGCCAAAATGACACTTCTGTATGCCTTCTGAATGGGTCCATTTGTAAGAGCTTTGATGTTGATGTAGGAGCCTTTGACCCTTACCACTGCATTTATGTATTGTCTCACACGTGATGGTCAAATTTTCTTTCGTGTAACCAAACACATAACCCTTTTACAGGAGCCAGAAGAAAAGCAAATGTATCTGTTGCTAAATTTAGAAACTTGTTATAAATTTTTCTGTTTCACCACTATGGTTCACCTGAAGAAAGTAGTGTTTCCATAGAAAATTTAAAAATAAAATACATCATCTACTCCGTATGTGTTCTAAAGGACATGACGGAAGCAGCACCCACTGCCCAGTCCTCCAGTGAGTGCCTGTTTCTGTCCTCAGACCCAGCAATTCTCGGATCCAGGCGTGTTGCCTCCCTGGATGGGTGTGGCTAATGCAGCGGTAGATGTAATATTGATGGCTTTTGCAGCACTGCAATTCATTTCTTTCCTATTGTTGTTGACAGGAGATGTCAAAAGTATAACCTTAGGACTTAATGGGATATATTTAAAACTACCAGCAGTAGCCCTGGTCTATGACTGGGACACAGAATCCTTGACTATTTCTCTTAATTTCTGACTTTCAAGCCAGAGCCAGCTTCTTGCAGGTCCATGCTCTCCGATGTTTGAATGGCAGACATGCTGACAGTAACACAGCAGAGGGCTTACCGGCGTGGACACCATTGTCAGACTTTCTGGGACAACATCTTGTATTTGCCTCTTATTAGCTATGTGACCTGGGCCAGTTGTTTCACATCTATGTGCCACAATCTCCCCCATATGAAACAGAAATATGTTAATACCAGATTCATAGAATTCTGAGTCTTAGGTGGGTCATCATTTGTATAGTTGCTAAATGAGTATACTTGTTAAATAAATGGACGTTTTTCCCCATTGGTTTGTCTCATCTTAAAACACAAGCAGAAGAGAACAAATATAATAATCAATATCCATTCAACTGTTTTGTCTTACTTAAGTGGAATATCTGTTTGGCTTGACCCTGCTGGACAGTACACAATTACTTTGTCATTTGTGAAGGATTTGCAAAAAAATAAAATAAAATCACTGCCTATTACTAGATATTTTATCAGGAAATAAAAATTATATCTGGAAGCAGATTTCTGTTGGAAATTTAGTATCACACAGAGCCATTATTGTGCAGATATTTATAGCAACATTCTAAAACTGGAAGCAACCCAAATTCCATCATTTAGAGAATGCAAAAGAAAATTGTAGTACTACTTAGAATAACTGAATGATACCACTCAGCAAGGGAAAGAAGCAATTTATTTATATGAGCAACATGTAAGATTGGGGGTGAATTTCAAAAGAAGTAAACTAAGTAAAAGCTGCCCAGACTCGGGCCCCATATGCTGCAATTCCATTTACATATTACATTCTACAAAGCATAAAGGCATGGGACAAATTAGTAGTTGCTGGGGACTACAAATGGGGGGGAGGAATTCAGTGCAAGGAGATGAGGAAATTTTTGAAGGTGAGAGAAAGTTTCTATATCTTGATCATCATCATGATTTAAATACTTTTCAAAACTCATCAAATTAGTGATTTAAAAGGGTTTTATTTTATATAAATTATAAGTAATAAATCATACTTATAAAAAGTTCAATACTTGCTTTATATTATCTCAGCCTCTAAGTTTAGATCATCAGAAATGTGTTTTTTAAATATCTGCCAAAGTATCTCCCCTTTTCAGATGCTGTGTGGTTTTTTTAGCAACAGCATCTCTGCAAGGTTCTAGAAACATTTTTCTCCCCAAAGGAAGATTTATCTGTCTGTCTGTCTGTCTGAGGGTCAGGATGATAGAGAAACAGGGAGACACAGAAAAAGAGAGTTCTTCCATCCACTGACTCGCTCCCCCAGGCCACAACAGCTAGGGCTGGGCCAAGCCAAAACCAGAAGCCAGAACTCCAGCCAGGTCTCCCAGGTGGGTGGCAGGGCCTCATGTCCCTCGACCATCATCTGATGCCTTCCTAGGCACATTAGCAGAAAGCTGGATTGGAAGCAAGTAGCAGGGACTCTAAACAGCATCCTCCTCCAAAATGGGATGCAGTCCTATCGAGTGGAGTCTTAACCTGCTATCCACAGTGCCCATCCCTAACACTCTCTCTTGTCTCTTTCTTCCTCCTTCTTCCTGTGGAGCCTCAGAATTGAAGTATCTACGGTTGGAGCCTAGGAATCTATGCTCCAGGAAGCTCTATAGGTGAGGGCAAAGTTTTGAAAGCCCTAGTGGTTTGTAAGAAAATAAAGTATGATATTTTCCCCAGCGATAAACATATACTTCACTCATAAGGAAGTACTTCAAAAAGTTCATGGAAAACAGTATAAAATATGTATTTATTTTGGTTCAAAAATATTTGATAACCAAAAATGAACATGTGGCACAGTGGATTTAGCCACAACTTGGGACACACGCATAACATATCCAGTTGGAGTCCTGGCTACCTTACTTTTTGATCCGTCTTCCTGGTAATACACCTGGGAAAGCAGCAGATGATGGCCCAAGTACCTGGATTCCTGCCATCCACATGGGGCACCTGGATCAAGTTCTAAACCCATGGATCCTGCCTCACCTGACCCAGCTGTTTCAGGCATTAGGAGAGTAAACCAACAGGTGGAAGTCTCTCTCCCTCTCTCCCTCTCTCCCTCTCTCCCTCTTCCTCTCTCCCTCTCTCTCTCCCTCTTCCTCTCTCCTGTCATTCAGCTTTCAAATAAATAAATCTTTATTAAAAATTCCATCCCACAAATTATTTGAGGTATCCTTGGACTAAATTAAATTTGCTATTTTAATTCCCCCATTCTTGTATACATGATAACTTTGTGGCTATTGCACTGTACCATTATCCTCCCATATTATAGTTACTGCTTAGACAAAAGAAGTTGAAATGTTAACCTGTGCTGTGTTACCAGTGCATCAATAACACATTAGTTCACAGTGAAGTTCCAAATTCTCTGCTTAATGGTTAAGAAAGTTATCTTCTGACCTCAGATGGATGCGGCCTCAAGACTTTACAAATATTAAAATACAAAAAAAATGAGATTTTAATTGATCTTAGGTTTGTGAACATGAATGTATCTTTTAATTCCATTATCTAAGATAAAATGAAACAGTTACCAATTCTGCAGAAGTGGGTAAAGATGTACAGATAATATAATACTTTGTGTTAGGAAATCAAAGGCATCAGCCTAACGGATACCCTCACCCACGTGGAGCCCAGCTTCCACAGAACACTGGCCAAGCTTTGCCTGAGCCTTGCAAAGGGGCCTGTGCTCCCCCTCAGACTCAGAGAATGCATCGGATCACTGCATGCTGCCCGTCTACTGGTGGATTCCGGAGGCAAACAAACTCCACAAACAGTGAAAATGTGTATGGAATGCGAATGTTTATTGGCTATGATTTACCTTCTAGAAATTAGCCCTTATTCTGCCTTATTAGACCAACTGATAGCATTCACAGAAATGAACTTGTTCACTCATTAAATCCTTCATTTATTCAGGCAGCTCAGTGAATGACAAAGAGCATGAGCCTAGAGTTAGACAGAAATAGATTTAATCTCGGCTGTGCTATGTGATTTGGGACAATATCCTTATTCTCCTCCGGAATGTTTCCTTGCCTGTGATAGGCCTGGCAGTAACCTTGCCAGCATGATCATTGTGAAAATTAACCGAGATGATGGTAACTGGCAATGATGTTAACTATTTTGTTCTTTATTATTTAATAAGCATATCTTAGGAGGTTCAACTGCATCAGGCACTGTATTACCTAGGAAAAAGGAGGACACACAATTAAAATAAGACATGATGTTCTTCTTGGGGAGTGCCATTGTTCTCACAGAGGATGCTAAGACTCCTCCAGGGATTTTAAAATCTGGTGGGGTTATTATTGGCTGTTACCTGGACTAGCAGTGCTGCTATTTCATGCTTGGGGATTAGAAAGGTTCCAAAATGTATGGGAGAGCCTGAGTAATGACCACAAAAAAAAATCACCTAGTCTAAAATTTCAGTAGCACCTTGATTGAGAAACAGTGTAGTAGAAGCTCACAGATAAATCAACTATTATAAGATAAGGAAAACAAAATAAATGCTATAATAGATGCAGTCAGAACATGATCAGTATCATTACCATCATCATAATAAAGTGATTCTCTTTTGCAAGATAATTTACATCATTTCATTTAATTCTTTGCAACAAACCATCAGGGAGGCTATCATGTATCAGTGCTTGCAAATTTTATTATGTGTAAGAATCAAATGGAGATCTTATTAAAGGGATGATTCTGATTCAGGAAGTTCATTGAAAATAACTCATCAGCCAACCCCACTGAGCAGCATGGCACGTAAAGTTGTGGAGAATCAGTTGATGCTCTGCCCAAACTCCCATGAGGCACCTGCTTCCATTTTTCTGTTTGAGATTTACTGCCAGCATTTGTACGTATGACTCTCTTGGGAAGACACGAAGGCTACTGGAACCACTCTGCTGAAACACATATAAAGCTGGAAGGGTCTGGAAGTTCCGGTCTCTCTGAAGTGAACTTGAGTTCATGAATGAGTGGTCTGAGAGGTGAAAGCCTCATTTCTTTGTCAAGCCAGGACAGAGTATGAGGCATAGCTCCTAGCGGGAGGTGCCCTGCAGGACTGAGCCGTGGCCTCCTTCTTCTGGATGTTGGCTAAAATCACACCCTTACGTGCTCTTCCCTCCTCTGTCCCGAGTCATTTCTCATCACTCCCTTCACCGTTTCTTGTGGGAGCATTTCCTCAATAAATCATTTGCCCGTGAAACTTTATCTCAGATTCTGCTCCTGGAGAGTCCAGCCCTGAGCTATCCCCCATTGCTCTCCTTTCCTCCACTCACACATGTTTCTGGCTCGCCCTCCAAATTACATCTCAAATCCTCCCATTTATCATCAAATTCCATGCTGCACTCGGGTCAAAGATCCCCATCCTTTTCCTCGGACTTATGCAGCTGCCTTTTAACTACCCCAATCTGTTTTCTACATTTATCTGAGTGATCTTTTTAAAAGTAAATGATGTAATGTCATGGTCCGGCCACATTGGTTTTTCTTTTTTTTTTTTTTTTTCCTTTCATGCATATGTCACCTAAGAGACATTGCACTTGGCAGTGCTCTCTGACTGTACTGTTCTCTCAAATTTTTGCCTCATTCATCCCCGCTCAAATGTTACTTCTTCAAAGAAACCCACCCTGACTATCCAATGGCTGTACTAGTTTACATTCCCTGAAAAACGTAAATGTAGTAACAGAAAATTAGGATGAAAATCATTTAAATGCAAATAAGAAGATATTTCAAAAAAGTATGAAAAAATTTTAACGAGAGTTTTAAGAAGAAAGAGGTAAAAGAAATCACACACAAGGCTATTAAAGCATATGGGTTGAATAAATTAATTAGAACATAGTGAAAATTAAAGATTAAAGTTCATGTTACAAGAAATGTGTAATTGAAGACCCATAGTGCACTTTGACAGTCAGGGAGCTACTCATTTTAGAGTCTGCAGATGGCTGAACAACAAGTAAACAGCCCCTGAATTCAACCTCAGTGTCTTGATGGAGATGCAGAAGTGGGAATACCAAATGGACACTACCTCCCTCCCTTTCTGCCTTTCTTTCATTCATCCTTTTTTCCCTTCTTTCAACAAACTGTTATAAAACACGCAAACGAAGGGGAGGGGTCACAATGAAGGAGGGGTAGGGAGAGAGAGAGAAATGACCTTGACCAGATACTGAGATAGGCTTCTTTGAAGATGCTTACCCGGAGCTCTGAAAGAGGACTAGGAATTAGTAGCGCTATCTAATACTAACGCTACACAAGAACTAGAAATCACGTAGGAAAGCAATGTTTGGGGCAGATGCTGGGGTAAAGACCCTGAAAAGGGAAGGGACATGAAGTAACATGAGTTTCACCTTGAAATCTCGACTCTCGTTGTTGTAAACTAGTACAGCCATTGTGGAAGACAATATGGAGATTCCTCAGAAATATGAAAATAGATCTACCATTTGAGCCAGCCATCCCACTCCTGGGAATTTACCCAAACAAAATGAAATGAGCATGTGAAAGAGTTATCTGTACCCCCATGTTTATTGCAGCTCAATTCACAATAACTAAGATATGAAATCAACCCAGATGTCCATCAACTGCTGACTGGATAAAGAAAATGTGGCATATATACACTATGGAGTAGTACTCAGTCATAAAAAAGAATGAAATCCTGTCTTTTGAAACAAAATTGAGGCAATTGGAAATCATAAATTAGTGAAATAAGCCAGTCCTCAAAAGACAAATGCCATATTTTTTCCTGATCTGTGGTATCTATAGAGTATAAAAAATGTAATATGCATGAACAAAAGTGACATTTGAAATCTGATTATTGTTTACAGCCCTTGTCTCTACTGTTGAGGAACAGTGTTTTATTCTTCTTACTATTTGTTGAATTCTTTACTTAGTGGAGGATTAAGCTTGTGATTATAAAATAAACTCAAAGTATGTGATCGTGAAAATTAAAGAATAAGAAAGGATGTGTGGGAGCAAGGGTAAAGTAAGAAGTATCACTAAGCTCCTCAATCTGCATATATGAAATACATGAAATTTGTTTACCTTATATAAATTAAATTGAAAACATAAAATATGAATAATGTGATTCACATATAAACAAATAAATAATCAGCTTAAAAATAAGTAGTTTTCTTAAAGTCATTTTCTCCTAAAGGTTGGAGAAATCATATACATAATTTACATAATGTTGCTAAAATGTCATTCTATATTATACCTAGTATCCCTTTAGATATGATTGTAATTTGTTTTTTTCTCATTTAAATCTAGGCCTTATTTGAGTAGTCCAGTTTTAAATTGAATTTGGCCATATACTTCAGAAATAAATCAGAATTGTGCCCTTTTAAACATTTTTGTTTATTTTTATTTGAAAGAGAGACAGAAATAGACATCAGACAGATCTCCCACCCACTTGTTCATTGTTCAAATGCCCTCAACAGCCAGGAAGCCAGAACTGCATCTGGGTCTCCCACATGGATGACAGACCCAGTGACCAGAGACTTCCCTCCCAGGGGGACAGCAGCAGAAAGTTGGAACAGGAGGTGGAGCCGGCACTTGAATCCAGGCACTGCATTGTGCAATGCAGGTATCCCAGCTGATGTTCAAAAAGCTGTGGCCTCACACCAGCCCCAGCTCATGCCATTTTAAGCTCCAACCTAAAATTTTAAAGTGTTTAATGGAAAATTTATGAAGGTTTCAGATCATTCAAACTGGCAAAGTTTGGCATGTCATATCATCCATAATAAAATTTTGCTTATCATAAACTTATTAAGGAAGAAAGCTTTTGAAAAAAAGCTTGTTTTTCAGCTAGCACTTAATTTATAGGAAAAACCATCATAGTGATGCATAGGCTAATATAGAAAGGTGTGAAATGAAGAGCAAAAGAAAATTTCGCAAGAGACTTACAGATAAATAATTCCGTATGTGATAGAAAAGGTTAGATAAATTGGTGATAATGAGGAGGAAGCAAGCACATTTTTGGAAACCTAGGATATAACCTAGATCATGGATGAAAAGATGAACGATACAAGACAGATCAGGCTGAATGGTAGAAAACATTTTGTGATATTCATATATGGAAAGGTTTTGTGAAGCTAATTTTAAGTAAATGAGAAAGGGATGGCTGCTGAAAGCCTTGCCTCTCTGATAAAAAGTCATGAACTGGCCTTGAAATGAGATGTTTTCACTTCATTCAGAACTTATTCATGGGTCCATTTTTAGAGGATGATATAAAGACATTTTCGCTAGAACTATTTGATATGTAGGTTTCATTAAAAAAAATGCAAGACATGGTGAAGTTCACACTTTCAAAGACTTGCAATCATTTAGAAGGCAATACGTGAAGCATTTCATCCAGCCTATTGAAGTGACTTGAGATAGATAAAGTTAGCTTTGATATGTGAGCGTTGCCTCTACTATTTTCCATGATATGCTCTGAATTCCACCTTGGGCATTTCAAGTAGAAATTCATTTTCAATAATTTTCTTCTCTTTGGGGGCACATATATTATTCAATATAATGTTAGAGACCTCATTATATTATCATTTTGTCCTCTCGCCTTCACTTTTTAAATGTTACATCCTTCTATTTAAATATGGAGTTTTCAAATAGTAATGGGCTGGCCATTCTTCTGATTGACATGTATAACTCCTCATTTTTGCTAGATCCAAAAAATGAGACAATTCTAACCAAGTGTGTCTGGTCAATGCATAGATAGACTTATTTCAATGAGGATGCTTGAAACTGAATTTCATTTTATCATCACTTGATTTTCCAAGGGCTACATCTCAGGTATATTAGCCCACCTCCAGAAAGTGGCATTCACTCTTTAGATACAATCCCCCTCAGATCACAATATGGAGAGAGGTTCTGTACTGTGTCTTGAGACACATGAGCTCACAGCATATGCTTTTTCTAAATGGGGGCTTTTCATTGATTTTCTTAGGACTGCTGCATTGTATAAATTCTAACAATATGACTGTCCCAGTGTTTATCCGTGCATATAAAATACATGAAATTTGTATACCTTAAGTAAAATTAAGAAAAAACCTGTAAGACACATCATGTTATATTATTCCTCCCTAGATTGTAAGTTCCACCAGGGCCATGATCTTTGCCACTTTTCTTTACTGATGTGTATCATGTACCTAGAATGGAGCTTCATACCTCCTGAGATATACTCACAGTGTGTATGCGTATGGAGAGAGAATAAATAAATCATTTAACTAGCAGACTTGCTAATCCAAGGCATAAATATGTTCAGTTAACTTTCTGTTTTTTCTTTTCTCTCCTACCTATTTGACTTTTCACATGTTATTATTTTTCATCACCAGTACCCTGTTGTGCAATTCTTTAAAAGTACTTTGAGTAAGACTGGAACATTGAATTAACTCTTCTTATTTTCCTTCTATTTGAAACAAGAGGAAGAAGAAGCTGGTAGCACTTGCGAGCCCATGATGTGCCTGGCATAGTGTTAGACATGCTAAGATACATGATCTCATTACACAGGCAGACTGAGAATTGGTGTAATACAACCTGACTGTGGCCACCCTTTATCTTCATAAAGATGCTATCAGCTCCTTGGACAGCTGCAAACAAGATTGCTCCAGGATAACTGCGAATCTATTTAAGGATCCAGACTAACTGGAAAGATGAAAGGGACCAGCCAGACCCTGATTAGTAATGCATAGAGTATCTGTTACCACTGCTGCTGCTACACTCCTTTTCTCATATGAAGCATAGCCAGGTTTGCTTCTATAGCATTTCTCAGGGCCTGGGAGCCTAACCTTCTAGTATGCTGAGTGGAATTCGTAGACCTGCTTCTGAAGAAAAGTATGCTCCTTTCAGAGTTTAGCCAGATTTTCATAGCCCAGGACCACTACGGATTAGACTTCCATTTGTAGAGAAAACACTGTGGATAATCCAAGGTTTGCAGCCAAACACATATGGAATTGAATCCTGACTCTATAACCTGGTAGCCAAACTTAGATTACTGAGCCTTAGTATCTATAAATAAACAAAACTATTTCAATACTATTGCAAGAATTAGACAAATCACAGGCAGTCCTTTTGAATGGATTTCATACTCACATAAGGGTATGAAAATGGCCAGCAGTGGGTACTGATAGGAAATGGTAGTATTGCACTTTAAATTTATATTTCTCACTCTAGCATTTCCATGGAATAAAGGGTTTTCAATAGTGACCTAAATTCACAGTCCTTCCTCTGGCAAGACCCATCTCCCACTGACTTCTTCCAATATCATTTATCCTTCCTGTAGTGGAAATTGCTCACAAACATTCACCAGAAAGCCTGTGTTATGTATGAGTTTTACTCTTGATTCACCCTATGACCATGGGCAAGTCAGTTCAAGTTTCTGAGCTTCATTTTCCTTCTTACCACAGTGATTATGGAGTTAGATTAAGGATTAAATAAGAGGGGCTGATGTTGTGGCGTAGCAGGTAAGGCCGTCACCTGTAGTGCGGGCATCCAAAGCCTGTTCGCGTCCCAGCTGCTCCACTTCTGATCCAGCTCTCAGCTATGGCCTAGGAAAGCAGTAAAAATGGCCTAAGTTCTTGGGTCCCTGCACCTGCGTGGGAGACCCAGAGGAAGCTCCTGGCTCCTGGCTCCGGATAGGCCCGGCTTCAGCCATTGTGGCCATTTGGGGAGTGAACCAAAGGATGGAAGACCTCTCTTTCTCTTTCTCTCTCTCTCTCTTTGCTTTTACTTCTCTGTAATTCTGCCTTTCAAATTAATAAATAAATAAATCTTTTTTTTAAAAAAGTCAAAAAAAGGATTAAATAAGGGCTTGCTTTTGCTCTTTTGCTCCCTCTCTCCCTCTACCTGCTTCCCTTCCCCTCTCTCCCTCTATGTTAATACGATAAACAAACATTAAAAATGAAAAAAAAAAAGATTAAGAGAACAAATGGAAGACATTACAAATTTTTAAATGCTTTACCTGTTGTCTCAGTTATTTATGGCTTTGTAGCAAACCTTAGAAAGTTAGTGAATTGCGACAACACTGATTTATTATTTCACATAACTTCAAAGTCTGGACTGGAATCAATGAAATGGTTCTTCTGATTGCAATTGCTCCTTCCCTTATCTGTGTGATGCCATAGCTGACCTGGCCACAGTAGCTGGGGCCTAGCTGGGCATCTACCACTTGTGATCGCTGGCCCTGTTTTCAGACCTTTTGACATAGTGGCACAGGGAGCCAAGAGAACATTTTCCTTTTTTTTTTTTTTTTTAATTTTTTTTTTGACAGGCAGAGTGGACAGTGAGAGTGAGAGAGACAGAGAGAAAGATCTTCCTTTGCTGTTGGTTCACCCTCCAATGGCCGCCGTGGCTGGCGCGCTGCAGCCTGTGCATCGTGCTGATCTGAAGCCAGGAACCAGGTGCTTATCCTGGTCTCTCATGGGGTGCAGGGCCCAAGGACTTGGGCCATCCTCCGCTGCACTCCCTGGCCATAGCAGAGAGCTGGCCTGGAAGAGGGGCAACCGGGACAGAATCCGGCACCCCGACCGGAACTAGAACCCGGTGTGCCGGCGCCACAGGCAGAGGATTAGCCTAGTGAGCCACGGCGCCGGCCAAGAGAGCATTTTCCAAGAGGACAGCCCTCAAACCTCTGATTGCATCACACTTGTTACGTTCCATTTGCTGAAACTTTAGAGGGAAGGGCTAATCCACTGTCTGTGTGTGAGGTGACTACACCAGGATACGAACACTGGGAGGTGCCGCTTTGGGGGTCACCAGTGTAGCCGTCTTCCACTTCTATGTAAGCAGTCACTGCCCCTTTCCATTCCTGATAGTTTTTTTAAAGATTGATTTACTTATTTGAAAGGCAGAGTTACAGAGGGAGAAAGAGACTTCTTCTATCTGCTGGTTCACTCCCCAAATGGCTGCAGTTGGACCAATTCAAAGCCAGGAGCCAGGAGCCAAGAGCTTCTTCTGGATCTCCCACATGGGTGCAGGGGCACAAGCACTTGGTCCATCTCTCCATTGGTTTCCCAGGCCATAGCAGAGAGCTGGATCGGAAGTGGAGCAGCGGGACTCAAATTGGTGCCGATACAGAATGCTGGCGCTGCAGGCAACAGTATACCCACTGTGCCACAGCCTCATTTTCTGTTACTTTCCATTCCACACATTTTGGCATTTGTTTTGCATGCATTGCCTTCTGGGTTCATGTGTATGTATCTTCTTGTTCAAGGAGATTCTTGGTTTTTGGAGGCAGTGATTATGTTCTCACAAGTCTAGTTCTTATAGTATGTTGGAATATAGGTTTTAGGGGCTTTGCAGACTGAGCTAACATCTTTCCCAAGTCTGCTACTCAACAGTTCAGTGATCCTGGCCAAGAGACTTTACCTCTCTCAGCCTCAATTCCCTCACTTGAAAGAGAGTTCTAGGGTCTAGACTGTGGCATTTTAGGTTAATCCACTGCCTGCAGCACCAGCATTCCATGTGGGTGCCAGTTCTAGTCCCAGCTGCTCCTCTTCCTATCCAGCTCTCTGCTATGGCCTTGGAAAGCAGTAGAGGATAGCTCAAGTCCTTGGGCCCCTGCACCCATGTAGGAGACCAGAGGAAGCTCTTGGCTTGGATCAGCACAGCTCCAGCCATTGTGGCCATTTGGGGAGTGAACCAGTGGATGGAAGACCTTTCTCTCTTCTGTCTCTCCCTCTCACTGTCTGCAACTCTACTTCTCAAAAAAAAAAAAAAAAAAAAGTGGGTTCTAGCAACACATCATTGTTACAAAACAGAAGTTAGTTAAATCAGAGGAAAAGATGAGGGCCTAATCCAAAATAAATATTTAATGTCAGCATGGTAATTTTTTATAAATGGAAAGATAGCCTGGTACACTTTGTTTAATTTCTGTCTGATTTCTCATCCTTGGCCCCATCCCAATGACTCATGAAGGGATAATTTTTGGAAAAATTGATATACTGATATTTTTCAGTCTCAAAAATGTTGAGGAGCATTTATAGATAAAATATAATCAATTCTATTTTCTAACACTGCATTCTGGCAAGCTAGCTAAAGCCTTGATATTTTTGCAAATCGGGTTTCCATCCTTAAAGCAAGAGACTATTTTGATGATATCTCTAACCTTTTTGAGTTTTGGCAGCCTTCCTCGGTAGTTTGAGTTAAATACATATTAAAAGAGTTATGCTAAGAATCTCAGGAACATCAACATGTTTGCAGAAAAATGGAATTAAAAGATAAGTTTATTTTGGTGCAAAAATTGGAGTCTATGCATAGTTTTTCATAATATGCATTTTCAATAAGCTTTCTGAAGTACCTCATATTATACTTGAGAAGCTAAATACATTTATTGAACTTCTTTGTAGATTTTACTTGCCTGTTAAGTCCCATGATACAAAGTGGACAAGAATAGGTTGAGATTGTTTACCTGTGAGATTTTTTAATGTGTACATGGGAGTCTAAAGGAACTCTCTGAATTACATTCAAGTGATCCCTGCCACTGTCCTACCCTGTAGAATTTAGCAGAATGCCTTTCATGCTAGGGGCATAGGTGGCAGCATCGATAGCAATCAATTTTCTACTCACATTCCCTCTCTTCCACCCAATGAATTTTAGTGCCTTGTGGGCAGCAACAGCTGTACCCTGGAATTCACTCCCCTACTCTGCTCTTCAAACCCAAAAGCAAAAGTCCACTGAAAAAGGAAAATACTTTCCTTTGGGAAAATATTGGAGGATTAGACCACAAAAAATGTGACTTTACTACAGGTCAAGATAATCATGAAGTTGAAACATTGGATGTAGTTTTTATAAACTCTTTTATAAACTCTTTTTATAAACTCTATATTAACACTTTTTTTTGTTTTTTAAAAATCACTCCTTATGTATTTGAAAATCTTAAAAGTGTTACTTTGCTTTTTTAAGACGTGCTTTCCCAAAGAGAAAGAACTTTGGGACATGTGAATATTTGTCTGTAAGTGTCCAGACTGTCCATTCAGATGATTTATGTCCTTGTTTGGGATGGGTGATCGGGTGGGAAAGGATCTAGAAAACAAAGAGGGACAGTTTTCCTGGAAATGGAAGCATGAAAGATAAGAAAAATGATGAAACAGAAAGATTGCTTCTATTTTCTTACTGATGTAGGAAATATAGTTTAGGAGTATATTCAGATTGCCTAGGTCCATGTTTCTACAATAGCAGGAAATAAAATTGTACTAGTCAGAAAATTGTCTTTACCTCCCAAAATGTATTTCTTTACCTATTATTTCACTCTATATGGACAGAACCTGTGCTATTTCTTCCTTTATCAAGCATTTATTGAGTGTGGACACTCAATGGGTATACAAAGCCCGTAAATATATTAAAGCCTAGTGTAGCAGACAGAATACAAATGAACAAGTGCAAAAATAGTTGTAGATTTCCTTATGAATGTCTGGGCTTTGTAAGGGGAGGGAGTGTAAGAGAGTCTTCATAAAAAATATTTCTAACAGAGAAACCACTATGCAATTCAAGGGTAGTCATTCTAACCCCATGGTGACTTAGGGGTGGTTTTTGTTCAAAAAATGTAAAAAATAAAAGAGAAAAAAATCTAAGTTGACCAGTGATAAAACAACATGGTAATTTCCTGAAAATTACAGTCAAGATTTAGAATATTAAGGAAGAACATTAAAATTGCATTGGTATGCATTTATCCAACTCTATTTGAAATTCTATCAGTAAATGTTTGCTAACTTTGTGGAGGAAAAAATACATAAAGCCTAATGTGATGCATATTTATTCATTCAACAAATACTCCTGTGGCTTCTACTGTGTGCCAAACCACAGCAGTTATTGAAAATAAAATTTTAAGAAGGAAAACCCAGCCTCTGCCCTCCTGGAACTTGAGAAGAAACCAAATGTTTGCCTCCAGTCGCCTGCCGTCCCCATTACTAAATGAAATAGCACGGCCTGTAAGGGCTCTGTGCTTTATACGGTGTGCGAGCAGCTTTGTCAGCCTGCTGGGGAAGTTCTAATAATGTTAGGAAGCAAATTTGCATTTAATATCTGCTTAACTCAGGTCATATTGTTTTCTGTTTTGACTTTAAGAAGAAAATGTGAGTGTAATAACAATAAAATGGGCACAATTATTTCGAAGGGAGTGTTTATGCCAAGAAAATTACAGAGGCAGATTAAGATTTGCAAGGAGATGGCATTTTTTCTAGTAATTGCCCTCTGGGTGCCGGTACAGCAGGTTTGATTCAGGGCTGGCCGCTGTGTGCGCTTTGCTTTGCTTTCAAATAGGCAATGCTGGTTTATCTGCTGTTCTGTGGCTCCGTAGGCACTACCATAGCAACACTCGGGGCGCCATCCCACCCTGCCATCAGCATTCAAGGGGAGGCTGCTGGTGCCTGCACAGGACTGCTCTTACATCTGGGTAGCAAGCAGCTCCCAGTTCATCAAATGGACACTTTTTTAAAAAATGGTTTCCTGGGGAGGAAAAATAGACATTTGGAGAGACGGTTATATTTTTTAGCCTACAGAGCAAGTTCAATTGCTTTATCATAGAAGCAACTCCAGGTTTGGTGGGCCCTACAGCTTATACAGTTTGAAGGGAACATGTCACTCAAAAAAAAACAAAAAAAGATCACAAAATAAATTCAGGATTAGTTTTTTTAAATGAATACTGAATTCAGAAGAGAAAGGAAATCGCATCACATTACAAATGAGATCACATCACCCACTAGAGGGAACACAAAATTCAGAAAGATAAAGCCTTATATTGTTTCAATTACTTGTGATATATAATTCATAATAGTTTTTCCCTATAATCTCTCTTGTTTACAAGTCTTGATGACTTCTTTACAAAGGACTACCTAAGATTATTTCTAGAAAGAAACCAAAAACATAACTAAATCTTTCCCCAGGCACAGCGCTCAAAAATCATGTGTTTTTTTTTTTTTTTAAATCACTGTCAGTCTGAAATAGTTCTTTCAGCTTCCCAGCTCATTGTTAGTTGTGACATGAAAATTTTTAGGATTGTTGCAAAATTTGGGGAATCTTATTGCGTTCATTTCCTGTGTACACTGTCAGACTTGAAAGAAAATCCCACTGACTGGCTTCTGACTGCAAACATTCAAAACCCTGTTTCTCCACCCCTCTTCCACCGAGTTCCAGGGCCTGGCGCGCTGAACACATTCCTATCACAGCTCAGCATCCAGCCTTGCACCTTGTTGTCTGTCTGGAGGTTTGAAACATCAGCCCACTAAGGCGTCATGGTATTCCAGGCCTCCACAACTGTAACTCAACCATGTGTGGAAATGACTGGCAATCACCCAGAGTTTTCCTGCTAGACTTGTTTGGATATACCCGTGGCAGCTTGTGCTGATGCAGAAAACACCCACAGGCATGCCATTGCCACCGGAAGAGTGTGACAGACGGGGAAATCCATGTTGCAAGGCACAATCGTCTCAAATGATGACAATTTTCAATACTTTAACTTGGCCAAACAAGTGAGGGACCCTGGTGCTTGAATTGTGTTAGGTTCTCAGGGAATCAGCCTCTGCACACACCAATCTCCCCTAGGCAACATGTGATCTGAAAGAGCCCTAGTGTTTGCTTAATATTCTTCTCTGGCACCCCACTTCCAATTCTTCATTTCCTTTAGCCTTGCTACTTCTTTTCAAGCCAAAAACTGAATGATCAAGAGGGAAGTAAGATTAAGTATCCAAAAAGATGTGTGCATGTTATTTGGATCCTCACCAATGCTCTATGTGCTCTCCAAAAATTATTTTGGAAGATAAGCTCATCTTACTTCTCCGATACTTCATCTATATTTTGTCTTTTTTTTATATTTTTGTAGGGAGCACATAACTGAATTGAGAGGTACCATCAGTACCAAACAGAATGAGTACCACTGACTTCGACAGATGTCGATCAAAGCATTCCTTCTCTAGCGTGTGGTGGTGAGGTTTCTTGGGGAGGTGCTGCCAACATGTGCTCAGCACTATCTCTAGAATGTTCAGTGAGACATCCTACAGCCTTATCACCACATTCACTGAACATGCACAAAGCAGCAAGCCCTCACTAAACTGTGCCAAATGGACTCAGATTATTTTATACTTTTTCCTACTTTTCCACCATAAAATTTGAGGGCAGAGAATGAGACACTGGTGGCACAATGATTGTTTCCTGCTGAACATTTTGGGAAAGAACCTTTATATTTTTAGGCTTGTATTTTGGCCACAGAAATCTGTAAGTGATTGTAGCATAGAGTAAAACTTACAAGAAAGATATGAAACAGTGTATTGTTATGTTTTGCTGTCAAGAGCCTTGATAACTGTTTTGTGGTACCAGGCATGAATGCTTTAGGCTGTGTTTTCTTTTGTATGTCATAATGGCATATTTTAAATGAACATCTCTGCAAGGCATATTTTTAAAATACTCTGCAATCAGTGGTTAATTATTAGAAAGCTGGCAGTGAGGAAAGTGAAAAATGAGATCCATTTCCCTAATTTCTGCCACAGGGCTTTTTTTTTTTTTTTTTTTTTTTTTTTGCTTCACCTTATTTTATTTGGTCAGATTTATTGAGATATACCTTACATAAATAGTTACATTTATTCATGAAAATTTGTGTACATTTCTATGAGTTTTGAAAAAGGGATAGAGTTGTATACTCATTCATAAACATTATGTATGATAGCTCTGTTCTCTAAAATTTCCACAACATCTGCAGCACAAGGCATGGGAAATTTCCGTCATGTCAAGTTTCCACTAACCCATGATTAAATGGGTTACACGTCAAAAGAATTGCAAGACAGTGTTAATATATATCAGCAGAAATGTGGAGCATAGAGTAGATTTTAACAATATTGGACCAGGGAGAACTTGCTGATGTAAGATCAACTACTAGCACATCCATTTCAGGTTTTATATTAGCTCATATAAGCTGGAAGATGTCTCTAACACCTCACTTGGTAAATTGACTAAAGTTTGGGCTGTTAGTGGCCTATCATCATTAAAAGTTAGATGCCTTGCTTTTACTGCTGTGATATAATGTGTAGAAGAGGACCCAATAGCTCAAGTAGATAGGAATGTGGGACTTGATTTATCTTGTGTGAACTATGCAACTCTCTCCCAAACTGTATTACACAAGAAGATCCAGAAGATTCTTTCTTCATTAAATTAATGAGAAATACATTAGTTGCGTAGTATCTACATTCTTTTTTTTTTCTTCTTCTCTTTTTTTTCAAAGGTCTTCCTTCCATTGGTTCACCCCCCAAATGGCTGCTATAGCTGGCACTGCACCAATCCAAAGCCAGGAGCCAGGTGCTTCTTCCTAGTCTCCCATGCAGGTGCTGGACTGTAAGAGGAGCAGCCAGGACTAGGACTGGCTCCCGTATGGGTACTGCAGGCGAAGGATTAACCAAGTGAGCCACGGTGCCGGCCCCATACATTCTTAAAAGCTCTTCTTTGCAGACCAGGCATGATTATAGGAAATGCCATGCTTGAGATGGTCTTCCTGATTTGAGGGATTGCAATTGGATCCAAGAGTATCAGAGGCCAGATAGCAGTACTGAACCACCAAAGACATGGTGTCCATACAAAGAAGCAGGGATCTACAGGCAGTTGACATGATTTCATCCACTGAGAACCTTGGCAATGATTACTTGATCATGGTACCTAAGGAAAGAAATAGATGGGAAGCTTTCTGCAGTGTTGCTTAATGTGGAGGGGAAAACCCTATGTGTGGTAGCCAAAACCATGATTGGAGTCTCCATTGTGTAAAGTCACAGCCACTCACCCCATTTCCAGACATATGTCTATTCATAGACTGAGAGATTTTTGATTGCCAGCAGTATACAATGTACCTAGTCCTCCAACCCTTCCCCAAATGTGCCTGCAAGCATTTACTAGAATGACATTTACTAGAGTGACCAGTGTACACTGGGGAAAAGGAAGTTCCCAGTACTTCACAGGATTAATAGACACTAGCTTTTCATTGATAACAATTTCTAATGACCCAAAGACCTGTGTGGACTAAGTGGAGATTATGGTTGACAGGTGACAGATGGATTCTGGTGGATCCTGTTGATCATGAATAACTCTGGTTGTTTTCTCAGTTCCTAACTATATAATTGGAGTGGGTATGTTAACAATTGGAAGAAATCTCGTCACCAACTCACTGATCCATGTGTTAAGGACCGTTATGGTAGGAGGGATAAGTTTAGTTCTCTAAGACTTCTACTGTATTCTAAGATTGTGAATTAGAAATAACACAGAAGCCTGGGATAATTCAGATGCTAAGATCACAAAAAAAGATGTGAAAGAAGCAGGAATGGTGATATCTAATATACTGCTGTTTAACTTAACAATTTGGCCTGGGCAGAAGAAGTCAGATGGACTTTTTAAATGTGGATGATTATAAATATAATCAAGGGATAACTCAGTTGCTGCCCCAGATACACAATCTTTAGTGAAATAAATCAACACAGGTCCCTGGAAGTTGGCTTGCAGCTATTGACCTAATTCCTTTTTCTGCCTACACTTTTCAAGGACCACTGGGGATTTTATCTGGAAGGGTCAGTGGTACACTTTCACCATGTTACTTTGGAGTTACATCAATTTGCCTTCATTCTGTACTAATAAAATTCACAGAAATTGTGATCCTCTTGCTATTCCACAAAATACCACACTGCTTGACTACACTGACAAATTTTGCTAATTGGGGCTGTTAACTAGTAAGAAGTAATGACTCAGACACCTTTACATGTAAGACATGATATGAGTACCTGCTAAGACATACAATAAGACTACAGGATGAAGGCTGGACCACAAATATTCAGGTACTCATTACTTCAGTGAAGTTTCTGGAAGTTCAGTGATATCATGTATGTTATGATATCCCTTCCAAAGTTAAGGTGAGTCCCATACCATTTACCACAATGAATAGGCACAATACTTGAGAAATCTTTTTGGACATTATAGGAAATATATACATCACAATTGAGTGTTCAAGCTAACAAAAAAAGATTAGATGACTAAGAATACAAACAACTTTGGGAATAAAGTTTTGACTCACTTTGCCAGGTGAATAACCTCAACTAATTGAAATTTGGTTGAGGATGAAGAAGATATGAAACAGGTGTTCTAATATGGATATTAGACCTTATATAGGTTACCACAGATTTTTTTTCTTTTTTTGTTTTTTAAAGACTTATTTATTTGAAAGAGTTACACAGGGAGAGGCAGATAGAGAGAGAGGTCTTCCATATAATGGTTCACTCCCCAATTAGCCACAATGGCCGGAGCTGCGCCAATCCGAAGCCAGGAGTCAGGAGCTTCTTCCAGTTCTCCCACGTGGGTACAGGGGCCCAAGCACTTGGGCCATCTTCTACTGCTTTCCCAAGTCATAGCAGAGAGCTGGATCAGAAGTGGAGCAGCCAGGTCTTGAATCAGCATCCATACGGGATGCCAGCACTTCAGGCCAGGGCATTAACCAGCTGTGCCACAGCGCCGGCCCCTACCATAGTTATAAATATGGTAACCTTCACTCTGCAACTGGACAGATACTGGTATTTTTGGGTTCCACAGAAAGTTGTTCGTGAAAGCTTTTTTTTTTTTTTTTTTTTTTTATCTTTTATTTAATGAATATAAATTTCCAAAGTACGACTCATGGGTTACAATGGCTTCCCCCCCAATACCGTCCCTCCCACCAACAACCCTCCCCTTTCCCACTCCCTCTCCCCTTCCATTCACATCAAGATTCATTTTCGATTATCTTAATATACAGAAGATCAGCTTAGTATACATTAAGTAAGGATTTCAACAGTTTGCTCCCACACAGAAACATAAAGTGAAAAATAATAGATGATTTTTTTTAAATGATGATGAAATCAGATCAGACCTATTGTCATGTTTAATCCCAGTGAGAGTCAAGTTGGGAATTGAAAATTTCTTTCTTTTTTTTTTTTTTTTTTTTTTACAGAAGATCAGTTTAGTGTACATTAAGTAAAGATTTCAGTCGTTTGCACCCCCATAGAAACACAAAGTGAAATATACTGTTTGAGTACTCGTTATAGCATTAAGCCTCAGTGTACAGCACGTTAAGGACCGAGATCCTACATGAGGAGTAAGTGCACAGTGACTCCTGTTGTTGACTTTACCAATTGACACTCCTGTTTATGGCATCAGTAATCTCCCTATGCACCAGTCATGAGTTTCCAAGGCTATGGAAGACCCTTGAGTTCTCCGACTCTTATCTTGTTTAGACATGGTCATAGTCAAAGTGGAGGTTCTCTCCTCCCTTCAGAGAAAGGCACCTCCCTCTTTGAAGACCTGTTCTTTCCACTGGGATCTCACTCACAGAGATCTTTTTGCCAGAGTGTCTTGGCTTTCCATGCCTGAAATACTCTCATGGGCTTTTCAGCCAGATCCGAGTGCCTTTAGGGCTGATTCTGAGGCCAGAGTGCTATTTAGGACATCTGCCATTCTATGAGTCTGCTGAGTATCTCACTTCCCATGTTGGATCACTCTCCCCTTTATTTATTCTATCGGTTGGTGTTAGCAGATACTAGACTTGTTTATGTGCTCCCTTTGACTCTTAGTCCTTTCATTATGATCAATTGTGAACTGAAATTGATCACTTGGAGTAGTGAGATGGCATTGGCACATGCCACCTTGATGGGATTGAATTGGAATCCCCTGGTATGCTTCCAACTCTACCAATTGGGGCAAGTCAGCACGAGCATGTCCCAAATTATACATCTCTTCCCTCTCTTATTCCCACTCTTATGTTTAACAGGGATCACATTTCAGTTAATTTTCAACACTTAAGAATAACTGTGTGATAATTACAGAATTAAACCAGTCATATTAAGTAGAACAGACAAAAAAAAATACTAAGAGGGATAATGTATTAAGTTGTCCATTAGCAGTCAGAGCTATGCTGATCAAGTCACCATTTCTCATAGTGTCCATTTCACTTCAGGAGGTTTCCTTTTTGGTGTTGAGTCAGTTGTCACCGATCAGGGAGAACATATGGTATTTGTCCCTTTGGGATTGGCTTATTTCACTCAGCATGATGTGTTCCAGATTCCTCCATTTTGTTGCAAATGACTGGATTTCGTTGTTTCTTACTGCGGTATAGTACTCTAAAGAATACATATCCCATAATTTCTTTATCCAGTCTACCGTTGATGGGCATTTAGGTTGGTTCCAGGTCTTGGCTATTGTGAATTGTGCTGCAATAAACATTAGGGTGCAGACCGCTTTTTTGCTTATCAATTTAAACTCCTTTGGGTAAATTCCAAGGAGTGGGATGGCTGGGTCGAATGGTAGGGTTATATTCAGGTTTCTGAGGAATCTCCAGACTGATTTCCATAGTGGCTTGACCAGTTTGCATTCCCACCAACAGTGGGTTAGTGTCCCTTTTTCCCCACATCCTCGCCAGCATCTGTTGTTGGTAGATTTCTGTATGTGAGCCATTCTAACCGGGGTGAGGTGAAACCTCATTGTGGTTTTGATTTGCATTTCCCTGATTGCTAGTGACCTTGAACATTTTTTCATGTGCCTGTTGGCCATTTGGATTTCCTCTTTTGAAAAATGTCTATTGAAGTCCTTGGCCCATCTCTTAAGTGGGTTGTTGGTTTTGTTTTTGTGGAGTTTCTTGATCTCTTTGTAGATTCTGGTTATTAACCCTTTATCTGTTGCATAGTTTGCAAATATTTTTTCCCATTCTGTCGGTTGTCTCTTCACTCTCCTGACTGTTTCTTTTGCAGTACAGAAACTTCTCAATTTGATGCAATCCCAATAGTTGATTTTGGCTTTGACTGCCTGTGCCTCCCGGGTCTTTTCCAGAAATTCTTTGCCTGTGCCAATATCTTGAAGGGTTTCTCCAATGTTCTCTAATAACTTAATGGTGTCAGGACGAAGATTTAGGTCTTTAATCCACGTTGAGTGGATTTTTGTGTAAGGTGTAAGGTAGGGGTCTTGCTTCATGATTCTGCACGTGGAAATCCAGTTTTCCCAGCACCATTTATTGAATAGACTGTCCTTGCTCCAGGAATTGGTTTTAGATCCTTGATCAAATATAAGTTGGCTGTAGATGTTTGGGTTGATTTCTGGTGTTTCAATTCTGTTCCATTGGTCTATCCATCTGTTTCTGTACCAGTACCATGCTGTTTTGATTACAACTGCCCTGTAGTATGTCCTGAAGTCTGGTATTGTGATGCCTCCGGCTTTGTTTTTGTTGTACAAGATTGCTTTAGCTATTCGAGGTCTCTTGTGCCTCCATATGAATTTCAGCATCATTTTTTCTAGATCTGCGAAGAATGTCTTTGGTATCTTGATTGGGATTGCATTGAATCTATAAATTGCTTTTGGGAGAATGGACATTTTGATGATGTTGATTCTTCCAATCCATGAGCATGGAAGATTTTTCCATTTTTTGGTATCCTCTTCTATTTCTTTCTTTAAGGTTTTGTAATTTTCATCGTAGAGATCTTTAACGTCCTTGGTTAAGTTTATTCCAAGGTATTTGATTGTTTTTGTAGCTATTGTGAATGGGATTGACCTTAGCAGCTCTTTCTCAGTCATGGCATTGCTTGTGTATACAAAGGCTGTTGATTTTTGTGCATTGATTTTATATCCTGCCATTTTGCCAAACTCCTCTATGAGTTCCAATAGTCTCTTAGTAGAGTTCTTTGGATCCTCTAAGTACAGAATCATATCGTCTGCAAAGAGGGATAGTTTGACTTCTTCCTTCTTGATTTGTATTCCTTTGATTTCTTTTTCTTGTCTAATGGCTCTGGCTAAAACTTCCAGAACTATGTTAAATAGCAGTGGTGAGAGTGGGCATCCCTGCCTGGTGCCAGATTTCAGTGGAAATGCTTCCAACTTTTCCCCATTCAATAGGATGCTGGCTGTGGGTTTTTTATAAATTGCTTTGATTATATTGAGGAATGTTCCTTCTATACCCAATTTGCTTAGAGTTTTCATCATGAAAGGGTGTTGAATTTTATCAAATGCTTTCTCTGCATCAATTGAGATAATCATATGGTTTTTCTTCTGCAGTCTGTTAATGTGGTGAATCACATTGATTGATTTGCGAATGTTGAACCATCCCTGCATACCAGGGATGAATCCCACTTGGTCTGGGTGGATGATTTTCCTGATGTGTTGTTGTATTCTATTGGCCAGAATTTTATTGAGGATTTTTGCGTCTATGTTCATCAGGGATATTGGTCTGTAATTTTCTTTCAGTGCTGCATCTTTCTCTGGCTTAGGGATTAAGGTGATGCTGGCTTCATAGAAAGAATTTGGGAGGATTCCCTCTTTTTCGATTGTTCTGAATAGTTTGAGAAGAAATGGGGTTAGTTCTTCTTTAAATGTCTGGTAGAATTCAGCGGTGAATCCATCTGGTCCTGGGCTTTTCTTTGTTGGGAGGGCCTTTATTACTGTTTCAATTTCTGTTTCAGTTATGGGTCTATTTAGGTTTTCGATGTCTTCATGGTTCAATTTAGGTAGGTTGCATGTGTCCAGGAATCTATCCATTTCTGATAGGTTTTCCTGTTTGCTGGCGTACAGGTCCTTGTAGTAATTTCTGATGATTCTTTTTATTTCTGTGGTGTCTGTTGTTACGTTTCCTTTTTCATCTCTGATTTTATTGATTTGGGTCTTTTCTCTTCTTTTTTTAGTTAGTTGGGCCAATGGGGTGTCAATTTTGTTTATTTTTTCAAAAAACCAGCTTCTCGCTTGGCTGATTTTTTGTAATGTTTTTTTGGATTCAATCCTATTAATTTCTTCTCTGGTTTTAATTATTTCTCTTCTCCTACTAGATTTGGGTTTGGTTTGCTGCAGTTTTTCTAGGTCCTTGAGGTGCGCTGAAAGCTCATTTATTTGGTACCTTTCCAATTTCTTGGTATAGGCACCTATTGCTATAAATTTGCCTCTCAATACTGCTTTTGCTGTATCCCATAAGTTTTGATATGTTGTGTTGTTGTCTTCATTTACTTCCAGAAAGTTTTTGATTTCTCTTTTGATTTCTTGAATGACCCAGTGTTCATTCAGGAGCATGTTGTTCAGTCTCCATGTGTTTGCATACTTTCTGGGGTTTCCTGAGTTGCTAATTTCCAGCTTCATCCCGCTGTGGTCTGAGAAGCTGCATGGTATGATTCTAATTCTTTTAAATTTGCTGAGACTTGCTTTATGGCCTAGTATGTGGTCAATCCTAGAGAAGGTTCCTGCGCTGCTGAGAAGAATGTGAAGTCTGTAGATGTAGGGTTGAAAGTTCTGTATATATCTGTTAGATCCATTTGGGCTATAGTGTCATTTAAATCTGCTGTTTCCTTGTTGATCTTCTGTCCGGATGATCTGTCTATTTCTGAGAGTGGAGTATTGAAGTCCCCCAGTACTATTGTATTGGAATCTAAATCTCCCTTTAAGTCCCTTAACATATCTTTTAAATAGACCGGTGCCCTGTAATTAGGTGCATATACATTTATAATAGTTACATCTTCCTGTTGAATTGAACCCTTAATCATTATATAGTGTCCCTCTTTGTTTCTCTTAACAGTTTTTGTATTAAAGTTTATTTTGTGTGATATTAATATGGCTACACCTGCTTTTTTTTGGTTTCTGTTGGCATGGAATATCTTTTTCCAACCTTTCACTTTCAGTCTGCATGCCTCTTTGTTAGAGAGATGTGTTTCTTGTAGGCAACAAATAGTTGGGTTGTGTTCTGTGAGCCAGTCAGCTAAACGGTGTCTTTTAACTGAAGAATTCAGACCATTAATGTTCAATGTGACTATTGATACGTAGTGACTTTGCCCTGCCATTTTCCCGGAAATATTTTCTAGTATATGCTTTGAGCTTCCCATGCTCTTTTACTGGTAGGTGTTCTTCCTTTCCCTTCTTTCATACTGATGGCCGTGTTTCTGTGTTTCTGAGTGTAGCACATCTTTAAGTATCTTTTGCAGGGCCGGACGAGTGGCCACAAAGTCTTTCAATTTCTGTTTGCTATGAAAGGTCTTTATTTCACCTTCATTCACAAATGAGAGCTTGGCAGGATATAATATTCTGGGCTGGCAATTTTTCTCTCTTAGCACCTGTGCTATGTCTCGCCATTCCCTCCTAGCTTGTAGGGTTTCTGATGAGAAGTCAGCTGTGAGTCTGATTGGGGATCCTCTGAGAGTAATCTGACGTTTCTCTCTTGCACATTTTAGGATCTTTTCTTTATGTTTCACTGTGGTAAGTTTAATTACCACGTGTCGTGGTGAGGATCTCTTTTGGTCAAGTTTATTGGGGGTTCTATGAGCTTCCTGTACTAGGATATCTCTGTCCTTCTCCAAACCTGGAAAGTTCTCTGCTAGTATCTCACTAAAAAGGCCTTCCAATCCTTTCTCTCTCTCCATGCCTTCAGGAACTCCTAGAACTCGAATGTTGGTTTTTTTGATAGTATCCTGTAGATTCCCAACAATATTTTTTAGGTTTCTAATTTCCTCTTCTTTTCTTTGGTTTGACTGTATGTTTTCCTGTGCTCTATCTTCTAAGTCCGATATTCTCTCTTCTGCTTCACCCATTCTGTTTTTAAGGCTTTCTAATGTGTTTGTCATTTGATCTATTGAGCTCTTCATTTCATTTTGATTTCTCTTCACTATAACACTTTCCTGTTCTACTAGTTTCTGAGTTTCATTTTGACTCTTCCTTAAAATTTCGTTTTCACGAGAGAGATTTTCAATCTTGTCCATTAAGGATTTCTGTAGTTCAAGGATTTGCTTTTGAAAACTTCTAAATGTTCTTATCATAAATTTTTTGAAATCCGTATGTTGCATTTCTTCTATCTCATCATCTTCATACTCTTGGCTTGGGGTGTTTTGCTTATTTGGAGGCATCATAGTGTCATCGTTGATCTTGCTCCCTCTATTTCTGTGTTTGTTACTCGGCATAGTTAATTCTTCTTGCGTCACTGTGCGTTTTTTTTTTTCTTTTTTTTTTTTTTTTTATTTATACTGTGTCCGAGTTAAGTGGACTGCCTGCTGTTGGAGGAGCCTTGGAGGCTTGGGATGGGTGCGGCCTGAGAGCTCTGCCTGGTTCTTCCAGGTTAAGGGTGTGCAATGGTGACACCCTCAGGTTATGCGTGGTAAATCTCTCTCTTTTTATTTATTTATTTATTTTATTTATTCAGGGGGTAAGTAACACCGCAGGGCAGGGCTGTGCAGAATTGATGGTATTTAGCTTCCAGTCTTTGGCTCCTCTGGACTCCCACTGGGTTGCCTAGGCTACTGAATTGTAGTGACTCAGTTCCTTAGCTCTCCCCCATTGATATGTAAATCCAGAGCACAGGCCTGCTCTTTGTCTCTTGGGAATTCTAGCCTTGCAGCCTTGTAACCTTTGCAAGGTTAGGGGGAAGAGAAACCCTGAAGCTTTTTTTTTTCCTTCTTTCTGGTAGTGAGTTTGCTGCACTTTCCGGCCCCCCTCTAGATTCTGACCCCCGTTTCCCCACCAATGTCTCGGGTTATTGAGCTCACCTCCCCTTCCAGCGCCGATGTGTGGAGCGTCCCAAGTCTCCCCGCTGTTGTCTGTGTGGCATGCACTCCCCTTGGAGCACTGGGGCTTCTGCGGCTGGGTCCCGCGACTTGGCTTCCGCGCGGTGGGCGACCTTGTTCTCCCAGTAGGTCCTCCGATTCACGATTCCCGTGCAATTTTTTCCTGGTTCTTTTTTCTGCGGCTACCGTAACTCCCCTTTTATTAAACTAAATTTTCCCGGACTATCGGTGCGCGCCCTCACTATTCCGCCATCTTGGCCTGCCACAGGGCTTTTAATACCTTTGAATTTTATGAGTGACAGGGGTGAGAGGAGCATCTTTGGTTATTCAGAGGTACTTGTTACAAAAAGTCACATTGCAGAAAGAGGAAAGTGAGTTGTACGTAGAATAAACCAGGACTCAAGGCTTCTGTGTTCAAGTCCGCAAGTTAGTACCTAAACCACACAGCTTTTCATACCCATAAATGTGGTGTGTATGTGTATATATGTATACATATATACACACACTATGTGTATATATGTATACATATGTATACATATATATACACACACCATATATATGCTATATTTATGGATATATAGTTATATATAGGGTATAATATATATTATCTATAGGGCATAATAAATTGGGAAATGTCAAATCATTTAAACTGGAAATATTATGAAAGGCAAGTGTAACAGAGTTAAGAATGTTGCTCATAACCCTATTTTTCTTTATCGTGTAGTTTGTTTAAACTGGAAAGGGCCAAGTTTCTGACCTAGTCAAGTGTGCATGAGAAAACTGACACCAGAGGAAATGAAATGACTTTTCCTGAACCTACAGTCTGTCAGGAATTAGCCCAGCACTCTTCTCACTGAAATATCCTTCTCTGTCGGTCCTGCAGTGATGAGGAGTTCTACAGGATAGGCCCCCGCCCATGCGTTAGGCTGAGCAGTATGTAGGAGTCCCTCATGAACTGCTGTCCTATTTTTCTAAATTTTTTTAAAGATTTATTTAATTTGAAAGGCAAGCTGCAGAGAGGCAGAGGCAGAGAGAGAGAGAGAGAGAGAGAGAGAGGTCTTCCATCCACTGGCTCACTCCCCAGCTGGCTGCAATGGTCAGAGCTGTTTCCCAGGCCACAGCAGAGGACTGGATCAGAAGTGGAGCAGCCAGAACTCGAACCGGTGCCCACATGGGATGCCTGCACTGCAGGCAGCGGCCCCACCCGCTACATCACAGTGCCAGCCTCAAACTGCTGTTTTAAACTCAGACCATATTCTCATTGGTTCACAGTAAAAGAAGATAGAAATGTCAACTCCAAAATATTGAGAAGAGTTTCATCATACATTATACAAAGCATCTGCATCTTTTTGTGCTATGTGTATTGATTTTCTATTGCTGCCATGGCAAACTATTGCAAATCGTAGCTTAAAAACAACACATTTATTATCCTAAGTTTTTATAGGTCACAAATTCAACATAGGTCATACTGACAAAAATTTAGGTGTCAGCAAGGCTGTTTTCTTTCTGGAAGTTTCAAGACACAGTCCATTCTCTTGTCTTTTCTAGCTTCTGTAAGTCACCTACATGGCTACGTCCACTCCCTGCTTTCCAGCCTTTTCCTCTGTCTTTTAAGCCACCAGCAGCTGCCAATCTTTATCTGTCTCTGACCCTCCTGACTCTCTCTCTCTTTTTTTTAAGATTTTATTTATTTTGAAAAGCAGACCAATACAGAGAGAGAGAGAGAGAGAGAGAGAGAGAGAGAAAGGTCTTCCATCTGTTGGTTCACTGCCCAAATGGTGGCAGTGGCTGGGGCTGCACCAGACTTAAGGCAAGAGCCTGGAACTCCATCCAGGAGTCCCACGTGGTTGGTAGAGGTCCAAGCATTTGTGCTATCTACTGTTGCTTTGCCAGGTGCATTAGCAGGAAGCTGGCTCAGAAGAGCAGTAGCCAAGGCTTGAAGTGACCCTGCGATACGGGGTGTTGGTCTAGCACATAGAAGCTTAACCTGCTGCTCCCCAAGGTTGACATCTATCCAAATAGGCAATCCTGGATAATCTGTTCAACTCAAAATCCCTCCCTCAGTCATACGTGCAAAGTCCGTGTTGTTGCGTAAGGCAGCACATTCCCAATCCCAGAAGTTAGACTGTAGACATCTTTTGTGGGAGTGGGAGTGCTGCTCTGCCACATTTCCCCCCAGAACCCAACATCAGGATTTCAGCATGCTCCTCACTATAATTTGCTTTATTTTTAACTTTGTTTGGGTTAATCATGGCTAGAATAAGAACCTATATTTTCAGATCTTTGCCTAAAATAAATCTTTATACTTTCTGGTATTTAAAAAAATGTATTTATCTCCTTTGCCTTCCACTTTACATATCCTATATTTGGTTAGTTTTTTTTTTTCCTAGAAAAAAATGAGAAAAAACTTAAAGGAAATGAAATCACGTGATAGTATTCAGGTTGTATGAATTCTTTTGCTTCTTTAAAGGATGAGAGAGAGAAAAATGTTGCCCACCCCAACCCATTGATTCTCTATAGATTGTATATGGTTTCTAGGGCTACTATAACAAAGTACAATAGACTTGGTGGCAGTAGATAATGAGAATTTCTTCTCCAAGGCTTCTGTAGAATATCCTTTCAGAATACTTTTGAATATTCTCACACAACATTTTATTCTGCAGAATAATTTTCTAGAGAAAACTCTCTCAGAACTTCTGGAGGTCAGCGTTTGAAATCAAGGTGGAGGCAGGGCTTTGCACTGAGAGTGCTCTAAGGAAGAACACTTCCCCCTCTCCCAGTTCTGGAGGCTCCAGGCGTTCCTTGGCTTTTGGCTTCCTAGCTGCAATCTCATTGCCATCTTTCCATCACCAACTCCAGGTCTCTTGTATTCTTTCCTGTCTCTTCTAATTTTGGTGCATTGAGTTTAGGATCTAGCCTCCTCCTCACCTCTATCTTTACTTTCCTTACATCTTTAAAAACTATATTTCTGAACAGGGGCACATTCTGACATTTCAAGGGGCATGAAATTTGGGGGACACCATTCAACTCCAATATAAAAATGTATAAAGGAATTATTTTATAATCAAATTCCTACTTCATTTTTTTACCTTTTCTTGCTTATAAAAATAAATAATTAGCCACTTTATTCTTTAACACTGTAGATATTTTTCCTCTTATTATTGATCCTATGTCTGTTCCTAGGAATTCTCTTAATGTTAAGTAGTAATAAAACAAAGATAATAATGATTCTCATTGAATATTTTTACTGTCTTCTTAATAGTTTGTAATATTCAATCCCCACAACAATTCTATCAGATAGTTTTATTATTCCTATTATACACATTAAAAACTGAGTTTTAGGAACTCTCAGTAACATGGCCAACAGTACATAAGCTAGAGGTCAGACTCAGATCTCAGTAATAAAGAATCTGTCTTCTGATTTCTCATTGTTCTTAAAACATGGTCCATTCACTCCCAATCTGTCCCCACCCACACCCACACCACCTGCCCTGCCCCCTGCACAGATCCATTCTCCTGCGATTCTCATTGTTGAGTCACCTCCACACTTCTGCCCTAGCAACTGACAACTAAAGCACAGCCATCAAGCTCTTTGCAAACACACCATAGCAATAACAGCAACAACCACAACTTCTAAACTTTTAAGACTAGTGATAAAAAGAGAAAAACCAACTAACAAATAAGACATCTGTAGGCAGTGCTATTGGATTTGGGAACCACAGGAAGCAGATGGAAAATGCTAAAGCATTTCTAGAGTCATTGAAAATGTGTCCTCTATTAAATTGGAAAGTTTTAAGATTCTGGTCTTAGATCACAAATCAGACACCCTTTCACAACACCATAACTGCTATATCCAGAAATTTCTTGACCTACTAAATGAGCTTTCCTAGGGAGGCAACATACTTCTTTGAAAAATATTTTAACAAAAGGGTTAGCCATCTAAAGATTTGACTCTATAAAGCATAATTCAGAGTGTACAACAAGAAAAAATAGAAAGTCATTTTGTTACCACATTGGTTGATAAACAAATTGGGCATAAATAAAAGGAACTGCTGTCTACTGGTCCGTAAAGAGGGTAAGTAGTTGAAGATTGACAGAATTAGTAAATATGCTAATAATTCTACTTTTTGGTAAGCATTCAATTTAAGGAGAGCTTTAAATTTTATTCTCCTTTCTTTCTATATTATTTTGCTCCCAGCTAGTTTAATTTTACTATTTTATATGAGGAATACTTCCTTTGTCATTTAATTGAGCTACTATTGGGTGGCTTTGAGGTACTCTTCTTGTAAAAGAATACCATAAAATTAGGAATCAAATATACCTTTGGTTACTGAATAAATAAAAGGTTCTTGATTAATTTCTTCATGTGTGCTGAAACTCTACCCCTGACCATCTATTCTATTTACCTTCTCTTTGTTGATTTTATATCATGAGCTCATTAACATCTATTAGATTGATGATAGTTAACCTCTGTCTCCATCAGTGACCCTCTTCTGAGCTCTGACTTATATATCCCATATATTGTATTTGGCCTTTTGGACCATCTGAATGTCCCTACACATTTTAATTTCCACATATCCCAAACCAATCACATCACTATTCATCCCAAATGTGGTCCTTTTGTAGACAGCTCCACCAGCCTCCCATTCAACCAACTCAGATGTCTGGGAATCATTAAATGCCACCCTCACATTCAGGACTTAACTGGTCACCAACTCTGGAGAAATATGTCTCTTAAACCTTTCTTATATTATTCCTCTATCTCCATTCCTTCTGCGCATCTGCATCATGCTAGCATCTAATTTGTCTCCATGTCTAGACTTGATTCTATTCAAATGCCATACCTCATTCTTTTTAAGTAATTTCATAACACTGAAATCTTTCAATGATGTGCTTTCAACATAAGATTAATAATGATGATTTTTAAAATTTTTTAATTTATATAAAGGGAAAAATTTAATATATTTTATATATACAGTTTTAAGAATAAAATGATACTTATCACCCTACCCTCCATTGCTCCCACACTTCCTCATCCTTCATTTCTTATTTTTCTTTTAATTTTGCAATAATGTACTTTCAATTCACTTTCAAATCACAATATTAACCTTCCACTAAATAAAGAATTCAATAACAACAACAAAAATAATGATGATGATGAGCTGTCTTTGTGCTCAGTATATGTCAACTACTTCTGGGTACTCAATGTATATATCTTTGCCTTAGCTATCATCTGACAACAATGCTGTAAGACAGCTATTACTCTAATGTTATAAATAGAGAAAATGGGGTTCAATTAGCTTAGATGACTTGCCAGGATTAGTGAGCTAATTTAGGATATAATTGGGACTTTGTCCTGGGATGGCCTGGAAGCAAATGCTTCCATTGAAAACAGCTATCTATGGGGCCAGAGCTGTGGTGCAGTGGGTTAACGCCCTGGCTTGAGGCTCCGGCATCCCATACAGGCACTGGTTCTAGTCCCAGCTGCTCCTCTTCTGATCCAGCTCTCTGCCATGGCCTGGGAAAGCAGTAGAAGATGGCCCACATGCTGGGGCCCCTGCACCTGCATGGGAGACTTGGAGGAAGCTCCTGGCTCCTGGCTTTGGATCCGTGCAGCTCCAGAAGTCGCAGCCATCTAGGGAGTGAACCAGCAGATGGAAGACCTCTCTATCTCTACTTTTCTATGTAACTCTGTCTTTCAAATAAATAAAATAAATCTTAAAAAAAAACAGCTATCAAAGTCTTTTCTCCATCTTGGACAATGAAAAATAAAGTGACTTTTATATAAAACAGTTGAGAAATTTTTATTTTCCTTTAAAAATTTGTTGATTAGTATAAAGAGGACAGATTTCATGCATTCTATAGTAAAGTTTCAAGAAGACAACCACGCTTCCCTAATTCACCTGCTCCCCCTTTCCCCTCCTTAATTCCCCTCTTTTCATCAGTTTTTGCAAAGCCATAATTTTAATCCACTCTGTATTTATAGGCTTAATTCACCACTAATCATAATATTGAGCAAGTGAAAATAGGAAAACCACAGTTCCATAGAAGTATAAGCAAGGGCTTAAAGTGACAATCGTATCCCCAAAAGACCATTTCATTCCAATACATTTTTGGTACTCTATTTTAACTGCCACATATCAGAAAAAATATATATTTATCTTTTTGAGCTGGCTTATTTCACTAAGCATAATGGTTTCCAGTTGCATCCATTTTATTGCAAATGACAGACAGGATTTCATTCTTTTTTATAGCTGAGTAGCACTCCATAGCGTATATATACTACATTTTCTTTGTCCACTTATCAGTTCATGGATATCTGGGTTGATTTCATATCTTAGCTTTTGTGGATTGAGTCGGAATACACATTGGGATACAAATAAATATTTCATATGCTGATTTCATTCATTGGGTAAATTACAAGGAGTGGGATGGCTGGGTTATATGATAGATCTATTTTCAGATTTTTGTAGTCAAGTCATTGCAGGGTTTTGTTTTTGTTTTGTTTTGTTTTTTTTTTTTTTTTTTTTTTTTGGACAGGCAGAGTTAGACAGTGAAAGAGAGACAGAGAGAAAGGTCTTCCTTTTTCCGTTGGTTCACCCCCCAAGTGGCTGTAAAGCCTGTGCGTTGCGGCCGGCATGCTATGACAATCCGAAGCCAGGAGCCCTGGTCTCCCATGCAGGTGCAGGGCCCAAGGACCTGGGCCATCCTCCACTGCACTCCCAGGCCACAGCAGAGGGCTGGACTGGAAGAGGAGCAACCGGGACAGAATCCGGTGTCCCAACCGGGACTAGAACCCGGGGTGGGTGCCAGCGCCAAAGGCGGAGGATTAGCCTGGTGAGCCGTGGCGCCGCCCGGTCATTGTGGTTTACATTCCCAACAACAGTAGATTAGGGGAAATTTTTTCCCCACATCCTCACCAGTGTTTATTGTTTTTTTGATTTTTAGATTATAGCTATTCTAACTAGGGTGAAGTAAAACCTTGTTGTGGCTTTTCTGGTGTTTTGTTTTGTTTTGTTTTGTTTTGCATTCCCTTCATGGCTAGTGATCTTGGGCATTTTTTCAAGTATCTTTTGGAAACTTTAATTTCATCCTTTTCAAAATGCCCATTTCTTGACTTGATTTTTTGTTGTTGTTGTTTTCTTTTTTTAATATTTATTTATTTGAAAGGCAGAATTATAGACAAAGAGAAAAAGACTGAGTGAGAGAGATCTTCCATATGCTTGTTCACTCCCCAGAAAGGCACAATGGCTGGAGTTGGCCTGATCCAAAGCCAGGAGCTTCTTCTGGAGTTTCCAGGTAGGTGCATGAGCCCTAGGACTTGGGCCATCTGCTGCTACTTTCTCAGACACATTAGCAGGGAGCTGGATCAGAAGTGGAGCAGCCCAGACTCAAACTGGAGCACATATGAGATGCCATAATACTGGCCCCATTGTTAAGTTTCTCGAGATTTTTATAGATTTTGGATATTAATCAGTAGCATAGCTTGCAAATATTTTCTCCAATTCTGTCGGTTGCCTCTTCACGTATGTTTCCTTTGCAGTGACAGAAGCTTCTCAGCTTGATGCAATCCTATTTATCTATTTTTGTCTTTATTGCCTGCGCTTCTGGGGTCTTTTCCAAGAAGTCTTTGCCTATGGCAATGTCTTACAGAGTTTTCCTCAATGTTTTCCTATAGCAATTTGATAGTATCAGGTCGTAGACTTAGATCCTTGATCAATTCTGAGTTGATTTTTGTTTAAGGTGTAAGATAGGGGGACTTGTTTAATACTTCTGCATGCAGAGATCCAAATTTCCCAGTACCACTTGTTGAAGAGACTGTCCTTTTGAAAGGGATTTATTTCAGCTTGTTCATGAGATTAGTTGGAAGTAGATGTGTGGGTTGATTTCTCGGGTTTCTGTTCTGTTCTGTTGGTCTACATGCCTATTTTTGTGCAACACGAGGCTATTTTGATTGTAACAGTCCTGAAGAGCATCTTGAAATCTGGTATTGTGATGCCTCCAGCTTTGTTTTTCTTGTTTAAGTTTGCTTTAGATATTCGGGATCTCTTGTGTTTCTGTATAAATTTTAGCATCATTTTCTAGGTATGAGAAGAATGTCATTGGTATTTTGCTTGGGATTACATTGAATCTGTAAATTGCTTTCAGCAGCATGGACATTTTAATGATACTGATCTGATTATTCCAATCTACAAATATGATATATTTTTCATTTTTTGTGTCTTTTCTATTTCTTTAATGTTTTATAATTTTCGTTGTATAGATCTTTCACATCCTTGGTTCAGTTTATCCCAAGTATTTAAATATTGTGGCTATTGTGAACGAGACTGACTTTGCAAGTTCTTTCTTCAGTCATGGTATTGTCTGTTGGTTTTTGTGTGTTGATTTTATATCCTGCAGTTTTACCAAACTCTCTTATGAGTTCCAACAGCCTCTAAGTGGAAACTTTTGGCTCCCCTTAGAGCCTAAGGGATAATTTGACTTCCTCCTTTCCAACTGATGTCCCTTTGATTTGTTTTTTATCCCTAATGGCTTTGGTTAAAGCTTCCAGAACTATATTGAGGAGCAATGATGAAAGTGGGCATCACTGTTTGCAGATTTTAGTGGATATGTTCCCAGCTTTTCCTCATTCAATATGATGCTAGCACTGCGTTTGCTGTATATTGCTTTGATTGTGTTGAAGAATGTTCCTTCTATACCCAGTTTGCTTAAGGTTTTTATCTTAAAAGGATGTTGTATTTTACCAAATGCTTTCTCTGCATCTATTGAGATAATCATATGGTTTTTGTTCTTCAATTTGTTAATGTGATGTATCACATCGATTGATTTGCAAATGTTGAACCATCCCTGCATACCAGGGACAAAATCCACTTGGTCTGGATGAATTATTTTTCTGAAATGTTGTTGGATTCAGTTAGCTACTATTTTGTTGAGAAGTTTGGCATCTATGTTCATTATGGATAGTGCAATATAGTTGTCTTTTGTGTATATTTTCTGATTTTGGTATTCAGGTGATGCTGGCCTTGTAGGAGGAGTTTGGAAGGATTCCCACTCAATTACTTTGAATAATTTGAAAAGAAATGGAATCAGTTCTCTTTAAATGTTTGATATAATTCAGCAGAGAAGCCATTTAGTCTTGGACTTTTCTTTCTTGGGAGATATGTATTACTGATTCAATATCTGTAGTGGTTTAATTGGTCTATTTAGGTTTTCATCACTCCATTTTGGTAGATTATATGTTTCCAGAAATCTACCCATTACCTGCAGATTTTCCAATTTGTTGCCATATAGCTTGTTGTAGTAATTTCTGATCACTATCTCTCTAGTGTCCATTGTTACGTCTCCTTTTTCATCACTGATTTTATTTATTTGGATCTTCTATTTTTTATTTTTTGGTTAGCTGAGCCAATGGTGTATCCATTTTGTTGGCTTTTTTTCATAAACCAGTTCTTCATTAAGGAACTTTTGTATATTTTTTGTTCCAATTTCATTAATTATTTCTTTCCTCCTACTAATTTGGGGTTTGGTTCATTGTTGTTTTTCTGGGACCTTGAGATAGATTAATAGGTCATTTATTTGATACCTTTCTAACTTCTTGATATAGGTTCTAATTGCTATAAACTTCTCTCTTAACACTGCTTTTGCTGTATCCCATAAGTTTTGATATGTTGTATTGTCATTTTCATTTGTTTCCAGAAATTTCTTAATTTCCCTTTTAATTTCTTCTGTTATCCACTGTTCATTCAAGAATGTGTTGTTCATTCTCTGTGGGTTTGTATATTTTCTAGTTTCTTAAGGTTTTAATCCAGCTTCATTCCACCATGGTCAGAAAAGATACATTCCAGCCCAGCTCTCTGCTGTGGCCAGGGAAGGCAGTGGAGGATGGCCCGGGTACTTGGGCCCTGCACCCCATGGGAGACAAGGATAAGTACCTGGCTCCTGCCATCGGATTAGTGCGGTGTGCCGGCCGCAGTGCACCAGCAACGGCGGCCATTGGAGGGTGAACCAATGGCAAAAAGGAAGACCTTTCTTTCTGTCTCTCTCTCTCACTGTCCACTCTGCCTGTCAAAAAAAAAAAAAAGATACATGATATGATTTCAATTTGTTTTTAATTTGCTGAGACTTGATTTATGGCTTAGCATATAGTCTAGCCTAGTGAAAGTTCCATGCACTGATGAAAAGAACATGTATTCTGCAACTGTGGGATGAAAGATTCTGTAGATTTCAATTAGGTCCATTTGGTCCATAGTGTAGATTAACTATGTTGTTTCCTTGTTTATTTTCTTTTTTTAATTTAATAAATATAAATTTACAAAGTACAACTTTTGAGTTGTTGCAGCTTTTTCCCTCATAACCTCCCACCGACCCGCAACCATCATATCTCCCACTCCCTCTTCCATCCCATTCTTCATCAAGATTCAGTTTCAATTATCTTTATATACAGAAGATCAATTTAGTACATACTGAATAAAGATTTCAACAGACTGCACCCACACAGCCACACAAAATATAGAATACTGTTCAAGTAGCAGTTTTACTGTTAATTCTCATAGTACAACACATTAAGGACAGAGATTCTACATGGGAAGCAGATGCACAGTGATTCCTGCTATTGATTTATCAATTGACACTCCTATTTATGACATCAGTAATAACCCAGGGCTCTTGTTATGAGCTGCCAAGGCTATGGAAGCCTCTTGAGTTCACTAACTCTGATCTTATTTAGACAAGGCCATATCAAAGTGGAAGTTCCTTCCTCCCTTCAGAGAAAGGTACCTCCTTCTCTGATGGCCCATTCTTTCTGGGGGATCTCATTCACCGAGATCTTTCAGTCAGGTCATTTTCGCCACAGTGTCTTGGCTTTCCATGCTGTGAAACTCATGGGCCTTTTAGCCAGATCCAAATGCCTTAAGGACTGATTCTGAGGCCAGAGTGCTGTTTAGGGCATTTGCCATTCTATGAGTCTGCTGTGTATCCTGCTTCCCCTGTAGGATCATTCTCTCTTTTTAATTCTATCCTTCATTATTTGCAGACGCTGGTCTTAATTGTGTAATCTCTTTGACACTTACCCTATCTTTTTGATCAATTATATACTTAAACTGATCACTTTAACAAATAAGATGGCATTGGCACATGCCTCCTTGATGGGACTGAATTGGAATCCTCTGGCACATTTCTAGCTCTACCATTGGAGGTAAGTCTGAATGAACATGTGCCTAACTGTATCTCCTCCCTCTCTTATTCCCACTCTCGTATTTAACAGAGATCACTTTTCAGTTAATTTTAAACGCCTAAGAATAACTGTGTATAAATTAAGGAGTTCAACAAATGGTATTAAGTAAAGCAAAAAAAATACTAAAAGGAATAAAATAGTAAGTTGTTCCTCGACAGTCAAGGGCTGATCAAGTCATTGTTTCTTATAGTGTCCATTTCACTTCAACAGTTTTCCTTTGAGGTGCTAATTTAGTTGTCAACAATCAGGGAGAATATATGATATTTGTCCCTTTAGGAGTGGCTTATTTCACTCAGCATGATGTTTTCCAGATTCCTCCATTTTGTTGCAAATGACCGGATTTCATTTTTTTTTACTGCTGTATAGTATTATATAGAGTACATATCCCATAATTTCTTTATCCAGTCATCTGTTGATGAGCATTTAGGTTGATTCCATGTCTCAGCTATTGTGAATTGAGCTGCAATAAACATTGAGGTGCAGACAACTCTTTTTTTTCCAGTTTAATTCCCTTTGGGTAAATTCCAAGGAGTGGGATGGCTGGGTCATGTGGTAAAGCTATATTCAGGTTTCTGAGGACTCTCCAAACTATCTTCCGTAGTGGCTTTACCAGTTTGCATTCCCACCAACAGTGGGGTTAGTGTCCCTTTTTCCCCATATCCTCTCCAGCATCTGTTGTTGGTAAATTTCTGTATGTGAGCCATTCTAACTGGGGTGAGGTGAAACCTCATTGTGGTTTTGATTTGCATTTCCCTGATGGCTAGAGATCTTGAGCATTTTTTCATTTGTCTGTTGGCCATTTGGATTTCCTCTTTTGAAAAATGTCTGTTAAGGTCGTTGGCCCATCTTTTTATTGGGTTGTTTGTTTTGTTGCTGTGGAGTTTCTTCATCATTTTATAGATTCTAGTTGTTAATCCTTTATCAGTTCTGGACTGCCTTGTTTATTTTCTATCTAGTTGATTTGTCCATTGATGAAGTAGGGTGCTGAAGTCCCCCATTATTGTTGTATTGGAGTGATACTTATCTTTAGATCTATCAACATTTGTTTTAAATAGCCAAGTGTCCTGACATTGGGTGCACATACATTTAAGATAGTCACGTTTTCCTGTTCAACTGATTGCCTAATAATTACATAATGCCCTCCTTTGACTCTTTTAAGATTTTGTGTTAAAGTCTATTTTGTCTGATTTTAGGATGACAATACCTGCTTGTATTTGCTTTCTGTTTGCATAGAACATCGTTTTCCATCCTTTCACTTTCAGTCTGTGTCAGTCAGTGTTGGTGAGATTTCTTAAAGGCAGCAATTAGATGGGTTTTGTTTTTTAATCAATTCAGCCAGTCTGCATTTTTCAATTGGAGAATTTAGGTACATTGAAACTTGTGAAACTGGAACACATGAATATTGGCAACCTGGAGCTTTCAGTTGTTGATTTTCACAGCTGGACAGTTGCTTTAACTTTGCCTTTTCTTCCCCCTCTCCATCTCTCTTCTTCCCTCCCTCCCTACCTCTCCTTCCTTCCTTCTCTCCTTCTCTCTTTCCCTTAACTTCACACATATATACCTTTTTATTATAAAGAATACATCCCTAGGTGTTAAAAATAAATAAATAAAGGTAACTGGGTAAGGTTCTCTGTCCTCTACACAGTTTGAATATCCTCCCAAGAAACCATTCACTTCCACCAGTTGATCTTGACTGAATTTATTTAATCCAAAGTCTTAGACCTCCTCTGCCTCTGCTCTGAGGGAGTTTCCTTCTATCATTTCTCCTTATTCCCTGTCCAATCTGAAAATGCTGTCCAATCTGAAACTCCTACACAGAAGTAATCTGACAATCTGAAAAAGCCTATAGAAGTATGTTTAAAATCATATAGAATTAGATATATAGTATGCACAAGGAAACCAATTTTATTAAAATATGATGTACTAATTTATATGAATCCATCATAAAATCTCTTTCACCACATTTAATACACATCTTAATTCTACACTAGTGATCATTGTCAATTCTGTGTTGAGATACCTTCAGTAATGATACTGTCATGTGAAAATGTAATTTTTGTTGGTGGTGAAGTTACACACACAGCTACTCTCATTCTGACTTTTGCCTACATTTATAATTGAAAGAATTATTAAATTTCAGATGCAATTTACTGAAAAAGATGTCCCCTCTTTTCCTGTCCAAGGATTTCTTGAAATCTACCCATAACCCTCTGTTAGCATGATAGGAATTTTAGAATTTCTATTCTCCTCAAGGTTCCATGCACTTTCAAACTTTCTCTTTCTAGGATTAAAATTTCTATTTAGATATTTTACTATATTGGTAAAGAGATAATATTTTACATCATTACCATTTATCTACCTATACGTCCTACTAAATTTTGTATCCAAGATAATGACACAATTACCTGTAGAAACATTTGATCACTCAACTGAAGTGCCCAGAGAAAATTCAGCTAGGTAGATGTGGACTCCCTGGAAGAAATGATATTAAGAAACATTTTAGGAGTAGGCATTTAGTGAAGCAGTTAAGAAATTAAGAAGCACACATTGTTTCACCTTCTGAATCCAGCTTCCTGCTAGTGCTGACCCTAGGAGGCAGCAGATGATAGCTCAGTTAATTGGATTTATGCCTCTCATGTGGGAGACCTGGATCAAATGGGAGCGCTCTCTCTATATATATCTACCTGCCTCTCTCTCTGTTTCTCTGCCTCTCAAAAAAAAGGGGGGAAAGGGAAGGAAGGAAGGAAGGGAGGAAGGAAGGAAGGAAGGAAGGAAGCAAGGAAGGAGGGAGAAAGGGAGAGAGAGAGAGAAAAAAAAGGAACATTTTGCATATTACTGAAAATGGTTGTGGATAATTGTTCTTCCAACCCGTGGAGGATTCCCAAATCCGGAAATGATAGTCTTAATTAACCTTGGCTATTACTTTATGATTTGTTTAGAAAATAAATCAGTAGTCTTTCAATTTGGAAATGAAAATACTGGTATGAAAACACTTCAGAATAGGCATACGCTAACAAAAAGCATGACCAAAAATTCTACGATAGAGTTATAGTTAAATGTTCTATGGTAAATGCCGCGAGATGATTTCTTCACATTGCAACTTCAGCCTAAGGAATGTAAAAGAGAAGAAACAAGGAAGAGGGAGAGGAAGAGACACTGTTTCTAAGTAAATAAATTAGAGAACATTTACAAAATCATTGAAATTTCTTTTGCAGTAGGGATGACAGATTCATTATACATATTCATTGTCATAAATGTTTTTCTCTCCCTTAATTCTCATTAGTATCACACAGGACTACAAAAGATGAGACTACAATATTATGGATAGCCTGGCAGGCAGTGCTAACAGATTTGATCACCAGTGTTTCTCTAACAAAGAGGAATATGTATTCTTCACATCCGTGGGCTCTACAAATCACTCTTCCACGGAGAGGGCAAACAGAGAAATAACATTTTCCTGTTGCTATCAGCTAATGCTCTCATTGTGATACCGACTCCTCCTGCGGCCAGCATCCCACTGAAATTAGTGAGCAGCTCCCTTTAAAGCTGCAGACACACTCAGGTGCCTGCAGCAGATGCGCAGACTGGAGCCTGAGGTCTCCCAGTGCTGATCCCATGAAGCAGTGTTTAAAAGTGTTTGTGTTGCCTGTCAGTAAATAAAATTGTAAATGTGGATTTCTGACTTCTCTGAATAAACCAGACAATTAGACAGTACTGGGACGACTTTGCAGTTAGACAACATCCAGCAAGGCTGGCCTGAAATAGTTGGGTGGGGCCTGAGAGCTCCAGCATGTTCACCATACAAATCATACACAGAATGGAGTCCCAGCCCCTCAGCTCAGAATTCAGCAATGGGCCGGCACCGCGGCTCACTAGGCTAATCGTCCACCTGCGGCGCCGGCACTCCAGGTTCTAGTCAAGTTTGGGGGCGCTGGTTCTGTCCCAGTTGCTCCCCTTCCAGTCCAGCTCTGTGCTGTGGCCCAGGAGTGCAGTGGAGGATGGCCCAGGTCCTTGGGCCCTGTACCCGCATGGGAGACCAGGAGGAAGCACCTGGCTCCTGGCTTCGGATCAGCTCAGCACATCAGCCATATCGGCCATTTGGGGGATGAACCAACAGAAGGAAGACCTTTCTCTCTGTCTCTCTCTCTTTCACTATCTAATTCTGCCTGTCAAAAAAAAAAAAAAAAGTCAGCAATGTTCCTAAGTGCTCTCCCTTGTCTTTTCAGACGTGTTTTCACTTATCTCACTTGTCTGGGCTTTCCTTTAGGATTGAACTTGGCTTTCATCTCCTTGGAAAGCCTAGCAGGAGCACCCATTGAAGGATGGGAGTACTGTGGCCGCACAGTGCCACTTGTCCAGGTGATGGACTCTCAGGACCCCTTTTTGTAGTATCCTGAAACGTTATCACCGATTGTATAAGTATTTAACTTTTCAAGATTGCATAGACATTTTTTAGCCTTATTTTCTCTCATTACACAATTTTTCCACCACTGAACTGTGTTCTGACATCTATGCCTTAAGACCAAAACCCAGGGCTACTGTTTTCTTGCTGCATGAACATGGGAAAATTATCGATCGTCTTTAATCTTCACTAAGTTCCAGTATTTATTAAATGGTAGTAAAAATAACACCTACTCACCGAATTACCATAAATCTAATGAGACATTGTTTGAAAACCATTTTGTGCAGTATCTGGGAGGCAACAAGAATTCATTATAAATATTTATATTGTTACCATTTCTCTACAAACATTGTCACTCTCTTGATAGCTATTAAAATTACTTACTCCTGATTTTATTTATAGGCTCTCTACTGTCTTAGAAATTTGCACAGCTAACTTTCCTGAATTCTTAATAGTAATTAACACACTATAAAAATATTCTTCCAATATTCTGAGATTCTCTGCTTATTTAACTTGTATTTCCTTATTAAAAATCATCTATAATGCATATAGAATTTGGGGATCATTATTTGCTATCCGTATAATGATGCTAATAACAACTGTTTCTTTATAACATTTGTTGATCACTTATGATGTAACAAGGTCTGTACTAGACATTTATTTTCCTTGCCTTCATTCTAATGGTCAAAACTGTAAAGGAAGATATTACAGCATTCATTCTATAGTTGAGAAAACTGAAGTTACGGGTAGAAAAGTAAGCTACTCATGTTCATTCTACATCTGTGTGGCAGAACTGGATGTAGAATGATTTCTATCTTCAAAGCCTATATCCTTCCCTCTAATTACCTTTTGCCTTGTATGTATTATGAAGTTCACTGTTGAGCCATTCAGAAGTAAATGAGCCCTGATAAATCTTTATAACTTCTAGAAATATGGCAAAAGTATATGTTAAATGTCAAAGAAATTCTACCTCATCTACCACTGAAAATGTTTCTGTTACCCCAATTTTACTCTCCCAGAAAACAAAAGCTCCTTGAGAAGGCCTGAGTTACCATATTAAAACTTCTTCCAGATGTAAGTAAACATTGCACTGCATTGTTTCATATTGCAAGAGTAAGTGATGCTCAACATTTTAATAAGTGTCTGATTTGTCATATCAATTATATATTGCTGGTGAAAAATGATCTAATTTTTCCATTCTTCAATATAAGTTTCAGACAGATCAGACTTAATGTGGACACTTAGAAGGCTACTGTACATAGGACATAATTAATTTAATATTGATCTGGTTTGTAACTGGTGTATTTAATTTTAAAGTGTTCTATCTGACTCAGTATTTAATCTACTTGTTTTGATATTTGGCATTTTGTTTCAATGTTCAAGTGTATGACTTGATAAGAAATATATTGCTCATGGGCGTGAAGAAAACGGTAAAATAAAATTATCAGTAGACAGCAAACAGATGTGTCATTGTGCAGAAATAATCACATTTTTAGAACAGAAATCTGAAGTGAAAATATGTTGCAAAGAGATATGTTAGTTTTGGTTAGGTAAACATTGAATCCTTGGCTTTATTTAATTAAACAAACAGCAACAGAATAGGCATTTAAGGTCTTCCAAAGTCAACTATTTTTTAAGCAACTTAAATATGAATCTCTTTTATTAAGCTTCCCTTATGTAATGGGGACAGTTTTATGTATGTTTGATAAGCTGTTAATTAAAGGAAATGCGATCCTATTTGTGGGGTTTTTTTTAATTCCATTTGGAAAATGAACAACACTCAAACATCATGGCCAGTGGCTTGTGGGGTCTTCAAGTTGACAGGGAAACAATGCAGGAGACCCCAGCTTCTCTAAACACACACAGCAGTGAACCTACTGGGTAAGTTTCCGCATAGGATTATTTTGCCTGAGTCACCAATGGAATGTATTTTAATGATCACTTGCTCACTTGTGATTGCTCTTTCCTAGAAGGGAACTTCCTATAATTCCCTTACAACCGTCTTCATTATTCATCATGCTTATCAGATTCTCCTAATCACACTACCCAGAAGTCTCAAGACATTCTTCATTGCCTCTCCTCTTTTGCCTTCCAAGTTTGTTAGCTTACAGGTTCAGCTGCTTCTCTGTACTTCTTCTGAATCCAAATATTTCCTTCTGCCTCAATGAAACTCTGCATAGGTGCTTATTTGGCAATCAGATTTTAGTCACTTGGCTCCTACCTCTTCTACTTACCAGCTGTGTTTCACATCTGGATTTCCATCTATTGATTTTTGGTAGTTTTGCTACTTCCACTAATGCAGATATACTCTTAGATAAAATATAAGTTGTTGCATTGAAAGCTTGCTTTTAACAAGCCCTGACTTAATGGTCCATAACCCAATAGGAAAGACTAAAAGACATTGATGATTTACTATAAACAGACATTGGGATGTGGAATGCTCTGTACCTACTCTTGTGCAACCTACACAACAACTCTCTGAGTGAGGGATTATCATCCAGGCAGTCTTATTCTAGACTCCCAGGTTCTTAAAACAATATCACCTATTATTGTAGCTGCCTTTCAACGTAGATAGTATGCAACGTCGTGAAATTGTTTGATTCCGTTCAGCCTCCATGCTTCTTCCCTTAGCCTGCTCTCTTTCAATTCTTTCTCTTCCCCACTCATTCATTCTTCCATCCTTCCTCTCAGTCACTCTTTTTTACTGTTGTTTTTACTCTACTAAGCAGAGATGAATATTCTTTTCATCATAGTCTCTTAAAAGGTTAAAATTATTCCCTTGGTAGAAAACAATAAGTAATTTTCTCTCTCCTAAGTTGCTACTTTTTGTTTCTTTGTCACCAGATTTCTCCTGATTAATCATGGTTATTCTCAAAGCAGTTTTCCCTTATAGGAACAATTATAATTATTGTTTGTATTTGCATTTTAATTTCTATTTTATATTTATCTCCACCTTCTCCCAAAAGGCATTCTTCTTAAAGGCAATGTAATATGCACCTTTAGAACAAACTCAGTCTAATTTTTTGCCCCTTTCTTTATCTATACCTTCTCTAATATCTCTCTGGGGTTTTTTTCTGTGTCTTATTCAGGCAAAATAATGCAGACTTGTAGAGGAAGGGAGAGAGTAAAGATGCAAGAAGAATTTGATCAAAAGTAGCATTATAATGAGTATATATTACATTATTATTTCTTCATGATTATTTATAATTCCTTCGAGAAAGAAAAAAGATTCATTCTAATGTGTAACTAAATAACTCCAAACCCTTGTGGTAATTTTAATTTCTCAATAATAACATATATAATCTAGACTATAAAAATCATTCACAGTTTTCTCTTGGTATCTGTGAGGGATTGGTTCCAGGACTCCCTCAGATACCAAAATCTGTAATCTCTCCAGTCCTTTATGTTAAACAGTGTGGTATTTTTATAGAACCTTGCACATCCTCTTGTATACTGTGAATCATGTCTAGGTTACTTTTAATACCTAATATAGTAAAAATGCTATATAAAGGCAATTAGTTATTATATTGTTTAGGGAATAAAAAGAAGAAAAATTTTGACCCATGTTCAATGCAAACACAATTTTTTTTCTAGATCTTATTTTTCTGCAGTTAGTTTAATCCTCCGGTACACAACCCACCAATACAGAGCGCAAACTGTACTAGGTTAAAGATCACAACGAAATCTTCTCCCAACTGAATTCCAGGAGTTTCAAGACTGAGGAATGATGCAGTCTCCTTTCACTTCTTTTCTAATGCCCTCATAGCACTGCTATGCTGTTCAGACGCAACAGCTGGCATTGGCTGGAGTTGAATGTGAATCACCTGCAGCAGTCTGTTTTGTGGTTCAGCATTTCTATTACACCAGAGAACTCAACAGAAGCAAATCTGAAGAAGAGAAAAAAAATTTAAGTAGTATCATTAATGGGCACTTGTAAGCATAAGGAAAGTTAAAAGTATTTCACCTAAAATGTAGAGTTAGACCAGCCACTTCAGGTGTACTTCAGGTAAATAGATTACGAGCAAATTGCAGGCATTTCTTTAAGTGAAAAAAGCTTTTAGATGATTACATAGTCTCATGAAAATCATTTTATCATCACTGAGGCTCCATGTACTCTTATCCTAAGTAAATTTCACTTCCAAATGCATCACTTAAGTTTGAGATAAAATAATCCTAAAACTATAGCTTCCATTTACTTCCTTCAGTCTATTGAAAACAATGTGATTACATACATACAAAAAAAAAAAAGATGTTGGCTCTGATTCTGGTATTGACTGAGTGTCTTGTAGCAAACCCTCTCACAGAGCAGGTGGAAACGGAAGGGATATAACCCTTGAAAGAGGAAACTGCAAGAGGAATGATTCGCTTTCATGTGGCTTTTCCACGAGCACACTTCCAAGTCCATGGACAGCTCAATGCAGCTAGAACCCAAGAACAAAGTTGCAATTGTATTGTCTTACATTATCAACAGGATGTTATTAGGGCTGCCTTACTGAAAGGTAAGGGATAATTCCAGAAAGCAAAGAGCCACAGCAGAAAGATTCTCAAAATCAGCAGTCTTCTATATTCTTGGGCCCTAAACTGTGTGCACAGGGGTGGAAACCAAGGGACACCTGAAAAGTAATAGTTGGAAGGCCAATATACCCTAGAGTAGACAAAATTTAGAGTTTGAGTACAGCCAAAGTAGAAGATCTGGGTAAACATGAGAGGTATTCAGTTAAAAATCCAGACGAACTTGTGTGATTAAAATTATCTCTCAGAACAAATCTAGCTTCCTTAATCAAAGGACAAACTTGGCACAATGGATGTTATCAAAATGAAAAATACTTCTATTTGTCAAAGACACTGTTGAGAAAGTTAAAAGGCAAACTAAGAAATGGGAGAAAGTGAGGCCGGTGCTGTGGCATAGCAGGTAAAGCCACTGCCTGCAGTGCCAGCATCTCATATGGGCACCGGTTTGAGTCTGAGCTGTTCCACTTCCAATCTAGCTCCTTGCTAATGTGCCTGGAAAAGCAGTAGAAGATGGCCCAAATCTTTGGGTCCCTGTAACCACATGGGAGACCCAGAAGAAGCTCCTGGCTCCTAGCTTTGGATCAACCCTGCTCCAGCCATTGAGGCCATTTGGGGAGTGAACCAGCAGATGGAAGATATCTCTCTCTCTGCCTCTGCCTCTATGTAACTCTGCCTTTCCAATAAATAAATAAATAAATAGTAAAAAAAAAAGAAGTGGGATAAAGTAATTTGCTACATACACGTAGATTCAACAGAAAGCTTGCATCTTCATATATTAAAAGACTCCTAAAATCAATAAAAAGATAAATGATATGTAATAGAAAATAAGAATTTTGAAGTCATTTCATAAAAGAAAAATTTTCAGTAAAAAATATATCTAATAATTACAATTAAAATAATGATTAATATCTCATATCATTAAAGGCACCAAATATTGGCAAGAATGTGAAGCAACTAAAACTTGCAGATAAGGATGGTATAAAAACCACTGTGGGAATCTGTGTGGTGGTTTTGCAATAAATATAATCTAAATATACATTTATCCCTACTCTAAGATCCAGCAACTCCAATCCCAGATATTTACCAAAGAAAGGTAAAAACTCCCATCCTTAAAAGACTTGTATGATCATGTTTATCTGTAACAGTTCCAAACTGAAAGCAGTCCAGACATCCAACAACAGCGGAATGGAAAAACATTAGACCACAATATAAGAAGTAACAAAGAATGAAATAATTCACAAATAAAAGTGACTGTATCTCAAGGATATTGTGTTGTCCAAGAGCAGCCAGGGACAGAAGAGTACATACTATTGATATCAGTTACCTGAAGCTCAATAGTCAGTCAAACTAATCTACCTACCATGGTGATAGAATTCACCATGGAAGCAACTCCAGACTGGAAGAGAGCAAGGAAAATTTCTGGGTGGATGGAAATGTCCTGTATCTTAACAAGTGTATTATTCTTCCAAACTCATTGAATTTGAACACTTAAGATCTTTACTTTCCATGGCAATAAACTTGGCACTTTTAAAATGTGACAAATTGTTGTACTGTGTGACGTGGGTTGTGTTTGGATTAAATATAGCATATTATGATTGGATTTGGATTAAATATGGCATATTATGATTTGGACTGATGTGAATGATTGGGCTAGGTGATATAGAGTCATTATAGCACACAGCCAGATGGTAAGAGTTACAGAGTATATGCCTGACTTAGGATGCTCCTGGCTCAGTCTTCCCCTTTACATCATACTCTTTCATAGTACTCTACTTGGGTATCCTGAATCAAGTCCATTTTCATACCTTATTCCTCATTTGTATTCTGTAGGCATATTTTCTTTCCTCATTCCTTAGTCTTTACAAAATTTGGGAATTGATCTAATTAATTGGGCCATTTTTCCCTAAATCCCCTGAGTAACCACAATCCCAAGTTCTGAGATGGTTTCGCGTGCTGTTAGTCACCAAAAGTAGCCAGTGATCGAATCTATGCAAGATTAAACCATACAAGATTTTACTGTATTTTTAATATTTCAGTAGAACTTCTAAAGCAGTCGCTGTAAAACGTTTACTGAGATTAGATCTGTTAAATTTTCAACCAGAAGTTCTACACTTCCTGTGTTCATCTGACTGTCAACCTTGATAATAATAGAGAATCTTTTTTTCATCAAGCTACTTTGAGAATTTTATGCAAATTGATGCAAAAATTGATTATTTCAGTGTTTTGGACTAACTTGTATCCTGTTGTGGATAACCACGGTACTACAAATAGTGCTATTACATTACATCTTTATTTTCTCACTGCTAGGCCAAAAAGTTGGTGTGATGCTGAATCGTGACAACTGATCACCATACAAATTCCTTTTTAATGCTCCCGTGTAATGTGTAATAGACTGTGAACTATCATCATCTTGAAATGTCATCATGTTTCCATAACATGACACACTAATGTGAAAATGCTGAAGACAGTCATTTAAAATCTGCCATGTGCAATGAGTGTTATCCCTAACACTGAGTCCTGATCTCAGAGTTCATTTACTGATTTTCTACTTCATTTTCCAAGAAAATCTTTCCATTTTATTTTTCAAAGAGGACTGTTATCTTTTAGAGCCCTTCTTTTGCACTGTTAAGGAATAGTCAAATGCTGAGTTTTCCCCTTAACTTTCAAGTAAACATCCTTGCTCAAAGCAATTCATTCAGTTGAAAGTTTCCTGTACAATCTAGAAACAATTCTCTGCTGACAAGGTGCTTTGGATGGATATAATTAGAAATGATAATGTATGCATATTAAAGAGTTAATTAGGACTCCAGAGTAATCTAGCTTTATACCCAGAATGCCACCAATGATTCTAGGGGGTAGGTCATCCTCATCCATGAAAACAAATATCTTCTAATTCATGAGGTCCCAGTGTTATGAGATAGTACTAAAAATCAAATACCTTAGTCACATTGTCCACAATGCAATTGCTCAGTAGCCCTATGAGGCTAGAGGTGACCACACTGAAAAATATAGATACAGAGCACTTGCTAATATTTCAAAATACTGTTGAATTGTGCTGTCTGGGCCAGAGCTGCACGATATTAATCTTTTGGATGTGCGCTGCTTCCCAAAATATGGTTTAACTTAAGTTACCATTTGCACATTCACTCTGACAGACCTTCACTCTGTCCTAAAATCTATTGATATATGCCAGAAATATTATTGATCTGTCCCAATATGCTGTTATTGCTTGGTCCTTATTTTAATGTTTGAGCATTGGAATATAGTGATTGCTGAATGAATTGGGAATAAAAGTACGGTGGTCCTGTGACCACAAGAAAGAAAGGAAATGAAGTACTTCTTCAATCATAATTTTTTATTTTGTGCCTAGTCCTGATAATATTGGGCCACGTGCAAGACATAGGGGAGGCAATGATACTAGAACACAAATAACACATTTTTAGCCTACCCAAAGTTCACAGTTACACAGGGTGGAGCAAAGCAGAAAGAAGACAAGTACAACTCAGTGTGGTACAGTGCTTTTATGGGAGTTCACATAGGTGCAAGAAAAGCAAATGGGAGGACATTCACCAAAGACCATGGAATAGGTGGTATCTAATCAGATGCCAGCACTAAGAATTAGTGAGAGGAAGGGGGAAGCGGGAAAGCATTCCTACAAGAGAAAAGGATTCTCTCAGAACCAGGGCCAAGAACTACTATAGTCAAACAAATGCTCTTAATGCAAAAAGTGAGCCCTATTAAGAAATAAAAATCTTTCACCAGTAAAAGCTGGAGTTTTTATTATAAATAATAAACATGCAACTTATTTTTGCATGTAGTCTAATTTATAATGCAATTTCAAACAAACTTTGTACTTGAGTTTTTTAAATATGTACACACATTTTGATTGAATAATCAGGTAAAAGAAATTTAGATGAGCAAATGACAAAAACTAGATATTTTAGAATAAGTTTTTAATGTATGCTGGGTTTTATGTATGCTAGGTTCCAAGCCTCTGTCACTATAATTTTGCATTAATATATTGTTCAGTTTGAATTTGTGTATGTCAATGGCCCTCTCCAGCTGAATATTAATAAATCAGAGCAGAGCAACTATGAGTATGTAATTATAAATGCCCTAGTACTTTTAAGTTTATAAATCAACACAGGACTAGAAATCTATTATTTTAACATATATGTGAATGATACCATTTAAAATTTCTAAACATGAAAATATTTATTTTTTATTTAGTATTTTTCACTGTATACATTTAAAAATTCTGAACTGGACTATATGAACATTATACCTCAGTAAACCTGACTTTCAGAAAATCTTCTGTAGTTTCATATTTACACACAGATATAACTTTCATATCTGAAGAAATGAAATTGCATATGCCCTTCAGAGCATTTGTTTGATCATTATTTTTCTGCTTGCCTACCTCTCTTCTTGGCTTTTCCTCTACCTCCAGTCATATTTTTCTACCCTCAAAAAGTAACCATTGGAATATGTTATATTATTCCTTTTTTTTTCTAAAAATTTCTAATTATACAACATGTATACACATATACCCACAAGTTTATATAATTTTTGATTGCTGGCTTTTAAAATAGCACTACATTATAGATAATTTCTGTTCTTTGTTTTTTCTCAGTCTGTCAACACAACACAGAAATCCCTCTGTGGCACCTTTATGGTTCTAACGATTCTTCCTAGGGTTCCATAAAGTTGCCTGGCAGGAATGCATCACCATTCTATAAGTGATGAGCATTATTGCTATTTACAATTAGGTGCCACAATAAACACTGATCCACTGAGTATCCTTGTGGGTCAATGTGAAATTTCTTTTCTTTTTTGTATGGAATTCTGGGAGTGGAATTGCTGGGCTAGACATTATATATATATATATATAGATAGATCGATAGATAGATAGATAGATAGATAAATTTTGCTGTTGAAAGAGGCCATAACATTTTCTCACTTCCACAGCAGCATGTGAGAATATACTTCTCCAGGTATCTCCACCAGTAATAGATATTAAATGTTGCCAGACCAATAGATTTAAAGGAGTAGCCCTCTCTTTATACTCACCCAAGAACTAATCAGTATGGGTATTTTCAAAGCTTGTTGGACAAGTGTATTTGTTTTGTTTTGCACTACCTCTTCAGATGCTTTATCTATGTGCCTTTTATATTTATGTGTCCTATCCTTTTCTAATTCACGAGAGATGCTTATATTTATAAATATTAAGATTTTGTTCCCTGTTCCAGTTTTCTTCTAAATTTATCGACTTGGTGAGTGGTATCTTTTCTCATACAAAGCTGGCTAACATGTTTTATGTTCAAGAAAAACCTAACTTTACACATTTTCTAGTCTTTCCTTACATATAATATATGTGCTCTCCTAGTTTTACTCTACTATTTCAACTATTTATAACAACTAGAAATTAATATTTAGATTAAAAAGAGACTTGATTTGCCCCCTGTTATGCCAGCAACATTCCTTAAAATGCTGGACAACTTTTTCCAGAGATAACTCAGATGCAAATACCCATAATAGCATAATATAAACTAATAACTAGGTACAAGGTTTTACTTTGACATCAAAATGCAAAATAAATATGTATTTAAAAGCATATATTATTCTGTATTATTTGTATTACAAAAATACTTAGACAAAACAGTAGGAGCAATTAAGTGTCAATTAGTAGTAACTAAATAATGTGAGATAAAAATACAATATTTTAATAAATTTTCTCTGTGATGGTAGTTACTTTTACTCTATTTTAACTTTGTATGAGCTACTTAACTTGTGTAGGCTCCATTTAAGACACATAAATACAAGACACAAATCTAAGACTTTTTCAAAAGGCAACTAAAAAGGACCACCCTTGTTGCAGGTGTTTTAACTTGTAAAAATTAGTTTCCATCTCTCCCAAAAGATGGCCACACACCCGCCTTTTGTCAATCAGAACCTTGGCATGTGCAAGTTCCATGTACAGACTATGTCTAGGGTGTCTATCATTTTTAGGCACTCTGAGTACATTTAGTGTCCTTATAAGTTAAATCTCTCTCTCTCTCGGGCAATTGGTTGTAAATGATTAGATAATTTGAATTTTGTGAAACCAATGCTATATTCCAAAGGAATTAGGTTTTTAGAAGAAAAATTGAGAAATTCTTATCTAACTTGTCTTCCCTGTTCTGGTGCCCTTTCTTTTTTCTTAAGTCCTGAAGTACAATTATTTCAGAAAAATGTATGACTCTCAGGAGTTTTTCTCACAATCCACACATAACATTGAACAACTCAAGTGCAGTCACTTAACCCAATTCCAGGCTCTCCATGATTTCTCCAAAAATCATCAAACTGATTTGGAAAAATAACATTTCCATTTTACTATCATCTTTTCTCCACTTTTGCTCAGAGTGCATTTCCAAAAGTAGGGGATGACATTATTTTTGTCACATGCCTTGAAAATGTGTTTTTATGTCAATCCAATATCTCAATATTTAATACTTAATATTTAATGATTATTACTTTGTGGATGGATGGAAGGAAGGTGGATGAGAGGGGATTTATTGGAGGAATTGCTCGTGTATTTACGGAGACTGAGAGGTTAGTTGGAGACCCTGGGCTGCCAGTGGCATAGCTCATTACAAGTTGAGAAGCCTCAGCCAGGGAAGACACTGTTGTAATTCTCGGTCTGAGTCTGAAGATCTGAGAATTCAAGTGGTTTGAGTATGAGTCTGGAGTCCAGGGGCTGCAGAGCCTGGTATTTTGATGTCCAAAGGCAAGGGAAGAATGCTCAGCTCCAAGACAGGGAGGAAGGAAGGAGGAGAGGAGGGAGAGAGGTAGCCTTCCCTTTTCTATCTGGATCTCCAGCTAAGTGGATGATGCCCACCCACATGAGGACAAATCTTCCCCACTTGGTTCATGAGTTCATTTTTCAGTCTCTCTAAAAATCCCCTTTCAGACACCATCAGAGGCAATGGTTCTCTAGGTATTCCTTACTTGAGTCAAATTGCCATCTGAAATTAACCATCAGAGAAGCCGTCTCCTTCCATTTGTATTAAGTAAAAACTCTCTAGAGCTTCCACACATTTGGGGGAAACTGAAAAATAACCAAAAAGTTTAATTTTGAAAACTTCCAGATCACAGGTAGGCAATTCACACCCCCTTCAGATAGTGTTCTATACAAGGTGCGTAGAATATTTTACAGGATATATTAATTGTCCTTGATAAGAAGTTTATAGACTGAATAAAATTTGCCAAAATTTCCATTTGCAACATGTGCAGAACAGTGAGATAGAGGATCCAAGTCTTGCTTGTTATTAGACAGAATAGCAGTAGGCTTCCGTTTGTTTTCTGCAGTTTCATTACAGTCTTCACAGAAATCCAAACAGAATTTGAAGCTGCACTTTTAAACTCAAAGAGCTACAGAGATCATTGCCAATATATGACACATAACTCTGCTGTAGAAAACATGATCATTCCAATAATATCTGAAAGAATTAACTCTATACTGTAAGGAGCCAACACACCTAGTATCAAAATGCCCTCCTGGTGTTCTCCCACATCGCATTTTACTTGCAACCTCACAATAAGGAAAGGTAGCTTTACTCATTTTCACTGAGCTTTCAGGGCAATACAATAACGTCAGTCCATGTAGTGTGCAGACTCAGCAGCCACTGTTTTCAGCCGAGTATTGCTGTCTTGAGGGAGACACAGAACCTCCTGATGGCTTTTAAAGTATGCCCAGTCTTCCTCTGAACTTGTGATATTCAGTCTCCATGTGTGCTTCTGCATCTCCTTCTCCACCACACCCAGTTCCAGACTCTCTTCTGCATATTATGCGGTAGGCTGTTTTGGGCTCCTTACCTCTCTAATCTCATTATTGGTGTCCTTCCATCTAATAAGATAACACAGTCATTTTTGCCTTCTTGTCGGGTGATGTCTGGGTCATGCTGGCCTTGGCATTGGCATCATTCTCATGCTCATTATCTGGATTCTTATAAAAACTAATCATAGTATTCACAATGTGAAAAATTAAATTAGCATCATTTCAATACCAAGAGAAGCATCGATCCACAGGCAAAGGGATGTTGACACTTGTGGTCAGAGCGCCTGTGAGCTGCATATACAGGTCTCAGCACTCACAGCTTTGCAAGGATGGGTGGCTCAGCAGAGAACAGCAAACCACACGTGGCAGCATCAGCAGACGGGAAGGCAGATAACCCATGCCATAGCCTCCTGCTACAAAAGCAGTGTGGCTTGCTGCCCCTATATTTTGAGTCCTGGTATGGACTTTGTGTTTTCCTCTCAGTCTTCTGCACCCATTTCCAAAAACCAAAGCCAAACAAACAAAAATAAATAACTTGGACCTCATTACTCCCGAGAAGATTTCTTGTTACATTGGGGTTTCAGTGCTATGACTGGCACGTCCCAGGCAAACAGACAGTTCGCATTCCACTTGAGCTGACATTGTGGGCATTTTCTCCTTCAATGCATCTTCCCTGCTTTTTTTTTTTTTTTTTTTTTTTTGAAAAAAAAAATTGAAATCTTTGTAAACTGATGGATCTTTCTAGACTCACTTGAATTGGGTTAGGTTCTCCTTTTAGTTTTCCATTAAAATTCTGATCTTCCTATTTCTACCTTGCTATTTCCCTCATATGCATGCTACACATTGATGTTTCTCTCTCACTGCAGGCGTGGTTGTTTTATTTTTCTCAGCTCATGGCAACCTGCGTCTCATTGGTGAGTTACTTCAAGTATTAGCATTCTCACTCATTGTATCAGGTGAAATGATCTGTCAATGGGTGTTCTTCTCTACTGGTCTGTCCAAAGGTCTCTGTTCACCCATTCAGCTACCTCCTGGACAATTTAAAAGAAATGGAACACGCACAATTCATGGGGGAAAATGTCTCAGGATTAGGATGTCAGATGGAGTTGGAGTTTAATAGATCCCTGTAGATCATGCGTTCCGCAAATTTAGTTTCCTTATTGCCTGCTCCAGAGGTTCCACTAGTTTTCTCAGATATTCATCCAGCCGGGAGGAGCACATTGCCAATTCTCTTTCCCTACACAATTACCTAGAACCCCAGCCTTCTGTCTTCCAGTCCCATTAGCCATTGCAAGAGAAAATTGTCAGTGGATGGAAAGGAAGCCGTGTTCAATTTTCTGTACTCACAGAATGCCTTTAAAGCCCTTTCTACTGTTTTTCACTATTATCTTTTAATTTTTTACTATTAATCGTATATGTAAAAAACAAAAATTGTGAGGTTCCCATAAACCCCTCATCTAATTTCTCCTAGTAACATTTCATATTAGTATATTTGTCACAATTAGTGAACCACACCCAGCTTTTCCTATTATTTTTGTCCAAATTCATTTTATCCCTCCAAGTCCTTCCAGCTTCTAGTGACCAACATTTTATGTTCACTGTATTGTATGTTCTTTTAATTGTAGCTGCCACATTTGAGAGAGAACATTCAGTATTTGTCTTTCTATGTCTGGTGCATTTCACTCACAATGATGTCCTTCAGTTGCATTTTTCTGCAAATGACATGATTTCATCTTCTAGCTTAACAGTATTGCATTGTGTAGACATACCACATTTGCTTTATCCATTTGTCTAATGATGGATGCTTGGTTGATTCCATATTTTGGCTCTTATGAACAATACTGCTATAAACATAGTGAAACAGGTATCCTTTTGATACAATGAGTTCATATTTTTGGGGTATATACCTAGTTGTGAGATATCTGGATCAAATGGTAGCTCCTATGTTTTCTTCTAGCAGTTTCAGTATCCAGCCTTCCCTTTAGCCCATTGATCTATCTTGAGTTGACTTTTGTACATGGTGAGAGGTAGAGATTTAATTTCATCCTTCCATATACAATTGCTAGCACCATTTATTGAAAATACTATCCTTTCTCCAATATATGTTCTGGGCATCTTTGTCAAAAACCATTGACTACATGTACATAGATTAATTTCTCAGCACTCTCTTCCATTCTGTTGCTCTGTGTGCCAGTATTTATGCCAGCACCATACAGTTTTATTATTGTAGTCCCATAGCTTGCTTTGAAAGCAGGTGCTGTGATACCTCTATCTTGGTGTTTTTGTTTTTGGTTCTGTTTTTTGCTCAGGATAACTTTGACTATTCTGGTTCTTTTGTGATTCCATATGAATTTTACATTTTTTCTAACTCTGTAAAAATTGGTATCCTAATAGGGATTATATTGAATCTGTAAATTGTTTTAGGTAGTATGGGCATTTTACTGGAATTAATTTTTCCAGTCCATGAACAAGGAATGTCTTGATTGTGTGTGTGTGTGTGTGTGTGTGTGTGAGTCTATGATGATTTCTTTCATCAATGATTTATAATTTTAATTTTACAGGGTGTGTCACCTCTTTGGTAAAATTTATTCCTAAATATTTGGGTTTTTTGGTAGCTGAATGGGATTTCTTATTGATTTCTTTCTTAGAAAGGTCAATATTGGCATATAAAATGCAAGATTTTTTGTATGTTGATGTTGTATCCTGTGACTTTCTGAATTGGTTTATTAGTACTAATGACGTTTTGTTGGAATGTTTAGGTTTCCCATGTACAACATCATGTCATCTGCAAACGTGGATAGTTTGACTTGCCCCTTTCCCGTTTCCATACCCTTTATTTCTTTCTCCTCCCATTTGTCCTTGCTAATACTTCCAAAATATATTGAACAAAAATGATGAAAGCGGACATACTTATATAGTTCCAGGTATAAGGGAAAATGCTTTCAGGTTTTCCTGATTCTGCATGATATTGGCTGTTGGTTTGTCATACACAGCTGCTATAAATTTTAGGTATTTTCATTCTATATTTAATTTGTTGAGGGTTTTATCATGAAGAGATGTTGAATATTATCAAATGCTTTCTCTGCATATATTGAGATGATCATATGATTTTTATGCATTCTGTTGATGTGATTTATGATGCTTATTGACTTGCAAATGTTGAATTATCCTTGCATCTCTGGGATATCTCCCGGTTAGTGATGATATATGATCTTTTTGATGCAGTGTGTTGGATTTGGTGATGAATTTTCTGTTTTTGCTTGGCTAGGAAATATTTTATTTCTCTTCAGTTCTTATAGATAGCTTTACTGGATACAATATTCTTGATTGGAAGTTTTCTTTCTTTTAAGATTAACTGTATCATTCCATTATCTTCTGGCCTGTAGGGCTTCTACTCAGCAGTCTGTTGATAGTCTAATTGGTTTTCCTTTATATGTAACTTCACATTTGTCTTCATGTCTTTAGGAGTCTCTCTTTGTCCTTAACTTGTGACAATTTTACTATCACATGCCTTGGAGAAGGTCTTTTGTTATTGTTGAGTCTGGTTGAGGTTCTTTGGACTTTTTGTATCTGGATGTCCATATCTCCTTCAAGATTTGGAAAAGTTTCAAATATTATTCCATTCAGCAGGTTCTCAGTGGCCTTTTACTTTTCATATCACTTTAATATGATATTTGTTCACTTAATGGTATCCCTTATGACAGACTGTCTTGATTCTTTTTAATTATTTTCACTTTTGTCTGACTGCATTATTTCAAAAGTCTTATTATCCTCCAGATCAAAAATTCTTTCTTCCATTTAGTCTATTCTGCTGTTGAAGCTTTCAGTTGTATTTTTATTTCACTGATGGGAGTTTTCAGCTTCCAACTATCTGTTTAGTTGTTTTTCATGATTTCTGTTATTGAATTTCTCACTCACCTCCTATTTTCATTTCTGTAAATTATTTCATCTCACTGAATTTGCTGAGGATCATTATTTTGAATTCTTTTTCAGGCATTTCAGATTAGGATCTATTTCTGGGAAGTATTATATTCTTTTGAAGGTCTCATATTTTTTTGCTATTTCATGTTTCTTGTGTCCCTGCCTTGACATCTGCACATTTGGTATAATAGTTCCTTTTTTTATGGATTAAGTTTCATTGGAAAAGACTTTTTTTTTTGTTTAAATGAGTTGTAGGCTGTCACTTGGGCTGTTGATTTGGCTTTGGCTCTTGGTAAGCCTAGAAATGTAACTTCTGGGTGATTTCTTCAGTGGTAATTGGTGTCAGCAGTGTCTACAAGTGCCACAGTTGTCTAGTCTAACAGTCTGTAGAGGCAGTAGTACAACTTTGAATTATGTGTGAGTTCCAAACATGCGTGTCTTTATTCCCAGGGAATTGGGTATCAATCATATCAGGATTTCTGATGGCTGTAGCAACATGTCTGGTGCTTTGGGAAACAGAAGAGGTGATCCTCTTTTCCCGCTAAGCAAACATAAGCGATACTGGGGCTTGTGGCACCAATAGCTGTAGCTCTTGACCTGTATGATGTGGATGCTACCTTCTCGAGGTCCTGTGTATGGACAAGACTAATGCTGGACCTTAAAGCACCAAAAGCTTAAGCCTGGGCTCTGGAAGGTGTTAAAGAGAACTTTACCCAATGCCACGGGGCGAATACAGCTTATGCTGAGTATTATGCACCTGCAGTTGATGTTATGGAGCACTGGAATGCAGGTAGACTGCCCCCTGTGGCCACAGGGAATGTTCTAATAATTCTGAGGAATACAGTACTAATAGTCACAGTCTCAGATCTGCAGGTACAGTGAGTTCTTAGCCAGGTCTCATAGGGTGAGTGCCAGTTACACTGAGGATTGAGAACTGGCAGTCACCAGCCTGAGGCAAAAGAATACAGTCAGGGCCCTCTAGATCTAGGGGTTATGGCACCAGCAGTGACAGTCCCAGAGTTGCAAGGCCCGCAGTTCCCACAGAGCATGTAAAGGTGATGCGGGGGCCCGTGCTCTGTCCCCAGAACCCTGTGGTAAGAGTTTCAGAAGGGGCTTCCTCAGGGCTGGGCAGTGGGATTGAGTGTGGACTGCTGCTGGTGACTGGCCCCAAGAATACACGGGGGGCTTCCCTAGATGACACAGGGGAAGCAGGTGCAGCTCCAGGGCTTGTGCCCAGAACTCCCATAGCTGCAGAATCACAGAGGCCTGCTCTCTGTCCTGGAAAACAACCTTGCTCTTCCCGGGGACTTCTCAGGAGTCCAAGAAGGGGCTGTTTGTCTACCCCTATGTCATGGGGCCTTTAGCAGCTTCTCAACAGTGCTGGGGTCTGGTGCTTTGTGGGTGGAGTGAAGCAGTGGAGGTTGGGAGGTTGCTTCGTTGGAGGAAAAGAGTCACAGGACCCCAGTCAGCCCTCAGGATGTGACTTCAAGTCAGTGAGGACAGAGGAATTCTCTCCTCATTAGGGCTGCCTGTCAGTGGCTACGGTCCTGCAAGAGGGTCCTCCTAAGGGGCCCCAGGGAAGCTGCAGTGCGCAGTGGCAGCTAGTTCTGAGTTTGTTCCTCTGTCTCTATTGGCCTGCAGTGTCAGGGAGCTGTTTGCACATCTTGTCGCTTCCTGACTGAAGCTTCACCCTCAGCCAGGATTCTCAGTTCTAGCATTTTATACACAGAACCCTCTTCCTGGCAAGATGGCGTCCTCTGCCCACAGGGCCAGGATAGGAACGCCGGGCAGAAAAATCAGGCGTGGCTATGTGCCTTCTCTCTCTCTCTCTCTCCTTCTCCCTCTCCCTCCCTCCCTCTCCCTCCCTCTCTCGCTCTTCCTCTCTCTATCTCCCCTAGTTTTCAGAATCTCTGTGCCATTTGCAGTTCTTTGTGCCATTTGACACTTCTTTGCAAGAGTGTTCCTTCAGTCAGTCTCCTCGCTAATACTTTATATATAGGACTCTTTTTCCCAGAAAAAGAGTCTGGAGCAGGGGCAGCAACAGCGGTGGGCTTAGTTTCTGTCTTGCTGCTGGTTTTTGGAGTCTCTCATCTGTTGGCAGGTACTGTGACTTTTTTTTTTTTGAGATTTTATTTATTTTATTTGAGAGGTAGAGTTACAGAGAGAGAGAGACAGAAAGGTCTTCCATCTGCTGGTTCACTCCCTAAATGGCCCCAACAGCCAGAGCTATTAACCAATTCCTTAAAAGCTCAATCCGGGGCCAGGAGCCAGGAGGTTCTTCCAGGTCTCCCATGTGGGCTCAGGGGCCCAAGCATTTGACCATCCTCCACTGCTTTCCCAGGCCACAGCAGGGAGCTGGATCGGAAGAAGAGCAGCTGGGACACCAACCACCGGCACCTGTATGGGATGCGGGCACCGCAGGGGAGGCTTAGCCTACTACACCACGGCAGCGCTGGCCCTGGTATTATGACTTTTTTATTAAGGCTTTTCCTCAGACAAGCTGGAAAGTCTGTTCTTCCCTTGTTCTGAAACATTTTTTCTGGCTGAAGTGGATGCAGATCCTCTCTATTCAGCCATGTTGATCCCGCTCCTAAAAACTCTTTTTAATCTTGAATATTCCCATAGTCTCAGAAAAGATAGGCAACATATAAGATTTAAAGGTAAACATACTGCTTTTCCAGGTTACATTTTTTTTTATTTTTAAAAGTTAGTGTTTTTTAAATAAATTCATTTCTTCTTTATGAAAATGTATGCCTTATATTGATTGTTTCAGAACACAAATTCAAGTTCCATCACAAGAGTTGATAAAATATATTAGATGAACAATTAAAGCAGCAGAAAGCAAAAGCATAAAGATTTTGATAACATTACATGCCTAAATTTGGACTTGACCATGATTTATTATTCTGTATAAGTTCAGAATAATTAATTCTGCTAAATTATTTATTTGCCCAAGAGGAAGAGGCTATCACCTTGGACCCTAGGTCATAAATACTAAAGCCATCCTATCTTAAGGCCTTTGGGGGAAATGAATTATAAGGATCATGCTAGATCGATTCTGGGTTAATCATAACTCTGCTCCTGTGATTCACAATCACTTTATCTCCTACTGACCATTAAATTTTACAGTTTAAGATTGTAAATAAGTTAACAGCTTAGAATTTATTTCTCTCACATGACTCTCAGTTCTTTTAATTTGTATTTGGTGAGCAAAAATAATAAATATGCATCCTTCAGTCTTTATTTTAATTTTCAAAAGTTCTACTTTGACTTCAATCCACAAAATCATAAAGGGTTAGACAGAAATGGTTAAAAATCAACAGCCCTCAGGGGTCTAATGTCATATAAGCCAAATACTCATTCAAAATTCCAATTATTTTGGTAAACAAACAGCCTGTTTTTTTTTTAAGCTCAATTCCTTTAACTTACTGGAAACTTACAGGAAACTACATTCTTTTTATGATTCTTACTACATCCTATATTGCATTATGTTTATTTATAAAAATGTCATTTCTCAAACTAGATAGGTTATGCCTTCAAGGCTAAGGATGTTGTATCTTACATGTTTTTGTGTTCTGGTGAAAATATCTCCTAAAAATTTATCTTTAATGTAGTAAAAGAGCACAGCAGATGGCCTTGAGCTCAATTTCTGAATCTGCCACTGATTATTGGTGTGACTTAGAGCAAGTCAGGTTACCTATCTGTGAGTTAAGTATCATAATATCAGCTGCTCCCAGTGTTGTAAAAAGTGAGGAGATTTATGTGTAAAAGCCATTTCAAGAGTTAAAAATGCTCACCAGTGCTATCTGTTTTCATACGGAAGACGTGGAGGACAGAGGGAGGATACTCCTCTTCAACATGGCAAGTTCTAATCTTACCCTTTGCTTTAAATTCCATCTTTCCAAAACTGTTGCCACTGAATGTTTCTAATAAAAGCAGACCATTGCTGCAGTCTCTCTCAAATTACAGGTCTTGAATTGAGCTTTTAAGGAATTGGTTAAATTAAAGGTTCATGTGAAAAAGAATATGGTTCTCCCAATTGAAATCAACATGGATGGAATAGCAGGTAGTGATGAGTCTATTTGTTTGTGGCATGGGCTTCTGTACTGATTACTGGAGCTTGTTGCCCAATGAATTAAAAAGAAAAGTAATTTCAGCATCAGCTCGTGATGGAGATGTCAGAGATGGGCATGCAGGACCAGAGCAATCTATGGAGAAGTGAAATGTGCCATAATCCATAATGTGGCGAGGAGCTCAGGTGCAGGGTTTGAAAATACATTTTCCCATCGTTTACTTGACTTGGCAAGAAACGCAAATATTTGAGGAAATAACATTGAATGTTTATAGTTCTTCACCTGACAGATGGAAAATTGCAAAAAGCTATTAGGTTAGAAGAGTGTGCATGAACAAAAAAACGGTCTCCAAAGAGTATCTATGTTTAATCAGTTAAGCCTTATAGATAAGAAACTTAAATATTTGGGATTTTCTTGTATAACTGTTTCAGTTACCAGAATATTTGAGCAGGCTGTCCTGATTCCCTCTATGAAAACTACATTTTCTTTTCCTTAAGCCTCCTTAAACAGAAGCTGTTTTTAAGACACTTGTCAGGATAGGCTATGTGTCACAGCGACTCAGCACTTAACTTACTTCCGTGACTGAGCTGTTAGAAGTTTGAGGACGGGGCCCAAATCTTCTCTCTGTGTCCCTTACACACTTACCTTCAGGATCTTAGAATGAATTGCATAAACACTGCTGGTAAAACTCAATTTGCAGAAATGGAACCAAACTGAGTTCCCAGCAGAAGTGAGCTATTGGCAACACAGGTGCTCCGTGGCAGCAGCTACTGATGACCATGAATCCTTCAGCTTCTAACCAGCTCCACTTTGTAATCACTAGGAAGATGACATTTCGGATTTCGTTTCCTTTCCTCACAATGAGACCATGAGTTTGTGGGCCTGAAGCACCCAGATTCCTTTTTGCTCCCTGTTTAAGCAGTTTGCTAGCCTGTAATCCATTGGCAAATAAATCAATGGCATGCAATTCAGTGCCTTTCCAAACAGAACCTCAAGAACAAGGACTAGTTAAAATTTTTTAAGAAGTTTTTATCACTAGACATATGGTTTGAAAATTTCCGAGGCCAGCCCCTCAGTGATTATTCTGTTGAAACATGACTTCAAATTTTGTTGACTGTTTTCTAGATAGTTTTTAACCATCAAATTAAAAACTATCTGAAGGACAGTGATTGTATGTTTCGTTGATGAAAAAGGCCAGGGATGTTTTTAAAAGCAAAAACAGTTTGGGTTTCTATGCAACATTTCATTGATATTGCTACAGGCTATAATCATACTGTTTTAAGGATGCTCTTTTGAAAAATTCACTCATAATGCTTTTGTAACATTAAATTACTGGGAACAACATATATAATGGCAATGATAATGTTATCATCATTTAAATAGAGCTCTACAGTTCACAAAGCAGTAACAGCAATGCCAGAACACTTTTCTAACAGCAAAGCAGTATGTCCCCAACAGGGGAGGTCTCTGGAGGATTGTGAAAAGCTGCAAGAAGATCCAGGAGGCCAGAGTGGCTGTTTGAAACAGAAGAGAACAGCAAAAATCAAAGTGGGTTGTCAGAGGAAGCTCCAAGGTCACTGCTGTCTCACTGCTACTGGAGGTTTAGACCTAGGAAGCCAAAAGCAGATCTCAAAGTGGTGGCTACTGGCCAGGATCAGAGACTGGGAGGAATGACTGCAGGGTAACTGTGGGTGTGAGCAACCAGTGAGGAGGAAGAGTCACTGTGTATTTCTCCTCTCTCACACCATCAACACCCAAGGAAGCTTCCCATTTCAATAATTACATCAAAACTTACGTAGTAAGTTGTTTCTGATCATATTGCGAAAATCACTTAAAATGGCAATATCCGAAAAGCAGTCAGGATTGGTAAAATGCTTCCGCCTATGCCACAAACTGTAGAAGACAAGAAGTTTAGGCTTGGGTCTGGAATCTGCATTTCTAATACCAGAAGCACCTGCTAATTATGGGGGCGATGGTCACATTTTGAGGAGCACTGGCCTGTAGTCCCATCGTGCCTGATACAGAGCAGACAATCTGTGAATAATACTTACATTATACAATTTCTCCAGGGCACCAACTTTTCTCACTGAATACCCCAGGCTTTGGTTAGGGTTCCCCACCAATGAAATATGGTAAACATCCTATGAGTAAGCTGACCTGAAAATTTTAGGCCATTCATCACTGAATGCAAAACTTTTCCTAAAAAGCAAATATAGCAAAAAGGCAGAAGTTAAATGTATCAAGTTTTTTTTTATATATTTTCCTATGCTTTTTATGTTTAGATACCCCCATTGATTTTCAGGTGTCAGAAAAATATCCATGTTCTTCTAGTTTTCTCTTTGGGTTTTTTTATTTAGATTCTCTTTTCCTCATGTTTAGGTTCTTATACCACAGGAATTTATTTTGTGTAGTGTGACACAGTGCTTTAATTTTGCTCTTTGTGAAATAATCACCTGTCCCGGTTTTTGAATATTTCATATTTGATTAAAATATAGCCTTTGTAAAATAATATTTATATGTATGCCTGTATTAAAAGTTGGATTTTTTTCTTTTTCATGACTTTCTATTCTCCAATAAGTTCTGTACTGTTTTATTTCCAAACTTCAAAACATGTCTCTACTTGAAATTTCAAGTCTCCCATTATTATTTTTAATTTTCAAAGTTTTGTTGCTTATTCTCATCTGTTTTCTTCAAATTAAATTTAAAAAAGTCTTCCTGGTTCTTAAAACATCCTTTGGGCATTTTATTAAGAATTGCAATGTTTCCTCTAATTTGGAGAAAACTGACAATTTTTGTACAATTGTATATCCTCCCTTTCACAAATATGTCATCAATTTCACATTAATACAAAATTTTTAAAACAAAAAATAAGATATCAACCATTGCTTGAGTGATGGGTAATTTGTTCCCTATTTTTTAACACTTGCCAATATTTGTCAAATATTCTATAAGAAGCATGTATTACTTTCAAGTTCAGAAATATTCAAATGTTAACAAATAATGAAACAAGTAAAAGAAAAAAAAAGTGTTAGCCAAAAAGGAATTCAAATCTTTGCTCAGGTGTTGACATGTTCTTCATATAAGCACTACATTTATTCTTAAATGTCTTCCTAGGAATTTATATTTGGTATAAATAGCTATTTTTCTCAAAGTGTCATCTTGTATTAATGTATTCATAGAAAATCCAATGATCAGTATGTATCTATTTATAACACATCTTCGTTGAAATCTCAGGTGTTTCCTCATATTTTTCAGTTGATTCCGGTGGGTTTCTTAAATGTATCAACAAATATGATGATATAATGTTTTTCCTAATACATTAAAATCATATTTTTGTTTCTACCTTATTGCATGGGCTAAAATTAACACCACCATGTTAAGTTTTAGGATAATGGTAGCTAACATTTTCTTGACTTTAATGATAATGCCATTAAAATTGTATCTGATAATAGGTCTGCTGCTTATTTGTAATATTCTATGACTCATTAATGAAAAATTACTTTCTCCTGTCCTACAAGCAGATAGATTACTGAAAGATAACTGTTTCCAATTATGTCAAATATGTTTCTGATGTCTTCAGAAGATCATTTTAAACTTTGTATAACATCATTTGCAAGATATGTTATCCTGGTAACCTTCCTAAGCTGAACTCATGCTGCTTTTCCTTACTCAATAACATTACATTATTCTTTTAATATGGTAAAATTTTCGAATGTAACTATTAGTCCTATTTATTTTATAAATCCATTACATTCTATTTATATATTTAATAATTTCATAAATCATTTTTATTAAGATGTTTAGGTTATTGCATTTTCTTGGTAAATTTTGACTTATGATATGAGTAATTACCAAAAAGGAAAAAGTAATCAGTAAGAGATATTGCAAACCACCCAAAATAAGGTTATTTTCCTTAAGTGATATTAGAGAGAACTGCAGAGTTAATTTTTCCTTCATTGCAATGTCCACTATGGGTTTTAAGTCCAATATACAATATATTCATAAGCTACACTTGACAACAGATTGACTTAGAAGAACATAGGACAGGAAATCCAGCTTGTCAACAGGACAGCACTGGTAACTTCTCTTCAAAGAGTTAAACTTACAGCATTCATTTAGAACCTGGGTCACATGCAAGCAGATACTACCCATAGTGGATGAGTGAGAAGGCCTGCCTAGCTTAGAAGCCTAATGATCCAAACGAGTCAGTATCTCTCACACCCTACAGGTATAGCTGAGCCCCCAAAAGGCACAGGCCCAGTTATAAGAATCACTCAACTCAGAGAGACTCAAAGACCTGGCTTCCTTTCATACATTTTTTGTTTTCCCGAAAAGCAAGCTACCACCCCAAGGTCTTTTAACTACAAGCAGTGTTGGCTGCAATCATAGTTAAAATTCCATCTTCATCATGTTTCCAACAGAACAAAACTATAATTAACCAACTTGCAAATTTTCATTCAGAATAAGAATTTACATATATATGTATATATACACACATATACATATATATTCTTATTTTTTGCAGAAATTAAATATATGCCAATGTAATATATCATATCCTGGATCAGTAACTTAAAATTGCAACCTTAAATCCTATTTTATTCTTTTATCTCTATTATTTTCCCAGGTAAAACATGGAAACTATGCTTTTGTATGGGATGCAGCTGTATTGGAATATGTGGCTATCAATGATCCAGAATGTTCCTTTTACACTGTTGGGAATACCGTGGCTGATCGAGGATATGGAATCGCATTACAACATGGCAGTCCTTATCGTGATGTTTTTTCACAAAGGTAAGACTTATGCATGGTCCAAATAAAGAAAGAGAAAATTTAAACAAAGAAAATCTGCTTCATTTCCCAATCTAGTTTAATATGTTTTGCTTGCTTCCTTAGGAAAGCACAATAAACAACAACAATAAATGTTGCTTTAATAAGGCATTTGTGTCGGAAAACATGCACAGAGGATTATTTTTCCCATAAATAGTAGAAAAATATTGCTGCTTATAATTAGTTTTACTCTCAAAAATTGATATGCAGAAGAAAGTAGAGTAGATGTGTTTATCATTTCTATTAGAACTTAATTGAGCAGTCTAGTCTGAATTTTCTGGGACCAAATATCATAGAGTTAAGAAAACAAGTTCATTTCTAAGAACACTAAAATACATTTCTGGACCAAACTAAAGTGCTGATACACTGAAACACATGATGATAGGGATACTTCCATCTGAATTTTGTAGATACAAAGGGTGGGAATTTCAAAACACATGAAACTTTGTCACTGAAATCAAGGAGACAGTTTATTAAGAAATTAAACCCACTCCTAAATAAGAATTCCAAAGTGTAAGAGAGTTTTTTTTACAGAAGGAAGGTTTTGAAATGTAAATTTTAGAGAAGACTGTATATGGAAGATTTAGGTGTGAATGCAGTTCACGAAGATCACCATGATTCATTCTATTTACTACCAAGCAAGCTCAAGTTTAAGAGAGTCTACTATCTTCCAGGTGGAAGTATATTCCATCGGATGCAGATAGTGCCTTGTGTTTATTCTCATACCTGATCTCTAAAAGCTAATGCCAGACCCAGAGGGTAGTCTACAGATAATATAAAGGCCTCCTATTTCAAACTATTTGAGCTGTATTTTAGGAAAACAAAAGAGCAAGCATTTAATTTTTTAAAAATAAAACTGAGTGGTCCAAGTTTATATCAAAAGTCTTCCATTAGACCTGTCTTGTTGTCCGTAAAATGAGAAACCCAGATTAATTCTAAGGTCCTGTGGTAGCCTATTTTCTGTGTAGCAAACAGCTGCACAAGTATCAGTGACTTACAGTAAGCGATTTCTCATTCATGAAACATGAGGGCTATGACTTGGCTATGTTTTCCTGCAGGCGATAGGTCAACAGCAGGTCTGCTCTATACAGCCTCTAATCCTGGGCCCAGTCAAAAGAAATAATTCTATTTGGGATTTCCTGTTCATTGCCAAGTATCATTGCAAAAAGTCTGACCAATGTCTCTAAGGCATCCTGATACTTTGACTTAAATGTGGCATATGCCCCATCTGCCCAACGGCCACTAACCTGGGATCTCAGGGCCAAATCCAAAATCAATGGGGATGCTGAGTATGGCTCACATAAAGGGAAGGAGAAAGTAAATAATTATGAACAATTAGATAATCTACCAGTGGCACTTTCTGGCTCAAATAAATTCTAAGCATAAGACAAAAGTGAAACGTCCATAAACTGGGAAACAAAATATTAAGGTCTAAACAATGAACTATCAATAATTTGATGATAAGCAGATCAACAGTCAATCTGACTAAAAGGCACTTGAAGTCTAGTTAAAAAATAAGATCCATTCACACGAATCATTAAACCATGTAAATTTCTGTGAATGTGTGCTGATATGCATATATACATATATATTAGTGTGATATCATACAGTATGTATACCCATATTATATATTAACATTTATAATAAAGTATGCTTATTTATACAGTGTTAGAGTGTATAGTTGAGATATTGAAAGAATTGAATACCATACATAATGAAGAGTTAAGCAAAGGAAGTATGAGTAAAAGCTCTCTAGCAAAGGTGAGCGTTGAACTTGATCTTAAAAAATTTAGAAAAGAACAGGCTGACAGTGGATAATAGACAATTCTTAGAGACATAATAAAGACAACAGAATGGAAGTAGAAAGGAAAGTAGAATGTGTTTGGGAACAATAAGAAAATTAAGTCAATGTGAAAGGAAATTGGAAGTTTAGAATGTATGCTGTAGGTCATAAGCCACCACAAAAGCCTGTTGTCTGTTCCTGAGCTCAGGAGAGAAATGATGAAGGTGGCATTTAAGGGAAGACTAATCTAGTTTAGATATGATGGACGGAATAGTATTGACAGGGACTAGAGCAAACCTGGAGGCCCATGGTAATGAAGGCCCAGTCTAGAAGTGGGTAAGGAGACACGAGGTTGGGGAACAGTCAGAGGAGATGTTTCTACAGTAAGAAGCACACCATTGTTTCCGTTGAGAGGTGAGGGTGGCAATGCATGATGCAATGAAAGGAGATTCAGGGTTTCTTGGTGAAAAAACAGCAGAAAAGGTTGATGAATCCCTAACGCATACCCAGGTCATTGAGAAAAGGATGACTTCCATTCCTTGGTTGTGATTAACGCCTTTTTCACCACCAAAGATGTTCTTTGTTTTCTGGATCTTTTATGCAAAAAATGCACCAGCATAATAGAAATAAAAGAAATGTTTAACAGTCACACCAAGTGTTCTATTTCTTTTTATCTTTGTGGTGATATACCTGTAAGACATTTTAATTCTGAAGAAATATAAGCCAGTAAACAGCTGAAAAGTAATAATAAGAATCGAGCATGATTTTTCCCTTGTTGATAAGCAGTAGAGACGTGGGCAAGTTTAGATTTTCACTCTCTGCGGAGTCCCTTGACAACAACACCACATCTCCTTGCTGCCTGGACATCTGGAGGAAGGGAGACCAGGAAAGAAACATGACCCAGCTACTATCAATGTGCCAGCTCACCTCTTTATACACATGTGCCACATATTTACTACCCAGAATATTCCCCTGAATTCTCAAGATATTTGCATTCATTCTTTTTTGCTATTGTCATTAGGGAAAAGATCTCTTTTTTATTAACTGATCTTGAAAATTATAAAGATCATCAAATTTAACTGTTGTAGTATTCTTTAGAAATTATTATATCTGACTTTTATGTATCAGCTTACCCTGGGTCTTTGATTAAACTCTATCAGTGAATGCTATTATGATTACTTTAATTGAAAATGTTAGTTTTCTAAGTGATTTTTCAGGTACCTTTATGCCAATAACACAACTCATAAAATACCAAACTACCTTAATAGATAGTAAATACTAACATCTGAAAATGAATAATATATAGTGCTAAGTTGACTATACTTATTACCTGCTATCTTATATGCTTATAAATTTAATTGATGCTTCAGAACATTCATATGAGATGTTGCATATTCGTTTACTGTGGACCTGCACATTAGTGTATGACTATTATTCTAACAAGCACATACACTGAGTGGATGAGCCTATTGTTGGGTAAGCGTCAGATTCCCCTCAGGAAACAGGGGCTCTCGTGATCCACTCACTTGTACATTGTGTGTGAATGGATGTCCACAGCAATGACTTTTAAGAACCAGTAAGTGCTGTAGTTTATGTAACCATAGGATTGGCTAGGAGAATTTTGTTTCCTCAGAAACCCAAGAACTAGAAAACCCAGCAGCAGAAGTTACTCTCTAAGGATCTCATGAGAGGGATCAGAGAATTTGTGTTGTGGACAATGTTGCAATAAACTCTATGTGACACTATTTGTTCAACAAATGTTTTGTGAAGCACTTGTTTTGTTGTGGTTCTTAGTTTAAAAAAAATTGTCGAATGTTCTCTAAAGGCATACAGGAATAGAACTGAATTGTTCAGATTTATTTTTCTGAGCTATTAATAAAATTAACTTCACTGTTCTCAGAATATTAGCTACTCAGAAGGCTAAAAGCTAAAAAATATGCATTGAAAGGTTAGTATAAGCTCACCTCTGTCCTGAAATCTTCGTGGGTGTCAAGGAAAAATTAATCAGTGAGTTTCATTTTATAGTTCTTCGATAAAGGAGTCAGGTGTTCCTTTGTGCTTCTATCCCTAAACGTTGGATTGGAAATACCAATGGGCACAAAAGCAATTGCATGTTCAAAGTTGTATGGAGAATGATTTTGCTCTGGATCAAGATAGTGGTACAAGTGGACAAATAGCTTTTCAATTCAATCATAGAATTTCAGAATTTTTAGAAATGGAGCTAATAGTGACCTCCCCTTCTTAGCAGGGATAAAAGCAGTCCACAGAGATGAATGGCTTGCTCAGAATCACAATAAAAATGGAAAAACTGAAGAATGCTCCAAGTCTAGTGTTCTGGTCATTAGTACTCTGACTTCCCTTGTGTTCCTTCTGGAAGCATATAAGAACAATATCAAACTTAAATACTTACATAGTTAAATAGTATTGAATATGTGCCAGACTCAGTTCCTTTTTAAAATTCCAACAATTTTAAGTGACACATGTTTGTGGGGTACAATATAATTGGATACATGAATACAATGCATAATGCTCAAACTAAGGTCAGTGGCTTTTCCACTGCTTCAAGCATTTATCATTCCCACATGTCAGGAGCCGTTGAACTCCTCTTTTCTAGTTATTTTGAAATATACAATGTTGTAGCTGGGGCTACTCTACTGAGTGATAGAACACTATGACTACTTGGCGCATAACCTCTTCTAACCTCTCTCTCTCCCCCTACACTTCCCAGTCTCCAGAAACCACTACTGCATTGTTGTCTATGGGCTCAACTACTTTAGCTTCAACAAATGGATTAAACTCAGTTCTTACATGTAGAACCTGGGAAGTAAGGACTGGCATTGCCCCATCGTACAGACTCAGAAACTGAGACGTACTGATGTGAAATAAACACAAAGCTACTGGGTTTTAAGAGTTGCGATCCAGGGGTCGGCGCTGTGGCTCACTTGGTTAATCCTCCAACTGTGGCACCGGCATCCCATATGGGCACCGGTTCTAGTCCCGGTTGCCCCTCTTCCAGTCCAGCTCTCTGCTGTGGCCTGGTAAGGCAGTGGAGGATGGCCCAGGTGCTTGGGCCCTGCACCCGCATGGGAGACCGGGAAGTAACACCTAGCTCTTGGCTTCCGATTGGCGCAGTGTGCCGGCCATAGCAGCCATTTTGGGGATGAACCAATGGAAGAAGACCTTTCTCTCTGTCTCTCTCTCTCACTAAGACTCTACCTGTCACATAAAAAAAATTAAAAAAAGTTGAGATCCAAACCCAGACAATATGGCTCCCAAATTCAAGATTTCTAACCATTCTGCTATACTGCATTCATGCAAATGGTATATACTTTTAACTGGCAAGTTACATTTCAAATAAACTCTAAGGACTTTCTCTCTCTCTCTCTCTCTCTCTTCCCCCCCCCACCCCCCTCAAACACATACACACACACACAGAGAGAGAGAGAGAGAGAGAAAGAGAGAGAGGGTAAAAACCACAATCCTTGATTCGTGGTATACTTTCATTATTGGTCTGTAACTGGCTACTTGTACTATTTATTTAATTAATTTTAAAATGCTTGGGTAGAGTCTTTTTGTTTCCTTGCACTGTTAACCATGAGAATATCTGGTTCTTCACTGTGCCTTTTTACTTGGATCCAGAAAAAAAGAACATTAGATGTTTTTGCCTCTTCCTATCCTAATACTTCTTACATTTTACCTCTTGAGTCCTGCCTCATGTTGAAAGCTTGCTTGAGTTTAGGATAAAGTCAGCCCATCCCTAAGGCCTGCCTTTACATCTAGCACAGAGTAATCCTTTGGTAACAATTAATAAATCATCTTATTTATGTACACCTAAATAAATTTACATGCTTTTTCCTTGCAATTTGTTTTCTAAGAATCTTCTGCTTTTTCTTATCACAATTATCTTTTCCTTCTTGGTTTCTCCCATTGTTCCTACAATGAGTAAAAACCAAAGAAGGAAAACAAAGCAAACATAGCACCTGTCAACCTTTCTTCCCAACTCCCTGCTGTAAGAACCAATATGCATTCACTTCCACTGGGAAAGCAGAAAACATCCCTTTAACTTAAAGACATAGAGACCTATTCCTTTAATTTCCCGATTGGAATGGAATTATTTTCCAAGGCGTTTTTGTCTCCTTTACAGGAAGGAGGGAAAAAAGCAAGCTCCCCTGACCTCCAGCTTACTGGCTCTGGGATCAGACAATAACCGGTTTAAGCTCTGTATTCTCAGTTGGCTAACTCCCTCACAAAGGAACGCTTAACCAAAAATTAAACATCTGGTTTCCCTTTGGAGATAGAAAATAAAGTAGCCCTCAGTTCTGAGAGAAGTAACATCTCCAAAACACATAGGTAAACAGTAAGCGAAGTGAAATTATACATTGAACTGTCTAGTGTAGGCAATACATGCTGCACATTGCGAAAGGAAAAGAATATCAGTGAATGATAGTCTTGAAAAGACTTGATGAGCTAGGAAAATTCGGGGATAAGTTGAATTTGGAAATGGAAAGAGGTGCAGATAAAACACTGAGAAAATATGAGAAAATCATAGCTCTGAAAGCAGTCCTGTGGTAAAAGGATGAGCAGGAGCTTGAGGGGAGATAGTATTGGTAGAAGGGTACAAGTAGAGAAGCAAAATGGAGTGTGAAGCACTAGAGTTTCAACAGCTGCGATAAGTAAGCATCTACTGTACGGAACACTTGATACATTTCCAAGAATGCTTGCCGCAAGTCTGTGTGTTGCGTTTTATACATGGGAGGAAAGTTAACACTCAGAAGTAGGCACCTTGCCTAAGCTGCACAGCCAATGTCAAGTGCGTCTGGAACTCAACCCCATGCGGAGCTTCTGTCCTTAACCAGACCCCTGCACCTGTTTTGTGGGCATCCGAGGAGAAGCATCCTGGTTTAGCAGAGACTCTGAGGGGGTCCCAAGTGTTAAGGTAGACAAAGTGAGAGCTTATTTGAGGAAAGCCAGTACTGTTCTAGCTGAGAAACAGTCAAAATATTCTCAAGAAGGATGGGGAGGAATGACTGGACAGGAAGATAAATTCCAAGAAGGGATAGCGCAGCCTCCGTGAAAGCCAGGGGGGCTTGGATAATCCAGGAATCCGAGGGGAAAAGACGGGCTGTTCAAGAGCCACAACAGCTTCTCTCTTCCCCTGCTCCTTCCAGTACCCGCATGAGTGCTTCTTGTTTTGTGTCAGCTCTATCTCATTTTCCAGTAAAGCCAATTATAAAATGATTTCTAGGGAAGCACTGGCTGTTTTTAAAACATCACCATTTACTACCCAGTAGATACTTATTTCAAAGAACCTTGCAGCTACAATACCGACTTCGTTCTGTGGTTACTTAAATCACACAGATTACTGTTCCGCTGCTCTTCGCTTCCCCTGTATATCACACATTTTATTCTTAAACACGCATGCATGCACTTATCCCACTAAAACCAACAGGTTTCGCTGTATCCACATTTTCTGTTTTAGAACAAGAAAACAAGTTAGTTAAGATGGCATGTTTATATAAAGTAGAAAAGGAAAATGTTTGAGGAGCCTAAAAGCAAGAAAGAGAACACAGAAGGGGAACTTTTGAAGGGAGCTATGGGTAGAATGAAAAAAAAATCATATATATTTATCCATTTCAGCAATGTTTTTAATTGGTTTGAAAGGCAGAGATACAGACAGAGACCTACCATCTGCTGGTTCATTCTCCTAAATGCCAGGGCTGAGCCAGGCTGAAGCCAGGTGCCTGGCACTCAACTAGGTCTCTCAGTTGATGGCAGGGGATCCAAGTCCTGGAGCCATTACCCTCTGCCTCACAGAGCAGATACAGTGGGAAGCTGGAATCAGGAATGCAGCTGAGACTCAACTCAGAAGGGACACGGGTGTCCAAAGTGACATCTTAACTCCCGTGCCAAATGCCTGCCTTGTTCATGTATTTTTATTTTTAAATAATAACCTCTTTTATCATTTTCTCATGTAACATACACCTGTTAAGTAAGATTTAGATGCTGGAATCCACTGAAAGAAGCATGCAATTCCTATTTCACAGAAATCCACCTTACGACATTTGTTTTTGACTTAGAATTTTGCATTCAGAGAGTTTAATAAAAGAGAGAAAATGAGGTAAGCTTATCTGTCTTTTTTTCTTGGATCCTTTTATGACTAATGTCCTGTGAGCTTCACCAGGCATCTTGACTGCTGCTTCTTGTGGAGAACCTAAATAATTTACATTTGTTTTCGTCTTTAGTCTAAATAAGTGGAAGAGTAAGTATAGTCGGTGATATTTCCAGCTTGTGAATATTTCAAAACCATGCATGCTGCGGGCAGTAGGTGGATTGAGATCAGTCTTATTAATCTCGCAAAGCGGTAGCCAAACTTTAATCAAATCACATGTCTTTACTCTGCAGAGGCACGGGGCAGTCTCACCACGCAGCACAAACCTACCCAGCAGAGAGCACAGTCCCGTGGAGGGCATTGTGGAGTGCTCCAAAATTCTATTCTCCTTGTTCTTGCATCCGACAGCATTTGGGAAACACTTCCCAAGGTACTAGAGTAACCTTTGTAAACAAGCAGTTGTAGACTTTTCTGAGAAAAGCTCTGAGGTATAGGGAAGATAAATGACTACACAAGCTACAGCACAGTATTTCAGCTGAATGATAGGAGCCCATGAGCCAGACCAAGCTGCTCTGCAAGACACATTTCTCATCAGACTTTTTCTTAGAAAAAGTGCAGTTTCTAGATCTCAGTACATACTGTGTTATTCAAAACAGTCATGTTACACGAAGCCTAAGGAACTACTGTTTTATTATGTAATATAAACTAAGTATGACTAAAGATTGAGTTTTTAAATGCATATTTCAGAACTTGAAGTTACAGATATATGTTACACTTGAAAATACACATATACGTACACATACATGCATACACCATGCACACACACTCCAGATCGTTTTATCCCATTATAGTTCATACACATTCTTTAAATTCAAACCTCCTGTTTTACTCACTAGAACTAGCCTCATGACACTTGTCACTGTTTTAAATGTTTAACCTGCTTTTAAAAGGAGAAGTTAATGTCACTGAGGATAATCAAACGATGTGTGACTCTTTCAAATACACCCTTAAAATATGGTAAGCAAAATAATACCATGGGATTAAGCACGTGGGTTCCCATTGTAAGCAAGGCATTGGAGGAAACAACCATATAGTATGAGACATACATGAGCCTTGGGCAGGCATTGAAAGGAACCCCCTAAATCTACAAAGGTGAAATACCAATAAGAGAAGGAGGATGATCTGCCAGAATCCATCCCTTGGTCAGAACGCGCCCTGGAAAAAAAACCTAGTGCCAATTCCCAGTTCAGTGTTCTACCCCCTACCTTGTTCTACCACTTTCTGCTGTTTAAAATCAGCTTTTTATCCCCCAAATTTACTGGTCACATAAAGGTTTTCAGGAGCATAATTAGAATAATATATAAGGGGCAGAAGTATTAATTAATAAATACATTTGACAGGGTTGTAAACCTAACTAGAACATCTGTTTTAAAACTGTCATTACTTTAAAGACGGGAAAAGTAACACAAAGATGACTAGAATATTAAGGGATGTGCTATTTCTGACTTTCAGAGAAACTCTGGCATAGCCTATAGTTGAAGTTCCCTGGCACAGAAGGGAACCAAGGAACCACTGGAAGGGCCCTAATGACAGTAAATACTTAAATGCCCAAAATAAGCTTGTGAAATAAACACTGTGATTAGTCCACTGTACAAATGGGGAAACTGAAGTCAGAGTAAAGATTTGTGATTTTCCAAGGTCTTGACGCCAATCCATGCCAGAGCCAGGCTTTGAACCCACACAATCAAACCTATGCTGTTCCACGCAGATGCCCCAAGCCCAAGAACATGCACCAGCTCTGGTAATGGACACCCAGCATTTAAAGGTCAGCTGGCTGCCTTTTTTCGTACTAAAGTGCCAGTGAGTGAGCATTATAGTTTAATTGAAATGTGGGTGACTTTTGGAAACAGCATGCCAACACCAAGGAGTCCTCCATCACAATCAGGGGCTAGGTCCATCTGAAATCCAAGCATCTTGCATCAGCTGGTCAGAAGTAAATAATCCTTGAAAGCAGAGAGCTATGAGAGGATACTGCAGTTTTCCCCTTCTTCTCATCTCCTTTTGCTGCAAGTAACTTAAGCCTCTACTTAACCAAAGCTTGCTTCATGGAAGTATTAATTATCATGACTTTTTGTTGTATGCATTTATTTAGCTATTTGAAAGGCGAAGTTATTAAAAAAAAAAAAAAAGATTGCAAGAAAGAGAGACAGAGATAGAGAGAACGAATCTTCCATCCACTGTTTGACTATCAAAAAACCTCAATGGTAGCCAGGGATGGGCCAGGTCCAAACCAGGAGCATGGAACTCCATTTGGGTCTCCCACATGGGTGCAGGAGCCGAATTACTTGGACTATCTTCTGTTACTTTCCCAGGCTCATTAATAGGGAATTGGATTAGAAGTAGAGCAGGCAGGTTGCAAACTGACACTCACGGGTGATGAAGGCATTGCAGGCTGCAGCTTACCCACACTGCACCACAAGGCCAGTCCTCATCATGACTTTTTAATTGTTGGAATCCATAATTGCCGTTTATCTCACCTCACTCCATTGCAGCTCAAATAAACTAACATCATAATTACTTGGATTGTCAACTCACAAGTTGAACATTTATTAATCTGAAACAGAACCTATTATTTCTGGGTATGAATTATGGCTAAGAGGAAAATGTGAGAATTTCCCTACAGAATAAGATTGTTTATAGATTCCATATTGCCCAGATAAAGCTGACAGAGACAATAATGGTTTCTATCTTGGTGACTATTATCTACTTTTACAGAACCATTTGAGTACCAACTTCAAAAACAGAAAAAAAAGGGGCCGGCGCCGTGGCTCACTTGGTTAATCCTCCGACTGCGGCACTGGCATCCCATATGGGCGCGGGGTTCTAGTCCCGGTTGCTCCTCTTCCAGTCCAGCTCTCTGCTGTGGCCTGGGAAGGCAGTGGAGTTTGGCCCAAGTGCTTGGGCCCCTGCACCCACATGGGAGACCAGGAGGAAGCAGCTGGCTCCTGGCTTCGGATTGGCATAGCACCAGCCGTGGTGGCCATTTGTGGGGTGAACCATTGGAAGGAAGACCTTTCTCTCTGTCTCTCTCTCTCACTGTCTAACTCTATCTGTTCAAAAAAATTTAAAAAAGAGAGAGAGAAATATATAGCTCAAAATGTCCATTCACTTTTTTCTTACAGTTCATTCCACCACCATCACTTTATAAAACTGTTTATGTTTGAAATGATAGTAACCATTGAAATTCAAGATATTTCATACATTATGTACCTTAGAAAATGTATCTATAAATTGTACCTGAATAATATTCTTATCAGTTTTCCTTGAGGACAGGGACAATGTGACAGGATGGGGAAGAGCCAGCAGCCTAAAAAATGATGCTTCCTGTTCTGATAAGGTTTTTCTGATGAGGTTTCTATTAAGGTTTTCCATGATGTTTTTGGTGATAACATTTTTTGTTCCGATGATTTCTCAAAACACTCTGTTTCTTTTCTGTTAATGAACTAAGATCCCTGTTAGCCTGGTCCTTCTAATAACTCTCATATTCTTTGGGCTAATCAACATGAATTTCACCAGTATGGATTTCTTCCTTTCTGTATTTTTTAGCAATTACAAAAATTTGCCAAATTACCTCCCCACTAGAATATATTATCTTAAGGAGCCCTGAATCCTTTATTAAAATTGAGGAGGACAGACTGCAACTCTGAGCACCTAATAGGCAAAACTTTCTCAATCTAGGATATGAGGAATCTTGAAGACTTTAATAAGGACTGACCAAAGTATGCTTACTGAGCTTCTGGATTGAATGTGTGCAATAAAATAAAAGAGAAATTTACTGGAAGAGAGCTGAAAAAAAAACTGGGAGATCATACTGTATCTAGAACATAAACTCCAAGAGAGTATGGGGTTTTGTTTGCTTCGTTAGGGATGTATCCCTAGCTCTTAGAAGAAAGTCTACCACATAGTAGGCATCTGAGAAGTATTAGTTGGGTCAATGAATGAATGACCTGGGAAAAGCCCAAGGTCTGAACTGAAGTGAAGGCAGTATAAATGGAAGGGAGGGAGAGGTACTGTGAAGGTGCATTAGCCATTGCCTGGACATGGATACCGGGAGAAATGGAAATCAAGTGATTAGGAAATCCTTAGCCTTGCAGGCTGGGAGATGAGGAGGTCAATAGCATAAAAGCGGAAAAAAACAATGCTAACCTTGGCCTAGGCTGGCAGTAAGGCCCTGGAGGATGGTGCATCCGTACAGGGAATCATAGGGAATATGACAGATAAATGACAATGTGTAGGTGAGGCTTGGAAGGAAAGGCACGATTGATGAATATAGACTTGCAGAAACTCTCCATTGAAATAAAGCCAGCCAGTCACACACAGCCCATGGACGAGGCATAGAGATAAAGAGCAAGTGGTCAAGGCAAAAAATGGCTTTCTAATGTCCCCTTTTTGCTTTCCTCTCCTTTCTATTCCACGGTTTCTAGCCAGATTGATTCTCTGAGCATCTCAGATCTCCTGTCTCCTGGGAATGTGGTCATGCCTTTCCCTCAACCCTAATCACATCGCATGCATTCTGTGGGCATCAGCTCATGACTTCCCCTCAGCATAATCCTTCCTTGGCAAAGCCAGGTCTAATCAACCCTTCCTGGTGTTTGTATATTTTAGCTTCTCTTTACCACAGATATCACTATTTGGTTTATTAGTCACTACTTGTATTCTTATTGGACATTTCAAATATCTTGTCAATCTTAGTTTGCAAAAAATGACAAAACCTGACTTATTACCTTCTGGTTTTTTTTCTTCCCTAATAAATAGATGATATATACCTAATAGGCATTCAGTACCTTTTTGTTAAGTTATATTTGATAGAATAAAAGACGATCCTATCTTCACTGTAATTGCCAAGGCAGAAAACTTAGTAGAGATTAGAATTCATGTTTACTCATTATAAATAAACATTTATTGAGCAACTTCTTGGTGTTTGATACTGTTTTGCTTTTATAGAGATAAAAGAGTGAGCAAGATTTATTAAGTTCTGCTTCCCTGGAATTTACATTATAATAAAAAGTTAGAGGAGAAAACACACAATAAATAAGAAAACAAATTCATAATGGAAATTGTGCCTTGGAGAAAAAATATAATGGAATGCACGTTATATTGTAGGGGTGGGGCACAGAGTATCTTTCAGAGGGGGCAACTTGTTATCTTGAATAGAAAACTTGGGGGAAGAGTATTCGATGCATAGGAAACCATGGATGTTAAAGTCCTGCTGTGGGAACAGCCTGGAGCATTTAAGGAATGGCAAGGATGTTGATAAGGCCCCAAGAAAAGGAACAAACAAGAGAATGATATGAACAGAGATTATTAAAGCATTAGTTGGGCCCAGACGACTCCAACAGAGTAAAGAATTGAGAATTGTCATAACAAAGGCAGGGATTGGACATTTTGAAATGACATGGATTTATTTCCTCTGGCTGTTGACATAGAGGAAAAAAATATGATTGGAAGAAGGGAAGCTGTGAGCAAAAATAAATGCAGGAAGATAAGTTAGGAAGCTCATAAGCAGTCCACGAAAGAGATGATAATGGCTTGGCCTACGGTGTATAGCTGAGATGGTGAAAAGTGACAGGTTCTAGCCTCTTGCAGCTATCAAACTGGTAAGAGTAACAGATGGTTTGGATGTAGTGAGCAAAAGTTCTCTTTTATTCTGACCAAATAACCGAATAGTAGCACCATTAGCTGAGTGGGTTAAGAACCAGGGAGAATTAAGATTTTCACCTTGTGTTTGGTAAACGTGAGATCTTTTTAAGAAAGACTCTTCTAAGTTATGTAAAGGTGACATTTACGAGAAAGCAAGATACTAGAAATGACAGTTTGATAGATACAGGGGCTGTGTTAGGAAAGACTTTCCTAAGGGACTGCATTAGGAAAGACTTATGCAGGCATTTGAGCTTGATGATTTTAGAGACTACTTCAGTAGTCATCAGAATGTGGTGCCTGCATACTAGGAAATACACATTACAAAGTGGATGGGAGGAGATTAGAAACAGAAAAATGCAGCCACCTTTTATAAAGTTCCCACTCTTGTAATGAGAATGGCAGATGGCTTGGTTCTAGCTTTGACTGGAAGAAAGGAAAGGTTGGATCAAATTGTCACAAGTAAAGAAATGTGCTGCACACAGCAAGATATAAAGGACCAGAATGGGCTCAATGGTGGATCAATTCAAGTGCTCAACCAGACAATATTCTTCTTGCAGCCTCTTTACTCATGCATCCCTAATAAGTGAAACAGGACTGTCCAGAGGCTGCCTCCTGGAATAGAAGGATACTAACAGCAACCACAGAGACCACGTGCCCCCTTGACTTATTCAAGGGGAGAGAGTGAGAAACTTCTCCCCTCAAGCATGAATATAACGCTGTCCCTTCACCTTCATTGGTTCATTTGAGATCATTGGTTACCCCAGGAGAACAGATGTGATGGCTTAGGCCATCCATCTAAAGGAGGAAAGACGCATTGGAAAGTCAACTCTAATACTCTCTACATCAAATCTAAGGAAAGAATTAACAGATTTTACAGACGATAAGGAACAAAGCAAAAGGACCACACCCATGATAAAATAGCTATTAACTATGACACATGTATTATGTGCCAGCCATTCTAGAGTTTTACCATGGACTCTTTTATTAGTCATTTTGCCCCAAGTGAAGTACTATTATCATCCCATTTTTCAAGAAAAGGAAAGTGACACATATGGCAACTGCTCAAGTTACTCTAATCAGTGGTTGAGCTGGGATTTGAACCCAGAGGACTCTGACTCTGGAAGGCATGCCCTTAACTACTTGTACTGGTGAAAGTATGAAAATAGAAAATGGGGGCCGGCGCCGCGGCTCACTAGGCTAATCCTCCGCCTAGCGGCGCCGGCACACCGGGTTCTAGTCCCGGTCGGGGCGCCGGATTCTGTCCCGGTTGCCCCTCTTCCAGGCCAGCCCTCTGCTGTGGCCAGGGAGTGCAGTGGAGGATGGCCCAGGTGCTTGGGCCCTGCACCCCATGGGAGACCAGGAAAAGCACCTGGCTCCTGGCTCCTGCCATCGGATCAGCGCGGTGCGCCGGCCGCAGCGCGCCGACCGCGGCGGCCATTGGAGGGTGAACCAATGGCAAAGGAAGACCTTTCTCTCTGTCTCTCTCTCTCACTGTCCACTCTGCCTGTCAGAAAAAAAAAAAAAAAAAAAAAAAAGAAAATAGAAAATGGGGCTCTACCTTATAGTCTCCTGGGAAATGGTGATAGGAACACACGAAAGGCGACAGCACACAGAGGAAGCGCAGGGTTCGGCTTGCACACATTGGGTTTGTGGTGACATCAAGAAGTCTCTTGAAAACTGCTGAAAGTACAAGACGGGAAGCTCAGTGTTATGCGAGAGATACAGATATAGGACTAGTTAATACCAAAGGACAGAGGGAAAATATGTACAGAGGAAAGAGAACTAAATGCCAAGAACTGGTGTCAGGAGAATGGGGAAAGAAGCGACTAGAAGAGTGCTTAATGCGTAGCAACAGCAGCCTCTGAAATCCCTGTGGTCGCAGCACACGGAGCACTGACTGAGCAGTGCTCGATGGCTGTTTCATAAATGAGGAGAGGCACAGTGGCTCTGGACTGCTTCAGTGAGGCTGTGGTTTCTTACTCCCACACAGTGGGTCTCAGCCTCCCAGCCAGCATCAGGAGCGTCTGGGTGGCCCCTTAAAGCACAGATTCCTGGGCTCCAGCCTCCAAGTTTTTGATGCAGTTGGTACACGTACTTTTGATTTCTAAAATGTTCCAGTGATGCTGATGCTGCTGGTTGAGAGTTCACACCGCAAGAACCATTTTTCTAAGACAATGGTTGACTTCCCTGCTCCTCACTATTCTTACTCTGGCCTTTGCATCTTGTTCCTTGCCCTCTCTCTCTTCCCCATTTTTTTTTTTGTAATTTGACAGGTAGATTTACAAACAGTGAGAGAGTGAGAGAGAGACAGAGAGAAAGGTCTTCCTTCCATTGGCACACCCCCCAAATGGCCGCCACAGCCGGCACTGCTCTGATCCGAAGCCAGGAGCCAGGTGCTTCCTCCTGGTCTCCCATGCAGGTGCAGGGACCAAGCACCTGGGCCTTCCTCCACTGCCTTCCTGGGCCACAGCAGAGAGCTGGACTGGAAGAGGAGCAACCAGGACTAGAACCCTGCGCCCATATGGGATGCCAGCACCACAGGCGGAGGATTAACCAAGTGAGCCACGGCACCAGCCTCCTTCCCCATTTTTAAACTTTTTCTTTATTTCCTTATTTGGTCCTGTACAGATTACACCCACTCTTTATCATTTCATTTAATTCTTGCAAAACATCACTAAGAGAAAAAGTATCAGGGCCAGTGCTCTGGCGTGGTAGGTTAGGCCTCCGCCTGTGGCCGGCATCCCATGTGGGCGCTGGTTTATATCCTGGCTGCACCTCTTCTGATTCAGCTCTCTGCTTGTAGCCTGGGAAAGCAGAGGAAGATATCCCAAATACTTGGGCCCCCACATCCACATGGGAGAACCAGAAGAGGCTCCTGGCTTCTGGCTTCAGATTAGCCTGTCTCCAGCCATTGTGGCCATTTGGAGAGCAAGCCTGTGGATGCAAGAACTTTCTCTCTGTCTCTCCCTCTCTCTAGCTCTATCTCTCAAATAAATAAATAAAATCATTTAAAAAAAGAAAAGTATGTGATACCTTGTTTACAAATTAAGAAATAAAGCTTAGAGTACATAAGGGAAAAAATATTTCAGTATAGAATAAACCTAAATTGTACAGCATATTGAAGTTATAATCTAACTTCTTTTTGGACATATTCTCCTATTCTAGTTATTTAATTTCTCCTACTTATCAACAATATGGTCATCTTCAGCAATCAAAAACACTTTTCATAATGGTCATATTGGCCATATCACATTATTTACCAAAACTTTCTGTGGCTATTATTATTCTTTTTGCCTCTTTAGAATCCTTGCTGTTTCCCAATGATTTCTCTATAACTGATCTAGTTTCTCAAACGGTGCTCTGCCCGTAGGCACCAAACAAAATTATATTAAGTGATGCATTGGGTTGTGGTCTTCCAAAATCTACCCTCTGTTTGGCTGTTGTACTTATTCCAGTAACTGTCCATATATTTTGCATTAACATAATAATTCCTTGAGCATAACTTTTTCTCTGATAGTCACTAATGTCTGCTCTCCATGAAGGGTAAAGACAGAATGAAAAAGAAAGCTTTTTTGCTTAACAAAGGGAAACAGTTCTCATATAAGACTATGGTATGTGTATGTGTGTATGTGTGTGTGTGTGTGTGTGTATGTGTCTGTGTATGTGTATGTATATGTGTATGTGTGTGTGTGTGTGTGTATTTCCCTGCATCACACCAGACTATAGGTTCCTTGTTACCTTACACTCACAGAAGCATAGACTCTTAAAAGTAGGATACTGATAGTCTTCCATCTGTTTCAAAACCATCTTTATCCAGTTCACAGTGAGGAAGTGAAAGTTCTTGAGAGGAGAGATGAGTAGGCCAGAGTCATAGAGTCCCACCCTGGCAGGGTTCAGGTTACAGAAAAATCCCAGTTTCCTCACTATCAGGCTTTTCATACTTTGGCGCAACCCAAACATTTAGAACCCAAAAATCCTAGTGATAGACTGTGATAGACAGAGCTTTTCCTCCCACTGCTTTACTCTGCAAAAGCTCCTAACAGCTAGGGCTGCACCAGGCCAAAACCAGGATTCTGAAACTCCATCAGGGTCTTCCACATGGGTGCAGGGATCCAAATCTTCAAATCTTTAAGATGTGCAGACTTGAAATAGATATGTAACTCTTAAACAGGGCACTATGAAGATAAAAAGAAACCCAGAAGAGAAACTAAGGTTCCTGGAGAGGTTCTTCTCGTCCAGCCACTCCCCACCTCCATCTCTCATCGGGGACTTTCTTTTCCCTGCATTCCAGGGCACTGGGCTTCTCTTGTTGCCTACTTCCGCCTCAGGGCTTTGAGCCCTGCACTCACACTTCCTCTGCTAGCTCCTTCACAACTCCCTTTTAAATAATCTGCTGAGAAGTGAAACCCAAGCATTTTTTATTGCCAAATTCCAATGCCTTTCTAGGAGCAGATACCAGCCCTGAGCAGATGTTCAGCAGTCCATTGTGTAATGAAAGAAAAAAAGGACAATGTCACCAGATGTTAATGAAATGAACTCAGCAAAGAACGATCAGGTCTTCTGAGATGATATTATGTGTATATTTGGAGAAGTAAATATCCATTCATTTAGTAAATAAGCAGATTTTTAAAATATCCTTCAGTTGACAAGATAAAAACTGAGCAACCTCTGTTAACTCCCCAAATGCTTTTTTCTTTGTGAAATCTAAGTCTTGAATTGCATATGCCTCAAAATTATTATGGAGAAATGAAGACAGGGAAAAGGGACAAAAAAAAAAAAGATATATGGGTTAGGGGCTGGTATTGTGGCTCAATGGGTTAAGCTGCTGCCTGCAACATTGGCATCCCATATAAGCACCTGTTCAAGTCCTGGCTGCCCTAATTCTTTTATTTATTTATTTATTTATTTATTTATTTATTTATTTGAAAGGCAGAGTTACAGAGAGGCAGAGAGAGAGAGAGTCTTCCATCTGCTGGTTCACTCCCCAAATGGCCACAACAGCTGGCTGCAGTTGGGCTGATATGAAGCCAGAAGCTTCTCCCAAGTAGGTACAAGGCCCCAAGTATTTGGGCCATCTTCTACTGCTTTTCCAGGTCATAGCAGAGAGCTGGATCAGAAGTAGAACACCTGGAACTCAAACCCATGACCATATGGGATTCTGGCACTGCAGGCGGCAGCTTTACCTGCTGTGTCACAGTGCTGGCCCTTCTACTTCTAATGCAGCTCCCTGCTAACATGTCAGGGAAAGCAAAAGATGACCCAAGTGCTTGGGCCCCTTTCACCTCCATGGAAACCTGAATGGAGTTCCAGGCTCCTGGCTTTGGCCTGGACCAGTCCTAGCCACTGCAGCCTTTTGAGGAGTAAACCAGTGGATGGAAGATATCTTTGTGTGAGACTCTGCCTTTAAAGAAATAAAATAAATCCTTGACAAAGTAATGGGTGAACAACTTGTGATACAAGAGTTTCTGTCTTCCTTTTCACACAACTTAGTGCTTGGTGTGTGAAACATAAGAGCCAATGCTGCTCACTCTGCCTGGATTCCTTATATTAAAAAGACAAGTCCTTTGGGATGGTTTATGCAGAATTCTATGTCCTACTTAAATCTAAGAACTTTTTTGACCTTCAGTGCATGTAGAAAAATGTAAAAAATAAATGAGAAAAGTAGGCTATTCAAAGAGAAGCTTTAAAAAAAATCTTCAAGCAAAGCTTTTCTGAGTTATCATTGATTAAAATAAAAAAGGTAACAAACTGAAAGCTTTAAAAGAAGTTGTCCCTGGAAACCTTTTATATACATACCAGCAAAAAAAAAATCCATTATGAGACAAAGGTTAGTGGAGCCAGCTGTCTGAATGCAAAATGACAGATTCAGTCTTATTCAGATGTGGAGGTGACCACCATCTATAAAATCATTTCTCTGAAAACTGGCTACCGCTAGGAGACAGATTCCACCTGATCTCACAAAAAAAAGGGGGGGGGGAGAAATCCCTTTAGGAAAGATTGAAATAATGAGCCACTGCACACCACCTTCAGACTTTCTTGCATCTTGTGCCAACGTTGAAAATCTATCAGAACTCACACGGTAGACAACCAATGGATGCATTCCCACAGGTGACAATGTTCCACTTCTTTTTCCACCAAAGACAACCTTGGGTCCACAACCAGCTCTCCAAGCAGCACAAAGGAGTTGTGCTTTTGATAACACAGGATTTAAGATTCAGAACTGCCACATTGCACAGGAAGAGTTCCAAAGAATACTGTCACTTGGTGGAGCTTACGTAGGCTCCGCAAGGAAACACCTGGTAAAGAGCATCTGTGAACCTTTAAGCTTCCCTTCCCTCTGTGTTTTCACACTTTGGAAATCCACACAGTTGCTGATAAGCAATGCATTTACTGTGGGACCTTACATCACCTTGGTATTCCCATTTGTATGACTATTTTGATGCAGTTTATTACAAAACAACCAAGAAAAAGATCCTTAAAAATGCACTGAAAATGTTGGGATCAACCTAAAAGGGAAATGTGCGCCGAAACCAGTGAACTCAGCCACAAATTATACTCAGTGTATTTCACATTAGTGTAAGTTGGTTTGAAAAGAGAAGAAACAAAACACAAACTATCAATGAGTGCCTCCTCCCATTTAACTAGTGTTTGTTAACCACCTACTCCATTCCACTGAATACAGTAGGCAGTGAATTTACAATTGTGAACTATATATATAAAATTCTAGCCTCCAAAAGGCTTACTGTCTGGGAGGAAAGAGAAACAAATGAATGCGCTATTACTGCCCAGTGTGGTGAGTGTTCTCAGAAGCCACAAAAGCCACAGACAACTCGAGTACCAGGAAGCCTTCCCGGGGAACCGATACTGACAAGAAAGTTTACAGAACACCTGAAGTTGATTGCCATTATTGGATGCCATGGTTGAACTCCTAAGCCCTGGTCCCTTAGCATGTGACTGGTTTTGGAGACAGACTTTAAAAAGATAATCAAAGTTAGCTAAAGTAAATGGGAATGCCCTATTCAATATGACTGTCTTCATGGGAAGACTAGAACAAGGATGAATGCCAAGGGAGACCATGTGGAGACACGGGGGAACAGAATCATCCACATGTCCAAAACACAGGCCTCTGGCTAACCCTGCCAGCATTTAGATCTTGAACTTTTGATGTCCAAAACAATGAGAAAAGAGCCATCTCTTGTCTAACACACATAGCACTATTTCATTATGGTAGCCCTAACAACATAACACAGATGATGAAGTAAGTTTTTTAAGATTTATGGGTGTTCATTTTATTTGAAAGGCAAAGAAAGAGAGACTGTGATAGACAGAGCTCTTCCTCCCACTGCTTTACTCTGCAAAAGCTCCTAACAGCTAGGGCTGCGCCAGGCCAAAGCCAGGATTCTGAAACTCCATCAGGGTGTTCCACATGGGTGCAGGGACACAATACTTCAGTTATCAGCTCTATCTCACAGGGTTCCTATTAGCAGAGGCTACTAAAGGGTGTGGGCCAGGACTTCCAGACCCTCCACTATGGGAAGTGGACGTCCCAAGCAGTATTTTAACCCTGTGCCAAACACCAACCACAAAAGAAGTCAATTCTAAGTAGAAGGAACAGCAGAGAAAGACATCATGTGTGACAGAGTCTGAATGAGAAAGTGGCAGCAAGATGAGCCTGGAGAACTACGGAAGTTTACGGAGGACCTGTGGACCTCATTCACAAGGACCTGAGAAGCCTGGCCAGAGTTCAGAGTTGAACTTGAAGGTGTTCGGAAGCTACCCGAGGTTTGTAAGGGAGACCAGATGTCCAGATATAAAAAGCTACAATTTATAAAATTTGTTCTGACTGTAGTGTTAATTATTGATTATCTGAGAGTACGGCTGTAGCAGTTTTCAGAGGCCAATCAGAAATTGATTGCAGTTATCCAGATGAGAGATGCTAGTGACCTAAAATGAAATAAAAGTGGATGGGGGAGGGGGTATTAACTTTAGAGATGAAGGAACAATGGAAAGCAACTTAACAGTTTGTTAGAATCTCTGAGCCTCCCCCATGTGGTCGCATTTCCACTCAGTGTTTAGGCTCCTGGAGATCCCATTTATAATGGCAGAGAAGGCAAATTCCATTTTTATTAGTTAATACATTTGGCAACATCTCCTAAGGCACCTGCCAACTCGAGTGTATCTCAGGCCTGTCCTCTTGAACTCTGAGACCCAGGAACACTAAATTCATTTCCACTTCTAAAAAGAACATGGACTGAGGCGTGTTCTAGAATACCTATATTTATAACGCTGCCCAGAAGTGTTCTATTTTGTATGTGTGAAATTGTCAGCAGAATACTCACAAACCCTCTTAACTATCCCCAGCCTTGACATGCTGAGGAAGAACAAGCTGCCTTCTAAATATAGTCGGTTAGTCAAGAAAAAGAACCGGGCGAGGAAGAGTAGGAGGAAGAGGGAAATGGAGAGGAGGAAAGAGATTTCTGCACATTAGTTAGATTGTTTAGCCCATCTTTCTCTAAACAATCTACTTTTAATGTATAAAAAAATATATATGCAGTACCTCTCCCAGATAAAAGTCCAATCCCGGCTGGAATCTATTTGTAGTCAGTATATCTGATTTTATTAGGAGCTCTCCATTTGGACAAGCAGGAGTTAGCAAGAAATATAAAGTCAGTGGGTCTCAAGCATGTGAAAACTCTGTTTGCCATCGATGCAATGTTCAAATATTAGAAGGATTTATTTTGATTATCCCTTTCTTCAAAGCTTTCCACTCTAAATGTCAGTAAGCTTTTCAAAAATAAGGACAGGCTTTTTGCAAATTGCCAAAGTTTTGCTCTTCTTTCCTGGGTGTTTCATAATACAGTAGCCACTCTTCTTCTGGAGTGCATGCCTGAGCTGCCCATTGTACCAACCCCTATATGTACCATGTGTTTCCCATACGGCCTATAATATTACCACATAGTTTCAGGATTAACCCATGATTTTCTGTTTGATGCCTGGGTGTCTCCAGTGTGTCATTACTCTTTTTTTTTTTTTTTTAAAGAGAGAGAAAGAGAAATTTATCTATTTGAAAGGCAGAGGCAAAGAAAAAGAGAGGTCTTCACTCTTCTGGTTCACTCCCCAAATGGCGACAATGGCCTGAGCTAGGCTGATCTGAAGCCAGGAGATTTTCCGAGTCTCCCATGTGGCTGCAGGGGCCAAGCACTTGGGCCATCCTCTACTGATTTCCCAGGCCACAGCAGAGAGCTGGATCAGAAGTGGAGCAGCTGGGCCCTGCACCCCATGGGAGACCAGGAAAAGCACCTGGCTCCTGGCTCCTGCCATCGGATCAGCGCGGTGCGCCGGCCGCAGCGCGCCGGCCGCGGCAGCCATTGGAGGGTGAACCAACGGCAAAGGAAGACCTTCCTCTCTGTCTCTCTCTCTCACTGTCCACTCTGCCTGTCAAAAAAAAAAAAAAAAAAAAAAGAAGTGGAGCAGCCAGGACACGAACTGGTGCCCATATGGGATGCCGACACTGCAGGGAGCGGCTTTACCCACTATGCCATAGCGCTGGCCCTGCATCACTACTCTTAAACTTTGGTGTCATTACTAATTTTGTATTTGCAAGCATTAAAGAAAAAAAAAAGAAGGAAGGAAGGAAGGGGATTGAGAAAGGAGGGGAGGGCATTATGGTTATCTTCTTAGAATTTTATCTGTGAAACACATAAAATCTGTTTTCTTTATGTTAATAATTTTTTTTGAATATGGGCTGCTTGAACACAAGCACTATGATACCATGACAGTCCATCTAAAAACCAAGCCAACCATTGCGTGACTAATGGATATATATCAAGGATATCCTGGACAAAGGAATGCTTCATGTCCTGAGCAGGATGGAGCAGGACAGGGCAAGATTTAGTCACGCAATATTTCAGGAATTTTCCATTTAATATGTCCCAACATGGTTGACCCCAGGTACCTGAAACGGAGGACGGTGAAACCAAGAAAAAAGTGGACTAGTGTCAGTGGATTTGCTGTAGGCCAGTACCTCTCTGTCCAGTCACCAACCTTGCATGCTCTGTATTTAGTGCTCATGTCCTCTCCCAGCCTAGCTCCTAACTGCTTTGACTGCCTTTATCTTCCTCTTAAACAGTACGTGCGTTTCCATACCAGAAAGTTTTTAAAGGAGCATCGCTTCATTGTACTTCCCGCGGAAGCCCAAGCACAAAGCGACATGATAAAGCTCTGGCCTCTGCTTTATTCATAAAACACTTTGCAAAGTGCATTTAGTAATTTGCCATTGTAACCACTGGCACCGAGAGCTTTCCGGGCCGAGCTCTGACACTGTATTTAGTTCATACTTTGACTGCTCAGCTAAAACTTCCATTTGTATGCATTTATTCTGCTTCACACATTATGTTATCAGTCACTTTCAATATTTCAAAGTCACAGCAGGCTTTTTCTGACACACATTTGTCAGAATGAACTGCCTTGATTGCTATTATTACAGACTACACTGCCTGAGTAAGGGGAAAAAGCTTATGTAGTACCAGAATATTGAAACTGCCTGATAAAACAATAGATACAAGAGAATAAAAATAGAATAAATGCATATAAATGGATGCTTTAAAAGGCCAGAAAAATGTAGGATTACCAAATAGGCATATAGAATTCAAAAGCCTATGAAGAAAAATGCAATAAGAAATTGTTTGAAGACGATAAGGAGCCAATTGAAAATTCCACTGCCCCAGTGTCAGTGAATAAGTGAATATTGCATACTTCCTTTCCAGTAATCAGGAATTTAAATAGGTTCTCCTAATGGATGCTGTCCCTGAGATTTTTTAACATGAAACCCACTACCCAACACCAGGGAACATAATAAACACACATGCTTTGACCCAAAATAAACTTGCTAAAAGCTACAGTGAACTTATGAGAACTTCAGACCCATTCCTCCTTTGTCACTGCTGATAAGTCACTGCACACATCACTCAGAAGAAAACCTGTGCTCCACAGGCCTGGGCTGAAATCCACCTTTTGACCTTAGCCATGCTTCACAGCTACACTGCAGAGAAACATTGCGGAACGTGAGCTGAGACTCAGGGAGTTCCAGGGTCCAGAGGAATGGACATCTTTGTAATTGCTCACATTTTAAGACCCTCATAAAACGTGATAAGAAAATTGCATGAGCCATAATAAATATTATGCCAAATCTCATCTCAAAAACAAGCTAATATAATACAGAAACATGAAGTACTCTCATTAATCTCACAGATCAGAAACAGAAAATGCTGGGTCGTGTTGCTCTTCCATTTTTTGGGCAGTTATACCACTTTATGAATTTACCTCACTTCATATATTCCTCAACACATTTTTCTAAAGTAACATTCAAGAAATTATGGTAGACATAGAAGATCTCCAACCAGCAGACACACAGTTTGGAAACTCTAGTTTCCTTCCTTCCTTCCTTCCCTTTTGTCGTTGTTGTTGTTATTGTTGTTGTTGTCGTTAATTTATTTGAAAGGTAGAGTTACAAAGAGGGAGAGGGAGACAGGTCTTCCATTCACTGGTTCACTCCCCAAATGGCCACAACAGCCGGGCTGGGTCAGGCAGAAGCTCGGAACCAGTAGCTTCTTTTGGGTCTCCCACATGAGTACAAGGGCCCAAACACTTGGGCCATCTTCTACTGCTTTCCCAGGCACATTAGCAGGGAGCTGGATTGGAAGTGGGGCAGCCAGGACTCGAACCATATGGGATGGTAATACTGCAGACGGCAGCTTAACCCACTAAGCCACAGTTCTGGCCCCTCTCATTTTCTTTTGAAAAGTGATAAAAGGGGCCGGTGTTATGGCAGTAGTAGGCTAAGCCTCTGCCTGCAGCACCGGCATCCCATGTGAGCACTGCTCCAAGTTCCAGTTGCTCTTCTTCTGATCCAGCTCTCTGCTTATGGCCAGAAAACAGTGGAAGATGGTCCAAGTTCTTGGACCCCTGTACCCGCGTGGGAGACCTGGAAGAAGCTACTGGCTCCTGGGTTCATATCTGCCTAGCTCTGGCTGTTGGGGCCATTTGGAGAGTGAGCCAGAGATGGAAGACTTCTGTCTTTCCCTCTCTTGTTCTGTAACTCTGCTTCTCAAATAAATAATAAATAAATCTTTAAAAAATAGAAATTGATAATTTTTCAAAATTAGAAAAAATTATACAGAAAAAAATCCGTAAGATCCAGGTTATATGCTTGCTTTCTTTATTCCCAGGAATAATATGTAATTCCTTCTAATGATATTGTGTTTAATCTGAATGTTATTTGAAGCCCACAAAAGAAAGATTATTCTTTTAATTCTTCTTGATTCACTAAAATGAAATGCTAAAATCTCATTTGGAAAATGTTAGGCAGGATAAATGGATTTAAGGCCCTCATTATGTCACATGCTCATCACCATGAATTTCTTACAAATATTAATGACCTTTTGGTGAATATCAATTCGTCATGTGCCAGCTGACTAATAGCATAACTCTAGATTTACAATCAGAAAAGTCATTACAATGAAATACACACTGTCAAAGTTCAAAAAATATTTAGAAAATTTTGAGAAACACATTTATTAGCATAATATCCATATTCAAAAATGAGTTTTCTCTTAAAAGCAACACCCTACAGACATTGAAATAGATCTTCATATTTTTAAAATGTTACTCAGAAGGTAAACAGAATGTATCATAAAAACACAGTGCATCCATGAACATTTAAAACATCAACAATTTTATTAAAATATCAAATTTATAATAAAAATAATTGACTCTACGAATCAACTCTTTGAGAAAAAATTATTTATATGAGTCAGTAGTCACTCTCATGAAATATTTCTCTTCTTTGTTCTGTATTAGAAGGAATAAACATATCCCTTTGAACTATGTGGGGACAATTTAAATTCATTTTCCATGAAAGAAATTAATGTTTTCATCTTTAACTATATTCCACAGTCTATAGAGACATTAAAAATGACAAATACCATGAAGTGTGAAGATTGAAGGATAAGAAGATCTCCTAAAATGTGTTTTGCAATTTGCATTAACTAACCTAGTTACCATTTTTGTGAAATCACTGTGGTAGCGCATAACTATTATAGACGACTCTGCCTGACTTATTACAGTAAATGTAGCCTGTTTATTGACACGTAAGTGCCTTTATCACACAAAACAAAGGATATGCAGGGTGAGATTATGCCATGGAAATGCTGAGGTACAGTGCTATTGAACAGAATTGAGAGGGATTTTTTTTAGTTTTTTTCTCTGACTTTTTTCATGTTAATGTGATATTGATAGAAAAAGAAGAGATTTAATGTAGTTTATGGATACAGTGCTAAGAATATAATGATATTCCTCCATCCAGCATTGCCCCCTCTCCCTTTCTTCCTTCCTTCCTTTTGTAGTTTTTGAGGTAACATATTGAATTAACATTACAGTGAAGGGCTGAATGCTCCCCTAAGTAAACAAGTACCAAGACCCTAGTTCAGCAGGAGCCCCGGTGAGGGTTATGCACAATAATCAAGTAGAAAGAGGTCAAATGTGACACTGGGAAGTGTGGCAGGTCAGGTTGTTGCCTGTGAAGCCCGCATCCATGCGGGCACTGGCTCCTGTCCCAACTGCTCCACTTTGATCCAGCTTCCTACTAATGGCTTAGGAAAAGCAGCAGGAGATGGCCCAAGTGTTTGGGCCCCTGCCACCCACGTGGGAGACTGGGATGAAGCTCCTGGTTCCTGGGTTTGACCTGACCTGGCTCTGACCTGGCTGTCGCAGCCACCTGGGGAGTGAACAAGCTGATGAAAGACCTCTCTATCTGTCTCTCCTTCTCTCTCTGTAAATCTGACTTTCATGTAAATAAATCTCTAAAAAAAAAAAGGATGCTATACTACTATAGTTTTAATGATCTGAAAATCAAATGTTGTTTTTTTGGGTTTTTTTGGTGGGTTTTTTTTTTTTTTTTTTTTTTTTGGACAGGCAGAGTGGACAGTGAGAGAGAGAGACAGAGAGAAAGGTCTTCCTTTTGCCGTTGGTTCACCCTCCAATGGCCGCCGCAGCTGGCGAGCTGCGGCTGGCACACCGCGCTGATCCAATGGCAGGAGCCAGGTGCTTCTCCTGGTCTCCCATGCAGGTGCAGGGCCCAAGCACTTGGGCCATCCTCCACTGCACTCCCAGGCCATAGCAGAGAGCTGGCCTGCAAGAGGGGCAACCGGGACAGAATCCGGCGCCCCAACTGGGACTAGAACCCGGTGTGCCGGCGCCGCAAGGTGGAGGATTAGCCTAGTGAGCCGCGGCGCCGGCCCAAAATCAAGTTTTAACAATCTTGCTAATTACAAATTTCCTCATCCACATACACACATCACACTTTACACAGTTTACACACACACACCCATGTGCACTCACTCCTGCTCACATCCCACACTCTTACACATGCACCGCCCTCTTCATATCTGATTGATAATTATAACAAAAAAGAGACAACTGATTCTAGCTGTCATTTCAATAGACTAGCCCAGAACCTCAGTCCTTCTTGGATCATCTTACACTACACCCTTTCAGACAAACTCACTTGATCTCTCCTCTGTTAGCGCAGTTTTGAATGTAGGCGTTTCCTAACAGGTGTTTTACTGCCCAGGGGGAGAAATGTGTCAGCATGTTATGAGCTGGTGTGCTCTGAGTCTGTGATATGCATAGAGAATCTGGCATCTGAGAAGCTCTACCTAGGAGGTATTCATTGATAACACATATTTAAGAATACGAAATTCTTCCTCAGCTGGCCCTGTTTGATTCAGATTCTTATCCATTCTAATATTCTATATAATATTTCCCTTTCTATACAGTATTTCCTTACAAGTCTGTGATTCTACTTTCTTTTTCTTAGCTTAGTAGCAACTAGTTTTAATTTATATTTATGATAACTACAAAATTACTTTCAAGTGTTTGAGTATTTTATCTAATACCTAAAATATTGTACATTTTAACATACAGAATGAATGCTGATATTAAAACTGTAGATCCACTAAGTGACTTTCAGCCATCGCTGTAGAGGAAGAGTTCTCACCAAACTATAAAAATTTAGGTACTACACGTATTCTATATGGCAGTATTTGGTTTGGAAAGACATAAATGCCTTCCATCATAGCGTATTCCTCTGATTAAAAAATAGGTTTGCTTTAAGAGATAATCCAGACTCCCATCCATACCTGTGTGCCACAGGCTCAAGTCTGGGGAAGAAAATCTGATCTCGCTACTTCTCATCACTTCTGCCTCAACAGCAACAGACTCGAACTCAGAGCTCCGGTTCCTGTGTGTGCGTTTGCTCTGGCTGAATTCTGACTCAGAAAGCTTCGCTTCGGTCTCTCCTTGGGGGACTGCCTGGAAGCTCCATGGAGGACAGAAGTCTAGGCAGGGTTGCCGGAAGTAAAAATTTCATGTGGAACCTAATACCGCTGCCAGTTTCCTTCTGAGGGCAGGCAGGATGTTCACTCGTAATAGAGTTGAAACCGAGAGGAACTTCATTTGTACTGAGGCAGTGAGCTGGATTGTTTTCAGAATGAGTGTTGAGCTGGAACGCACCATTCATTTCTACTTCCATTGGGATCCTGGGTATAAAAAGGCTATTACTCCTACCTTCTTCCACCAACAACAATAGGGGTTTTTAGGAGCAGGAAACAAGGCTTCACACTTCACATCTGCCACTTGCATCTTTGGGTAACATTTATAGGTGATTTTTGATCAATATTATTGTGGGAGTTAAACACTACCAATTTAGACTGATCTATTAGACTGATTCCAACAACTTCAGCTTGCAGGTAATTGAAACACCATGACAGTATGCTGGTTAGTAAATCAAGGATTTTAAAAGTCAATAAAGGAGATAAAAATTAAACAGACATATCTGAAACATGGCCAACAGAAGTAGGTAAAAAATTAAAGGATGGTTTGCAATTAATAAAGTGGCTTTATTATTAAAATAACAACACTTTAGTAACTTTTATAGCAAAGACTAATATCAAGCATGTTATAGCCAAGCATTATTCTTATTTTTTAAAATATTTTATTTATTTACTTTTTGAGAGGTAGAGTTACAGACAGAGAGAGGGAGAGACAGAGGTCTTCCATCGCTAGTGCACTCCCCAAATGGCCGCAACGACTAGAGTTGGGCAGATGCAAAGCCAGGAGCTTCTTCCAGGTCTCTCACATGAGTATAGGGGCCCAAGAACTTGTGCTAACTTCTGCTGCTTTCCCAGGCCATAATAGAGAGCTGGATCAGAAGAGGAGCAGCTGGGACATGAACTGGCACCCATATGGGATGCGGGTGTGCAGGTGGAGGCTTAACCTATTATGCCACAGTGCCAGCCCCTCCAAGTACTATTCTAAGAGTGTATATAGATTACCTCTTGTTGTACTCAGAGCTATCCCATTTCACAGATGTAAGAACTGGAGAATACAAAGAGGCTGAGTGATGTATCTAACTTGCCCAAGATCATGGGAGCAGTAGGTAATGGAGCTGGTACTGCAACTTCGATAGTCTGAGTCCAGAATCCACACCCTTAACCACTCTCCTCTATTACCGTTCTGGAGAACAGACAGCATAGACCACCAAGATGATGTGCCCTGCAGACTGCTGACTTCCTCGAGAGGAAGAATTACCCATGAAGGATGAGGGTGCTTTGCTAAATAGCAGTGTCCTCATTATCAGGGAGGAAGACCAACTTTCAGCTTCTTGGTGCTCGGTCTCCAGTGAATTGTTCTGAAATCAGGACACTGAACAAAGCTAGTGAAAAAACTATATTTGCTCAAGACTTGTGCAAGAACTGGAGAGCACACGTTCACAAACCTTTGCTCTCAGTTGCACAGAGTAGCACAATGGATATGGTATTCTTCACACTTGTATGGAGACTCCAAGGCCCCAGAGAAAGCAATAAAACGGAGGCCCTGCCGTGAGTAAGCAGAGCCACTCCAGCAGCAGAAACAGCCCAGGGCCAGAAAGACAGTCCGGCATAGTGTCTTATACCATGGCAACAGCAGCAACAGCTGGGTTAAGGAAGTGCATTTATAGGGTTTCCAAGGCTTTAGGATCATGTAACAAAAAAAACAAAACAAAACAAACAAAAACCTGAAAACTGGACAAAAGGGTCATATGACATCCCAAAATCCACAAGTGCAGGTAAAACTTGCGTGCATAGGTGATTCCCAAAATTAGGTGAAACGTGTAGAAGACCAGACATTCCACACTTATGGGTGGGTACAGAGCCAGACGAATACTGCCTGTCTCGAAAGTTCTCATTGCGCCTTCCTGCGAACTATAGATTACATAGGCAGCTTCAAATTACCAATAGTTTTTAACACAGATTAACCATTCACCCACACGTGACTAATGATCTTTTCTGTACATTCAGTAAAGATGGTTGTCATATCATATTTAATTTAAATAACTACTGGAACTCTAGCGAATAGAAAGTTCTGAAATTAAAAGAGAAGAATTTAGTATGATGGATGTCATGCTTTAACAATGGGTAATGAATGGACGCTTAGGCTCGCTTTTTGTAGCCTTTTTGGATTTTGTATTTTGCTATAAATGTCTTTGCGGTCACCAATTGACAGACTAGAATAGGACATCAGGAAGAAGAGATATAATGAAGACTTAGTAGGCAGAGTGCAGACCCAAGCCCAGCTGAGTCATCAGTGGGAATTTCCATTCCTTTCTGTCTCTTTTAAATTTTAAATTAGTGCTCACTGTTAGGAGGGCTCAGTACCTGAGATGTGAGGGCTAATTCTCAACTTGAAAACCTTATCTTGATAGCAGATTTGACCCTTTTGTAGTATATAATTTTAAATTTAGGGTTTTGATGGCCTCTTTTATAATAGAATCTCTGATTTACTTTTTCAAAATAAAAAAAAGCGCTTTTATGTGACTCATTATTTTACATGAATACCAGTATTGTTATGATAATAATGTCAAAAATACAGAACTCTCAGTGATTCTTTTTTCTGAATCAAGGTTGGAAGTCTTACTGAAAAAAAAAAAAAACACATTTTTTAAAGAGGACTCAAATTGTTAGATTTGAATTTAAGAACATTATCCATATGAATTATTCCTAACAAAGAGTGCTCTCCCATGAAAAGCAAGGGAACCCTGTATTTCTGTCAGTGTTTTAGTGTCAGTTAAGATGCTATCTCAAGTCAAAATAACTCCCATATATGTAAAATGGTAGTTATTTCTCAAATTATACTGTTCTTTTCTTTAAGTGCAACCGCGTTTAAATCATGTTATTTTGACTTGCCATTAGATATGTGAAGTTTTACGCGTTAGGCAAGGCTGCTGTGGTGGTGCAGCAGGTTAAGCCACAGCCTCCCGCACTGGCATGCTGTGTGGGTGCTGGTTTGAGTCTTGGCTGCTCCACTTCAGATCCAGTTCCCTTCTAACATGCCTAGGAATGCAGCTGAAGTTGGTCCAGGTCCATGGGCCCCTGCCACCTGCGAGGGAGACCCGGAGGAAGCTCCTGAGTCCCGTCTTCATCCTGGCCCAGCCCTGCCTAAACATGCTCATTTGGGGAGTAAACCAGCAGATGGAAGATTTTTCTGCCTCTCTCTCCCTCCCTGTAACTTTGCCCTTCTAATAAACAAATAAATCTTCAAAAACACGAGAAATAAGTTTTATGTTACAATAGAGGGCTTGATGTAAAAGGATATTTTCAACAATTTCATAGGAAGAGAAAGGAGAGAGGTGAGCACTGTGGCACAGCAGGTATGCTGCTCATTGGGATAGAGTCCTGGCTCCTCTGCTTTCTGCCCAGCTTCCTGCTAATGCACCTGGAAAGGTGGCAGAAGATGGCCCATAAAACCGGTTGTGTACCTGAGTCCCTACCACCCACGTAGGAGGTCCAGATGGCATTCCTGGCTCCTGTGTTTGGCCTGGTCCAGCCCTGGCTGTTGCAGGTATTTGGGGAGTGAACCACTGAATGCAAGCGCTCTCACACGCGCACACGCCCGTATTCATTCTCTCTCTCTCTCTTTCTCACTTTATTATTTTGCTTGGACCACATACCAAGAAATGTGAGAAATGCTGTCTATTGGATGGATCAGTAGTCATCCATCTGCTCTACAACTTGAAGTAAAAGTCTTTTTAAAATACCAGAAGAATCAAGTTTTAAAATTATACATTTTTTAAAATTGAGAAGGGCCTGAGATGTTAGCCTACCTGCTATGCTAGCCACAGTTTTAAGGATGCCAGCAGCAGTGGCCGGCGCCACAGCTCATTAGGCTAATTCTCCACCTTGCGGCACCGGCACACCGGGTTCTAGTCCCGGTTGCTCCTCTTCCAGGCCAGCTCTCTGCTATGGCCAGGGAGTGCAGTGCAGGATGGCCCAAGTGCTTGGGCCCTGCACCCTCATAGGAGACCAGGAGAAGCACCTGGCTCCTGCCATTGGATCAGCGCGGTGTGCCAGCCGCAGCACGCCAGCTGCATCGGCCATTGGAGGGTGAACCAACAGAAAAAGGAAGACCTTTCTCTCTGTCTTTCTCTCTCTCTCTCTCTCTCTCACTGTCTACTCTGCCTGTCAAAAAAAAAAAAAAAAAAAAAAAAAAGAAAAGATGCCAGCAGCAGACATGAGACTCATGGTTCAGAAACGAACAACTTTATGACTCATGGCTCAGCAGGCAGATTGAGCCTCACATTTTCACGGCTTCCCTTTAACTCAAATCCAGCGGAGTCACACAGAGGCAAGTGACATGGACTCTGCTTGTGTAATGGGTTTAGGAAACCACTGCTCTTACACCAAGATGGTAGACACCTGTCCACATATCATCCCAGAGGAAAGATTACCTCTCTTTTCCGTTTAGAAAAACAACTCTGGCCTCTGATCAGAAGAAAAGTCCCGCTTCTATGTCTTAGGTCTGTTCATCACACAAACACCTTTGAAAACCATCCAGGACAGAAGCTGGCAGTGGATATGCAGAAATGAAGGGTAGAACTGTTCCCCCAACAGAATACTGTCGTCCTGCCTTATAATTCACAATTCTGCATTTGAGAATTCTCTCATTTGCTAAGAGATATTTGGAATTCCCAAATGAATGCTTAGGTCACGTTCATCGTCATTTGCAGACATGTACCCAGTGGTGAACATTTGAGTCACCTCAAGCTCAAACTGCCAACTGAGGCCAAACAAATTGACTTTGGACCATCCTGTTTCAGCTGTCTTGCAGTGGACAAGTCTCCTGTTAGAGTTCTGCTTAGGGTCATGTTTCTTGCATTTTTGTGCTTTTTTTTTTTTGGTGATTTCTCCGCTTACAATGGCATTGAGTGCTGCCAAGGTGCCAGTCTGGTATTCCTGAGTGCAAGAAGGCTGTGGGGTGTTTACTAAAGAAAATACTTATGTGCATTGGATAGGCTTGTTCAGGCTTTAGTTATGATGATATTGAATCCAAAAGACATATCAAAGTGTCCTTAAATAGAAAAACACATAAAACTGGTTATGTGTTTGATCAACTGTTGAAAACACTGTGAACTAAGGCTCACAGCAATGTAACCCCATAATTCTCACGGGCGCGATGGCTAAGTTTGGCTAACTCAGTGTGCATAATGGGAATCAACGGTACAGCAGGCCATACACGGCAGCATCCTTGCTTTCACTCTCACCCCCGCACAGTCTGTCCTCAACCAATCAGCAAGAGCGACGCTTGTCAAACCTCAGTGAGATCATGCTTGGCTCTCAGAGCTCGCCACTGACTTTCCCCCTAGGATCAAAGGCAACCTCACTTAGCGGCCCTGTAGCGTCTGGGCTCTCTAAGTTGCCAGCCCTTCCCAGGTGGATCCTGACATCAGCTTCTTCCACTCTTCCCCTCACCCATTCTGCTCCAGCCACCCTGGTGGCTTTGTTATTCATCCAACATTCCAGGCAGGTTCACGTCACTTATTTTTCCGCTAGCTAAAAAAAAAACTCAATCTTTTTCCAAATATCTCAGTGACTCCCTCCCTCATCTCTTTCAAGCATTTGCTAAAATGTCACACTCTCCTTAGGTGCATCACTTGTCAACCTATTTGAGGTTACAAATCTGTTCTGCCCAATGCTGGCACTCCCATTCCCCTTCTCTGCTTTATTTCCCCCGTAATACTAGCACTACATGCAATACTGAATGTCAGGTCTGCATTTCATCTCTATCCTTCCCACAATATGCAGGTTGTCTGCTTTATCCATGGTTGTATCCCAGTACCTAGAACAATGCCTGCCTCATAGCAGATACTTCTTACATAATTGATGAGTAAAATTTAAAAATCACTTTTTCAGGACTCTCTCTTTCTCTTTTTTTCCAGTAGAGTAAGTTCTACCTTAATCACATCCTAAAGAAAACACTTGAGACTATTCCTTCAAAATATACAAACAAATGGTGAGAGTGTCAGTTCACGGCTCTTGCTCAGGCTCAACAAGGCTGGGAAGATAATTGGGAAGAGGTAGCAGCGTGTTTTCAAGCTGTCTGGAAAAGACAGGAATGGTGGATGTCTTCACTTCCTATTGTTAGGAGCTTGGGAGTTGGCGTTGGCCTACCAAAATAAAAATGATTGTAGAAAAATCACTCAGCAAAGTGTGGTTATCTGTCTGGTTCCTCTGCCTAATAGCACCGAATCAAACTAATCCACCATGAAAGGAAAGGAGTGCTTTTCCTTTACAAAACAAAACAATTAGAGTCCAGCTAAACTGCCCACAAAACATGAAGCATTTCATTTAACTCACGGAGAACACAGAGCTTGTTGAAATCCTAAATAAAGAAGCAGCTCCAATAATGGAAGCCGGTCCCTTGCAAGCATGCTTCTCTCTGCACCTAAACAGATATCAAGTGAAGTCCTTGTACTTCAGCGTGCTGTCATGGATAAATGCACCAGATACCAACCAGGCAAACTTTGCAGCAGACGGGGGGCTTTGTGCTCAGCCTGACTCTGAGATTCATCACCAAGTGCTTTCTTTCGGGTGGTTGGAACACACATGTTTCCAGGCCTCACCCACTGGGGAGTGCAGGGAGGCAACACCACCCCTGAGAATTTCAGATTCTCTGCTTCACGCCCTGCAGCAGAACACTGGGCTCTGGCCTCCCTTCAGTGTTTCACATGTTCGAGGAACTTGCCCATCTGGTAATGTGCCCCCCAAACCAGGCAAGGTTGCCCACGCTCGACCATGAAAACATGCATGCACCCCCGGGGTGCACACCCTTGAGAGGCACAGCCGAGCCCACCTTCCCACAGTCCTCAGCAGGATCTGAGTATGAGCCAAAGCTGCTCTCCTAAGGGCTCCTGTAGAAATGCATGTGCCAGACTAGGGAACGCACAGAAGCACATGTGTATGTATCTTCTAAAGGGACTTCAAAAACCCATGGGAAATGGAATTACAAAATAAGAGGAATGCCAAAAAAACTGAAATCCATGCATATAAGAAAGTTTATGGAAAATGCATAGTATGAAAAACTGGCTTTAGGTTTCAAAGTGTATAAATATAGTATGACCCTGGATACGGGCATAGCACTGCTGTAATACAAAGGGGGCAGAAGACACTGTATGTTGTAGGGACCAGGAAATGTTTCCTGATGGGAGGGGCACTTATGTAGACCTTAGTTTATGACTAGCATATATGTATCCTCAATCTTATTTCTATTTGTATTATCACTCTTATTATTTAATTCATACGACAAAACCTCTGTACTCATTTTTTCTGATTCCTGTATTTCAAGAAGGTGACCTAAAACTGCAGTGTATCAGGGGACCCACTTGGAAAATCTTCATATAAAAAGTTAGTGACACATGGTCTCTTGCTGAGAAAACACAACAGGTTGCTTTAGTCTATACTGTGTGGGGTGACTTTTTTTCGCAGATCATCTGGTTTAAACAATTTCTGCACTCACATGTCTTGCTTTTCTGGAAGCTGTATTCTGATACAATGGACTATATAGTCATGTGAAGTAGGGGGCAAATGAGTGAGGTGAGTCGTGAGCCAGTAGTTAACCGTTTGTATTCAGTGGTCCAGGAAATCTTTCCAATTAAATGACACAGGAGTAGAAAACTGAGTCAGTGATAGAGCAAGTCATGCAGATAATTGGAGAAGAACATTCCAGACAGAGAGCAATGCAAAGGCCCTGAGGTAGGAGCATGAGTGTGCCGTCAATGAAGAGCAAAGAAGCAAAGTACAGTGAGCAAGAGGAAGTCGCAGGAGTTGAACTCAGTGAGGTAGCCCAGGGCCGTGCACATACAGCTTTATAAGCCAGTGCCGGGACTAGGAAGCTTAGAGCTGGGAAATGACAGTGTCTGAATTACAGTTTGAAAAGAGCACTGTGGATGCTTCTGTGAGCTAACTGCAGTCGACAAACTGGCAGCAGGGAGGCTCCTGCAGTATCCAATGATGACTTTGACCATGGTGTCAGCAATGAAAGGTGCATGAAGTGCTGCTCTTTTCTCAATAGATCAGACAGAACTGGCTAACAGATTGCATGTGAGGTTTGGGGAGAGGGGAAGGCAAGTACTACTCCAGAATTCTTGATCTGGGCAACTACAAAGGTTGAGTAGTCATTTAATGCTATGTGAAACCTACAGAGAGAACATTCTGGGTTGGGAAAGGACATGAAAATTGGGGGATCAGCTCTGGACACGGAACCATCATAGGTAGGATCTGCCCTTCTCTACGGTTTATTAGCCGTGTGGTCTAGGGGCCCTGTGTCCATTTCTTAGATGTATTATGAGGATAATCAAGGCTACCATGAAGGTTAGAGCTGTTGTGAGTAGTCAGCAAAAGAACAGATGTAAAGCAGCTCAAGTGCAGATTTTAATAGAAAATAAATGCTGGAAACCAATGATATCTATGTCATTAGTGGTGTTTATAATAATCTTCATGAGAATAGATGTGGGATTTCTTCCACCATTACAAGGATTATTTCCAGAAAAAAGTTTAAAATGATATTTTAATGAAAGTATTTCTAATTAAACACTTAAGAAAGGAGCTTCCCACAGTATATCATCCAGTTTCTATGTTCCTCAGAGCCACTTGTCCACTTTTTAACTCCTTTTCTGGGTTTTCTATCTTCAGTATTGCATGTTCTTTCACACATACTTTGCTTGTTTTCTCATCATTTGGCCAGAAAGCTGAAGTGTCCATCAGACAATAGAGATGTCTATGGAAACCAATAACTGAGCCCTGGGTTTTAGCATTTGGGAATCTATGTAGCACCTCAGATCATCAAGCCATCAAGATTCCATTCTGATTTCCTAGCCTCATGCTGTGCTCCAGAGTTACTAATGTATATTCTCCCTTCTAAAACATCGTGTCTGCTCCTAAAGAAGGCATGGCTGTGTGTGGAGTGACGTCCTTCCTTCACGTGTACGTGTGAAGATAACCTTTGCACACATTCTGCCTCCGGTCTCCTCCAGAGCCACTTCACAGCCGGCAGGAAACTCTTGCACCTGCAGTATGCTCCATGACTTCAAAATCTGTCGTTTCATTGTTACACCAGCACACGTGGCATCTAAGCCTCTGTAAATTCCATGACCTTTAAGTCGTTTCCATGACCAGACTGTCCCTATCTTCTTAGAGTTCTGCCCTCTTTAATTTCCAGTTTCATTTACCAGGATACCCACATCCATTCTACTCCAGACCCCATATTGGGGATTCATTCAGTGTCCCTGAAAAGAAAACCCTGAGTTTATATGCCACCACATTTTTTTACTTCTTCCTTCCTAAAACATCTCTTTTCCTAGCCATATGAAATCTTACTCTGCTTCTAAGATTCGGTTCTGATATTGCTTATTCCTGGGAGTCACTTCACTTCATTCTCCATTTGATCATACCCGCTGTGCTTATCAGAGTGGGTCCTTGTCTTAGGCCATTTTCTGTACTCTCACAGAATACCACAAACTGCTGGGCAAATGATAAACAGGGGAACTTTATCTGGCTCATGGCTCTGGAGACCTGGAAGTTCAAAAGGGTCATGCTGGCGCCCAGGGAGGGACTCCATGCTGTGGGATAACACTGTGGAAAGGCAGGCGAGCGCACACAAGACACAGAGAGAAAGTCAGGCTGAGCTTATCGTTTTTATAAGAAACCCACTTCCATCCTAACAAGCCCACTCCCCAATCCTGGCATTAATCCACTCACAGAAGCAGATGTCATTATCCCATCACCACTTCCACCTCCTACCTCTGAAACACTGCTATAGTGACACCAAGATTTCAACAGGAATTTGGGAGGGAGCATTCAAGCCATGGCAATCTCAGGGAGTGTTTAAGTGCATGTTTTCAGTTAACAGGTACAATAACTTGCTGATGCTGTATTTCTTAAAATATCTTGAATGTGAGAGATGGTCAGCATATGTCTTTTAAAATGATAATTTTTTTAAAGAATGCTGTCATTTAGCTTTTATCTGCTATGTCTTCATGGACAGTGTTGTTCTTACAAAACAGTCCATGCCAGATTTATGCTGTTGAACAGTGTCCTTCATTCAACAGATCTGAGAACCTTCTATATTACCTTATTGGATTTAGGAATGCAGTGAAAGAGTATATGCATAATCCTTTCTCTAGAGGAACTCACAGATTGAAAGGGAAAGCTCATAAGTATAAAATCAATAGACTATAGCATAGATGTCATTTTTGTGATGCTTTTCAGAGTGGTGTGTAAGCATCTACTGAGTGTCAAGGGTGGGCATTTGAGGCACTGGTTAAGTTGCTGCCTGAGGCCCCCACAGCCCTTATTGGATGCCTGAGTTTGAGTTCTAGCTCTGTTCCTGACTCCAGATTCCTGCTAATAAGCAACCTGGGATTCAACAGAAAATGGCTCAACTATTTGGGTACTGCCAACTTCAGGGAGAACTCAAATTGAGTCCCAGGCTCTTGGCTCTGGTCCGACCCAGCCCAAAATGTTCAACAGTTGCAGGGACTTGTGAGAGAGCTAGGAGATAGGAGCTCCACCTGCCGCAAATTTAAAGAAGTTAAAAAGATTCAAAAGAAGGTGAGATTTGAGTGTCATTATGTTAGTTTTTGGCAAATTGCAGAGGGTCATAAATATAATAAGTAACTAGAACAGTGCCCTGCATATGGGATGTATTCCAAAACAGGCTGCATTAGGACAAGCATAGGGCCAGCACCATGGCTCACTTGGCTAATCCTCTGCCTGTGGCGCCAGCAATCCATATGGGCACCGAGTTCTAGTCACCACCACTCCTCTTCCAGTCCAGCTCTCCGCTGTGGCCTAGGAGGGCAGTGGAGGATGGCCCAAGTGCTTGGGCCCTGCACCCGCATGGGAGACCAGGAGGAAGTACCTGGCTCCCGCCTTCAGATCGGCAAAGTTCTAGCCATAGCAGCCATTTGGGGGGTGAACCAAAGGAAGGAAGACCGTTCTTTCTGTCTCTCTCTCTCACTAACTCTGTCAAATAATAATAATAATAATAAAGGACAAGCATAGCGCCAAGCCAAAGAGAAGGCACTTCCACTGCACCACAGCATGGGAACTTTGTCCTGCGTCATTGTTGACTTCGGCTTTCAGTCACCGAGGTCCTCCTTTAAGAACTGTCTGGATCTCATGGGAATAAGATTATGGAAAGAATAAGACGCTTCCAGCCGGCGCCGCGGCTCACTAGGCTAATCCTCCGCCTAGCGGCGCCGGCACACCGGGTTCTAGTCCCGGTCGGGGCGCCGGATTCTGTCCCGGTTGCCCCTCTTCCAGGCCAGCCCTCTGCTGTGGCCAGGGAGCGCAGTGGAGGATGGCCCAGGTGCTTGGGCCCTGCACCCCATGGGAGACCAGGAAAAGCACCTGGCTCCTGGCTCCTGCCATCGGATCAGCGCAGTGCGCCGGCCGCAGCGCGCCGACCGAGGCAGCCATTGGAGGGTGAACCAACGGCAAAGGAAGACCTTTCTCTCTGTCTCTCTCTCTCACTGTCCACTCTGCCTGTCAAAAAAAAAAAAAAAAAAAAAAAGAATAAGACGCTTCCCAGATGATTAGAATGGCTTCCTAATGGCAGTTTCCAGAATCTTCTAAAAAAAACCAGCCACTTTACAAAATGTCCCTACAACATTAATGTAAGAAAGAAGGGCAAAAGCAAAATTTTTATGAAATATTTTTTAACTATTAGGATACTTCAAATTATTGTTAAGTTTCAAGTTGGGATCAGACATTCATTCTACTGTATTTGTATTCACAATTGAACTCTCTATCATCCATCCATAATTTATTTACTAACAACAAACTTCTACCAAAAACCTATTAGGCAATGTCTTCTTTCCTAGGATCCAGAGATACAAAGATATCGATACACCCTTTAGAAAATAGTAATAATAAATTGATGCTTGTCACCAATTAACTTATTCCAGTGGACTGAAAAGAAAAATTAGTAAAGCAATTCAGTGTGTCATGGTAACAGTTAAGTCAGAGGTGTGCTTGGATTTTTAAGGAGAGAAAGGGCATTTAATCAGACTGGAAGTCTTCCTGAAAGAAATGTCCTTAAACTGATTTTGAAGGATAAAGACAGGCTAACGTGGCACAGCTACTAAACAGTAAAGCCATTTGGTCAAGTGCATCCAGTACCCATTCTAACTGGTAGATTTTCCTTTCTAAAAAACCCCTGCCCTTCATGGCCTCCGTGATAACCAGGAGGTACCACCTATGGGGAAGACTTATCTTACTGCCTTTGAAGAAGCACAATTCCAACAGGAAGAATGTTTAATGGGCTTACATGATCAAAAGGGAAGTCTGCAGATGGGTTTCGTGGAGAGCAGTGGCCTCGGGAGCCACGAGTCCCGGGATAAATCATCCTGCCTGTCACCAAGGTGCTAGGAAAGTCAATCATTGTTACTTCTGTCTTTATCACAGCTTAGGTGAACGCACTGATTAATATTTTAGCCATAAAATGGACAAAGTAGCAATCCCAGCTAAACCACACAATACCTTTTATCCTGTAACGAAGATGAGATCAAGGAATTGAATGTACCAAGCCACATAACCATTGTCTCCTTTGTTTAAATCCACCCTATGAAACAAGACTTCACACAATACGGTGCAGCCCCAGAGCAGCGCTTCAAGATACACTCCAAATACTTCTCACGGAGTCACTTCAAAGGACTGCTATGTTATGGAGCCATTTCTTTTCAAGATTGTCAAATATAGGAATGCCTTTCACCTTTCTCATCTTTAAGATGTTTCTGTAAATGTTAACTGCTTTAAAAAAAAAAGCGCCATTCTCTTTTGAACACAAGCCTCAGAGACACAATGACACTTACTGTATATTATCTATGCTAATAACATCTTGGTAATACTTCAGTTTTCTGCTAGCACCAGGTAATAGTTATCATTTTCTGTGTCTCTAAAGCTATCCCCTCAAGCATCACGCCATCCCACTTCGGAGTCTTTATACACAGACTATTTTAAACTTGGAAACAGTACAAATTTTATTTGCTTAACTACTGGGATACCATGAGGCATTACTAACATGTGTACTCCCCGAGCTACAGTGCTGTTATCAGATTTTCAGTTTCTCTTTAAGATGATTTGCTCTCAATTTTTTGCATTTGTCATTTTGCTTTGTCATCTCCCCTTCTAACGTTGTCTTCCATAATAAATGATTTCAAATGCAATTTATGTCAGCAAACACTAATTGAGATCATGCTATGTATTAGCCACTATGCTAACTACTAGAGATTCAAATATTTATTAAAACATAACCTCAACCATCAAAAAACTGTCAGATGAGACAGACAGTCATTTAAGCATGTAATTATAATTGTGCATGTGAATTGCAGTTATTAGGAGGTTATTCTGTAGACAGGTGGCCTGGACTAAGACACCATTAAAGTGCTAAGCTGGTCAGTAGACCAACAAGAAATTCAAAACAGAATTTGGGCCGGCACCACGGCTCACTAGGCTAATCCTCCACCTGCGGCGCCAGCACCCCGGGTTCTAGTCCTGGTCGGCGCGCTGGATTCTGTCCCGGTTGCTCCTCTTCCAGTCCAGCTCTCTGCTGTGGCCCGGGAAGGCAGTGGAGGATGGCCCAAGTGCTTGGACTCCTGCTCCCATATGGGAGACCAGGAAGAGGCGCCTGGCTCCTAGCTTCGGATTGGCGCAGCACCTGCCGTGGCGGCCATTTGGGGGGTGAACCAACGGAAGGAAGACTTTTCTCTCTGTCTCTCTCTCTCATTGTCTAACTCTGCCTATCCAAAAAAAAAAAAAAAAAAAAAAAAAAAAAAAAAAAAACAGAATTTGGGGGCTGGCACTAGTAGTAGTAGTTTAGTAGGCAAAGCTGCTGCCTGCAATGCCGGCATCCCCTATGGGCACTGGTTCCAGTCCCGGCTGCTCCACTTCAGATCCAGCTACCTGCTAATGGCCTGGGAAAGCAGCGGAGAATAGACCAAGTGCTTGGGCCCCTGCACCCACCTGGGAGACCCAGAAGTTCTGAGCTCCTGGATTCAGCCTGGCTTAGCCCTGATCTTTGTGGCCATTTGGGGAGTGAACCAGCAGATTGAAGATTCTCTCTCTCTCTTTTTCTCTCTTTCTGTAACTCTGTCTTTTGAATAAATAAAATAAATTCTTAGAAAAAAAATTTTAGGAAGTAGATCTTAAAGATACTTTTGAGTACATTTCCTATTGAGAAAATTATTTGCTATAAAATATAACTCAATTACTTTTTAAAATTTTATCTAAAATAAGAAAAAGTACTTATAGGGGGCTAGCATTGTGGCATAGCAGATAAAGCCACAGCCTGCAATGTGGACATTCCATATGGGCATGGTCCCAGTCCCAGTTGCTCCACTACTGATCCAGTTCCCTACCAATGCTCCTTGGAAAGCTGTGAAGATAGCCCAAGTATTTGGGTCCCTGCACCCACATGGCTCCTGACCTCCACTTGGCCCAGCCCTGGCTGTGGTGGAAATCTGGGGAGTGAATCAAGAGATGGAAGATCTCCCTTTCTTTCTCTGTCCCTCTCTCTCTAACTCTGCCTTTCAAATAAATAAATATTTAAAAAGAAAAAAAAGTACTTGTAATGAGACCAATTATATCAGTCTAACATATGGTATTTGGATATTTACTTTACGGCATCTTTGTTGGTCATTTGCAGTCTTATTTTGCTAATTTTCTATTTCTTTAGCAAATGAAAAATACCTTAAAGTGCTCAGTAAATGATGTCTCAGTGAGGGAAAAGGTATTGCATATATCATAAAAATTAGCATTATATTGCTTGTTATTATTGTTTGTCATGTTTTATTACCATTACCTTTCTACTATAAGTATTTTCTAAAGAGAAAAGAATTCAAAAATTCTATCAGACTTAGAGATTATCATGGGGCTGTGTTAACTGAATGTACATTCTATAAGAGACAATTTATGTTCGTGATGCGATTGTATATATGAACCTTAAAATCATTCATAGAAAACATGTCCCTAAGTACTACATAGTCAACGTACCAAAAATTTCTAGTGGTAGACACATTCATTACCCATTTATTTTTAAAACAGCGTTCTTAGGTTAACATATAAAACAATAATATTAGCTATTATTATCATTAAAAATAAGCTGCAGCCATACTTTGTAACTCTGCTGAAATTCTTTACACATTTTGAAAAAAAATTGTTAAGATACATGAAGCTAACTATTAATATAACTGAAGTATTTAAAAAATGAAAGTTGCAGTTATATATGAAGATCTTTCAAAAGCTTCATGGAGAAATGAAGTTGAAAGATAAGCTTATTTTAATTCAAAAGTTTAGAAATTTATGTACTTTTTCTATAATATGAATTTTTGTGAACCTTCTAAGACCCCTCATATATTAGCTTTGAGATTCCTGGATTTCAGTTAAACCCCAAGTTTACACTTTTGCTGCATCCAATTCTCTTGCATAATATTAACATGACATATTGCAACCAATCCCATCTTTTATTTCACATCACAATTTTCAAAGGGATGCATGGAAAAGTTATATATTAGTTTCTTTTTTAGGTATGTATAGTCGAAAAAGTCAACCCCACTTAAAACTTTTCTCTTTCCACTATACTTTTCCCCTACTCTTGCTCCTATTCTATCTGCTCCTCCCTCACACAAGGAAAAAAAAATACACTGCTACAAAGTTTGAAGATGATTCAGGGCTAGAAATTTTTCAAAGCACTATTTACTAATTAACTACTGTGGCTGTTTTAAAATCACAATGGCAGACTCTTGAAACAGCTACTTTCTGGCAGTAAAGCTTCTTTTTTTGTTTTTCAAAAGCAGAGATAGTATTTTTCGTTGTGAGGGGGTGAAAGGCTATGGAGACAAAAAAAGTGATGGTTTCAATATTTTTGAAGAAATCTTTAGTTAAAGATCAAGAAGTAGGATCTACACTCTGCATGTGTGTGTTTTTTCCCCACCAAAGAAACTGTTTATTTAATGAGTACAAATTTCATAAGCACAACTTCAGGAATATAGTGATTCTTCCCATCATACCCTCCCTCCTACCCCCACTTCCACCCCACCTCCTCCTCCATCTCCCATTCCCAGTTCCATTCTCCATTAAAAAAAAAAAAAAACTGTTCTTCAACAGTCAAGACAAGGGCTATTCAAGTCCTTGCTTCTCAAAGTGTCAATTTCATTGCTACAGATTTTGTTTTAGGTGCTTTGTTAGTTATCACAGATCGGGGAGAACATATGGTATTTGTTTCTTTGGTACTGGCTTATTTCACTAAATATGTTGTTTTCCAGATTCATCCATTTTGTTGCAAATGACTGGATTTCATTTTTTTTTTAACATTGTGTAGCATTCCATAGAGTACATAGCCCATAGTTCCTTTATTCAGTCTTCAGTTGATGGGCATTTAGATTGATTCCATGTCTTGGCTATTGTGAATTGAACTGCAATAAACATGAGGGTGCAGATAACTTTTATTTGCTGATTTCATTTCCCTTGGGTAAATTCCCAGGAGTGGTATCGCTGGGTCATATGGAAGGTCTCTATTCAGATTTCTGAGAAACCTCCAAACTGACTTCCATAGTGGCTTTACCAGGTTGCATTACCACCAACAGTGGGTTAGTGTCCCTTTATTCCCACATCCTTGCAAGCATCTGTTGTTGGTAGATTTCTGTATGTGAGCCATTCTAACCGGGGTGAGGTGAAACCTCATTGTGCTTTTGATTTGCATTTCCCTGATGGCTTCTGATCATGCACATTTTTTCATGTGTCTGTTGGCCATTGGATTTCCTCTTTTGAAAAATGTCTGTTTCGGTCCTTGGTCTGTTTCTTCACTGGGTTGTTCGTTTTGCTGTTGTGGAGCTTCTTGGTCTCTTTATATACTCTGGTTATTAATCCTTTATCAGTTGCATTGTTTGCAAATAATTTCTCCCACTCTGATGGTTGCCTCTTCACTTTCCTGAGTGTTTCGTGTGCAGTACAGAAGCTTCTCAATTTGATGTAATCTCATTTGTTGATTTTGGCTTTTATTTCCTGTGCAAACCTTTTGCAGGGTTTCCCCAGTTTTCTCTAGTAATTCCATGGTATAAGGTCATAGATGTAGGTCTTTAATCCATTTTGAATGGATTTTCATATAAGGTATAAGGTGTAAAGGCAGGGGTCCAGCTTCATATTTCTGCATGTGGAAATCCAGTTTTCCCAGCACCATTTGTTGTAGAGTCTGCCCTTCTGCCAAGGGTTGGTATTAGCTCCTTAGTCAAATATAAGTTGGTTGTGGATGATTGATTCCTGACATTTCTATTATGTTCCATTGGTCTATCCATCTGTTTCTGTACCAGTACCAGGCTGTTTTGATTATAACTGCCTTGTAGTATGTCTTCAAATCTGGTATTGTGATGCCTCCAGCTTTGTTTTTGTTACAATATATCAAAACTTATGGGATAGAGCACAAGCAGTGTTAAGAGGAAAGTTTATAGCAATTGGTGCCTACTTCAAGAACCTTAAAGGCACCAAATAAATGAGCTACCAATGCATCTCAATGATCTAGAAATACAACAGCAAAACAAACCCAAAATTAGTAGGGAAAAAGAAATAATTAAAAATAGAGAAGAAATCAACAAAATTGAAACAAAAAATACAAAATATCAGCAAAGGGAGAGCTGGTTTTTTGAAAACATAAACAATACTGACACACCACTGGCCCAAATAAGCAAAAAGAGGAGAGATAATACCCAAATCAATAAAATTAGAGATGAAAAATAAAATGTAACAACAGACACCACAAAAATAAAAAGAATCATCAGAAATTACTACAAAGAGCTCTATGCCAAAAAAAAACTGGGAAATCTAGAAGAAATAGATTCCTGGACACATAAAACCTACCTAAATTAAGCCATGAAGACATAGAAAACAGACCGATTACCAAGACAAAAATTGAATCAGTAATAAAGGCCCTCTCCAAAAAGCAAAGCCCAGGACCAGATGGCTTCACTGATGAATTCTACCAGACATTTAAAGAAGAACTACCTCCACTTCTTCTCAAGTTGTTCAAAAACTATTGAAAGAGAGGGAACCCTCCCAAATTGTTTCTATGAAGCAGCATCACCTTAATTTCTAAACCTGAAAAAGATACAACAAAAAAAGATAACTACAGACCAATTTCCCTGAGGAACATAGATGCAAAAATCCTCAACAAAATTCTAGCCAATTGAAACAAACAATACATCAGAATGATCACTCACCCAGACCAAGTGAGTTTAATCCCTGGTATGCAAGGATGGTTTAACATTTGCAAAGCAATCAATGTGATACACCACATCAACAACCTACAGAACAAAAACCATATGATTATCTCAATAGATGAGGGGAAAGCATTTGATAAAGTACAATACCCTTTCATAATGAAAACTCTAAGCAAACTGGGTATAGAAGGAACATTCTTCAATACAGTCAAGGCAATTTTTGACAAACCAATGGCCAGCATCCTATTGAATGGGGAAAGTTGGAAGCATTCCCACTGAGATCCAGAAGCAGACAAGGATGTCCATTCTCACCATTGCTATTCAATATAGTCCTGGAAGCTTTAACCAGAGCCATTAGGCATGAAAAAGGAAATCAAAGGGATTCAAGTTGGGAAGGAAGAAGTCAAACTATCCCTCTTTGCAGATGATATGATTCTTTATTTAGGGGCTCCAAAGAACTCCACTGAGACTATTGGAACTCATAGAAGAGTTTGGTAAAGTAGCAGGATATAAAATCAATACACAAAAATCAACAGTCTTTGTGTACACAGACAATGCCATGGCTAAAAAAGAGCTTCTAAGATTGATCCCATTCACAATAGCTACAAAAAAATCAAATACCTTGGAATAGATTTAACCAAGGATGTCAAGGATCTCTATGATAAGAATTACAAAACATTAAAGAAATAAATAGAAGAAGATACAAAAAGAAATAGAAAAATCTTCAACATTCATGGATTCAAAGAATCAGTATCATCAAAATGTCCATTCTTCCAAAAACAATTTACAGATTCAATGTGATACCTATCAAAATACCAAATACATTCTTCTTAGATCTAGAAAAAATGATATAGAAATACAGGAGACCTTGAATTGCTGAAGCAGTATAACTTCTTGATGAACTCTCTAGGATGTGAGTGGCAATATGTGACTTTTTGGGAGTAGAATCAAATGGCTTTACTTATATACTATTAAAGTATCCCAAAGATGAGTAGTTTTCACTTTTAAAGTAATTATCTTGAGTTACTCTTAGTTTGTACTAATTACAATTCCAGAACAAGTGCTTATAGGAACCAATGATGATATGATTTTGTATTTTTCAGCATTAATATCTGGTCAAGTCAATAGACCATTTCTATGAACCCTGAAATTCAAGGTAGTATTAAGTAGAATTTAAGGGAAATAAGATTCTGTAATAAATTCATGTTACTTAGCATGCAACTGTTTCCTATCCAACAACAGAGACCAAAGAGAGAACAACAAGTTATATTTTTAATATACTGATTAAAAAAAATAGTAGTGAAGTCAAATCATCACTAAAGCCTATTTGTACCTCATGAAAAATCCAGGCTTTTAAGCCTAGATTTATGTATTCCTGTACTTACAATTTACCAAAACCAAAACTGTTGAGTGTCCAGAAGCTGAATTGCATCCCTATTTAATAAATGGGCCATAATAATACTTTCATACAGTGTTGAGAAGGGCTCTGTGGTCCTCTGCTCCTCAAAGCAATGGAAAGGCTGGCTACTTTGGGTTCAAAGCATTTCATTGCCTTTCTTCTTCTAAGAACAAATCCAGTTACATTTATTTTAGAGAATCTCATTTTCCACAAAAATTTAATTTGATAAAGAATTCACTACCAATGTCATTTGGAAAATCTTTCACAGTCCATCCAATGCAACCATGCCAATATATAAACAAATTGGCAAGAAAATCCATAGCAGACTTAATAAAGGCAGCCCAGAGTGCTTTATTTTACAATCAAAGATCGTATGAGTATAAGCAGTCTTCAACAAGTTCATGGAAAATGCATATTATAACAAAAGTTACAGGTTTCACTTTTTTTTCAATTCATTAGAAAGACAGAGAGAGATCTTCCACCCACTGACTTACTCCCAAGATGCCCAAAACAGCCAAGGATGAGACAGGCCAAAGCCAGGAGCCAGGAACTCAATCCAGGTATCTCGTGTGCATTGCAGGGAGCCAAGTACTTGAGCCATCATGGCTGCTTCCCAGGATACATATTAGCAGGAAGCTGGAATGAAAAATGGAGCTGGAACTCAAACCCAGGCACTTCAATAGATGAAGCAGGTGCCCCATGCTAGTTCTTAACCACTATGCCAAATGCCCACTCCAGATTTAAAAAATATTTTTACATCAAAATAAATTTATCATTTAATTCCATTTTTCTATGAACTTGCTGAAGTCCCTTTGCATACTCACTGAATAGTAAATCCTGATATGTGCTGGTAACACATTATTAAATGGCAGTTATTTTGATTTTATTCTTCTTTTCACAATAGACACTTGTGCCCTGAGGGAACCAAAGTGGCTAGGGCAAATACAACAACAAAATTTTAGACTACATTTGTGAGTATTTTAATGAGGAAGATGCTAAGACTTTGGCAAAAGATCCCAACAGAATCAGGTTCAGAGCACCCCATCATGTGTTTTTTTAAAAATATTTATTTATTTATTTGAAAGTCAGAGTTACACAGAGAGAGGAGAGGCAGAGAGAGAGAGTCTTCCATCCAATGGTTCACTCCCCAGTTGGCCACAATGGCTGGAGCTGTGCCTATCCGAAGCTAGGAGCAGGAGCTTCCTCCAGGTTTCCCACACAGGTGCAGTGGCCCAAGCACTTGGGCCATCTTCCACTCTTTCCCAGGCCATAGCAGAGAGCTGGATGGGAAGTGGAGCAGCCGGGACTCAAACTGGCACCCATATGGGATGCCGGCACTTCAGTCCAGAGCGTTAACCCGCTGTGCCACAGCACCGGCCCCAGCCCCATCACGCTTTGATGTTGGCAGAAACACTGTGAGTAGGATGAGGTCCTAGGACCCTGTGTACTATGGAGATAGGTTTAGGTCTAAACTTGAGACTTTGATCCTGTGTTAAAAACAGAAGCATTCCCCTTAATTGTACCAGCTTAAAATAGTTAAATAAGAGCTGGCTTTGTGGCAAAGCAGGTAAAACCACTGCCTGCAGGGTTGGCATCCCATATGGGCACTGGTTTGAGTCCCAGCTGCTCCACTTCAGGTCCAGTTCTCTGCTAACGGCCTGAAAAAAGGAGTGGAAGATGGCCCAAGTGCTTGGGCCCCTGCATCCATGTGGGAGACCCAGAAGAAGCTCCTGGGTTCGGTGTGACTCAGCCCTGGCCGTCATGGTCATTTGGGGACTGAACCAGTACATAGATGACTCTCTGTCTCTTGCTCACTGTCTCTCCCTCTCTCTGTGTAACTCTTTTAAATAAATAAATGAAATCTTAAAACAATAGAAAAAAGTTAAATAAACGCTATTCCAATGTTTTCCCCCCACTTTAATCATTCAAGAAAATCTCAGGACATGAGCTCTGCCTTGGTTGCTGGTGTAGAATCCTATTGCAGGGGCCGGCACTGTGGCACGGCGGGTTAAAGGCCTGGTCTGAAGCGCCGCCATCCCATATGGGCATCAGTTCTAGTCCTGGCTGCTCCTCTTCTGATCCAGCTCTCTACTGTGGCCTGGGAAGATGGCCCAAGTCCTTGGGTCCCTGTACCCACGCAAGAGACCCTGAAGAAGCTCCTGGCTCCTGGCTTCAGATTGGCACAGCTCCCGCCATTGCGACCATCTGGGGAGTGAACAATTGAATGGAAGACCTCTCTCTCTGTCTCTACCTCTCTCTGTAACTCTGTCTTTCAAATAAAATAAAATAAATCTTTAAAAAAAAAAAAAGCCTATTGCAAACATGGCCAGCCTCTGCCCAGCTAGCCTGCAGAGCGCCCTGCACTGTAAAATCCACATGTGAGCCCTGCTGCTGCTCTTCACTGATGGTGAAGCCTGGAACATCATTTAGCCTCCCTCACAGGCAAGTTCTCCATCGGCAAAGTTATGGTAATGGCTTCCATCTTCTTCATAGGGATGTTTGTCCAAGTTCAATGGGAACAGAAACGTGGCAGCTAAGTACGAAGAGGAAAGCCTAATGTCATTATCACTTACTCAAATTCATCATAGCTGGACTACACTTAAAGCCACGCAAGGAACACCCCTGCCTGCAACCTGCTCCTTCAACTCCCCCTTCTGCCACCTTCTTTCCACTGCCCTCACCCCCAATGAGGACCTGGCAGAGTCGAGGGGGCAGGTGCACCAGGAGCCCAGCTCCAACTTCTAGACCATAATCCAGATGGCAGACCCCATAAAGCCCTGCTTGAACCAAACTGATCCTATTTTCTGGAAGTTTGGGATCCTTCTCTCCAGTATATGCTTTGGTTTTTGGTGGATTTTTTTTTTTTTTTGAGATTTATTTTTTTATTTGAAAGTCACAGTTAACAGAGAAGGAGAGAGAGAGAAAGAACTTCCATCTACTGATTGACTCCCCAGAAGGCTGCAATGGCCAAAGTTGGGACGGGTCAAAGCCAGGAACCAGTATCTTCTTTTAGGTCTCCCACATGGGTGCAGGAGGCTACCTTCCTGGGCCATCTTCCACTGCTTTTCTGGTCACATTAGCAGGGAGCTGGATCAGAAGTAGAGCCGCTGGGACTTGAGCCAGCATCTGTATGGGATGCTGGTATCGTAGGTGGTAGCTTAACTCACGATGCCACAACACCATTCCCTCCCCAGTATATTCTTTGAGGAGGAACCATGCCCACTAGGTGTAACTACCTAGACCCAAGGGTGGCCAAGGGATGGTTTTTTGTAGGAGTGCTCTTGGATGTGGGTGTACACAGCATGTCTACATGCGTGGGGAAAGGCATCTCATGGGAGAGGAAAGATCTGGAAGTAAGAAGAGAAGTTATGCAGGTCCTACTCAAGAATATATAATATATTTTATTTAAAATTTTGATAGCTGGACTTGGAACTTTTAAATATTTAGAAATGTGGTACACCAGCTTCCATTTGTGTTTTTGCCTCAAGCTCCACAAATATGAACTGCTTCACAGTCACCATCATTAATCATTCTGTGGATTTATAATTTATCCCCCCAAAATCCTTTTTCTAACTTCAGGAATAATGACTGTTGTTAAATATTTTACCCTAGAGAGGAAAATATAGCACACTGTAGTGCAATATTTTTTGAAATGAAAGACCACCACAAAACACACCAAACACCGGAGTAAGGGAGAAGGTTTATTGTGGGGGGGGGGGGGACCCGACAGGCTGCCTCCCCGTGCACAAGAGAACAACAGCCTCGACTAGGAGAACAGGTCTCCTAGAGCTTTATGGAGATGAGGAGGTGGGAGCAGCCTATCCCATTGGGGTGGGGGTGGAGCTGCCACTTGTGATTGGGCCATTATTGTACAAAATGGTGACAATGGGGCCAGAGCCTAAGATGGTGCCACAGATAAGACCTTACCATTTTACATTTTACTTACTAGCACTTTTGTACTTTTTTTTTCTTTTTTTCTTTTCTTTTCTTTTTTTTTTTTTTTTTTTTTTTTGCATTCTGTTGTTTGGGCAAATTCCCAGCCACTCCTTTATGAGTATGCCACCTGCTGCGACTTGTTTATACTGCAACAGTCTAACTAATTTGTAGTTTCTCTCTCTGTCTTGCTGGGGCAGTGTTGCCTGATAGGCACAATCCTCTTCTCAAATAAGAAATTATAATCTCTTTTTTCCTTTGGTATTCAGAGATAAGCCCTTCAAGAAAGTTGAATGTGAGAGAATGATAAGGAGATTACATAGTTAAAGCTTTATACTGGAAATCGTCTCTCTATTGAATCTCTGTAATGATTTTGTGTAATATCTGTAAATAGCAGAGAATAGTATTTATCAGCAGGAGAGCCAGTTTAAATTACTTTCAGCCTTGATGAGAAATGGGAAGAGACTGAAGTACACTACACGTTGGCATTTGTAAAACTGGCAGCTTGGCAAATAGCAGCATCGTCCACCCACTTATATTAATCATCAAGGTGATGAGCAGAGGAGATTAAACAGAGCAGGTGTGTCAGTTAATCAGCTTCTTTCATTAAAGATGACACTATTATTTTTATTCTTCAGTGCTTCCTAACTTCAGGAGGTTATTTTATGTACTCTAAGCATCTAAATAAAGTAGAAGAATCGACTGTAAATAGTTTATTAGCAAAGGAAATTATTTTCGTTGTCCAGCTTTAATTGAAAGATTATGTCAGAACCTTAAATATCTTCTCATGTGAATGCAAAGGAATGTCCAAAACAGTTCCAATCTCTGCCATGTTCTGCATTTATACAGAGCTTTTTAGCTCCATGACTTTGCTTTCATGGTTATGTTCTCATTTGTGCATCATGATAATCTTACATGTTAAGTAACATAGAGCATGAATGTCTCAAGTCACCATAATGTTTTCACTAACCATCATTTTCTATTTACCCATCATTTCCTGGCAATTGAACCCCTCCAAAGAGTTCTAGTGAATGCACACAGAACCTTCCTTGTCCAAACCCCTAAGCTGTCCTTGAAGCAAGGCCAACCCATACATGAAACAAGCCACAGACATCCAATTAAAAAACAGCCTCAGAAATTCTAATCCTTTTTTAAGCACTTGTCCCCAGGGGTTGCAAACTCAAATGCCTTCAAGGGGTGACAGTTAACAAAACTTAGGAAGCACACTGTAAATCCTAGGCTCTTCCTTGTGTGATTAGATTTCACAGTTGCCTAGAGATAACACACACCCCTCAACTCCCCAACTGAGGACACCCTGCTAGCTGTCTCGCTCCTTATTCCATCTGTAGTTCACCCCGCCCCTGCATACTCATGAGTTTTGGCTTAATCTTCCTTTCCTGACCCCAAAATTGCTCCTTTGACTCATGGCATATGCGGCTTCTCCAATTTTAACTCTCCGGCTCTATGTCTTGGACAGTTTACAAGTGCCCTCTGGCTACCTTCCTGCCTTTATACAGGGTGTCACCCTCTGAGGCACAGAGTCGAAATTAATTAAATCTAGCTTGGTGATGGGCACTCCGGTAGGTCTGCCCTATGACCCAATCCCCCGCCCAATACTCATATTTGTGGGAATAAAATCACATCCTCATAGCTCATTAAAATTCATCATTATGTAAAAGTGTTCAAGTTCATTTCTATTAATTATATTTAAGTGCCAATCCATGTTTCAGTTATATATTTTAATGCATGGACATCACTGTACTCTTGGGGATTAATACTTTTTCTGGAGGGCAGAAAGAGTGGGCCATATCACTATGTCCCTAAATCTGTATATATGAAATACACAAAATTTGTTCACCTTACATAAATAAAAAATTACTTTAAAAAAAGAAAAATAATGACCACAAAAGTTACTCCTTGAAGCTACAAATCCACCTTGTGTAATCAGTGGTCAGTATGAATGTACAAGAACTCAGTAACAGCCGGCGCCTCAGCTCACTAGGCTAATCCTCCGCCTTGTGGCGCCGGCACACCAGGTTCTAGTCCCAGTCGGGGCGCCGGATTCTGTCCCGGTTGCCCCTCTTCCAGGCCAGCTCTCTGCTGTGGCCAGGGAGTGCAGTGGAGGATGGCCCAAGTGCTTGGGCCCTGCACCCCATGGGAGACCAGGAAAAGCACCTGGCTCCTGCCATGGGATCAGCGCGGTGCGCCGGCCGCGACGGCGGCCATTGGAGGGTGAACCAACGGCAAAGGAAGACCTTTCTCTCTGTCTCTCTCTCTCACTGTCCACTCTGCCTGTCAAAAAAAAAAAAAAAAAAAAAAAACCTCAGTAACATTTCTTTAAATTTTAACTCTCTCATTAGGGCTTATAAATAGTATATGATTACATTTGACCTTTTAGGGCATTCAAATTTCCCTAAATTCTGTAAGATACAATAGGTCATTTCACTGTTAACTTCTTATATATAGGAAATTTACTTACTAGTCTAAGTGACATTTCAGTGACCTTGAAAGAAATAAATGGTTATATTTTCTTTATTGGCAATAGAGATCTAAAAAATCAGTGTGAATTTTTTTGGTTTTTTTGGGGGGGGGTTTGTTTATTTGGTTGGTTGGTGTTTTGTTTTGTTTTTGAAAGGTAGAGTTAGAGAGAGAGAGAGAGAGAGAGAGAGAGAGAGAATCTTCCAACCACAGGTTCATTCCCCAAATGATTGCAATGGCCACGGCTGGGCCCGGCAGAATCCAGAGCCTAGGAGCTTCATTCAGGTCTACTATGTGGTTGCAGGGACTCAGGTACTTGGGCATCCTCTGCTGCTTTCCCAGGTGTGATAGTAGGGAGCTGGATGGGAAGTAGAGCAGCCAGGACTGGAACCAGTTGCCCATATGGGATGCTGGCGTTATAGACAGCGCCATTATCTGCTATGCCACAATGCCGGCCCCCTTGAATTTTTTTGTAACTGTATGTTAAGTAGATCTCCTGTGTAATTAGTTTTTCCTCCACCACAAATGTCCCCAAGGAATATGTTAGACAAAATAAGGTAAGTACACAAATGGATAGTTTTACATCAATCAACCAGGAAATTAATTATGACCAACAAAAAAGGTTCTTTTATATGTTAAGTAATAAAGTCAAATACATTTTGACTAATTTTTCAACTCTTTAAAACATCTCCCAAATAACATTGACTTACAACATTTATATAGAAATTTATTTCATTTTCACAGCCATCCCCTGAAATAAATGCTATTATCATTCACTCCTCTTGTGGATAAGGACGCTAAGGATCAGAGAAGTTAAGCATCTTGCCTGAGGTCACACAGCAAATAAGTCAACATGGTGTAGCCATGACTGAGACTCAGGCAATAGATTTCATTACTCAGGCACAAAGTCCAAGCCGAGACATGGGAGAATGCTGTGTTGTTTCTCCAACTTCCTACTGAGCAGTACATACTTACTAAGCTACTATGTATTTTGTTTTTGCTCATGAAATATACATGCTATTTTTTCAAGGTTAAATTGCAAAGTAGAAACAGTATTGTACAGAGCAATAATGGCTTATGCTTTCCACTCTCAAGCATTTCCTAAGCAAAGGTTGGAAACACTTTGCACGCATCACTGAAAGATAGCTCCCTTCAATGGACTCCCGTTAATGTTTATTAGCACTTAATAGCCTCTGACAGAACAGTATTTTGAAATTCAAGAGTAATTCAAGGTAAGCAGAATGTGAATACACCAGAGAAGAGTTACCATATTTCAAAATACATTGCTCAGTGCCTTTCACACACGGCTCATGGGGACTGATCACGCCTAATTCTGGAATACTTACACAGACCAGCAGGAAACAACTCCTAAAGACTTGGACGTTGAAAAAGCCAATTAACCCTCTAAATTCCCCATCCACTTATCATCCAGAAATATATGAAGTTATTGTTTCTAAAGGTTTAAAATTCTTAAGTGTATACTAAAATGGCAAAGTGAAAAATCATCTTTAATAAGAAAATGGGGTTGAGGGAAAGGGATGCAGCATTGTGGCTTAGCAGGCAAAGCCGCCTTCAATGCCAGCATCCCTTGTGGGCACCTGTTCAGATCGCAGCGGCTCTACTTCCAATCCAGCTCCCTGCTAATGCACCTGGAAGAGCAGTGGAAGATGGCCCAAGTGCTTGGGCCCCTGCAACCATGTTGGAGACCTGAGGAAACTCCTGGCTCCTGTCTTTGGAATGGTCTAGTTCCAGCTGTTGCAGCCATTTGGGAATAGAACCAGAGAATGGAAGACTCACCCCAACCCCATCTGTAAGTCTGTCTTTCAAATAAATCAAATACATCTTTTAAAAAAAATGAACCAAATGGGTTCTTAAACCAAGGGTCAACTTTCTAGAAATTCTGGACCATCCCACATAAAAGGAAACAGGATCCAAAACCTTTGGTGATTTCTATGTGTTGAAAGAACAAAGCCCTGTGACTTCATGGATGACATTGGCATTTCAGCCACCTGACCATGTCCATTTTACACAGCCCCTGTTCACACAGCAATGGCATTTCCCCTCCTCCTCCGTGGGAGCAGCGCTAACGGTGCGATTGTAGAACACAGCACACGGGTAGTCGAAAAGTTTAGCTTGGAACTTTCCAAATAAAACTACCAGTATCTAGCTCAGAAGAAAAAAAAAAAAAAACACTCTAGGTTAACAACTAAAGAGAATATGATTCGTCAGACCTTCCCATTGACGTGAGAACAGACCTCTCACATGGTTCAGGTCACGGGTTGCTAACTGTTGAAGCTCTCAACTATCTACTGCCATTCTCATCTGCCATTTCCACACATAGACCAGCTCCAGACCTATGTTCTTTCTGCCCAGCCTGATAGCAAGTTATATCCCATCAACTCTATGTGCTCGCTCATGGAGACAAATGCTCTGATTTTTTTCTTTTTATCGTGATGTTTGAAGCTTAAGCGATTTACATACAAAAAAGCACATGCAAGATTAACAGCAGTTTTATTCTTTGACTGGAAGTCGCCTTAGATAAGAAAAGCACGTTTTCAAATGTGATCCTTTGAGACTAGAGAGATCAATTTAGCCAAAATATTCTTATATTATGCCCACTTGGATGCACATGATTTCAGTTCTTTCTTGATACGTCCCAGTTTAAATTGTTTTTCTATCAGCATTATTGCTTGGTGCTTGCTTAAGATATTCTGAACAGTAAAACGAGGAGCTACTGTGATAGAAGAATCTCAATTTTCTTTAAACAATTTACATTACTGCCCTTTCTCCTCATCACTGAAATCTGGCCATAAGAACTCTAGGGTTTCTAATATTTATAAATAACAATTTGATTCCAGTTTTCTTCGTTGACTATGCCAAGCTTAATGGTTTTGTATTTATGAATTTTCATGTTGAGAAAATATTTTATTTGGAAGAAAAATAAAACTATGTGCAATCTCTCTGCATTTCAGGGCCATTGCAACACACAGAATTATCCTTCATAACTGTAAAACTGACACAATGGTGGTGTATTAACTGCTTAAGGAAAAATTATTCAGTGATGCCTTTGAACGCATGGTAAGGAAGATTTTATGCAGGACAATTAGATCAGTTACAGGAATCATGGAAATGGGATTCTGCAGTAGAAGAGAGAGATTTAGGCTCAGCTCCAAACAACATGGACAAGAGAGAACTTAGAGCTGAGAAGTGCTATAGAGACCCATAGACAGAAAATTACTAAGAGGAAGCATCAAGGCCATCTGACTTCACATGATGTTCACTGAAGACAAGGCAGGGTGATGGGACATCACCTGGTGCTGGTGGTGGCTAAGGAATCTGATCCCACAGCTGGGTGACCAGGTAGAGGGCAGGGTTCTTGCCAAACTCACCTACTAAGTTTCTCTGCTAAATATGAGTTTTACAAGGAAATACACACATGGCCCTCAGAGCAGCTTCAAAAACCTGACCAAAGTTTACTCAAGCCAAGCATATCATAAGCTACTGAGAAATGGATTTCAAATTTACAGGAAAAAATACTAAGTAGGTGAGGCAGGTGGTAAGCGACTCTCTTGCTCAGGGAGTAGATAACCATCACAAAGAATGGCAAAGCCCTACTCTTACAAGAGTTAACACATGTAAAGTACTTAAACAGTACCTAACATATATCAATGTTCCGCAAATACCAGCGATCAACATGATTCCTACCTCCACTGCTGTTTCTGCTGCTGCGCTGAGTGCTGATGCAGTTCTGGCTACGCTGCATTGTTCCTCAGCTACTGCGGCCTGTCTCTCATGCAAACTGTGCAAAACCAAACTGCCTCTCCGTCACAGTGCTTTCTCCACTTCCTAAGGCAGCCTCCCAATCTGTGTTCTCACCATCTACGCAGTGACCTAAGTAGACACCTTTGAGCCACAATTCCTTCTGCCACCCTATACCATCCAATGAGAACTTAAACCCTGCCCTTTTTTTAAGATTTATTTTTTTGAAAGTCAGAGTTACACACAGAGAAAAGGAGAGGCAGAGGCAGAGAGAGAGAGAGAGAGAGAGAGAGAGAGAGAGGTCTTCCATCTGCTGGTTTACTTCCCAGATGGTCACAATGGCCGGAGCTGCGCTGATCCGAAGCAGGAGCCAGGAGCTTCTTCCAGCTCTCCCTTGCAGGTGCAAAGCCCCAAGAACTTGGGCCATCTTATACTGCTTTCCCAGGCCACAGCAGAGAGCTGGATCAGAAGTGGAGCAGCTGGGACTCAAACCGACACCCATATGGAATGCCGGCACTGCAGGCAGCAGCTTTACCCACTGTGCCACAGCACCAGCCCCATGCCTGCTCTTGATGCCTTATGAATGTCTCATATTTATCTCTTCCTCCGTATCCTCATAGCTCTGGACCAGTCCCCATCCCTGAACCAACAGCCTCCTTACCATTTTTCTGCTTTCAGTTTTTATTTCTGCAGTCCACTCATTCCTTCAACAAATGTTCATTGAGCAACTACTATATGCCAGGTTTAGAAAATAGTTGTAAACCAATAAGTAGCAAAAGAAAAAGAAAGTTCTTTCATGGAGCCTGCCTTTTAGTGTTAAACACTAGAAGGTATTAAGTGCTATTAAAAAGAAAGAGGCAGGCGTTATGGAGTGGAATGAATATTTGGCAGTGTTAAAAATGATGATCAGGGCAGTGCTTCTTGATCAAGGGGCACAAGAATGAAGACGTAAAGGAAGCCTGGGTGCTAGCCTTGTGGATATGTTGGAGAAGGGTGTTCAAGGCAGAGAGGACACCTAGTGCAGTGAGAGTATACCTGTCACACTGAAGAAAGAGCAGAGAGGTCAGCAAAGCTGAAACTCAGAGAGCAAGAGAGGAGAGAGAACAGGGATGAGCTTACAGAGGTACTAGTGAGCCCAACTGCCCAGGGCTCTGGAGATCACTGGCATTCCTCTGAGAACAATAGGGAGCCACTGTAGAGGTTTGAGCACGGGAGAGACATGATCCTGGAAGGACCAAAGCCAGAGGAAGTTAAGGGGCCACTGTGACAATGCAGAGGAAAGGCGGTGCCATGCTGGACGTGGATGGTACCAAGGAAGACAGTGAGGAGGCGTCAGCACTGATACAGTTGGGTATGGATTGCTGACGGATATTGATGAGATAAGAGAAGACAGCGGCTGTCTCTCACGTGCTTGACCTTCACACGGGAGGCAGGCCGTGCTCTGAGCAGGCATGGAAGGCTGCAGAAAGACTAGACTGCAGTGAGGAGGAGGAGAATCAGAAGTTCAATATGAGACATAATGCTTTCGAAATGCCTTTTAGACATCCCAGTGCAGAGGTCTTAGGTATTTGATTAGGGAACTTCAAAAGCTTTTGGGAAAAGGAAATTAAATATTAGTCTATTTTTGTTAAGTTCATGCATAGGTTTTCATAATATTTTTAAACAATTTTTATTATTAATTAAAAATATTTTCCATGAGCTGTTTGAGGATCCCTTGTGGAAGCCTGGAGATCTGAGGAGAGGTCCTGGCTGGGGAGTATGAATGAGGGACTCATCGGGAAAGAAGATGGCCAGGGACTGGGCCCTGAAGCATTTGCCCACTCATTAAGAGGTGACACCAAAAAAGGCAGAACAAACAAATGATGTAAAGCAAACATGGCCAGGAGAGTAAAATTAAAATAAAGTGGTGGGGGCTGGCATTGTGGTGCAACGGGTTGAGCCGCCACTTGCAACACTGGCACCCCATGTAGGAGTACCCGGGTTCCAGTCAGCCTCCAGTTCTGGTCTGGCTTCCAGCTCACGTGCCTGGGAAGCAGCAGATCCCAGTTCAAGTGGCTGAGTCCCTACATGGGAGATCAGGATGGAGTTCCTGGTTCCTGACTTTGACCTGAGCCAGGCCTGGTTGTGACAGATATTTGGGGACCCACCCATCCCCTACCCAAGCCCCAGATCTCTCTCTGTCATTCAGCCTTTCAAATGAATGAATAGATCTTTTAAATAAATAAATGTAAAAATAAAACCACATGGTCATGGTGAGCATTTGGCCTAGTGATTAAGGTGCTACAGCCCATATCGAAGTGCCTGGGTTCAGCATCCTTTTCTGCTCTTGACCCCAATTCCGGCTGATGCACACTGAGAGGTAGTGGTGATGACACTAGTGATTGGATCCCTGCCATCCACGTTGGTTCCTAACTTCAGTCACCTGCCCAAGGCTGTTGGGAATTGTGGGGCAGTAAACCAGTAGTTGGAAGATCTCTTTCTGTTGCTGCCTCTATCAGTATTTCTGCCTCTCATAATAAAAATGAAAAGTGGTGTAGAATTCTAGAAGGGAAGTGAGGAAAGAAATTCATGGCAGGATTGATTTAACGAGTTTTTTGTTGTTTGTTTGTTTGTTTGTTTTTGACAGGTAGAGTGGACAGTGAGAGAGAGAGAGAGAGAGAAAGGTCTTCCTTTTACCCTCCAATGTCTGCTGTGGCCAGCACACTGCGCTGATCCGAAGCCAGGAGCCAGGTGTTTCTCCTGGTCTTCCATGCAGGCGCAGGGCCCAAGTACTTGGGCCATCTCCACTGCCTTCCTGGGCCACAGCAGAGAGCTGGCCTGGAAGAGGGGCAACCGGGACAGAATCCGGCGCCCCGACCAGGACTAGAACCCAGTGTGCCGGCGCCGCAAGGTGGAGGATTAGCCTAGTGAGCCGCGGCACTGGCCAACAAGTGAGTTTTAGAATTGACCATGGGGCCGGCGCCACGGCTCACTAGGCTAATCCTCCACCTTGCGGCGCCGGCACACTGGGTTCTAGTCCTGGTTGGGGCGCCAGATTCTGTCCCTGTTGCCCCTCTTCCAGGCCAGCTCTCTGCTATGGCCCGGGAGTGCAGTGGAGGATGGCCCAGGTCCTTGGGCCCTGCACCCACATGGGAGACCAAGAGAAGCACCTGGCTCCTGGCTTCGGATCGGCACAGCGGCCATTGGAGGGTGAACCAACGGCAAAAAGGAAGACCTTTTTCGTCAAAAAAAAGAATTGACCATGGGATTGATAAAGTGGAGGCCATTATTAATCTTCTCATGAGAAGTTTTGGAAGAATAATGAAGGATAGAATCCAGTTAGTCTGACTAAAATAGGTTTGGGGCAGTTAACATTTGGTGCAGTGGTTAAGCTGTTTTTTGGTATGTCTACATGCCATACTGGGGTGGCTAGGTTCACGTCCTTGTTCCACTCTCCACTCCAGCTTCCTGCTAATGCACACCGTTGGAGGCAGCAGGCGATGGCTCCATCACTTGTGTCCTTCCCATCCCCTCAGTCTGGGAGTTTCAGACTGAGATCTGGGCTTCTGGCTTTGGCTTGGCCCAGCCTCAGCTATTGGTATTTGGGACATGAACCATTGGATGGAAGATGATCAATATATTCTCTCTCTCTCTCTCTCTCTCTCTTCCTTTTAAACAAATAAAATGATTATTATTAACAAAACATTGATGCCATCACATGATACTGTTTGTGGAAAACTATGTTGTGCTGTGCATGTATATAATGTGTTTTCTTAAATTAATGCTTCCACTACGCCCTTCAACATCCCTTAAGATTAAGGGACTGGAATCTCTGAGGGGTGAATGATGTAGGCAGGCAGATAGGATAAAATTGATTCGATTTGTAAGCTGGAGTCCACGCCCTCAACCACACCCCTGTGTGATCTCATGCCCCTACCTGAACCCCACCTGTATGCCCACCTGCCAATTAGGCTATGTAACCACTCCCCTTGGGAAGTGGACAAAAGGCCTGGAACATGGTAGGCCCCTCCCTTTCTTCTCCCTTATTTCCCTTTGTTGCCCTTGTTGCCCATGCCTGCAGGGCATGTGGCCTTAGGGCTGCCTGCTCCCTGCTTTCCTGCCTGCACAAGGTTCACTCCTGGCCTGCTCTCTGCGTGGTATAGACCCTAACTTAGCTTCCAGACTTTTCTTTATCCCCTAGATAAAGCCTTCACTCTCCTATGCATTTCTCTCACTGAATAAAAGCCTTAAAACTTAAAAAAAAAAATTAATGCTTCCAAGTTGCAAAAACTCACACCAGTGACAGAATGACTTCTGAGGTCAGGTAGAAGATGAAAGAGTTTCAAAGAAGAGATACTCTGCTGCTCTAGATACTGTGGCATTTTAAGGGGCATGCATTACTCTGCAATTTAAAATATTTCAAAATATAATAATAATATTGCAGTGAGTGAGCATAATTATGTAAAAAAAACTCTTCCTAAATTTCAAATTACTGTCTTGGCATAAGTTCCCCAAAATGTATTACTAAATCAGAGGGTCTGAACATTTTGAAGCCTTTTGATAAAAACTGGAAAATTGCTTTCCTAATGAGCTGTCATGAGTATGTTCTTGAAGAAAATAGTAAACAATTGAACCAGAAAGAAATACGCTCATCACAAATTTAAATGAGCTTGGTTCATCAAAGTTCAATTCCAGACACACACCCTCAATTCTCTCCAGTCTTTCCTCTTCCTGGGCAAGTTAATTTAACCACACCTATGTACTAGGTATATATGAGTACAATAAGCCTTCTGTTTTTATGTCATTTAAAAAGTAATGCAATATATGTGTAAAAAATCTTTCAAATAGAAAGATAGAAATAGAAGATAGAAATAAGAAGATAGAAATAAGCAGATCATCTTCTTGATTTTTAATAAACACTTAAGAAAGTTTTTCCAATTATAATACTTTTAGTATTGGGTTAGTTTGTTGATTTTAAATGTGAAGCACAAGTGGATGTCATATTTAATTTGTCACAAAATATCTGTTTTCACAGTGGATTTAATTGCTTACTTTAAAATTTCTAAAATGAAACTTAATGATGATCTTTGGATGTTGACAAATGACAGATTGATTAGGACAAATTTTATTCAGAGTGTGAAATAATTAAATGTTTCTTTTCCTGTTTTCCCAAAAGATAATTATAATTCAAAGCATTTTATGGATGTTCAATTTTTGTTTTAATATGTTCAACAAATCTGGGTAAAGAAGTTTAAAAAACTAGAAAATAGTTAAAATGGAAGTTATATTTTAAGCATTAAACCGATGAGAATGGCAAAGTACAGTGACAAGTTTCTAGGATACGGCTACAGGGAGAAGTGTTCAAATTCCTGCTTTGTTGCTTATTAGATCTGTGATCTAGAGCAAGTTATTGAACTTTGCTTAGTTTCAATGTTTTTCATGAAAATAATTGCAATGATTGTTAGCATTGTAACAATAGATGCATTGCTATTGCTATTATGCTTGTTAAAAATATGGATGTTATTTCATATTTTTAAAATAGAAGCTAATTATAGTCTCCCATACTTTAACTGAATGTCTATAATTACATACTATAGTCTCTTGTATTTGCACATAAGGATATACTCTTACTTTCTCATTTTTAAGTTCTGGAACATATAATCATTTTATATAGTATTATCAATTTAAATATATTTAAATACAAAGATTTTTATTAACATGAAAATGGTGCCACTTATTCACTCAACAAATATTCACTGAACACTTAACACTTGCCCATATAGTCCTAGGAGTGATGGATACAGTAGTCAATAAAGAAACAAAAATTCTCAATTTCATAATGTGTGTTCAATGTGGGAGGAAGCAATCAAAAGGCAAATAAGATAAATATTAGAGGGTTGGCTGCATAGCTAGCATAGGAATGAGGGAAGAAGTCTTTACTAAGGTGCCATTTGTAAAATGATCTGAAGAAAACTGAGGGAGGCAGCCATATGGATGTACGAAAGAACTGAGAAAGAGGAAGATACCAGGCCAAGCCCCCAAGTCCATCACGGAAGTGTGCCAGGATTAAATGAGGTTAGTACCTTGAAACACCAAGACAGCATCTTCCACAGAGAAAGAGCTCAGTGAATTGTAGTTATCAATACTCAATTGTTAGCACTGATCATTTAATTATATTACATGACATTTTTACATTTGTCTCCAAGTTTTCAGTTTGTATTCAGGCTTTTGAAAATATATATACTCAGCCTAATGCCATTTAAGCTATCACGTAAGTGTTTTCTAGTTTTAATTATGTGTTAATATAATACATCCTTAAAAGACAAATTCCTTAGTTCTTACTGTATTTAAATCTGACTCCTGCTGTATCCCACACAGTAATATCTTGCACATGATCATGTCCATAAACATGTTGTTTTTCAGTAACTATTTTCAGTTTTTGCAGATTGGCCTCATTCAGTAAACCATAGTTGACTGTATTTTCTCATCCAAATTATAATTTGGAATACCCTCATTAACTCACTCATTAATTTTTATGATTGTCTACAAGTATCATTACTTAGTGCAATAAATGTGGTGAAAAGATGCTATTTCTGTAGAGAAAGCTGTTATAAGTCAGACAGCTTGTTAGTGATTGTCAGTTGAATTAAGATCTGCTATGGCGTGCTACATTTCAACACACCAGTCCATCTGGCCCTGAGTTTGACGATTTCTTATATTCAGTTGCTAAAGGTTTGACTTTTGCATTTACCAAAAAAAATGATAAAACTTGAGTCGTGCATAGGTGCAGAGGTTTGAAAATGTTTATTTCTAGTTGTTTCTAGAAGTAAAGGGAAACTCAAAAGGTCAGGAGACTAATGCTGCATTTGGAAACTCTGCAATGCACAGCACTGTCTAGATGAAGCAAATTGAACATTTGTTGAACATCTTTGACATCTGCTTCACCCTGCTAGACCCCCTTAAGTAATATTGGAATCCAAAAAGACAAAGATAGATCTGTTTGTTTCAAATGAAAATTGGTAGAAGAATTATGACCTGAAAACTAGATATTCCCTAAGGATATTTCATTTCTAAAATTACCAAGCTGTTTTGCTTTCTGTTTAAAGTGTTTGACACTGGGAAAGTCTTCATTTGATGTAGCAGAAATGTGGTAAAGCAGTCTAAATCATTTTAAGAGAAAATATGCATTTTTAAATGTTAGTGCTCTAAACATGGTTTTGTGGGGTTGCATATAATTTTCTCTGTACCTAGAGTTCCACACTAAAATACTGAGATGCTGTGTCAAATTATTGTTACTGCTGCAAGGTTTTAGAAAACAAACTATGAGATTTAATTTTTTAACATTAGTCAAAGGCCACAGTCATTGCATTAGATGAGAACATAATGAAAGAAACACAACAGCAATCATTTGGAACCATAAAAACCTGAAAAAGAAATGTTGTGGAAATACCTACCTACTCTAGATAAAACTTCCTACATAAATATGTTGAGTGAAAAATGACTATGTAACAGATTTTAGGAGATAATGAGTCCCAGAGGATCCAAGAAATATAAATTTAAGTGTGAAATACGATTGGAAAACAAAGAACAAAGTAAATCAAAGCTAGAAATGGCCAGAAATACCCTGAGAGAGACAGGAAAAGAACTTCAGCCAAAAGGCAGGAGAGTTTTGAACAAAGAAGGAAAAGAATAGGGCTCTTCGGAGGCAGAAGAAATAATTCACAAGACATTTGGATTTGACCTCACCAATCACTACCCACGTCTCTCATCTGTACTCAGCCCACTGCCCTCCATCTCATTAGCACACTCATTTCTGTGATACTGCTCTCATACACTGCTAGGTGCACACTCTTGCTTCACCCTGCCCTGTTCCCTGGTCACACACTCCTCCAGCAAGCCCCCAGAACCTTCTCTTTTGCTGTTCTCGGCACCCCACATAACTCACCTCCTTCACTTCAGTTGTCTTCCACCTCCACATGCTGATTAAAAGCTTACTGTAATCTATAAATGACTTCTCTTCCTTTGAAACGCTCTCTTCCAGCCCACACAGGATGTGGTTTCAATCATTTTTTAAATCTTCTACTGATGTTTCCAATGCATTGACATCACCTTTGCTATAACAACTTTTGAAACATGATTTTAAAATACAAACAGCTCGTTATTTCTCCCAGCCCTTATCTTTTTCTAGATATTCCTCCATATTCTCAAGTCAGTGGTTGCATTACTGAATAGGTTTTTTCCTCATTCATTTTCTTATATGACATCAGTGTTGCCAACTCAATAAACTGTCCTCAGAGTTGCCCCTCCTCTTTATCTGGGAATATTTCTCTTCATTTCAATTTGGATACTTACATATCCATGATAGTATTGGGATGCCACAGTTGCCTGGAAATTTCCATGCCAAATATCTCAAACTCTTAAGAGACATTCAAAATGATGAGTAGGTACTAGGAAGAGTACTGGAGGTTAGAAATACAGTAGCACACTTTTCATAGTTAGGACTTTCAGCCTTAACTTTGAGCATTTTTCTTAATTCATCTAGAATTTATCTAGCACTCAGTTTGGAACTGAACTGCGTAGACACAACACATTAAATCAAATTGTAACAAGAGCCATTTATGTTGAGAAGTATAGACCTAAGAGGCAAGAGTGTCTATGTCTGCTTGTCAGTGCATGTTTTCTTCTCCAAAAGTCAAATAATAACTGCAAATTAGCTTTTGTAAATATGAGAGGCATCATAAGGAAATGAACAATAATGATTTACCATGATGAAATTATGTCAATATGCCTATCTCTTACTGTGTTTTGTAATCAGGATAATGCCTGTATTAGAATGTACTGAAAAGTCACCAATACATCGTGATTCTTTGGCTCTATTTTTCTGTATTTGTAATTTACTCCTTCAACAGAGAATTACTGGAGGCCAGGATCAAACTAGTTTATTAGGAGATTGTGAGATCAATGGACTGGAACAGGAGAGCCCTCTTTGGCATCTACTAGTCATGTGGGAAGTCCCTTAACCTCTCCAGGCCGCTAAACTTCTCAACTGGAAGGAGCTAATACCACCTTTCTCTTATTGGTTATAGAGCATCTAGTGAGATAATATATTTGAAAAACACTGTGCATTTCTACCTTTCTATAAAATGGACACATACTCCTCTATTAGAAACACATTCCAAGCCAGGAAATTAACTGACATTTCTTAATATGACAACACCGTAATTTTACAAAGAACATATTTACCTACAGCTGACTTGTATAAGCCAACAACCATATCACTTTGCATTAAGGTTTATTAAATTACATTTCCAAAAGTAACATATTCCATACTTTTTCCCCAAGTAACCTATTAGATCTGTACAGGGATCACACACTAGCCCTTCTATTTTGTCTATTCTTTCCCTCAGCTGGCTGATCGCTGCCATCTTCCAGGCTTCAATCTCTGTATTTTTCCAGAGATTTCTTGGCTAAGCTTCTGTCTCAAATTACCATTCTGCTTCCTCATCAACTGGTACCATTTCTTTACCTCACATCCAGTTCCTTCCACTCTCAGTAATCAATTTCACCACTTCTAAAACTTCTCTGCAAAAATAGGAAGGACTTCCTAATCACCTCACTTAATACCCTCTTTCCAGTATGCACGCTATTTGACATTACTGCAGGATTTGATCCTTCTTGAATCTTTCTCCTCCTTTGGCATTTACAGCAATGAATAAAACCAAGCTGACATTCACATAGAAAAATAAATGAGACTAAAATCTTTAAAATTGTCTTAAAATGTTGGTGAAAACTTTCAAACAATTGCCAAAATCTGGGTTCACTTTTTACATCAAATTTGAAGCTAGAAGTACAATTATCTCTGATCTCCCTTCACAATTTTCAACATCTCCCAGTTTCCTGCTCTGATGTCAATTTTATCCACAAAGCTTTTCCTGCCCCTACTAGTCACTCTTTCCTATATAATCTCAAATTTTATTTTTATTAAAATGTATATCATACACAGAATTGTAGTTTTAAATGAGTGTAAATCTGCCTTCACAGAATTATACAGAGATCATGCAAACACAATGCTGTCTATATTATAGATTTCAGTAATGAATTTGTGAAGAAAGAATATCAAACTACATCAACCCATTCTACATTATTCCTTTGAAACATACCAAAAATACTAATGTTCTCACTGGCAAATGAACATGTAACTCTTATAGATTGCTCAGTGGTTATACAAACATTAGGCAACTCAACTTTGAGTATTTGAAAAACACTAGGTTTACGGAATTTAGAGACAGGGATTTTAATCCTATTTTTTTTAACAAAAGTGAACTCAACTGCTTCTAATGTTTTCTTATTTTGCTATAATTTAAAGTTAATAATTAAAATAATACTTTATAATTATTTTCATAAGCATTAAGAAACAAATCTTTTTTAGGGTGAGACAGACTAGTTTCTGACTCTTTGCATTAAAATGCTTCACACACTAAGGCTGAAGTATGCACATTGCTGGACTTGTCATTCTGACTCTTGTGAACAAGGGACAGTTTGTGGGCTATGCAGCAAGTTTAAGAACTCAAGTTATAACCTAGTGCCGAAAGTGCTTCTGTAGGAAGTCGAAGTGGGTTTCTTCCATGCCGGAATTTAATTATCATCCATGTTTATTTTACTGTCAAGCATAAGTGGCAGGTGATGCATTATATTAGTCAATTTCATTCTCCACAGGGGTGGTTGGTGAGAAGATTTTGGTCAACATTATCAGAATTTCCATTTGATAGAAGAAATAACAGCAACATGTAAAACATGGTGACTATAATTCATAGCGATACTATATATATTACATTTATACATATATATGTGTACACACATACACACATAACACATACACACTGGAAATTTGCTAAATGAATAGATTTTAAGGTTCTTACCATAACAACTGATAAGTATGTGAAGTAATGCTAATTACTTCAATTAAGCCATTCCACAATGTACACACATTTTAACACATATTAAACATGATAAATATATATAATTTTTACATCAAATTTAAAGAAACAAAGGAAAAAATTTAAACATTATTTTCTGTTTTTAATGATATATTCTGCTGATATCTATTTTATTATGAAGATTTTTTTTTTAGGTGAAAATGTTTGCAAACTTTATTTCTGATGGAGGTTAATATCCAAAATATTTTTTTTAAACTTTTATTTAATGCATATAATTTTCCAAAGTACGACTTATGGATTACAATGGCTTCCCCCCCATACCGTCCCTCCCACCCACAACCCTCCCCTTTCCCACTCCCTCTCCCCTTCCATTCACATCAAGATTCATTTTCGATTATCTTAATATACAGAAGATCAGCTTAGTATACATTAAGTATGGATTTCAACAGTTTGCTCCCACACAGAAACATAAAGTGAAAAATAATAGATGATTTTTTTTAAATGATGATGAAATCAGAGCAGACCTATTGTCATGTTTAATCCCAGTGAGAGTCAAGTTGGGAATTGATAATTTCTTTTTTTTTTTTTTTTACAGAGGATCAGTTTAGTATGCATTAAGTAAGGATTTCAACAGTTTGCACCCCCATAGAAATACAAAGTGAAATATATTGTTTGAGTACTCGTTATAGCATTAAATCTCAATGTACAGCACATTAAGGATAGAGATCCTACATGAGGAGTAAGTGCACAGTGACTCCTGTTGTTGACTTTACCAATTGACACTCCTGTCTATGGCATCAGTAATCTCCCTATGCTCCAGTCATGAGTTTCCAAGGCTATGGAAGCCCTCTGAGTTCTCCGACTCTTATCTTGTTTAGACAAGGTCATAGTCAAAGTGGAGGTTCTCTCCTCCCTTCAGAGAAAGGTACCTCCTTCTTTGATGCCCTGTTCTTTCCACTGAGATCTCACTCGCAGAGATCTTTTGCCAGAGTGTCTTGGCTTTCCATGCCTGAAATACTCTCATGAGCTTTTCAGCCAGCTCCGAATGCCTTTAGGGCTGATTCTGAGGCCAGAGTGCTATTTAGGACATCTGCCATTCTATGAGTCTGCTGAGTATCTCACTTCCCATGTTGGATCACTCTCCCTTTTATTTACTCCATCAGTTAGCGTTAGCAGGTACTAGACTTGTCTGTGTGCTCCCTTTGACTCCCAGTCCCTCCACCATGACCAACTGTGAACTGAAATTGATCACCTGGAACAGTGAGATGGCATTGGTACATGCCACCTCGATGGGATTGAATTGGAATCCCCTGGTATGCTTCCAACTCCACCACTTGGGGCAAGTCAGCCTGAGCATGTCCCAAATTATACATCTCTTCCCTCTCCCATTCCCACCACCATGTTCAACAGGGATCACATTTCAGTTAATTTTCAACACTTAAGAATAACTGTGCATCAATTACAGATCTAAACCAGTCATATTAAGTAGAACAGATAAAAAAAACTACTAAGAGGGATAATGTATTAAGTTGTTCATTAACAGTCAGGGCTATGCTGATCAAGCCACCATTTCCCATAGTGTCCACCTCACTCCAACAGGTTTTTTCACTGTACTTTAAAAAGTTTTTCAATTTCAAAACATTTTTTAAAACATTTTATTGACATGTATTGCTTCTAGAGGTTTACACATAACATTTAATATTTCACCACCTGTATATAGAATCAACTGATAGTATTTCCATTTCCCTGTCTTGTCTTTTCCTTTTTTGTGAGCAAAGTTAAAGAAGTTTATTGAAAAAAAGAGCAGAGAAAGCTCCCAGGAGTCAGGAGGGATTCCTAAAGAAGGTAGCCCTCCTTCTCTTCTGTGTGTGGAGCCTACCAGCCATATCACAAGGTATGGATTGCTAGGTTAAGTGGTTCATCTATTTTTAGCTTTTGAGGAACTTCCATCTTGTTCTCCAGGATAGCTGTACTAATTTTCCATCCTACCAACAGTCTATTAGGATTCCCTTTTCTGTACATTCTCACCAGCATTTGTTATCTTTTTGTCTTTTGGGTAATAGCCTTTCTAACTGGAGTGAGATTTTGTTTCATTGTGGTTTTCATGTGCATTTCCCTTATGGCTAGTGATACTGAACACTTCTTTCTATATATGTTGGCCATTTGTGACAGCAAATGACCATTTTATTCACTTGAGATTGAGGAATTTAGTCTACTGAGTTCCTTTTTTATGTGAGTGCTTTTGTTAGAAGTCGAGGTGGATTCCATCTTTTGTGAAATGTCTATTCAGATCCTTTGCCCATTTCTTATCTGAATTGCATATTGTTGTTCTCAGTGAGTTTTATTGGGAGGATCCCTTATGTATCCTGGACAATAATTCTTTGTCAAATAGCTTGCAAATATTTTCTCCCATTCTACTGGTTGCCTCTTCAGTGTGTTATTTCCTTTGCTGTACAGAAGCTTCTTACTTTGATATAGTGCTTTTTGTCTAGTTTCACTTTTGTTGACTGTACTTTTGGGACCTTAACTTAAAAATTCATTTCCTATACTGACAACTTAAAGTGTTCTGTCTATACTTTCTTCTAGTAGCTTTATAATTTCAATTTCTATTGTATATTTTTCCTTCTTTCTCTGGCCTAATTTCTCTGGCTAGAAATTCCAATGTGTATATAATAAAAGTGATGAGAGTAGACATCCTTATCTGGCTTTAGGACTTAAGAGGACATGCTTTCAGCTTTCCCCAACTCAATATGATGTTGACTGGGGTTTTGTCAGTACAGTCTGTGTTATGTTGAGGTATACTCCTTGTTCAAGGTTTTGAACATGCTTGTATGTTGAATTCCATCTAACACCTTTTCTGCATGTATTGTGATGATCATAGGGTTTTTATCCTTCACTCTGCTGATGTGATATATTATGTTTGTTGATTTACCTACGTTGAACCATCCTTTCATTCCTGGGATAAGTTACGCTTGGTCATGGTAAATGATCTTTTAGGTATGTTGTTCAATTTGATCTAGTACCCCCATGTTCATTGCAGCTCAATTCATGATAATTAAGATATAGAATCAACACAGATGTCCATCAACTGATGACTAAAAAAATGTGATATATATATATATATATATATATATACACACACACACACACACACACACAATGGAATACTACTAGGCCATAAAAAATGAAAACCTGTCTTTTGCAACAGAATGGATGCAACTGGAGACCATTTTGTTTAGCGAAATAATCCAGTCTTGTTTTCTCTGATATGTGGTAGTTAACGTAGGATGCATAAAAAGTATAATAAAACTGATGTCATATAATCTGAATATTGTTTTGAAGCTCCACATATAATCCTGTGGAACAATGGTCTTTCTACTTTTTAGACATGTTGCACATTATGGTTAGTGCTGCATTAAGCCCATGATTATAAAGTAAATTGAAATTACAAAGTAAATTGAAAAGAATAAAAGGAAGGAGGAAGGAAGAAAAGAGAAGGGATGGATGGAGGGAGGGAAGGATGGAAGGAAGTATGGTTATCTTCTTAGAATTGTATCTATGAAATATATAAAATTTATTCTCTTTATGTTAATAAAAACATGTAAGTTGGGTGGAATTCATCAATGAAGTCATCTTCTGCTAAAATTTTCTTTATTTGAAGAATTTCTATTACTGATTCAATCTCATTATATGTCATTGCTTAGTTCAGGTTCTTCCAGGTTTACTAATATGTTGTCATTGTTCATAATAGTTCCTAATGATCCTTTGTATTTCTGTACTAATATCTCCTTTTTGGCCTCTGATTTTTTTCTTCCCTCTCTCATTAGTCTAGCTAACAGTTTATTGATTTTGGGTGTTTTTTTTTGGGGGGGGGGAATGCCTTATTACATTGATCTTCAATATTTTTTGTCTCTATTTCATTTTTTTCTGCTTTAATTGTTGTTTCTTCCTTTACAATAATGTTGGGTTTGATTTGTACTTGTTTTTCTAGGTCCTGGAGATGTATTATTAGGTTGTTTTTTGAGATTTGCTATCTTTTGTGATGCAGGCACTTATTGCTATAAAGTTCCCTGCTAATACTATATTTGCTGAATCCCATAAGTTTTTGCTTTGTTTTTTGCTGTAGTTCCATTTTCATTCCTTCTGAGGAATTTTCCAGTTTTCCTTTTGATGTGTTCAACAATCCATTGTTCTTTTCAAAGGGTATTGTGCAGTCACCATGTAATTGTATCATTAGTATAGCTTCTTTTCTTGATTTCTAGTTTATTCCATTGTCAGAAAAGACACATGATAGGATTTCAATTTTTTTCTTTAGTTTGTTGAGATGTTTTGTGACCTGATATATGGTCTATCCTAGAGAATGTTGCATGCACAGATTAAAAGAAAACATATCCTTGGGCCAGCATTATAGCATAGCAGGTTAATCCTCTGCCTGGGCTGTGAGCATCCCATATGGGCACCAGTTTAAGAATGAGCCACTCCACTTCTGATCCAGCTCCCTGCTAATGCACCTGCGAAAACAGAGGAAGATGGTCCAAGTGCTTGGACCCCTGCATCCATGTGGGAGACCCAGAAGAAGCTCCAGTTTTGTAACTTTGGTCTGGCCTAGCCCCAGCCATTGGGGCCATTTGGGGAGTGAAAGAGAAAATGCAAGATCTCACTTTCTCTCTCCTCCTCTCTCTGTAACTGTGCCTTTCAAATAAATAAAAATATTTTTTAAAAATACATATCTTTTAATTGTTGGATTAAGCATTCTTATAACTGTCTCTTGGGTCCATTTGAACTATAGTGCTCTTGAACTCTGATGTTTCTTTGTGGATATTTCACCTTCATGATTTGTTCTTTGACCAAAGTGAGGTGTTGGCTTTATACACTATTATTGCATTGGAGCTTATCTCTCCCTTTGGATCTAATAATATGTACTTTATAAAATCATGTGCCCTGGTATTAGGCACATATATATTTATAATCATTATATCTTCTTGTTGAACTGATCCTTTGATCATTAGATAATGAATCTTGTAGTCTCATAATTTTTGTCTCAAAGTTATTTTTTCTGAAATAAGTGTAGCTACTTCTGCTCATTTTTGGTTTCCATTTGCATAGAATATCTTTTTCTATTATTCTATGTTCAGGCTGAGTGGGTCTTGTCTTTGTTGGTGAAGTGAGTTTCTTGTAGGCAGCATATCATTGGGTCTTATTTTTTATTCATCCAGTATTTTTTAACTGGGTAATTAAGTCTATTTACATTCAAGGTTATTACTGATAGGTAATGAGTTAGGCCTGTCAATTCTATAAAATTCTCCTAACTATTTTTAATATCCTTTTTTCTTTTACTAGTGGGCTTTATGTTTTCTTGGGTTTTCATGCTGATAGTCACCTTTCTTAAGCATCTTTTAAATGCAAGTATGGTTATGATGAATTCCATCAATTTTTGCTTTTCTTGCAATGTCTCTATTTCTCCCTAACCTATGAAGGATACTTTGCTGGGTATAGTATTTTTGGTTGGCAGTATTTTTCTTCCAACCAAAGAACAATACATCATTCCATTCTCTCCTGAACTATGAGGCTTCTGGTGAGAAGTATGTTCATCTTATGAGGACCTACTTAAATATATGACTGGGTGTTTTCTCAGGCAGATTTTACAATTGTCTCTTTATGTTGTAATTTTGAAAGTTTGACCATAATGTGTAACGGTGAAAATCTTTTCTGGTCATGTCTTTTTGGGGGTCCTGTGGGCCTCCTATGCTTGGATGTCCACGTGTCTCTTAAGATTGGGGAATTTTTCAGGTATTATTTCATTGAATATGCTTTCCATGTCATTACTTCATTCTCTAAGGAATTCCCACAATTTGAATTTTGGATCATTTTATAGTATCCATGTTTCCGAGCTATCTTAATTATTTTTTTCTTTCATTATGGTTTTATTTACTAGGATATTTCAACACACCTGGTCTTCTCTTTCAAATAGTCCTTGATCTGCTTAAGCTACTTTGATTTCAAGGCTTACAACTTTATTTTATGATTGACATATTCCATTCTTCATTTCTAAGATTTCTGTTTGGTTCTTTTTCAAGATCTGTTTACTGAACTTCTCATGCATTCCACACCATTGTTTTCTTGATTTTGGTCAATTGGCTATCTGTATTCACTTATAATTATTCTTTTGAATTACTCATTAGATATTTCCTTAGACTTTTAAGTCTTTTACTTAATTATCGTGTTCCTTTGGGGCATCACGTTGCCTCGCTTTTTCAAACTGCCTGGGTCTCTACATTGACATTTGTGCATTCAGTGAGATAGTTGTTTCTAACACTTTAATGGACGGGATTTATGATAAAAGCCTTTTCCCTGAAGATGTGTCTTCATATGTCATTTTGGCAGGTGATTTTGGCTTCAGTTGCAGTTGGAGGCTGCAGTATAGTCTCCCTATAACTTTTTCCACAGCAATTGGCAGCAGTGGCAGTGGGGGGAGGGTATGTGGCCCTCCTCTCAGTCTCAGTAGTGATCCATGGGTCTTGGTACTGTGCCCAGGGTTGAATAACTGTCCTCAGTCCACTGTGACTAGGGTCATAGTAAGGCTGGCTCAGAGCCTGGAGGGTTCATTGATCATTTCAGTACTGGGGTTGTAATAGTACCAGCCCCAAGTTGGTTAGGAGTGCAATGCTACAATGCCAGTCCCAGGTTTCTTTGAAGTGTGTTGGCATCCACCTACCTTTTCTCCCACAAGCAGACAATTGCTTTCTTTATATTATGCAGCCTGGTATTGGGAGAGAAATGAAGCGACATCAACATTACAATATTAGGCCACATTGGGAGCCCACTGCCTGCCTGCCAAGACCAGTTCAACACAGAGTAGGACCAAGGCCCACTTCCCTGTGGGCTGCCCGCCCCTGGAGCAGACTTGCAGCCTGATATCATTGGAGTCAAGCACAGTGATGCTGGCTAGTATATATGTCCAATTTATTGGAGCCATGGCTCTCCACTTGGAACCAGAGATCAGAGGCTCCATCCACAGGCACTGGCCGGGAGGAAAGCAACCATTAGTATCATCCCAGTGGTGGTTTTACCAGTTCCAAGACACAGTTCTGTGCTCACGTTTCTGCCCTACTTCCCAGTGACTGGTGACTTCTCCTTGCTGTCTGCCCATGGTTGCAGGGGCAGATGGAGGAATTAGTCCCTTGGATTCCCAGACTGACACTAAGCTGGCTTGCACCTTAGACTCACAGTCACAGGTTCTGGCACTTCCTTATAGATGTACCACATGCCTTCATAAGACTGGGATTGATACAAGCTAAAAAAAAATTTTTTAAGGGAAGGGAGTGGGCAGGGAAGGAGAGAAAAGAGGTGGGGGATTTTTGTTGTATTCTGTTATTGGCATAACTCATATGTCAAAAATAACAATTGAGTCAAGCAAGCTGCTTGTAAAAAATAAGGTTGCCAAAAATATAATCCTAATCAGAACAAAACTTTTAATTATGACTCTGTTGAACATGTGTTGAGAAGAGCAACTAGCAAAATGATGCCAGGTTCACTTTTCAACTTTTTGCAATACATCTTTATAAACTACTATTTAGATAACTTCTTCTCTCTTCCTCCAAGTGATTACAAAGGTCACATTGAATTCCAAATGCATATTTACTCTGTTGGATTAAATACTTTTATTGGCAACTAATCAATATACTATATTAGCCCATGGAATAGGCAGGTACAGGCCTGAGTAGAATAGCATCCAATGGACAAACACAACAGTTCATCTTTGCAACATTTGATAAACTATGTTTAGCCACAATTGGAGAAAAACACAAGAGACTAACAGGTTTTCTAATTACATAAAAATAAATACGTAAAAGGCAATTTGTGTTCTATTTCCATCGAGAATAAAATGTACTATCTGAAGTGTACTATCTAAAGGTATTTAGATACCTTTCCAGTGGTAATTTACACTGGCATTCCATTGAGGACAAGAGCACTATGGCTTTTATGTTCCTAAATAGATGCATTGATTTAAAAATATGTTTCAAAATGAATTAATAATTGGATGTAGTATAAGATATGTCATGTTAAGTAATAATAAACTGATTTCAATAGGAGTAAGTTTCAAAAGTTTCTAAGTTTTCTGGATAAGTTTATGTTAGTCCATTTAACTTCAAAAGTGATCATCATTTAAGAATTCCATAGATGTCCATGGAAAGAATCCTCTTGAACATATGTGAGACAATTGGTTAAATGCATAGACTTTGGTAGTAGGGAAACCTGGGTTCCATCTCTAGTCATGGCACTTATTACGCAGGTGCTATTGTGAAGTCATTCCCATACTTGCAAATCGGTGCCCCTAACAGTTCTTATTTCTAGTGCCTGTATCAATAACTACATAGAAAGATAAGAAAAATGCTAAATGGGGTGCCCCTGCTGTAAATATTAGGCAGACTCTCCACCTCATCAACATATGTGACTATAATTGTCATGGATTATTTTTGCAACAACGTTGAAGAAATGTTACTCCCCACAATGGCTAGAGCTGGCCCTATCTGAAGCCAGGAGCCAGGAGCTTCTGGGTCTCCCACATGGGTACAAGGTCCCAAGGGCTTGGGCCATCTTCTACTGCTCCCAGGCCATAGCAGAGAGCTGGATCAGAAATGGAGCAACCGGGACTTGAGCCAGCACCCATATGGGATGCTGGCACTGCAGGCTGGGGCTTTAATCCACTGTGCCACAGCGCCGGCCCCGATAGGTACCATCGTTAGAGGGGAGAAGGATATGTCCTCCTAAAATTTCTTAAGGAATTAAACCATAGGAAGCTTCCAGCTGTGAGCGTTTATTATGTAAGACATTGGTTCCTCAGAATTGTCCCTAAGATTCAACTGTCTGCATCTTACAAGTAAGAACCTGAGGTTACAGATGGCCACATAATGTGCCCTAAAGTCACACAGCTGCTGGAAAAGCCAAAATTAAATCCCAGCTTTTTCTCAACCATAGGCCCCACATCGATCCGTCTGTAATTGTCTGAGGTGGGGATTCTGCAGGTGGGAACCCTGGGAGGGGAAGGGAGCCTGCTGAGATGAACAGTTAAAGAGTTGGAGAAGGCTTTGTGTTTAATTCAAACGTATTTTCCCTTAAACTTGCTTATAATTTATGATAGGAAGTTCAAGACATTACTTACATCCAGACATTTGCTGATTTGGTGTTACCAAGCCTTGTGAACTGGAATGTCCAAGTACTCGTATTAGCCAGGGATGCCTTCTGAAGTGTGAAGTATTTGCTCTGCACGTGACTTCTAACCAAATGAAATTCACAGAACAAATATAGGTCCTGATTCATCTGGGTTGAATGCATCAGGCAGAAAATTAGAAGACAATGGATATCAGAGTTTCTTTTCAGAAACAACAGATCAGTATACTACTTTTTAATCATACAAAGGTACTTTAAAGTCTGTGCTGTTATTATAATTCCCTGGTGTCTCACTTTGCATTTAGATACCTTTCAGTTCTCTAAGTGTATTGACATTGCAAGTGGCTGTAATAGAGTAGATTTTTCCTGGGCTTTTCTAGATAAGCAGAATAGAGGTATTTTTCATATAAATCATATAATACATAACTTCATTGCTATAGAGATAAGTGAAACCTATCATAACTCTTTATGAATTCTTTAAATATTTTTCATTAATAATCTCTTGAGCAACTTCCAGGTCCCTGGGAAGAAGTCACTCGAACATTTCAATTGTCACTTCTTAAATTACATTAGAGAACTTCTGAATGAGAAAGATGGCCATTGTACTTTGTGAATGATGCAGCTACAGTTGCAGAGAGTAGTTCACGCCACACTTCATCGCTCAGTCCCCAGGGTGTATTAACAATGTCTTTTTCTAAGGCTTTGATTACAGCTCCAAAATGAGACAAATCTAGGAAGAAAATATTTTTGAAGCACTTTCTTGCTTCTTTTTCTCACTCCAAGATCCGTGTCCCTAAGGCAATCTTATGTAAGGTTCAGCACATGATCTAAGCACATGAAATAGTCTCGCTGCTGAAGCAAATGAGGCGTTCAGGCTGCTTGGTATTCCTGTGGGCTATCAGTGTTCTCACTGACAGTACAGGGTGCCTGCTGCTCAAGATGAGGGGTAGGAGGGATGGTTTGCAAGGGGAGTGCAGGGGGTGCTGTAATAAATCCGTTTTCTGTTTGCATGACTCCATATGCTCTTGTAAAGTTACCAGTTCTTTCTCTAGGTTTTTTATTTCTTTTCCTTTTAATGCCAAGATGAATTGATCTGGGATTGCTGCTCCAAATGCTGACATCACTGAATAGGAAGGTGCCATTGCAAAATGAACCATAGCAAATTCTTAATAAGCAACCTTCACAGAGAGTCATAGTTTTTGACATTTAGGTGTAGTCTCATCCCCAGTGAATGAAGCTTTGCTCGGTCCAAGCATGCCAAGAAGAATGAAGAATACAAAGTTTTCAGTTGGTATTAATTACATTGTAATCCTTCCTATCTTGAGCAATCAAATCCTATGACTTGACTACTTCTATCCACCAGAGAAATGAGAAAAGGGATGATTTGAGATCAAGCACTTTGTTTCTAAAAAAGCATGAATGTTGCAGTTGATTTCTCAACAATGTTGCAGTGGATTCATTTCTGAGAGGAGGAGCGTGGTGGGAGCAAGAGGCGCAGAGTCACCACACAGACCCCGGGAGTCGGGTGAAAGTGGGCTTGAGGAAAGCAGCTCGCAGACTCCGCAGACTCGTTTATTTCAGTTAGTACAACAGCTTATATAACCAAGACCAGCCAATCCAGTCAAGGGGTGGTCTATGCCCCAACCAATCACAGCCTGTTGCCAGGCAGGCTCCGGTGCCAGGTGGGATTCAAAGCCATTCCTGAGTAATGACACTCGCTTGCCAGTGGCCATCTTGGCATGGCCTTCTCATTCCACCACACGTGAAGGCTCTTAGAGCTAAAGCTTACAGTGCTATCTGGAGGAGATTGAAGATCTGACTTCCGTGAAAATTTCAAAATGAGTTGTGTCTGGGTAAAAGAATTTAGTGAAGCCTTTAGAAGACACACTATAAAACACTAACTACAACACACCAAGCTGGCCATTTCAGAATGATTCCTGTTACAAAAATCAGTACATCTTGGTGAACCCCCTTTCTAGATTACTGTGAGTAATGTTTAGAAAATAACTTTGTAGTTGGTGACTCAGTTTTAGAAGATGGGGGGAGGGGTGGTGCTGTGGCACAGCTGGTTAAGCTCAGCCTGCATTGTTGGCAACGCATAGGAGCACCAATTCTAGTCCCAGCTGCTCCACTTCTGATCCAGCTCCCTGCTAATGTGCCAGGGAAAGCAGTGGAAGATGACCCAAGCATTTGGGCCCCTGCACCTATGTGGGAGACAGAGAAGAAGTTCTTGGCTCCTGGCTTCAGTGAGAGTTGTGGCTACTTGGGGACTGAATCAGTGGATGGATGACCTCTCTCTATCTCTCTAACTCAACCTTTCAAATAAATAAGTAAATCTTAAAAAAAAAAAAATGTGGGAATTAGATCTACAATTATTATTATAATTTATAGTATCTTGAATACTGAAAAGATATCATTTTGTTAAACTGAAGATTATTAATATTTTTCTCTGTAAGTTCTGATTTAAAATCTCCGCAGTGAGTTTGGCTTGAAAATTGTGTAAAGAGCCGGCGCCGCAGCTCATTAGGCTAATCCTCCGCCTTGCGGCACTGGCACACCGGGTTCTAGTCCCAGTTGGGACGCCGGATTCTGTCCCGGTTGCCCCTCTTCCAGGCCAGCTCTCTGCTGTGGTCAGGGAAGGCAGTGGAGGATGGCCCAAGTGCTTGGGCCCCTGCACCCCATGGGAGACCAGGATAAGTACCTGGCTCCTGCCATCGGATCAGCGCGGTGCACCGGCCACAGCACACCGGCTGCGGCGGCCATTGGAGGGTGAACCAACAGCAAAGGAAGACCTTTCTCTCTGTCTCTCTCTCACTGTCCACTCTGCCTGTCAAAAAAATAAAAAATTAAATTAAAAAAAGAAAATTGTGTAAAGACTGCAATTTAAGATATTTTGTGGATTTAGAGTCTCCAAGAGCAACCTGTATGTTTAGAAGATGCATTTAGCCATCTGACATAAAGTTTGTTCTTATATGTCTAGCTGTAAGCAACTTCAAAAAGAAATTCACTAACTTTATTAAAGTATTCCCAAAGATACTGGTTTTCCAATGTTTGATTAGATTTTGTTGTTAAATAGGTTATTTCTCCAATGGTAATTAATAATGCAAGCATTTCAGAAAGTTTATAACCTGCATACTTCTTTTCAGTACAGCTGAATTTGTTACATATAAGTTGATTTCTTAGGATTGAGTTCTGTACACCAAGAATTTCCAGATTTAAATGAATACTGTATTCAGCCCTTCTATAAAATAATTTTGCATTATAATTTGTATATTTGTTATTCAGATTCTCTATAGCTGAATGAATTAAAAATCCTAAATTAAATTCACCTACTTTCTCCTGGCCTAATCCACTACCAAATCCTGTTGATGGTACCTCATCTGTGTTTATCAGATCCCTCCAAATGGTGGCAAGAACCAAATAAAAAGCACATATGTAACCAGCAATCTGCCTCAGAAGTCAGACATTACAAATACAGTGCTGTGGGCCAGCGCCGCAGCTCACTAGGCTAATCCTCCGTCTAGCGGCGCCGGCACACCGGGTTCTAGTCCCGGTCGGGGCGCCGGATTCTGTCCCGGTTGCCCCTCTTCCAGGCCAGCCCTCTGCTGTGGCCAGGGAGTGCAGTGGAGGATGGCCCAGGTGCTTGGGCCCTGCACCCCATGGGAGACCAGGAGAAGCACCTGGCTCCTGGCTCCTGCCATCGGATCAGCGCGGTGCGCCGGCCGCAGCACGCCGGCCGCGGCGGCCATTGGAGGGTGAACCAACGGCAAAGGAAGACCTTTCTCTCTGTCTCTCTCTCTCACTGTCCACTCTGCCTGTCAAAAAAAAAACAAAACAAACAAAAAAAAAAACACAAATACAGTGCTGTGCCTGGAGCATCATGCGATCCTCCTTACCTTTCTCTTTCAAGAGGTCATTTCCATCCTGACTTTGATGCTCTTCATTCCCAAGCATGTTTACAAACTTCTTGTATTATTAATGTATTCAGAAACAATATATTGACCTTTGTAAGTTGGTGTCAAACTGAGGTCACAGTTCTGCGATGTGTACTTTCCTCTGCACTTTGTGCTTTGAAATTTGTCCCTGGTACTCCAGAAGTAGACTTGGTCCATCCCCTTTAACTGCTGTGCCTGTGAGAGTGCACTAGTACTTGCTTGTTATTTTTATGGTGGATGCTCCTGCTGTTTCCACTTGTTGCTATTAGCATAAAATGACTGCATATACCTCCTTAGGCAAGTGTAAAAGAGAGAGAGAATATACCTAAATTGGAAGCATGGAGTTTGAGGCAAGCACATCTTGAGCACGTTGGCTAATGTGCACCTGCATCAGTAGATACTGCCTCAGCACCTTTACATTATTTATTCATCTGTTCACTTAATTAGTATTAACCACATACCTGTGCCAGACACTGTTCTGAGTATATGGTATAGTAGGAAACCCAATCTATAGCACTTTTGGCTTAATGGAGCTTGCATTCTCATCTGAGTAGACAGAAAATAAATAGCTAATATCTCAGATGGGAGAAAGATAGCCATGCCTCGCTAATCACTCCCAGTGGTGTTCTGGTAAATGTGTTGGTAGGCGATTTTGTCATTGTGTGAACCTCAATGGTACAGCCTGCTACACACCTGGACTGTATGTTACAGCCACCACCGTATATGCAGTCCATATACAATCCTTGGTGTTACCGTACTTTTCATTTTGGTGCTGCACACATGGAGGTGGGCTAGTTTTGTGGGTTTTCTCTATTATAAATTGCTTACAACCATTTTTTCTACTGGGTTACTTTCCCTATGAATAAGATAATTCTGTTTATCCTGTAGAAATACTATTCCTCTGTTGGCTTTATTTATTGCAAATACTTTCTACCATTTTACATTTTCATAATATCCTTTCATGCACAGAAGTTCTGAATTCAGCTAGCAGAGGGCAGGGATGGCATCTGCAGATACCACCCCAGGAGCAGGAGTCGTCCCAGCCTCTCCTCTCTTCCATTTCATCTTGTAACAAACACAGCCCATTCATACTGTGGCATTTATTGGCATTTCTCTGATTTTCAGTTTTTTCATTAAAGGTTTATACTTTTGTCTGAAAAATCCTTCCTATCCTCCAAATTTTCTTCTAAATAGTCTTATTTTTGTTTCTTGTATACAATTAATCTTTAACCTACCTGAAATCTATTCTTGAGTATGGCATGAGGTAGTGATCCAATTTTAAGCCATCTTCCCACATAGGAAACAAATTATCTGATCACTGTAGGTACTTTTTTTTAAGGACAGATAGTATCTCCAGTTAAATATAATTTACAGAAAGAATTTCTTAACTATTTCCATTGAGTTATATCCCACTGTTTAATGTGCTAGAATATTCTAGAATTTCCCTTCTTGGAATTTAATGTTGTTGGGAGCAACCCGGACTGGACTGAGTTACTGGAATTAAGACTTATTCTATGCATCTGCTCTCCCACAATATGACGCTGGGAGAGAAGAAAACAGCTTCTACCCAGCTGCCTCTCACCAACTTGACAAGCTGCAGGACCTGCTCCTGATTGGAGGAGAGCAGCGTACTCGGCGTGTGGGCAGCCGAGTTAGGATTGGCGGAGGAGGACTATAAAGGAGGAGAGAGACGGCATGCACCAGGAACATCTAAGGGGAACATCTAAGGGAACACCTGTGCAGCCCCCGAGAGGGCCGGCCGGCGGTGTGCCGCTCCCCCGCGGAAGTGGGGAATGTGGCAGGGGGAACCGCCCTTCCACGGAGGTGGAGGGACGGTAGCCAACCCGGGAAGAACCAGCAGCAAACCCGGGAAGGGCCGAGCAGGCGAAAGAACAGCGCAGGGTCCTGTGTCGTTCCTCCACGAAGACGGGGAGTGACATAATGGTGCCGTGACTCGGATATGAAGCCTAGGCAGGGTTCAGTGTTGCTCCTCCACGAAGAGGGGGAGCGACAAATGTTGTTTTAAATAATTGATTCATGTAATTATTTAATTTCTGGTTTCACTCCTCCCCCTCTTTCCCAATACTACAAATTCGATGAGGACACAGCATTTTTACTTAAAGGTATAGCGCAGCTCCAGCATCGTACTGCCTTCAGAGTAAGTGTCTATAATGTCTTCAGCTACTACATAAACAGGTTCCTTTCCATTACATTTGAGATAAATGCATTAATTTGACACCTCAAGTCTTAATAAGACTGAAAATAACCATAAATTCTCTGGATACTACCAGATCTCTTATCTTAAGAATTTGACTATTTCTCAAAGGCCACCACTAGCCCCTTCACCTTAACTTGGAAAGGGCTAAGAGATACCATAGGTATCTGGAATGCAAGTCAGTAAGATGTAGTAAAATCTGTGAACTCAGCAAGGTGTCACCCTGCCTCCCACCTGAACAATTCCTCTGCCTTTACATAGAACTGTATGCCAGTTGTTTTCATCAATGCAAGATTTTTTTTTTCACCTGTTGGGTCCTTGAAATGAGTCAAATTTAGGGATCATTGGGAAGCTTTTTCCAATTAGATGGGAATTCTTTCATGATTCCCAGGATACCACTCATTTAGAGTCAGAATAGAATGTGTTGTAATGCTTTTGTTTTCAATAATGACTATAAATTCATTTTGGAACCAGTTACTAACCCTACCCTAGAGTGAATTTGTTTCCAGAATTCTAGGCTGTCAGTCTGGGATAGTTTCCAGCCTCTCCCTGATAGTTATTCTTCTTTATTCATTTAGCAAATTTTAAAAAATAGTTGGGAAGTTAAAGTGGCCTGCATAACTTTAACAAAGTAAGATCGTAAATCTGAAAGTCATTTATTTCTTCCTTGATTCAACATTGCAATACCTACTACTTCCCAGTAACTGTTCTAAGTGAAGCAAATACAATGTAGACGAAGAGATGGAAAATCCCTGCATCCCTGGGGCTGCTTTGATACATAACCCTAACAATAATAAAAGAGGATATTGTGCAATGCTAGTAGTAAGAAAATAAGGTGCAGAAATGGGATAGAGTATGACAAGAGGGGTGCTCTTTTAGGGTTAACAAAGCAAACATTAGAAAAAGGTAAGCTGTAGAACAGGCGTTTTACTCATTTTATTTTACAAGGCCCTAGAGCAAATCTGTTCAGTGACTCTTCACTGGAGTAAGTTTTCCACCCAAAGCTCTTAAATAATTCACTCTTGTATGGTCTTCACACTCTGTGTAATTCCATTTCTCCACCTATGTATTTTTTTAAAGTCAATACTGAATCCTCAACCATGTTGCTAATGGCTTGCTACTTCTTATATCTTGCCATCTTTTTAACCTTCTTTCTTCCAAAATATGTGCCTGTTTATATACAATATATAATTCTAAATACTTGGAACTAGTATGAGTGTACTCATGGGGAAAATGAGCAACTTTGTGTACATAAACATGAAGGTAAGACAGCCAGAACTTGTACATCCAAGCATGCACTAGGCAGAAAACATGCAGGAAAGAGGAAGGAAAGAACTCTGCTGAGTGTTGCTAGCTCTTTCTAAATTAATTATTAAAATGGAATTTAGGGAATTTTAGCTGCAGAGCCAAAATACTGCTGTGGCCAGAGCAGGGATTTTGTGTGAATTAGCTATGCCTGTTTTGAAATCTTTAAAGAATTACTCAATATACTCTAGACACATAATTAAACATCTCAATACTGATGTCAACTGACTAAATAATGCAGTTAAGTAACTCAGGTTAAAAAAGACAGTAACTATAAGGGAGCCCATTTTATACTGATCAAATTCAACCCAGCTTAAATGTTGTCTATTTAAAATGGAAGTCATCACATACATTATAAATGAATACTTTCACTTTGTAAAATCAAGCACAGCTTCTCGCCATTGATTATGATGGCACATATAGATTTTTCAGAAACAGCCTTTATTATGTTGGGGAAATTTCCTTCTACACCTAAACCATTAAGAATCCTTATTAAAAAAGGATGTTAAACCATGTTAAACACCAATTGATATGTTTGTGTAGTTTTTAATCTCTCAGTCTGCTAATGTGTTGTATCACACAGATTGATTCGCTTAAGTTACATGGGCAGGTCACAGAAATCACATTTGATCAGAATATGTAATCTTGATGTTTATTGACTTCATTTTGTTAATTTGTATTGAAGATTTTACATCTATGTTGATTGGAGATATTGGCCTCTAATTTTCTTTCCTTGTGGTTTCTTTGTTTGGCTTGGGTATCAAGGTGATGATGGCCTCTTAAAATACATTAGGAACAGTTCCCTCCCTCTATGCTTTTTGCAAGAATTTAACAAACACTAGTATTAATTCTTCTTTGAAAGTTTGGTGACATTCAATTGTAAAGTCCTCTGGTCCTAGGCTTTTCTTTATTGAGAGATTTTTAATTACTCCTTCAGTTTCTTTGGTTTTGATTTGTTCTTGCTGTTTCTTCTTGATTTAACCTAAGTGGGTTGTATTTTTCTAGGAACTTATCCACTTCCTCTGGGTAACCAAATTGGTTGGCATATAATTTTCACAATAGTCTCTTAGGATCCTTTTTTGTTTCTGAGGCATCTGTTGTGTTGTCTCTATTTTCATTTTATGTATTTGTCTTCTCTCTTTTTCTTAGTCTAAGGGTTTTTCAACTTTATTTTTTAAAAAACACCAATTTTTTCTTATTTTTCTTCTATTCCCTGCTCGATTTATTTCTGTTCTGATGGTCTTTATTATTTCCTTCCTTTTTTTTTTTTTTTTTGACAGATAGAGAGAGAGAGAGAGAGAGAGAAAGGTCTTCCTTCCATTGTTTCACCCCCCAAATGGCTGCTACTGCCGGAGCTATGCCGATCCAAAGCCAGGAGCCAGGTGCTTCCTCCTGGTCTCCCATGCAGGTGCAGGAGTCCAAGCACTTGGGCCATCCTCCACTGCCTTCCTGGGCCACAGCAGAGAGCTGGACTGGAAGAGGAGCAGCCGGCACTAGAACCCGGCACCCATATGGGATGCCAGCGCTGCAGAATTAATCAAGTGAGCCATGGCGCCGGCCCTCCTTCCTTTTTTTTTTTTTTTTTTTTAAAGATTTATTCATTTATTCGAAAGTCAGAGTTACACAGAGAGAGGAGAAGCAGAGAGAGAGGTCTTCCATCTGCTAGTGCACTTCCCGATTGGCCACAACAGCCAGCGCTGCACTGATCCGAAGCTAGGAGCCAGGAGCTTCCTCCAGGTCTCCCACATGGGTGTAGGGGCCCAAACACTTGGGCCATCTTCTATTGCTTTTCCAGGCCACAGCAGAGAGCTGGATCAGAAGAGGAGCAGCTGGGACTAGAACCGGCCACCATATGGAATGCCGGCGCTTCAGGCCAGGGCATTGGCACCTATTTCCTTCCTTTTGTTCACTTTGAGTTTCATTATTTTTCTAATTACTTGAGCACAGTGTTAGGCTACTTAAGATTTTCTTTAATTAATTTATTTTACTTATTTGAAAGGCAAAGACAGCTCTCTGCTATGGCCTGGGAGTGCAGTGGAGGATGGCCCAAGTGCTTGGGCCCTGCACCCGGATGGGAGACCAGGAGAAGCACCTGGCTCCTGCCTTCGGATCAGCGCTGTGAGCTGGCCGCAGTGCGCCGGCTGCGGCAGCCATTGGAGGGTGAACCAACTGCAAAAGGAAGACCTTTCTCTGTCTCTCTCACTGTCCACTCTGCCTGTCAAAAAAAATAAAATAAAAAAATTTTAAAAAAAAATTGAAAGGCAGAGAGACAGAAAGATCTCCATCTAGATGATTCACTCCCCAAATTGCCACCACATCCAAGGCTGAGTCAGGCCAAAGCCAGGAACAAGGAACTCAATCCAGGTCTCCCACAAGGGTGGCTGGGATCCCACTCCTAGGTTTCACATAAGCGGGGAGCTGGAATCAGGAGTGGAGCCAAGACTCAAACGCAGGCATTCTGATGTGGGTGCCAGTGTCCTCAAGCAGTATCTCACCCACTGTGCCAAATGCGACCCCTCTTCCTTTTTAATGCATGCATTTACTATATGGTTCCCATTTAAGTGCTTGTCTTGCATCTCATAGGTTTTGATATGTTATGTTTCCATTGCCATTTGTCTGACACTATTTTTTTAATTTTCCTTTTTATTTTTTTCTTTGACCCATTGGTGTTCAATAGCATGAAGTTTAATTTCTGTATATTTGTGAGTTTTCCAAAATTCCTTCTGTTATTGATAGAAGGCTATGTTGCATACCATTATGGTTGAAAGCAATACTTGATACAATTTCAATCATCTTAAATTTGTTAAGACTTGCTTTGTGGATTACCATATGGTCTATCCTGGAGAATTATCTATGTTCATTAAAGAACAATGTGTATGCATTCTGTGTGTATGTGTGTGTAGCCGTCAAGTCCATTTTGTCTAAAGTACACTTTCAGTCCAGCATTTCCTTATTAATTTTCTGACTGACTTGCCCAAGGAGATTACAGAATTCCATACTACTATGGTTTTGCTGTACATTTCTTATTTCTTCATGTCTAATATTTGTTTTATACATTTAGCTTCTCTGATGTTGAGTATATGTATATTTACAATAAATAAACCTAAAGCTGAACTAAAAACATCCTATAATATACATATCAAAATATCACATTGTATCCCACACAATTATTTACAAATTAAAAATATATTCTAATTCTACAAAATACATAGAATTAAATATTAACAAGTTAGTTCTCACTGTTTACTAACTAGTCTTTCCACCCTGCCTTATATCTTATCTTCTCTATTTATCTTCAATTTCAGCATGAATTGAAAAGTTGTCACTCAAATCTCAAGGATTTACATATACACAACAGAACTTTATAAACATATTCAACAATGTGGTCGCTGGATCAGTGCAATTTTTTCCTTTAGATCATGACTAATAAAATATAGACAGGGTCAAAATAGAACTGAAGATCTTTCTACCTTGGCTTATGTATGCAGTGAAAACTATTCAGTCTCAACTAGATAAAGGAAGCCTTACAAAGTGCTTTATCAGCTTCAATAATTAAAAGATTTCCGGCTAACTATTCAGTAAGAGTCTGCTTTGTGGCTCTGCCTGGCAGTCAGTTCTTCCTATCGCTTCCTTTGAAAAGTCTAATTAAAATGGGAAGTTTTTTTTTCCTTATTAATTCTGGTTTTGCCATATTGGATGTAGATATGAAAATAGCTAATTAAATGACAATACTGGCTCTTTTTTTTTTTCATTCTTGTCCTGTTAGGACATTATGAGTATAGGGGGATGGGAGGCAATGTATTTTCCCAGCTTTATTTTTTGAAGTTGGATTTTTATTGTCACTCTTTCAGTATTAATTACCTTTGGGGTTAATGGTTATAATATGGATAACTTCCTGCCTGTTGCTTGTATTGGTGCTATAATAGGCTTTTTAGAATAATTTGGTACATGAAGAATAGCCTCTGAACACTTCAGAGCCCTTACATTCCCCTGTGAGCATTGTTTAAACACTATTATGGTATCTTTTAAAAATTTATTGGCTACAGTGTTCAAAGGAACTTGAATGAAAAAGAGTCTCCCGTTTTCCTACTTCTCTGCTATGATGCTTTTCATTCGTATGTTTCCATGTGTATTTATAAAAATACATTTAAGACTGTAATAATTGGATGCTATATCTGGTTTGCAGGGTTTTTGCTCCTTAAGCCAATAGTAAATTCTATCCAGTGGGTGTCTCGGAAAAGGTGACCTATGTCTTGTATAGATTTGACTCCCGAGATAAAGAATTCTGAAAAGTTATTTTGGTTATTAGAATAGAGGCTGTTGAAGGGCTAAAGGAATTCAAGCATAATTCAATGAGAACATTCTGGCCCTTGCTACTTGCTATCTTGAGGGAGTTATAATTATAGAGTAAGAGACAGATACTTACGCAAGTGACTGTTTTATAGGAAAGAATCTGATGTTGTTAAAATACATGACAAAGTATTTCAGAGGCACAGTGTTTTAGAGCTGACCCTTGAAAGATTTATGTAAGATTTCAAAATAAGTAGGGGTGTATACTTGTAAGAGGGGGCTTTGAGGCTGGCGCCGCAGCTCACTAGGCTAATCCTCCGCCTAGCGGCACCAGCACACCGGGTTCTAGTCCCGGTTGGGGCACCGGATTCTGTCCCGGTTGCCCCTCTTCCAGGCCAGCTCTCTGTTGTGGCCAGGGAGTGCAGTGGAGGATGGCCCAAGTGCTTGGGCCCTGCACCCCATGGGAGACCAGGAAAAGCACCTGGCTCCTGGCTCCTGCCATCGGATCAGCGCGGCGCACCGGCCGCAGCTCGCTGGCCGCGGCAGCCATTGGAGGGTGAACCAACGGCAAAGGAAGACCTTTCTCTCTGTCTCTCTCTCTCACTGTCCACTCTGCCTGTCAAAAAATTAAAAAAATAAATAAATAAATAAAAAGAGGGGGCTTTGAATAGTTCAGCAAATTTTGCAATATTGTTTTTTAAAACTTTATTGATTTGAGAGGTAGAGACAAAGAGGGCGGACAGAAAGGGAGCTCCCTTGCTGGTTCATTCTCTACCCACTTGCACAAACTGGAGCCTGGACTAGGATGAACCCAGGAGCCAAAAACTCAACCTGGATCACCCACGTGGATGGCTGGGATCCAACTACTTGAGCCATCACCTGCTGCCTCCCAAGTTGCTCATTATCCATAAGCTGGAATAGGAGTGGAACCAGTCCTTGAACCCAGACACTCTGATATGGGATGCATGTATCCCAAACAGCAAAGGCCTGCCCTAGTACTGTCTTTTCATTCCATTTATCCATAAACTTTTTGAAGCCCCCTGCATGTATTTCTGGGAGAAAAGATTCATGTTTGGACATGGGGAAAAAAAAAAAAAAGAAACGAAACTTTTCAGGGCCAGAGCTGTGGTGCAGCGGATTAAAACCCTGGCCTGAAGCGCTGGCATCCCATATGGGCGCCGGTTCTAGTCTTGGCTGCTCCTCTTCTGATCCAGCTCTCTGCTATGGCCTGGGATAACAGTAGAAGATGGCCCAAGTCCTTGGGCCCCTGTACCCATGTGGGAGACCTGGAAGAAGCTCCTGGCTCCTGGCTTTGGATTGGTGCAGCTCCAGCCATTGCAGCCATCTGAGGAGTGAACCAGCAGATGGAAGACCCCTCTCTCTGTCTCTACCTCTCTCTGTAACTCTGTCTTTCAAATAAATAAAATACATCTATTTTTAAAAAAAAGAAACTTTTCTAGAATTCTCTCAGAACATCAGTCAAGCAATTGGTCAGACCTCTGAGAATAGCCATTCTGAATAAAATAGCAAATACCAAAATACTCTATGCTCAGGAAAAGTTCCAGTAGCTTAATGATCAGAAATATTAAATTGCTACATCCTTTAAAAATCCAAGGATTCCTTCCTAAAAGGTGTAGTTTGATATAATTTCATTCTAATTCCCATGAGGGCAGGGATATTTGTTTTTAATCTGTGAATCCAATGTTTCTAGTATATTAAATTTTACAGAGTAAGCATTCAATAAAAAACTTATTGAGCAAATGTTGAATAAAAATTCTAGGCAAAGCTTTGTTTTAATCTATATCTGATGGCCAATCCACAAAAACTATGACACCTGGTCAGGGTCATGGACTGAATTCATAAAATGATTCAAAGAAGTCAATGCAGTACAGGATAGAAAATGCAAAACTGACAGTTGAGATAATGGGTTCCACTTCTAATACCAGCTCTAAAAAGATGGTCAAGTCACATAATCCTTCTAATGTCTTTGTCTGACCAACATCCCTCCTGGTTCTCAAATTCTACAAATCAATTCTCAGCCTTACTCGTAACTCTGGTAAACTTACAGAAGGTTACCCAAGCTTCCCGTGCATCAAATTCCCCTTATGATAAAAGATAAATTGAAGCTTGTCATGGAAGATTAAATTAGGAGATATAAAAAGTCTTTGAAAGCCTTTGGGTGATAATATTTATATAAGGTTGAAGACAATATGACAATTCCATTGTTATGTGATTGCTTTTTCTTTCCCATAAAGTTTCAACTTTGGCAACACATTCCAAATATTTGAGATTCACTTAAGTGTTTAAAAGAGAAAAGAACATTTAAGATTCACTTTTCCCCACATAGATCAAGATAAAATGCTATTTATATTAGAACGAACCTACTCCATTCCAATCTTCCAAAATTACTAAGATAAGCAGAAGAATCTGATGCAAACCTACATGGATGAAGCAACTGCAAGGTGACGACAAATGTGTATTTCTTCTAATCTTGAGTTAGGAAAAATCCGAGGACAATGGTGGAATTTGTTCAACACAAGGGACATTTTTCTTCTTAAATGTGAAATTCTGCTGAATTCTCCAAAGCCAGATCTTTTTATAAGTACGGCAAATATTGTTATTGCCATATCATAGCTATTATGATGTTTCGGGTTTTCACTGAAAAGCTGCTTGCATCCACAGTACAGTGTTACAGGGGAAAAATTGTAAGGTACCAGTGAGATCCGTAAGGAGAATGGGCTTCTACCATGAGACCCATAGGGTTACTACACATCTAACAAACACAATAAGAATGATAGTCATGCCTATCCATCACTATACTTAAAAGTGAATGTTGGCTTCAATACCTCCACTTGACTCCAACAGTCTGGGTACAACTCACAAAGCCAAGTTACTAAACCTAATACAATGCTGAGCATGGCATGGACGGTTAGTTGCAGCAGCTAGAAAAGTCATTTTCCTGGACATTTCCTGCATAGTAGGATTGGCTCCCTGATGTTTCCCATTCACTCCCAGCTGCTCTTTCCCTCTCTCATTCGAAACTGCGTATTTTTCTCCCTGGTTTGAGTTGCTGTCTCTTTTCCCAAATGGCATGCTTGACTTCTGACCCTCTCACATTATTCGTTGGTGAAGTCTGTTTTATCATACGATCATTACAGAACAAACCTCACAGAAGCATGTGGAGCCTGCTTCTGAACAGAACATTTGATTTTGATGATACAAAGAAGCAAAGTCCAATAGGTGGTTTGGAGAGTTAGATCCCAGCAAAATATGACTACAGGAAGAAGGGGAAAGAGCACAAGAAGGGGCCGGCACTGTGGCATAGCAGGTAAAACCACCACCTGCAGTGCCAGCATCCCATATGGGCACCGGTTCGAGTCTCAGCTGCTCCACGTCCAATCCAGCTCTCTGCTGTGGCCTGGGAAAGCAGTAGAAGATGGTGCAAGTCCTTGGGCCCCTGCACCCATGCGGGAGACCAGAAGAAGCTCCTGGCTCCTGGCTTCAGATAGGCCCAGCTCCAGCTGTTGTGGCCATTTGGGGAGTAAACCAGCAGATCAAAGATCTCTCTCTCTCTCTCTCTCTCTCTCTCTCTCTCTCTGCCTTTCAAGTAAATAAATCTTAAAAAAAAAAGACCATATGAAAAGAACTTTCCATTGTGCTCAGTCCATTCTGTCCTGATAGCCCTCAATCTAATTATCCTAAACATTAAGCAACCTCAGTCAACCTGTAGTACAATATTGACGAGCGTAGAAAACAATGATTGTGTATCAGTCAAGGTCTTAGATTTTCTAAAATCCTTGTATTAATCTCTTCTCCTGTGGCCAGTGTTGTAGAACAGTGAGTTAAACCACCACTTGCAAAACCCCGGCACTGCATATCATGTTCTGGATAAATCCTTGCTACTGCTCTGCTTCCACTCTAACTTCCTGATGATGGACTTGGGAAGGCAGCAGATGATGATCAAAGTGCATGGGGCCAAATCACCTGGGGGAGAGCAGACGGAATTCTTGGCTCCTGGCTTCAGCCTGGACCACCAGTCCCAGCTGTTGCTGCCATTTGGGTAGTGAAGCAGCTGATGGAAGATTCTCTCCTCTCTCTCTCTCTCATGCTCATTCTAATCCTCTCACTCTCGCTCTCTTCCCTCCCCATCTCTTTCCCTGTCTCTGTCATTCTGCCTTTCAAATAAGTAAACTTTTAAAAAATGTCCTCCTCTATCCAAATTTTAGACCAACCATGCTAACGGCCCATAGAACTTGCTGATGTAATTTACTCCTTTTCTTTTCTCTTTGCATCCTCTGAATAAAAGGCTAATAAATAGTGAAATGGTCAGGAAGTACATACAGAACAAGAGGGAGGGAAACCATCACCGACGCTTAGCCACCACGGTCCAGGCACCAGGCTGAGAATTCGGCAGAAGTGGGAACTTTGCATCTGGATACTTCACTAACTGCTACCATTAACAGGTCCTCGCTTTCAAGAAGCCAAACAAATATTCCTTTAGGAAACGGTTCAGTCATGTAAAAGTCAGCAAACCTGACCTTTCCTTGATGCTCAAAGTCAAGAGTGCAAAAGGGAAAGTTTAACCCCTTCATTATACTCTCCTAAGACACAGAACTCCACTTACACATAACTTACCTCCAAAATCTCTACAGCTACCAAAATAAATGGTGTCTTGGATGGATTTATAGCCCTCTTGGAGTTGTCTTGTGTGTGCAGACCATAATAAGAGCAGCAGAACTGATTTCTTTCCTCCCAGTGAACAGTCTTTGGGATTTACAGGATGTACTGTTTGTATCCTGAGATTCGCAGTAAACTTCAAGTCCCGCATTATTCCCCATTTTAAAGGTTAGCACCCTGATTTATACCCCATTATTCAAAAACCCAGAGACTCTGCCTCCAATGACTAATGACAGGTAAGCTTTGATGAGTCTAAAACTTTCTAATATTAATTTCGGTCTTTTCTCAGTACATGTCTAGGTTATGGTGGTGTTTCTCAACTGACTAAAATGATTCATGTTACTCTGAAAATTAGCACAGTCCAAAAGGAAAAGAAGGTAACAAAAAAAAATTGCAAGCTAGGTAATGGATAGATCTAAGTGTCAATAAAAAGTGGAGCATTTTTTTTCCCGCAACTTAAATTCTCTGGATAAGATAGTTGGAACCTGGTCAGTGGGTTCTCTGGCAATAGCAGCTATGCATAAAAGACTTACGCATTTCAGGAAGGTCTGAGCTAATAACTGCCAAGTATTCAGATACCATAAAGTAATAGCCTTTATTCTAAAGTCTAGATTTAGGAAGTCTGAATTCAGCAACACCACTGTCAAGCTGTGGATCTAATCAAGCCTTTTATGCCTCATTATTTTCTCTGTAAAATGGAGCTAATAATGGTATCTGCTGTCTGTGGTTGCTGTATTGAATGAAATACTGTATCTAAAATACCTACATAGCATAATGTCTGTCAAATACTAAGGGTGCAGAAAAGTCAATTGCTGTTGTAAATGCACAATGTTTGCAAATTTGCATTTAAAAGACTTACTATTATTTAATCACTGAAATTTTGCCTCAAAATCTTTTTTATCAAAGTCTTTTTATATCTTTTTAATTTAATTTGAGAGGCAGAGAGACAGAGAAATAAAAGTACATCCACTAGTTTATTTCCCAAATGCCCACAATGGCCACAGCTGGGCCAGAGGCAGGGAATGCACTCCAGGTCTCCCACATGAGTGGCAGGAACCCAGCAATGTAAGCCATCATTGCCTGCTTTGTAGGGTGTGCATTAGCAGGAAGCTGGAGTTGGAAGCTAGAGGTGGGTATAAACTCAGGAACGCTCATAATGAGATCTGGACATCCTAACCAATGCCAGCACCTGTCTTCAGTCATATTTTGTGCAGAATTATATTTAATCTTCATATTAACCTGTCTAAGATGTTGAGTATTTATCTTTCTAATTCAATCATTAAAGAAACTCAAGATCAGGAAAAATGGGAAAGAATCATTTCTTAGTACTATACAAATAACCAGATATCTTATTATACAGTTTATACCCACCATCGCATTTAATCCCACCCCAAAGTTATGAAATTGTTACTACTTCCCAAATTATAGATGAGAGAACCAAGAAAATTATTCAAAGTCATACTGCCAGTGAGTTATTGATCAGGAAGTTTAATCCAGGTTTGTTCAAACTCAAATCCTATGCTCTAATGGATACGTGTGGCCTTATCACAAACCAACACATCAATGATACTTCAAGCACAGCATGTCCAGAATCAAATTCAAAATCCTCTTCATACCCTTCAAGCTTTGTGCTACCCTCCCACCACTCACCGCCCATTCCACCACACCAAAATCATCTCTAGATTCTCCATCTTTGTGAATGGCTTTACCATCCACCCAGTCATTCAGACTAGAAACTATATTTTGTCCTTGGCCTCCTACTTTCTCATGATCCATAGTCAAGGACCCACCCCCGAGGGTTGTCTCCTGTTGTCAGTCTCCATTGTCATATCCCAGGCACTCGTCATCTCTGACCCATATTTTGTCTTACCTCGATTTTTGTTCCTGAGAATTATCTTCACAATCTAATCCAGGGGTGGGGAACAATTTCTCTGCCAAAAGCCATTTGGACATTTATAACCTCATTCATGAGCCACACAAAATCATCAACTTAAAAATTAGCCTGCTATAGATTTATTGAATTTCTTGTCCTGCCTGCAGTTGCCTTGGCAGGACCAGACCAAATGATTTCATGGGCCCTGTATGACCCATGGGCTGGACGTTCTCCTAATCTAACCAATACAACACAGCAATACATATCTTTATAATATATAGATCTCTTTGTCTATCCTCCTAGAAAGGTTTCAATGCCTTTTCATTGCCTTTGAAAACAACTCCAAATTTCTTTACATGATAATAAAATCTCTGTGATCATGTGGCCCAAGGTTATCCTGCTCCAACTTTTCTATGTTCTAGGTATACTGCTAAAATAATGTTTCTCAAACATTTTTGCCCTACTTCCTTTTACTTTATCATCATCCCTCTGTTATGCCTTTATTGGAAATGATAAACTTCAACACATTCTTCAAAGACCAATTTGTCCTCCTTTCTATACCCTAACAAAATTAATCATGTCCTCATTCACTTTCCCATCAGGTTTTCTACCTATTGCTGATGGAACATTCATCCTATGCTATTACAGTTAGTCATTACCATGTGAGAAACTCTTAAGCAGAGACTATGGGCAAAGAATTTTAATATTACCAGAAACATCACAAAAGAGATGCTGTCTGCATCTGCAAGTTTGGTGTCCATGAATTCAACCAAATTAAGATCAAAAGTATTCAAAACAAAAATGGTATATTAGCCATATAGACTTTTTTACTTGCCATTATTCCCTAAACAAGACAACATACAACTATTTACATTGAATCTGCATACAATTACATTAGCTGCTGTCTTGGCTTCAGATAAAGAGCGCTCAGAAAGTGGCACCTGGGCTAGGAATGACCTATGCATAAAAGCGTGACGGGCGAGAGGGCCCAAACCTCGACTGTGACTCCTTTCAGGGGTGACAATGCACAAGCTGTGCACCAAATCGGACATGGGGAGCGGAATTTCCCTGTGAGGCCTGCCAGGAAAAGTCTTCATAATGGCTCAAAGATGGCCCTGAAAAATCACCTGGAGGTTCTCCTCCATACGTTACTTGAACTCGTTAAGTCTCTGTGTCTTGATCTATGCCTACCTGTTGGGCTGTTGTCAAAACTTCGCTCTGTGCTTGACACAGATACACTGTTCCAGAAATAAGAACTCCACAGGCGAGAGTCAGACAGGAGAGACACTACTGGGGCCGAAAGAACAGAGGCCAAGAAGGTCAGGCCAGAAAATTATCTGTTGCAGTCAACAAGTGAGTCATTAGTGACCTCAGGGGAGTGAGATCAGTGGAGCAAAGAGGATGAGAATCAGGAGTGCAATAGGTGATTAGCAAGAGCAAGGCCTGCAGAAGAAGCAGGAAGTAGCCACCAGCTAAGAGGATCTAGGTGGAGAATCTGTGTGCAGCTGATGAAGATACAGAAGTCTGTCCAGCTGGTGTCGGATTAGTAAGGACCTTGTCCCCTGAATGCCCTGAAACCACAATAAAATTAGCATGGGTTTAAAAGTTGACCGGGTAAATTGTTTCAGAGAAAACAGACTGTGGCAGGCAAGGAAGACAGCAAGCCAGGGACCAGGGACTGAGAGGAGCCCTGGGCAGTGACAGCTGCAGGTCACGCAGAAGCAATGACGTGGGTGGAACCGCTGAGCCTGCCGGGGATACCGGCATCCCTCAGGATTCCTCATTTACCTCTGACCCCCACCTAAAAGGCCAGGCCCTTTCCTCTGCTGCCAGCCCTCTTCCTATACATCGGGCAGCTTGTATCTGCCCAGCGCCTGAGCCCTGACAGTCCTTATCCCTGGAGCTCACGGACTCTGTACACTGAGCTTTGCCTTTGTCCAGTAGACTGAGACACATTCCAGACTCATGTTGGCACAGGATCCAGCAAGGCTGGTTTCTCTCCTCCTGGCCTAACCAGAAATAAATTCCTCACAATTTATCACCTACTTAGACTTTGGAGTCTATAGAGACAACCGTGGTTCCTCTCTAAACACTGAACCATCAAGGGAAATCATCTGTTATTCCAAAGAGGCAAAAAAAAAAACCTCTCAACTTCCCCTTACAGTGCTAAGACCAAAGGCAAAAGCTAACATGCATATCATAGAATTTTCCCATGAAGGGTGTGAGTCCATAGCAGAATGAGGCCCTTGTAATGGGATTTATTATACTTTTTATGTGAGAATAATATTTCCAGAGCTTTCATGGACTCTTAGTACAAAGGCTTTTGCTTGTACTCAAATACCAAGAGAGACATCTGAAGCTCAGTAACCCTTACAGTTGTAGCTTAAATCACCCAGATTTTTGCATGAGAAAGAAGGCAAAGCAAACGGTACAAACGCTGCAAACTATGCCATGAAATAATTTAATCACGTTCAACTCGGTGGGTTTATGGCTGCTGCCTTTTCTCTTCTTTCTTTGGTGAACTATCATTTTCTGCCTCTGCTGTTTACAGGAATACATTTTATTTCAAAAGCAAGATTTTTCTTGGCACTCAACTCATCCATGACTTTATTGTTGAATATCTTTTTAATGTTATAACTCGACTCTTTGTACGGCCAAAATGGCTAAGGCTCTTTTATATTGTTGTTCTTATGCTTTCTCCCCCCCATCAAGCATTCTGACCGCTGCTGTCAAAATCTGATAATAAATGAAGATTTCTCCCACCGTGGACCTCTCATAACCATGGCAACTCCATCAGCAGCTAATGGCCACATTGCAAAAAAAAAAAAAAAAAAAATGCTTTGGAAAAGGACAGCTTCTCACACTGCTAATAGTACAAATGTCCTTTCCTCACTTTCTCGCCATAACGATGCTGAGAAAACAACATGTCCCAAGCAAGCGTTTGCTTTATCGTGCACCTGTGAGGCCACTTTTTAAAGATTCAAGAAAATGGGAGAGAAACTACAGACGACAAAAGAGAAAGGTTATTCGAAAGCATAGCACTTAAATGGAGAAAAGACACTGATGGCTTAGCAGCATCAACAGCAGAGTTCTACCATTTTCACAGCTGAATTCAGTGCAAGTATTGGTTCTTAAGAATTCAAGAATGTTTATTGCCACTCCTTCACTCTACCATCAAGCCAGGAAGATTTGTCTAGAATGCCTGTGTTTTCGTTCTAATTGTCTCCCTGAACATTGGGTCACTTGTGGGAAGTGCAGCCGTATGCATACTGCTCTATCTGTTTTTGCGGTGAGATTGACACTTTTGACACTTGCCTGTTCTTTTATATGTTACTTGAAAGGCCCACAGAGCACAATCAGCATACAGGCCCATCCGCCTGCCTCACAGGCACTCCCACAGCCCCGGAACAACAGACAGTTCTGTCGGACCTCTGCTCTGAGCGCTCAGAGTTGCTCTGGCTTCCTGGTGGGCAAGGTAGACCCAAAGCAGATTCTAATGAAGGCACCGTCCCTGGCTTCTGAGATGGCCTGCCTAGTGACACGGATGTCTTCCAGTTGGCCTTCCTTTTTCAAATCATGTAAATGTCCGACTGCAAATAAAAGGCACGCAGGCAGAGCCGTCCCTCTCTGCCTGTCTGCTCGCATGTCAGTCAAACTCTATCTGTGGAAAGCGACTTCTTCAAATCCCCAAGAACTTGGAGCTCACAATCTGCTTTGGTTTTTGTTCCCATTTTCCTTCAGCCATGAATAGTGGTCACTAAGTAAGCATTGATTAGCACTCAACTTCAGGTTTTCCAATCTGGAAGGGTCCATCGGTGCCAATTGCACTGTGTTCACATACCCTTCCTTAATGGCAATAACTGTCTCCCACTGGGGTCTATGAAATGAAATGGTTTCTGTAGAACTAACCTAAGAGTAGGATAGCCCAGGCTGCAGAGCAGCAACCAGGCTGATTTTCATTAGCAATCAGGAAATTTTCATTTTTACCTTGCCCAAAACCTTTTTATTCTTACTCTCTCTGAAGGTATTATTTTTTTCTATAGGAGTACTTTAATCAGGTAAATAGGTTTAGGAGTTAACACCTCTGAGATTTTCACTGAAGCCCTGCTACTTTCTGCTGGTTAACTGTACACAACTCACTCAAGCTCATTTCATCTCACGGTATTTAGTTGGAAAACCAGAGTGATCGTAGTTTGTCCCCAGAGGAAAGCTGGGAAAAATGGTTGGGTTAACCCATCTGGAAGTGCCCAGCTCTGGAGCTAAATCCCAATGATGGTTTTCCCATCGTTTCTGATCCTTGCATTTGCCTTTTCCTTAAAATAATGAGTCATGAGGCTAAGCTTATTTTTGTTGATTTGCTCATCCATTTTATAAGCCATTTTTATAAGTGTGTAAAGTCACTTGCTGTTTGCCAAGTTGAACTATTGACTACAAGATTGTCTATGGTTGAGTTTTTTATTTTACTTATTCATATCAAGAGATAAAATTTGATAATATACATAAAATCAGTACCATGAAAATCTCAATCTTTCCTACATAAAATTAAAATTGAAATCACCAAACATGAGTTTTGCCTTTTGAACTGGTTCACCAACTTTCTGCAGAGGAATAAAGAAGAATTTTATCTTCTGACACAGACAACAGCCCATGACCTAATCATTTTTATCTTAGTGGCAGGCGTCTATCAGGCCAGTAAAGAAATACAAACAATAACAAATAAAAATGTCAGAATGTTCTACAGGACAAGTTTCTTTTCAATCTTTTCCAGGCCAACTTCAGAGAAAGGGTCAACAAGGAACATTGGAAACCATTGATTTTTGCCCTGACACAGAAACTTTCATCCTTTGGAAGGCTCCAGAATAAATTTGAACCTTTTAATAAAATATTTGGTATGGCTGCAGAAGCAACACTACACATAAACAAGTCCTTGTGCCACCAACTCATTTTGAAGTGCAGTCATCCAAGTACAATGATGCCTCAATATGCAGGTGTGAGCATAACTTTCGGAAATACCAATAGAGTCAGAGTTCATGAAATACTTGTGCCTGTCATTTTAAGGCCAAGTTCATTGTCAAATCAGACACCAGGGCTGCTGGCTCAGGGAGAGGCAGAGCTTTAATGATCAGTTGCTAAGGAAAAGATGAAAGGCCACAGGAAAAAGAATGTTGTCTTGTGACGAAGCAAATTGAATCGGCGTACACAGTCACCATTTCTCTGAGTACAAGTTTGATTTCACAAAGGAGCCACTATGTTCACTCAGTTTCCCGATAGTCTTGGGTCTGTCCTATTCAAATAGAACTTTCCCCTTTCTGTTATCACTCCTACTTTCAACACTTATACAACCTTAAAAAAAAAAAATGATACGTTTACAACCAACAATTCCCTTTCCATGTGGAACATTTTTTTTTTCTTTCAAAGCTGAACTTTTCTGCTGGAGGAAATAAAATCACCAACTGATTTTTTTAAAATCCTTTCATTTCCAATGTAGAACTTCATGTTATATAGAAATCCAGTATTGCCTCTTTGGAAAATGTAATTTTCCCTACATTGATCAATGTAAGGTTCTTTATAAAAATGATGGAAATGTTCCCAGCTCAAATTGTTATTTAAAATATAAGAGGGCATTAAATGATAGATTCTCTTAGGGAATATGAGTACATTTTCTTTAGAGCACCATTGGCATGGCCTAGTCGCTGAAATAATGTTCTCTTCTATGTTAACTCATTTGGTGGAAACAAATTCAGAGTGGGCCAGCCTACGTGACCACTATAGGGAAAACTAAAAATTTGCTATGGTTTTCTCAGTGACTATTGAAAAGCAGTAGGTTTTTCTGTTTTATTCTTGTCATTGCTGTTATTAGTGTTGTCCATATGACATCCACCTAGACATGGCTAGCACTGTGACAATGCAGGGGAACCCATTCAGTGTATCATGGAGAGAACTAAGACTGGAATGAGGGGATGCTGGGGGAGATGAAAGGTGGGAAAATCATCCATAACTTCATATAAGTCCAAGTATTGAGGACATCTTTCTGTTCCAAAAGAAAAACAAAGGGTATTCTTTGCCTAGGGAAAATTTCCATGTGTGGAAAATACATATAATTAAACATCCAAATATTCCCTCTCTAAAAGGTTCCCTGTTTTGGCCAGAGTTACACTGGGCAATGAGTGGCACACAATAGATACTTAAAAATAATGAAAGAATCATAGAACCAGACCTAGTAAAAATGTGTATTTTCTGAGCTCTAATACAGCACTTAGTCTGGTACAAGACCCTGCTCTGCACACGCTACATATTTTCACCTAAATCATCCTAGTAATGACCCCAGAAGATGCATACTAAATTATCTCCATCCCACAAATAAAAAAATTGGATCAAAAAGAAGTTGTTCATCCAAGGTTGCACAGCCAGCAACAGTGGAGTCAGACTTTAAGGCAGGTATTCTGTCTCCCGAGTCTATACCTTTATTCTCATTAGCCATGTGGCCATGATGTAATATTTTTGCAGGACTTAAGTGCACTGAAATTGCAATGTTGATTTACCCAAACTGTATGAGGCTCCATAAAGTTGTATTGATAGTCCCTCAAAGTTCTAGATAGATGGTCTATTGGAGCTTCAAAAATAATAATGGATTACTGTATCCTTTTTAAGAAGTTTATTATATTAGCATGAAATCTAAGAGAAATACAAGCCTGAAGGGAAGGCGCAGCTCCAATTTTTAGATCATGTTTATGGTAAGCTTGCAGGCTGTGTCCTTGTTATTGCCTAGACTTGCTGAAAAAAAATCAATGAAATGACCCCAGAATCTGAAGCTGTGGATACACTTGGATGTAAGGAACTTAAATGGCCTCCCAGATGATTAACATTAAGGTAAGGTGTGAGCTATGACTCTCACTCACAGTTTTCCATTTCCTCCGCCATCAGCCTTCGTATGGAAGCTTAGGCATGTTCTCAGTCGCTCAGCACCTCATGATTCTTAGCTGTAGAATGGAGTAAACACTGTAATTTTGGGGAACTGTTTGGAAATGAGGCCATAGTGGAAGCTCAAAAATCGTTCATCGTTCGCTTCATTTCCTTTATATGTACGGTATTAGGACTATAATTGTATTTCCAAGTAAAAAGAGGGCTTCAAGTTGTTACCACCAGCTGTAAATTTATGGAAAGAACTTCTTTTTAAGGTACCAAAGCTATTTTAAAAGTGTCTGTCTGTGATCGTCAATAGAGATAGATACAGGTGTTAGAACAATAGAGAAATAGAGGGGGCAGAGTAGTTGTGAGCCTACCTTCTATATCTCAAATCTCCACCACTAGATTTGAATTAGAAATATAAAGGGCGCTATCACCAGAAGGTCACATTTAAAATATCTTAATTTCCATTAGCTTATTAAACATTAATTAAATATATCAGACTATTTAGTTCAGTAAATAGTACATCCCCTCTCCAACTAAAGCATCTTTATTACTGTTTCCCTATATTGGTCCTTGTTTTGAAAGATGTTATCTCATAAGAAAAGTGAATTGATCCTAGTGACAATCTACTTCTGATTTTCATTTGTTGAAATCATGTGTGCAGTGATAGTCAACTTTCTTATCAGCATTAAACAGCTAGTGTTCCTACACTTCATTGGTGTAATTTCAATCAGAAGCAAGGAACTTGACATTCACTCACCTTCATAGTCTTCTTGTAGGCTAATTGTTGTAGAATGTATTACTATTCATCAATATCAAGTTTATATCCCCAACAGAAGATTTATTTATTTATGTATTTATCAATCCTGATTAGCTTAGATGTGGTCCTATGACATGTTTTGGCCAGAAATGTGAACAGATTGGGGTATGTCAATTCAGGTAGAGATTTTAAGAGAAGAGTACAAAGCTGAAACTTGAAGAATTAGTAGATATTAGTGAAAAAGGGGGAAACAGAAATAGCATGGGATAAACTTCAAGAAAGGGGCTGGGAATTCAAACGTTCAGTCAGTGAGCTTAGAGAGAAGAAAAACAACAGAGGAGTCAGGAAAGCTAAAGCTGTGGTGGTAGGACTGGGCTTGGAGCAGGCCAGCTTGCTTGGTCAAATCAAGGATTTTATAATCGGTGCAGTGGGAAGTCATGTTAGGGTTGTAAGTCTGGAAGTGATGCGATTCGATGTAGTCTAAAAGAACCACTCAGAATTTTGAGTGTAGAGACAAGCTGGGGAGGGAGATAATGGAAACTTTTAGACCAGATAAAAAGACTAATGTGGTAATACAGGCTGGAACCCACAGTGGCTTGACCCAGGGTGTTGGTTGTGGAAGTGTCCCAAGTGGGTAGATTTTAAATACACCAGAGAAGCCAGCTGAATAGATGCCTGATACATGGAATGTGGAGAAGGAAGAGCGAGTGAAGGATGACTGAGTGGAGGAGACTCCATAATGACAAAAGGGACAACTTGCAGATGTGCAGCCTTGGAATTTATTTAGACAAAGAAGAATGTGGAGAGCCCGTCGGGTAGTTGGTGTTTGGGGAAGTAATTGGGGCAGGTGACAAATTTAGGATTTATCAACATGTAGGTAGCACCGAGAGCTATGAGAATGTGTAAAATTATTTAGTAAGAGAATCTAAACTAAGAGAAGAGCTCCTGGTACTCCCAGTCTGAGAGAGAAGGGGAGAAAATGATTGGAAGACTGAGAACAAGAGAAAGTTTCAATAAAGATGGAGTAGTTGCTTCTCACCAGAAAGCACTTCATTCGTTCTTCAGCTCCAAAGAGACAGAACAGGTGCATTTTCCTCAAGCTAAACAGCCATCAGTAGAGTCTGACTCTGGGTCAGGCTGGGAGCTGTAGACTGACCTCAGGAAGACACAGAACGCACAAGGTGCACAGCTTTGTTGGTAAGAGTTGGTGACGCTTCAAATACTTGTTTGGTTTAAGGAAGGCCAAGCCACTTCCTTCTTGTCCGTGTATCTGCCTCTCAGTAAAGACAGCACTGTCACCCTGTAGGTTTGTGACTGGCACATGAGTATGTTTAAACCCTGCCTTCTAGAAGTTGCGTCAAGAGTTGGGGTCTCTGCCACAAAGAAGGCGGCGTTTCTTCAACTTTAGCTCACAGTGCAGAGAAATCCTCTATGTGTCATCCTCATGCCAAGTAGAGCCAGGAACTTTCAGTTTCCTCAAAACACAGACTCCATGCTCTTTGTGTTGAAGGTTGTTCCACTCAGCCAGGCTGTAAAAATCCCGAGGCGGATAAAACATGGAACTAAGGCCGGCGCCGCAGCTCACTAGGCTAATCCTCCGCCTTGCGGCACACGGGTTCTAGTCCTGGTCGGGGCGCCGGATTCTGTCCCGGTTGCCCTCTTCCAGGCCAGCTCTCTGCTGTGGCCAGGGAGTGCAGTGGAGGATGGCCCAAGTGCTTGGGCCCTGCACCCCATGGGAGACCAGGAGAAGCACCTGGCTCCTGCCGTCGGATCAGCGCGGTGCGCCGGCCGCAGCGGCCATTGGAGGGAAAAAGGAAGACCTTTCTCTCTGTCTCTCTCTCTCTTTCTCTCTCACTGTCCACTCTGCCTGTCAAAAAAAAAAAAAAAAAAAAAACATGGAGCTAGTCACATTTTTAAGGGGTACCAAATTAATGGCATTGTTCTGGTCTGGTAACTCAGTTGTCCCTGACATGGTACCTGACACACACTTCAAAGAATTCCCAATTTGTAGACAATGTAGCCAATGACCCCTCCCAACCCACCCAGATATGATGAAAGCATTGTTAATTGACGTAGGTAGAGACCAACAGAAAAATCAGGGTTGAAGTTCATTCAGCTAGTCAAAGTGAGGATTTAAACCTGAAACTAACCAGTCAATTACCAGAGATGGCTGTTCTACAACCTTGAGTTTTGTTAAAGGTTTTATAATTTTCTTGACTCGGGTTTAAACAAAACAGATTTATGTGTGCATATCAATCACGTTGAATGTCAGTGACTATCTGGTAATAGCTAACAGGCTTGATTATCAATTCATGAGGTTCATTACACCCCTACACTCATCCCCTCCCTGAGACGAACAATGAGGTCATTAATCCCTCTTCCCACATGGCCCAAAGACTTTAGGCTCACTCCTCAAGGTAAAGTGGATGCTTCCTTGGTCACAGTGGAGGTTCCTTGAAAGGTTGCGTTACCTGGGAAGCAGCATCCAGGCTGACTTTGGCCTCTGCAGGTGCAGTCACCATGTAAGTCCCCAGCACTTCCAAGAAACTTACCTCAGTAAATCCACCCCGTAGGGACATTTACCTAATAAATCACAAGAGCTTCACAAAGACTAATTACTCTTTTTCCATCTGTGTACAAAGCTAGTCTCAGCCTCTGACTGACCTGAGTCCTGGGCTGCATTCCAGGGTCATTACAAATGCTAGCAATCAGGACCATTCCTATATTCACCCATCTTAACCTTTCTGAGCTTTGTCTTCTGTGCTACTTATTTGAAGGGAGTGTTGTGAATTAAGCTAATAGATATATTTAAAAGCAAAGAAAGGTACTATTCATATGTACTTACTGCAAATTTAATGATTATATAGTTTCAACACAATGCTCTATGGATGAAGGCTGGCTTCAGTTCCTGTCTCAAGTTCACTCCCCCAAGTGCAAGACAATGTTGCATATCAGGGTTTATGTGTATATCAGGGTTTATGTGTCCGACTGACCTCACCAGGAAAGCCTTTAAACACATCTGCAGTACAGTCTCAGCTCTGCTTACCAAGGTTTGATCCTAATTTTAAAATATTTCTCCTATAATTGCTAAGAAAGAACTTTTTTGGAGGAGATTGGCAATAGGTATTAACATGTATACTACATCTATCCTTTGACCTAATCATTTTAGGTCAAAAAATTCTATGAATTTTTTCACAACCGTATACTTGATTAAGTACAGAAAGACACACCTGCAAGGATATTTACTTCAGCCTTGTTGATATTAAAAAAGAAAAACCTAAAATATCCACCAATAGAAAACTATTTAAATAAATGGTGACATGTCCATAGAGTAGGACCTTCGGCAGCTGTTAAAGCATGAACTGTTGGCATTCACAGAGGCCCAGGGCACCTATGATTCTTAAATTTTCTTAAATTTCTTATATATATAAATATATATAAATTTCTGATATATATATAAATTTATATATATGAAATGAAATGTAAAACATGTTTAGTACTGATGTCCACGTATGCATGTATAAAAGACACACACTGAGCTGGTAAATCTGGGAGAGTGCTATGGGGAAAAGAAAGCAAAGGAAATGCGGGGCTTCCTCTTTTAATTCGTATTTCTTTTTCTGCTATTTCCACACAGCAGTATGATTCATGATCCTCTACATTTTCATTGTCAGTTTAATCAGCAGCACCTTCCTGAATCTCCCCCATGTTATATCAAGTCCTCAGCCATTCACTCACCTGGTTTCTGAATAGAGAAGTACATCAGGTTCAGTAAGCACCAAGTGCACAGGCCGCAACTCAGACTGTAAGCTCCTCCCTGGTGGAGGGAGGCTCCTAACCTCTCCCAACCTCAGTCCCTTCATGTGTCAATTGTATCTATTATTAGTAACTTTCCACTTTTCTAAGGATGGCATTAAGTTATGTGTGTAAAGAACACATCAGCACAGTCTAGCACCATAGAGATGTTCAATAATTGTAAACTACAGTGATTGTTATAATCATTTTATCATTTTCCACAGCCAACTGTTTGGTCAGTGTGGATTTTCTGGGGGCGGTGGGGGCTGAGGGGATAGGCAGAAACTATTGTAAGAATCTTATTATTGGCTGGCGCCGCAGCTCACTAGGCTAATCCTCCGCCTAGCGGCACTGGCACACCAGGTTCTAGTCCTGGTCGGGGCGCCGGATTCTGTCCCAGTTGCCCCTCTTCCAGGCCAGCTCTCTGCTGTGGCCAGGGAGTGCAGTGGAGGATGGCCCAAGTGCTTGGGCCCTGCACCCCATGGGAGACCAGGAGAAGCACCTGGCTCCTGCCATCGGATCAGCGCAGTGCGCCGGCCACAGCGCACTGGCCGCAGCAGCCATTGGAGGGTGAACCAATGCAAAGGAAGACCTTTCTCTCTGTCTCTCTCTCTCCCTGTCCACTCTGCCTGTCAAAAAAAAAAATCTTATTATTGACCTTGTAAACAATTGGAAGTATATATCCTTTACTGGATCATAGCAGATTTTAGAATCAGCATAGCCTTGACTGTTAATGAACAACTTAATACATTATCCCTCTTGGTAGTTTTTTTTTGTCTGTTCTACTTAATATGACTGGTTTAATTCTGTAATTAATACACAGTTATTCTTAAGTGTTGAATTTTTTTTTTTTTTTTTTTGGACAGGCAGAGTGGACAGTAAGAGAGAGAGACAGAGAGGAAGGTCTTCCTTTTGCCGTTGGTTCACCCTCCAATGGCCGCTGCGGCCAGCGTGCTGCGGCCGGCGCACCGCGCTGATCCGATGGCAGGAGCCAGGTACTTCTCCTGGTCTCCCATGGGGTGCAGGGCCCAATTCCTTGGGCCATCCTCCACTGCACTCCCTGGCCACAGCAGAGAGCTGGCCTGGAAGAGGGGCAACTGGGACAGAATCCGGCGCCCCAACCAGGACTAGAACCCGGTGTGCCGGCGCCGCAAGGCGGAGGATTAGCCTAGTGAGCCGCAGCGCCAGAAGTGTTGAAATTTAACTGAAATGTGATCCCTGTTAAACATAAGAGTGGGGATAAGAGAGGGAAGAGATGTACAATTTGGGACATGCTCAAGCTGACTTGCCCCAAATGGTAGAGTTAGAAACATACCAGGGGACTCCAATTTAATCCCATCAAGGTGGCATGTACCAATGCCATCTCACTAGTCCAAGTGATCAATTTCAGTTCACAATTGATCATAATGAAAGGACTAAGAGTCAAAGGGAGCACATAAACAAATCTAGTACCTGCTAATACTAACCGATAGAATAAATAAAGGGGAGAGTGATCCAACATGAGAAGCAAGCTACTCAGCAGACTCATAGAATGGCGGATGTTCTAAACAGCACTCTGGCCTCAGAATCAGCCCTAAAGGCATTCCGATCTGGCTGAAAAGCCCATGAGAGTATTTCAGGCATGGAAAGCCAAGACACTCTGGCAAAAAAAAAAAAAAAAAAAAAAAAAAACAACCCTAAATGGAAGATCTCTGTGAGTGAGATCCCAGTGGAAAGAACAGGTCTTCAAAGAAGGAGGTACCTTTCTCTGAAGGGAGGAAAGAACCTCCACTTTGACTATGACCTTGTCTAAACAAGATAAGAGTCGGAGAACTCAAGGGGCTTCCATAGCCTTGGAAACTCATGACTGGTGCATAGGAAGATTACTGATGCCATAAACAGGAGTGTCAATTGGTAAAGTCAACAACAGGAATCACTGTGCACTTACTCCTCATGTAGGATCTCTGTCCTTAATGTGCTGTACATTGAGGCTTAATGCTATAACGAGTACTCAAACAGTATATTTCACTTTGTGTTTCTATGGGGGTGCAAACTGTTGAAATCTTTACTTAATGTATATTAAACTGATCTTCTGTTAAGAAAAAAAAGAAGAAGAAATTATCAATTCCCAACTTGACTCTCACTGGGATTAAACATGACAATAGGTCTGATCTGATTTCATCATCATTTAAAAAATCATCTATTATTTTTCACTTTATGTTTCTGTGTGGGAGCAAACTGTTGAAATCTTTATTTAATGTATGCTAAACTGATCTTCTGTATATAAAGATAATTGAAAATAAAAAAAAAAGAAGTCAACATGATAAGGGGGAAAACAGTGCCTCCTAGGTGTTTAGTACATCCCTCAGCCATAGAATTCTAATTTCCTAGGTTTAGTAGATCATACGGCAGAGCCTGATGCACACGTATATGAATATGACATTTTGTTCCTGTCAGGATGAGGAATCTCTTTGAGAGATAGGATTCCCAAAGGTAGCTATTGGCCCCTCAATACTAAGAGCAGATCCCCCATGAGGAGAAATGATAGATGAACAGAGCTTTGAATGTGGACATTTTATTTTGCACTTGATTTTTTAGAAGTGGTGATAAGCCAGTTGGAGCTTTTTTTTTTACAATATCTCAGAAGCTAAATATGGAGCTAAGTTTAATTATCCAATTAAGTATGTTGTTTACAAATGAAAGCAATTATATTTTCAATTATAACAAAAATGAGTATTGCAATTGCTTTAGCTATGGTATAGTTTCTCTTTTTTTTTATTCTTTCTCTCATTGTTTTATTTTGTCATTGTTATTGCCATGTTAACTCTTTCAGCAAAGGAAAAAAGTTAAAAATGATTGTGAGTGGATTTCCTGGAAGGGTCCCAGTTAGGTTCCTCTGCCACTGTGTCTGGAGTAGGTGCTTCATTGTCTGATTCCCTCAGCTCTGAAAGAAGCTGCAAGGTAAACAGAATGAACACAGACACCATAACCATGAAAAGTAGGCGATTTTGTGTCAAAGTAATGGAAAATTATCCACATAAATACTATAAATAGGTTTTTGGTATATTCTAGAAGCTAATTCTTTTTTTAAGTTGAGAAAGAAAAAAGGCAAGCAGAATACTGAGGTTCACGGGTCACAAAATTATTAGGGGATGGAAAGAAAAGTTATTAAGTTCTCATTTAACTAATATGTGGTACACCATATACCTAGTCATTGCAACAGGCAATAACTACACAGCAAATACAATGCAAAGCCACTCTTGTTTATTATATATTTTTTAAAGATTTGTTTGTTTGAAGGCAGTGAGAGAGAGTCAGTGAAAACCAAAGAGATGAAGAAACCTTCCATCCACTGGTTCACCCCCAAATGACCACAACAGCCAGGCCTCACCAAGCCAGGGGTCTCCCAAATGGGTGGCAGGGGCGCAAATATTTGGAGGGTCCTCTGCTGCTTTCCCAGGTGCATCAGCAGGGTTCTGCAGTGGAAGCAGAGCAGCCAGGAATCCAGTGCTCCAATGTGAGGTGCCATTCTCAAATGGAGGCTTAACCCATTGTACCACAGTATCAACCCAAAAAGGCCCATCACAAAGAGAAAACACAGAGGAAAGACATTGGTATAGCCAAAGATTTTTTTTTGCATAAGACTCAAAAAGCACAGGCTCCAGAAGTAAAAACATATGAATGGGAGATATCAAACTAAGAAGCTTCTATACTCAAAAGGAAACAATCAACTGAGTGAATCAACCAGTAGAACGGGAGACAACATTTACACTCTATTTGTCCAACAGAAGATTAACATTCAGAATATAAAATAACAAACAATTCAACAGCAACAAATCAAATAATCTAATTTTAAATTGGGCAAATGATCCAAATACACTTTTCTCAAAAGACGACATAAAAATGACCAACAAGCATGTGAGTAAATGCTCAACATCATTAATCATCAAGGAAATTCAAATCAAAACCACAAGGAGATACCACTTCCCCCTACTTAGCATGGCTATCATGAAAAAGGCAAAGCATAACAACTACTGCTAAGAACACAGAGAAAGGAGAATACTTATACACTGTTGGTAGGAATGCAAGTTAGTACAGCCACTATGGAAAAGAGTATGGGGATTCCTTTAAAGACTAAAAATAGGTCTACTGTATGATCCAGAATTCCCACTCCTGGATATAATCCAAAAGAAAATGAAATCATTTTATATCAAAGAGATAACACTCACTCCCATGTTCATTGCAGCACTTCTCACAATAGCCAAGATATGGGATCAACCATGATGTGTCCATCAACAGATGAATGGATAATGAAAACATGGTATAGATACACAATGGAATATTATTCAGCCTTTAGAAATGAAATTATGGTGTTTGCAGCACGATGGATAGAACCATAGATCATTGTCTAAGAGTGAAATAAGCCAGACACAGAAAGGCAAACATCACATGTTCTTCCTATGTAGAAGCCAAATAAAAATCCACCTGAATGTAGAATATCAAGTATTAAAGGCTAGGAATGGAAGGGGTAAGGGACTGGAGGGATGTTGGATAATGGGCACCAAAACACAGACAGAAAGAGTAAGTTCTGAGGCCAGTGCTGCAGCATAAATAGGTTCAGCCTTCTCCTGTGGTGCCAGCATCCCATACAGGGGCTTTTTCTAGTCCCAGCTGCTCCACTTCTGATCCAGCTCCCTGCTGGTGGCCTGGAAAGCAGTGGAAGATGGCCCAAGTCCTTGGGCCCCTGCACCCACATGGGAGACTGGGAGGAAGCTCCTGGCTCCTGGCTTCAGATTGGCCCAGCTCTGGCTATTGTGGCCATTTGGGGAGTGAACCAGAGGATGAAAAATATTTTTCTCTGTCTCTACCTCTCTCTGTAGCTCTGCCTCTAAAATAAATAAATCTTTTAAAAGAGAGAGAGAGAGGAGTAAGTTCTAGCATTATACATCATAGTGGGGTGATCACAGTGCACAATATCTGATTTTGTATTTTATGAGTCAACAGAGGAGAGGAGCATGAAATTTCCAAAATACAGCAGTGACAAGGACAGGGAAATGTGAATGCTCAAATTTGATCAGTAGACATTGTATACCTTCATTTAAATATTCCACTGCACCAAGTAAATATGTACAATGATTAAGTGTTAAGCAAAAAATATATTGTCTAAGGATATGGAAATGGTAACTAATTTGGTTTGATCTCACACACACTGATTACTTATATTGAATTATCATTCTGTAACACATAAATATAACAATAAATTTTTTCAAAAAGCAGGAAAAGGTGCAGTTAAAGGTACTGAACTACAAAGCTTTTCTATCTTCCACAAAAAAAAGGAGTCTGTGGCATGATATCCATTTGATCTGATCATAACACTTTTGAAATATTTATCCAAACTTCACTTCCTCCACTGAAGCAGTTAGAAGTAATTGTTTAAAAGCACATATAATGCAACTAGAGGTCAAAAAAAAAAGCCTCCCTATATAAATAAATTCTACCATGGAATTTTATTTCAGTTTAACTGTGAAAGCAATCAATTTTTTAAGAGTTGTTCCCAAGATATATTTGTCTCCTCTGACCCCTGGAACTTTCTGAGTGAATCAAATACCTTTATTATAGACTCCACAAGTAATTCCCGTACGTGGCTCTTATCTCAGCGGTGGTATCACACTTATTTGATTATCTGACTTTCTGTCTAACTGTCAGTGTCCACCAATGGACTGCATGCTTGCTGAGTGCAGGAACCATCCTCCATTGCTTGCCATTGGTCCCCTGCACCCAGCTAAGTGCCCCGCGTGTGGTAGTTGTGCACTAATTACTCTCAGTGGACTTTCTGCTACAGAGAGCACTTTGGAAAAAGTCAGTAATCACCCTTTGACTTAATTATGCTTTTTGTATAGAGGATGATCATATGGAGTCAAAGCTGCTGGACATAGCTGGCGTTCAACTGCAGTGTCACATGACTGTGCAAAATTGAGTCATTCAGAGAAATAGCATCCTAAAAATGAAAGTTAATTTGTCACATTACCAAGTGCAACTTTCATTCACTGTAACTTCATATTTGAAATTATTTATCTTAATGATGTTTAAAAAATTAATATGGGGGGAAACCATTGTAATCCATAAGCTGTACTTTGGAAATTTATATTCATTAAATAAAAGTTAAAAAAAACACATTCATTTTCATGGTATCACCATGTGGTAAGTAATCAGAGAGAAAATGTTTTCTACTCAAAAGAATAGTCTAGTTATAGTGCATACTAGATTAGTAAGTCTCCTTAAATATAGGAAGTCTAACAACTTAAGGAAATTTGATAAACACTTAGAAAACTTGATATGAAAAGTGTTATGACCCAAAGCATTATTTATTATCAAATAAAAAATGAGCTGCAAAATTAAAAATAAAAGTTTCAAAAAATGTATGAATGCAGTATGAAGTCTGAACTTTTTTGAGACATCCTACAGAAAGATGCTATATAGTTCAATATCTAAAGTCAGCCCTCATCTGAGAAGTTTTGAAGTGATGTCTGTGGAGAATAGTTCTGGGATCCACCCTGGAAATTTCAGAAATTATAAGTGTGGGCAACAATTAGTTTGTACATTTGGCCTTTTTTTTTAGTTTAAATTGTCCTTTAAGACAATAATACCAGTAGAACCAGAAAAATTCATGAGACTCCATAAACTGAAAAGCAAATAACAATCTTGGAACAAGAACTCGGCATCATTCAGCTGAATCCTTGGGGGTCGCAGGGAAGCCAGTGTAATTAGCTGGAACTTGTCTTTGAGCAGGAGGCTGAAGCCACTTCTGCCAGTTAGAAAAACGCCCCAAGGCTCTAAATGATTACAGGAATGGAAACCAAGATTTTGTGTAAAGGCATGCACATAAGATGGCAAGTATACTTCCTCAAAATGTCTGATGGTTGTTTCCTTTCTGTTATTTTTAACCCCTGCAAATAATTTCCATGTGTGCCAAATGATCCATTCTACTTCTTGCAAGGTCTGTCATGAGGTGGAAGGTGACAGCATAATAAGGACATAAGGCAAGGAAGAGCAAGAAACTGTTCTTCTTGGCTTTTTTTTTTTTTTCATGTTGAGGAAAAAGCCCAAAGGAAAACATAGATCATTGTGACGAATGTGTTGTATCTTCATATTTTGTTGTCGTTGTCAAGAACGCTTGCCAAGTAATAAATGTGAAGTACACTAGAGCAAGTGTTGGACAGGTCACAGGGTCTACTGCAAGTAGTCACATGTGGCCTCCACTCAGCACAATCTTGGTCCTGTTGTGATGAGTTTCTGTTTCCTATTCATAGCTTAATCGTATATGTGTCTGTATGTGAGTGAGAAAGGGGATACAGAGAGAGAGAGGGAGAAAGGGAGAGAGAGAGAGGGAGAATAGAAGGATGGAGACTTTTTTTTTAATTTTTTTCTGTTTTCTTAGTTTAAATTTGCCCTTCTGTGTTCAAAATGTTATTAGTTTCATATACAATACAGGAGCCTTTAAAAGGTTGACCAAATGAGAAGACTGTATAACAAGTTTCAAGATATAAGGGAAATAATTATTTACAAAATAAGGCATTAATTAGGAAGGAGGGAGAAGTGTATTTGTGATGACTTTCCAAGGGGAAAATGAAGTTTCAGTAACTGATGGGAAATAATCACAATTCATTGTCCATGCTTCGTGGAGCTGGCCTGTCAATCATCTGACCAGCTTTTCACTCTTGCAGTCAAGTGTACAGGGGAGGGACCTGGGCTAACACTGAGCTTCCTCCAGCTGACACCATACACCTCCTCCATATATTTCTTCAGTCATGTTGCCAGTGACTCTCATCCACAGAACTAATTATTCTTTAATGAACCTCCACCAATCTTTCTTTGTGTAGGTTTTTTTAATCTCCCTCTTTCTGCCAAGAGCAAAACAAACACGTCTGTAGCTGTTTGACAATACGCAAATTGCACACGCTCTTTGACTGATGAAGAGTTTACGTGCCTGTGAACTCCTCATAAGCAAAACTTAGTGGAAGTCAAAAATGCAGTTAAAACACCTGATCTAGGGAGCATCCCTGTTCAGAAACACAGCACACTACAGGGTGTCCGCTGTCCTCTCTTTGTGGGGCTGCCTGGGAGCTGCAGCTCCTGCCACTGCCCAGCACTGTGTATCCACAGCCCAGGACATGTTCAAAATACAAACTTGGAAGTAGGCTTTCTTCTGAATGCGTATCACTTTCAGACCATCATAAAGTTGCACTGCGCTACAGTGAATGATCGTCATAAGTTGGAGACCATCAGTATTTCATTTCCTTGTCCCTGAACTTCTATATGTAGGAACTGTGGTGTGAAATGCCATAAAGTGAACACTGCAGATAAAAAAGCAAGTGCTTATACACATGCGAAATACGGGCTGGCAGCACTCCCTACTGCCCCCCGCCCTTTCAGGGTATTGATTAAATGCATCCTATGTGCAGACTATCTTGGAGACTACGGCAGAACACAAACAGTTCCTTTACCCAGCTAAGGACCTTACCTAACGACTCACCGAACCTAAGGAGCTGGCCATCCCCACTGCCTCCCAGTGTGTGTGTTAGCAGGAAGGCCTGGCATCACGAACTGGAGCTGGGAATCAAACCCAGGGACTTCAATCTGGGATGTGGCCACCTTTTTTTAAATATTTATTTACTTATTTGAAAAGCAGAGCAACAGAGAGAGAAGGGAAAAAAGAGAAAAAGAGCGAGAGCGAGAGCGAGAGAGAGAGAGAGAGAGCTCTTCCAGCCACTGATTCGCTGCAATAGGCAGCCCTGGGCCAGACTGGAGCCAGGAGCCCAGAACTCCATCCTGGTTTCTCACAAAAGTAGCAGAGGCCCAAGTACTTGGGCCATTTTCCACTCCCAGGAGCATTAGCAGAAAGCTAGATCAGAAGGGGAGTACTGGGCCAGTGCTGTGGCATAGCGGGTAAAGCTGCCACCTGCTGTGCCAACATCCCATATAGGCGCCGGTCCGAGTCCCAGCTGCTCCACTTCCTATCCAGGTCTCTGCTATCTGGGAAAGCAGTGGAAGATGGCCCAAGCTCTTGGGCCCTTGCACCCATTTGTAGGAGACCCAGAAGAAGCTCTGGGCTCCTGGCTTCGGATCCACACAGCTCCAGCCGTTGCGGCCAACTGGGGAGTGAACCAGCGGATGGAAGACTCTCTCTCTCTCTCTCTCTCTCTCTCTCTCTCTCTCTCTGCCACTCCTTCTCTCTGTGTAACTCTTTCAAGTAAAATAAATAAATAAAGGGGAGAGGGGAGTACCTAGCACTCTGATATGGGATGCCAGCATACTAAGCGGTGGCTTTACCCAGGATGGGGGCACCTTTGCTGGCATCTTGACCGATTGATCAAACATGTACCCCAAGTAATAGGAATGCTAAGTATCAGTTGACAACCTGGTTTTTTCTTCCCAGTATAAGACTTTAAAATTGGATCTCGTGCAAAGTCTAGGAGTCAGATTCTCATAAATAAAAACAAACCTACCGATTGTACTCTTGGTTGATCAGCAGCTGGCATCCGAATATATGAATTCCCCTTGGGTGAGACTAAGACTCTATAATTAAACTTGGGCTGGTGTTGCTTTATGTGTGTTTTTCTTTCTGGTGAGTGAACTGTTTTATTCCTCTCATTTTTCCACATCAAATTCTCCGTGTTGTAATGGGTCTCCCACAGTTCCAGGCAGCCACTGGTTCTTGGGGGGAAATGTTCCTGTGGCATTATTGATTGCAGCCTTCATGACAAGGGCAATGATTTACTATGTTGCTTCCTGTGCAGCTGTGAATTCGCTGTACAGTGACAGGGCCCTCAGTGGCATCCTCAGTTTCACTTGACAAGAGATCTGGAGAGTGAGCTGGTTGTATTGAAAGGAAACTGTCCTCAGCCCCAAATCACATTCTGTCCTTCAAACTAAACACAGGTGGGTGAGAGGTTAGAGAAAACACAGACAAGAACACGCTAAACGGTGACCCTGAAATCAAGGCTGCCCCCGCTGTCTTTTCAAAGCCCCTGACCCTGACTGGGTCTCCTAAACACTTCACTGTCATCCTCACTACCTCCCTCTTTGGCTCTGCTGTGCACAGCTGCCTGCTTTCTCACCCACACTCTCAATGTGTTGGCTTCTGTATTAGCCGCTCAGGCTGCTATAACAAAAAGACAGCAGACCAGTGGCTTAAACAGCACAAATGTGTTCCTTGCTGTTTGGGAGGCCGTGGAGACCAAGAGCAAGGTGCTGCCCAGTTTAGTTCTTGATTAGGGCCGTTTGCCGGTGGTCACCTTCTTACTATATCCTCACGTGGTTAGCAGGGACAGAGGGAGGGAGGGAGGGAGAGAGAGAGAGAGAGAGAGACATGAGGGAGGGGGGAGATGCCTCATATAAGTGCAATAATCTCATCGTGGTTTCTGCACCCCCATGACCACATCTAAATCTAATTACTTCTCAAAGGCCCCACTTCCAAACCTCATGACATTGGGCAATAGGGCCTCAATGAATGATTTGGGACAGGGGGAAGAGGGAGTTCAACTATGCATCTATAGTAATTTCTTTAAAAAAAGAAATTTATTTTTATGTATTTGAAACACATAGTTACAGAGAGAGACAGAAAGAGAGATCTTCCATCCACTGGTTCACTCCCCAAATGGCTGCAATTGTGGGTGCTGGGCTAGGCCAAAGCCAGGAGCCAGGAAACTCTTCTGGATCTCCCATATGGGTGCAGGGCCCAAGCACTTGGGTATACTCTGCTGCTTTTCCAGGCACAGCAGCAGGGAGCTGGATGGGAAGTGGAGTGGCCAGGACTTGAACCCCTATGTGGGATGCCAGCACTGAAGGCAGTAGTTTAACCCACCATACCTCTCTGCTGGCCCCAGTACTTTATTTTTTTTTTTTTTTTGACAGGCAGAGTGGACAGTGAGAGAGAGAGACAGAGAGACAGAGAGAAAGGTCTTCCTTTTGCCGTTGGTTTACCCTCCAATGGCCGCAGTGGCCGGCGTGCTGTGGCCAGCACACTGCACTGATCCGAAGCCAGGAGCCAGGTGCTTCTCCTGGTCTCCCATGGGGTGCAGGGCCCAAGCACTTGGGCCATCCTCCACTGCACTCCCGGGCCATAGCAGAGAGCTGGCCTGGAAGAGGGGCAACCGAGTGCCCCGACCAGGACTAGAACCCGGTGTGCCGGCGCCGCAAGGCAGAGGATTAGCCTAGTGAGCCGCGGCGCCGGCTCCCAGTACTTTCTAACATTCTATTTCTTTTCTTGGCTAGAATGTCAGAATTGACACTTGATCTTAGGCAGCATTGTGGGTTTGGACTTCACCATTTTCCATGTGAATGTTTAGTTCAGAAAGGAGAAATTGAAAACCTATTGCAAATAGACTCTATTGCATCATCATGGATGTGCCGCAATAGTCTTTATAATGGTTATAGTAATAGCTACCTGGTCTCGAGAGCTTAACATATGGCAGATATTAGAATGAGAACTTTGAATCCACAATACAATTCAAGATTAACATCATTGCATTCCATGGTTTATGAAAGTGAAACTCTGAGGTGGCATGTTATTTGCTGGTACATACTCAGGAAATAATAATAATACCTGAATTCCACCCAAATTTGTCTAATATTAATCTAATATTCATACTCTTAGTCATTCCATTCTCCTTTTTCACCAAAAATATCAATCCTTAAACTATTCTCCCTCCTTAAACCTTGTCTGAACCCCACTGCCATGAACTTTTCCTTGATCACCAAAGAGTTTTGCAAATAGTTTTGTGGGTAGAATCCATATCAACCATTTATGTTGTGCTCATTAAATCAGCAAGTACATCAGAGTTGTGCCCTTTGAGCCTTTGTGGTCTTGGCTTTCTATATGGATCATATCATGATTTATCACAAGTGAGAAGGATAAGACTGGCCTGGGGGTATGGGGAGATGGAGGAGAAATTGACTAGTTAGCATCTGATTCTCAGGGGGGTGCTGGGTCATAATGACCACTGCTGTCAGATTATTATATATGGTCTCTCTGAACACTGTTTGCCACACCTCCCATCTGCATGCCTACAAGAAGTCTTTGCCTAAAGCTGGAAGGAAATGGAACCCAAATGTTGAAAAAAAAAAAAAAAACCCTAAGAACTCTTCCCAGTGTCCCCAGCCCATGATTTGCAACCTTTAGGGGTAACCTCTGCTCTCTTTTTCCTCCAGTACTGTGTCTGAGTTGTTCACCTGAGCACCAACCTATTGGTAATGCCTCTTAGACAAGTTGTTGTATGTGAAAGATGCTGGGGGACCTCTGAGCTCTATGGGCCTTCGCTGAGACTTGCTGAGATGCACCTGGTGCCTGATAAAACCAGGAATTTAGAGCCATTTTGTATTTCCATTGCTTTGATTCGTATTACAGGTCATGCCTCAGTGGGTGGATAGGATCATAATACAAGTCCTCCTTTGCCAACCCAACTATAGGAAAATCAAGTCAAAATGCATTCACTGCAGTTGTTTAATCTCAGAGAGAGTAAGCCAACAAGGTGATGATGTCCACACACAGATCTGTTTTTCACATTAGCCTGCTGCTATGGTGTTGTGCCCATTTGTTGTCTGTGGAATGTCATTATTTGCAGTAATCTAGGTAGCTTAGATTTTATCTCAAAAAGACTTTTACCAGAGGATATTTATCCTTATTTTCTCATCTAGGAATAAATAGATCATTGTATCCAGTATTGCTCACCACCTTATATAAAGTGACGATTCCTCCAGCTTACCAATATCCTGAACAATTTTGTTGCTGATAAATATAAGTGGTTGTCCAAACAAGAGTAAATTGTACTTCCACAATTATTCATCAAGGCTCTTATAAATATTTCAGACCCACGCTTAGCTGAGTTGCTTCCATTTCTAATTCACCAAGGTTTGGAACAGGTGTGAGAAGCTCAGCATGTCAAGTTTGCAGTATTGTGAATGCCGACATTTTTGCACACATACATATACACATATAAGTTCCTATCAGACCTGTTCCTGAATAAACAGACCAGCTACCCAGTCCCTGTAACAAGTGCTATTAGGACTAAATGGCACTCAGTTTTTATCAGGCCTCTTCTCTGACTTATTGAAACTTCCTGTGATCTCATCAAGAAGTAAACATTGCCATGCATGTAGCTCTTGCTATTATGAAAAACAGCAAACAACTCGCAAGCTTGGGAAGGGACAGCCACATAGCCACCCCATTTCATTTTATCTAGCCGCATAGATCCATAGAAAGATAGACTATTTCCTTTATACCTGTTGGCAAATTTTCCTTTCTAATAACTGCTGAAAACTTCACTCCTGTAAGCAGTTAGACCTGCTGGTTGAAGAAAATAGATACATTATCGGAGGTAATGGATAAGTCTCATTAAGAAGATGGAATAGACTAATTCCCAGCATATCTCCCATGCATGGGAAAACGAAATTGTGAAGCAGAGCAGTAGCTCATCAGTTATCCTTTCTGCATGGAATTAGATGAGTCTCACTGCTATTTTATACCACATTATGTAATTTTTTATAAATAACCGTTTATATCAGAGTACCTCAGTTTGCTGCCTCATAAAAAAAGACAACTAATACTTCTGGCTTATTAATCAGACTTCTTCCCAAAATGACTTGAGGAATCCAGGTGTTCTATTTAAAATATTCGATCCTGCTGATGGAAACTTTATTCCCACTAAGGAATCATCATTAATATATGCCCAAAGAGCTGTTATTTAGTGTTAAATGCTATATATCTGAGGACATTATAATGATAATGAAGATTGGTTCCTGCCAACTAAAGTGAAGTAGCTACCAGTGCTCAAAATAAAGCTTTTCTGGAGAGCTTGTATTAATAATGATTTAATAATCAATTTATCTTAAATACTTGGCCAGATGCATCAAGTTTTCATGTAAAGTCCTGGAAAATAATTCCTTCTCTTCACTGATCTAAATAGCATTCTCCTACTCTTATTTACACAGTTAATTTGTGCATTGGTAAATATTTTATGTAAGCCAATAATATCCAAAATACACAAAACAGGAGTTAAATTAATAGACATTTGCATATAAAGACTGCTTGCTAGATAAATGCTAGAGTGGAGAACTTACTTGTTTGTTCATTTGTGGGCTGTTTAGTAAAAACAAGAAATGCTTGACAAATTATAAAGTGATTTTTTTAAAAGACAGGTACATCTGTATGTATCCTAGTCTCTTAACATCTTAAATATTAATAAAGAGAAGAAGCAGCATAAATTCTAAACTCTGAAGGCTCTGAGTCGAAGCCTACAGTTGCTTTTACACCAGGCATAACTCAGCGAGGGAAAGTAGAGCATCTTAGGGGGCTCCAGAATTGGAAAGACACTAACGAGGCATGCGGCTCCTGCTCTGAAGTCAGGACATGGCTACTGTGCCACGCCTGTCACCACCCACAGCTGTGCAAGGTCGGTTTCGTCCTGTGGTCCCTTCTCTTGGCTTCCACAGGAGCTGCCATTTTACCGTGGGCCGCACGACCTCATCTCTGTGTGGAGAAAGAGAGCAGGCCCCCTGTTGTCTCACTTAGGTGACACTCACTCCAAGAGGTGGTCCCTGAACTGTCTATCCTTCCCAAGCCAAGCTTTGGGGCCCTGTTTGCACACTGCCTGTCCCTTCAACAGCACACGGTCACCCTGCTGTGGAATTACACAGCGGAATTACAGGCTAACGTCCAAGAAGCAGTTTTTGTTTTGTTTTCTTTGTTCTCACTTATGGAAACATGATCACATATTCAGATTCATGATGGGAAGAAATTGCAACGTAGAATTCACTTTTTTTAAATGTCTAGAATGAAAAGAAACTGATTGCTGTCCTGTGGTTCTAGTCGCCTTGAGAGAAGTTTATGTTACGGTCTTAAAGCTCTGTAGTTAACAAAACCAAAACACTTCACATCAGAAATGGAGCCACGCTAAATACCATATAGTACATCTGGAAAGTTCAGATACAATTTTGTACGAATCCTTCCAATCTATAAAAATGCGAGCAAAATATAGTAGAATTGTTTTACCAATGTTATACAACTACTGATGATCTAACTCTAAATAATGAAGTGCTCTGAATTGATCTGCCCACTTTAGTACAAATATAACCTGAGTTGCCAATTTGTTAAGTGAAAACCAGTGTGTAATTTCCACATTAGGAGATGTTATGTGCACCATAAAAAGAATTCTGCAGTTATTAAAGTACTACTACAGCAGTTCTTAGAATCTTGAATTCTTTCCATATATTTAAATTGTTATTCAACTTCTTAAAAGTCCAATATTTATGCAAATGTTCAGGTGAATGTTCCTTCAAAAAGTATCTTTGTAATCTTCTCTCTCCTACTGCTGTGCCAAAAATACATATCGTAGTCCTTATCCATTTTCCACACATACATACTTCAAGATTCTACTTTTTTTTGGGTATAGTTGTCAGACTCAAAAATATGAAAAATATTCATCAAATATATATACAATACAGTAAGCAAAATAAGGTTGACTTTCTGACACATTTCCATGAACATGCATTTGAAAGGTCTGCCTAAGAAGATTTTCAATTGCCTAAAGAGTGACTCGAAGCAAAGATGATGTCTGCCAGTTTCTCACCGCAGAATGAAAGAATTTTTCCCCTTTACCCTATAACCCAAATATCACATCGAGCTTAAGGATGCAGCTGACATTTTAAAAGATCACCAAAAGTGTTCTCTTTCCAATTGCAATTATGCCCTCCATCTCAGTGGGAGCCGTTGTCTGGGTCTTCTCGGCGCTCCTGCACCGTCCTGGCTTTCTTTCATTATGCTGATTATCCATTCATTTGCCGCCCAGCACTCGTTTTATGAAAGATCATGTCTGCCATTTCTGTAATGAGTGCTTGACTTTTACTGCCAGCATAAACACATAAAATATATAATAATTAAAGTTCAGTAGTCACCAAACTCTTGAGATCCGTCATGTTGCTAATTTGATTTTTCAAGCTATTGCTTCACTGGGAACAAGGCTGACTTGGCCCCCGTTCGGCAGGGCAAGACTTATGGTTGAAAGAATTGTCTCACATCTACAGGGGTCAATTTGAAAAGCCACCATACATTTCAACTTCAAGTTCATCTTTCCCCAAATAATACACCTGCAAAGTCGAATGGTTCGCGGCCAACCAAAAAAATCTCAATATTTGAAACTAAAAACTACTCTAAGTTTAAATATTAAGCAGATCAGTTTTTGAAATTGTTCCATGTTATTTGGTAAGTCGTATGTCTTTCACAGAAAGTAGTTCAAACTGAAGAAAAAAGTCATTGGCATACGAAGGGAGCCTGCCTGGTGTAGATGGGAAACTTTGCGGTACGTTGTCTTACACGGGTGAGGATAGGGTTTCCAAACACCACCTCCTCATTGTGAGCACGCTTCCTTGTGTTGATAACATTGGCTAAGTCCCCTAAGTGCCTCATGATAATGAATTCTCCTGACGTTTGCTCTAATCGCGAAGAGATTAATGAACTCATGCGATATTCATGCGGCTCTCTGGGGATATCAGGATGTGTTACACGGAGTGTAATGTTTGTAAATGGATACAATGGGATGCGTGTTAGCCAAGGGACTTGAGTCGTCAAACTCTGAGTTAATAAAGAAGCAGGAAATAAAGAGGCAGCTTCCATGTATACAGGTTCTCCTTAGGGATAATGAAGATCTTGATGGTGTTGTCAGAGAAGGCACAGAAGCGGGCAGGCCTGACTTGGAGAGCTGACTGTATCGCTCACCAGCTGTGTGAATTTGGGAAACATTCTTCATCTCTAAGAACTCCATTTCCTCAGCTGTAAAATGAGAACAGGGTAACATCAGCATGCGTAAGGTCCTTTGTAAAAGTAAGGGGTGGGGGGAGAGCTGCACTGTGGCACAGCGGGTTAACACCCTGGCCTGAAGCGCCGGCATCCCATATGGGCGCCGGTTCGAGTCCCAGCTGCTCCTCTTTCAGTCCAGCTCTCTGCTATGGCCTGGGAAAGCAGTAGAAGATGGCCCAAGTCCTTGGGCCCCTGCACCCGCGTGGGAGACCCGGAAGAAACTCCTGACTCCTGGCTTCAGACTGGCCCAGCTCCGGCGGATGCGGCCAATTAGGGAGTGAACCGTCAGATGGAAGACCTCTCTCTCTCTCTCTCTCTGTCTCTCCTCTCTCTGTAACTCTGTCTTTCAAATAAATAAAATAAATCTTTAAAAAAATATTAAGAACAGACGTAGGGTATGATCAGTCAGACAATCAATAATAATTCCCCCTTCTCATGGTTATTAAAAGAAATAAAGTGAATAATATGCAACAGTTTGATAAGCACTTTACAAACTTTGCAGCATTTTTTTTAACTTTTATTTAATGAATATAAATTTCCAAAGTACGACTTATGGATTACAATGGCTTCCCCCCATACCGTCCTTCCCACCCACAACCCTCCCCTTTCCCACTCCCTCTCCCCTTCCATTCACATCAAGATTCATTTTCGATTATCTTAATATACAGAAGATCAGCTTAGTATATACATCAAGTATGGATTTCAACAGTTTGCTCCCACACAGATTTTTTTTAAAATGATGATGAAATCAGAGCAGACCTATTGTCATGTTTAATCCCAGTGAGAGTCAAGTTGGGAATTGATAATTTCTTTTTTTTTTTTTTACAGAGGATCAGTTTAGTATGCATTAAGTAAGGATTTCAACAGTTTGCACCCCCATAGAAACACAAAGTGAAATATATTGTTTGAGTACTCATTATAGCAATAAATCTCAATGTACAGCACATTAAGGATAGAGATCCTACATGAGGAGTAAGTGCACAGTGACTCCTGTTGTTGACTTTACCAATTGACACTCCTGTCTATGACATCAGTAATCTCCCTATGCTCCAGTCATGAGTTTCCAAGGCTATGGAAGCCCTCTGAGTTCTCCGACTCTTACCTTGTTTAGACAAGGTCATAGTCAAAGTGGAGGTTCTCTCCTCCCTTCAGAGAAAGGTACCTCCTTCTTTGATGACCTGTTCTTTCCACTGGGATCTCACTCGCAGAGATCTTTTGCCAGAGTGTCTTGGCTTTCCATGCCTGAAATACTCTCATGAGCTTTTCAGCCAGCTCCGAATGCCTTTAGGGCTGATTCTGAGGCCAGAGTGCTATTTAGGACATCTGCCATTCTATGAGTCCGCTGAGTATCTCACTTCCCATGTTGGATCACTCTCCCCTTTATTTACTCCATCAGTTAGCGTTAGCAGGTACTAGACTTGTCTATGTGCTCCCTTTGACTCCCAGTCACTCCACCATGACCAACTGTGAACTGAAACTGATCACCTGGAACAGTGAGATGGCATTGGTACATGCCACCTCGATGGGATTGAATTGGAATCCCCTGGTATGCTTCCAACTCCACCACTTGGGGCAAGTCAGCCTGAGCATGTCCCAAATTATACATCTCTTCCCTCTCCCATTCCCACTCCCACGTTCAACAGGGATCACATTTCAGTTAATTTTCAACACTTAAGAATAACTGTGCATCAATTACAGAACTAAACCAGTCATATTAAGTAGAACAGATAAAAAAACTACTAAGAGGGATAATGTATTAAGTTGTTCATTAACAGTCAGGGCTATGCAGCATTTTTTTATTGTTGTTCCTTTGGAAAATAGTATTCTGGGTAAAGCTTACAGTTTATTCTCCCTCACAGAATAATGGGTGCCTTCAGAAGACGTACATGTGACATAAAAACACAGACACTGCTTTCTGAACAAGAAAACCAGTTGTGACCAATTAGAGACTTTGTCAGATTAGCTTTTTCAAGTGGGAACGAGAAGCAACACAGGAAACTTCTCTCTTCTACACAGGTCTCTGATACCCAGCAGCCTCCGGCAGTCACTGGGTTTATACTTAACACCAGCCCTGTAGATTCAGCCATGCTGCGGGGTGCTGGGCAGGCCACTTCACCCACCCACCCCAGGCAGGAGTTAAATATGGTCTTGTCTCTCCCATCCTTTCCAGTGCTAGTGTGCTGTCATTCTAATTAAGCATGTATAGTAATTCTTAACCAAGCCTAAAAAACTCCAAAGTAATTTACAGTACTTCAAGTCACACATAATTAAAACCCATTTTTATATCTTTGATTAAAAGAGACACCACCTTTTCTGCCTCAGTCAGTTGTCTTACTCATTCTTAGTAAAGCATAAGCACCTCCCTGGGATTTCTGTCTGGGGCTGTAGTGCCAGCTCCTGTCCCCTTGACTTCAAGCTAAATCTGCCATGGCCTGGACAATGATTCAGCCAATGCAGGCTTCAGATGGTGAATACTGCCTCTCTCAAGGAAGTAAGCCAGTCATTTGCAATATCAGAGTACCCACTTCAGAATAAATGTTCAGATGTATATTCCAGGAGAATCAGAAAACCAAAGAAATGCAAGATTCAACCAAAGGGTAATGCCACCATTGTTAGTATGGGCCGTATACATAAAACTTGTTCTCAGGCAACCAAGTACAAATTCAACACAGGATCACTTTCACCAAGTCTGAAACATTAGCTCCTAGGCCCTTAACAACAACAAATGTGCTGACCCTTTGTTTAGAGGATAATATTCATAAACATCTATGAAACACCATGTAATCCACCTATATGATTATATGGACAATCTTAGCTGACTGGACATAAGTAAGTGGCATTTGGCTCAAGTAGCTCAAAGAACTAGTTAAAACTGCAGTTTAACCAAAAGCAGCTTATGATAGTCTCCATGTGACTATCTGGTAATACCGAGTTCTTAGATGTTATCAATAAATATTTGTTACCTCTAATGCTACTAATTGATCACTGAGTTTTTGCTTAGAAGAACTAATCGATCGGTAATGGAATCAGAGGGAGTTGATAGAATTTGTTTTTGCAACTCTGATGTTCTAATTGTGATGCCAGAGATGTCAGTCAGAACTCCACTATATTTAATTGTTTAAATCTGTCTTTTTTAAAAAAGATGTATTTATTTATTGATTTGAAAGTCAGAATTACAGAGAGAGAAGGAGAGACAGAGGAGATTGATCTTCCATCTACTGGTTCACTCCCCAGAGGGCCACAATGGCCAGGACTGGGTCAGGCAAAAGCCAAGAGCCAAGAACTTCTTCCAGGTCTCCCACATGGGTCACAAGGGGCCCAAATACTTGACCATCTTCTGCTGCTTTTCCCAGGCCATTAGCAGGGGGCTGGATCGGAAGTGGAACAGCTGCGACTTGAACAGGTGCCCATAGGGGATGTTGGTATCACAGGCAGTGATACACCCATTACACCACAATACAGGCCCTCAGTCTTATTCTGTGAAGAGTGCTTTTGCTTGCATCCAAAGTTACCTGCATTTTCCAGGACTACAGTAAAAGAAATGATAAATGAATGCAAAACCTACTGACTTGATATTGTTCTGAAAACCATCTGCATGCTATTAATTCTCAGTAACCATGGAGAGGAAAATTTTGTAAAAACCCAGCAAATGAATTTAATAATGTGATATCTTGGGACAAAACAGAACCACTCAGTCTACTAAAAAATAATTTTTTTCAGAGATTCCTAAATTTCTTTCTCAATGATAATTGACATTAAGTATCATTGAGTAATGGTACTCCATTCTAAATATCTTTTCAATTTTAGTTACTTAAACTCAAGAGTATTACAGATAAAATATTTTTAAATACTAAAATGATATATTGCATCCTCACCAATACCAAGCTTCAAGTTGTCTCAACATTCTAGATTGAAAAAAAATGCCTGGGAAGTCCCTTATAGAATTTCTTGCTTTTTGTAACTAGGATTCTCTTTCAGTAGGACAGGTCAAGAAACTCCAAAACCTAGGATGTAAGAAGATGATTCAGGAGAGTGAAGAAAAGCCCCGCCCTGCCCCTTCTGGCCCGAGGTTTGTGAGCGAGGGCAGAGGTGGGAGTTGGATGGAGAGAGCAGCAGCAGATAGATGGCAAGGCACACCCTGAGCTCAGGATCTAATGCTGCCCTTCTCCCCCCGCCCTTGCCCCCATCTCTGAGGGGTGCCCCTGGGGCACACCAGGCTCTGTACCAGCTGAGAAGACCCCAGGTGGCCGGGTAAGGCAGAGAGCCTCATGGTTAGGAAACAGCCAAGGTTCCGTCTCCATTATCCCCTGTGGTGTGAAAGCTCAGCACAGATGGGCCTGCCTTGAGACGCCGCACAGTGAAAGGCAAGGTGACCCCATTAACGTGTCTGAAGTGCCACCGCATAATCAGAAAACGGCAGAGGCTCCCAAAGGCACAGCACCCCCAGAGAGCCACAGAGCTGAGTTGGCAGGGGAGCGCCCCCCAGCCCTCCAATAGGCAACTTCAGCAGACTTAAAGGCTTTCCGCAACCACCCTTGAATCGTGCATGATTTAGATCCACATCCCCTACATCGCAGACGAGAGCTCCCCAGGCAAATCCAAGACCCACAACAGACCAGCAGCATCCCTTCCCCTAGCCTCCCTGTACTGTGGAGAGAGACAATGCTATCCCGCAGAAATCCAGAGGGCAGCCTGAAAAGGCGCTAGGGCGAAGAGAAGGAATTGGAAGGACCGGGCATTTCTCACAAGCAGATTGAGCTAAAGCTAGAGACAAGTTAAATTATTAGATCAGATTAAATTTTAAATCGTAGGGAGCTAAATTTAGTTTTATTCCCACTGCTCCGTGGGCATGGTCCTAAGAAAGTTGGATTAAGTGACAGAGAAGAGCTTTCTTTGCCCACCCAGACTGTCGCATGAATAAATTTGCAATCACACTACAATTAAATTGTTTAGTTTGGAGGAAACATATTGATGAGATTTTTATTCAGAGTCTACCAAATCTCTGGAAGTAAAAGAGCTAGCTTTTCTCTGAGTATTTGCATATTGGGAACTGTGTAAGGGAAGGGAGAGAAGTGTGTGGGAAAGTCTGAGACCTGGACCCAATGTCACTATTTACTCTCTGCGTGAGTCTACAATCCTGTAAGTGCTGGATGTGAGAGATGTGGGGTGGGGAATCGTGGTCTGTTGCTAAGTCTCTTCACCTATAAAATGGAGGAAGGGCAAGGAAGAGACAGTAATTGATTGTGCCAGACTCACAGGAAGTTGATAGAACAGGAAAGAGAGGAGAAATAATGTCTTCAGTCTTTGCCATTCTAATAGTTTATGTGTGCAGAAGACAGGAAAACTGATCACAACTGTCACAGAGTTCCTACAGAAATGGTCCAGAAAAAGAATTCTTGCTTTATTTAAAAAAAAAGTCTGATCACCCCTAAATTCCCTCCTAGTATAAACAACTAGAAAATGGGTGTCATTTTTCTCAGATGCAGTAGGAATTTACCCAAGGACCATGATTCTGATAACATCTGAAAGGAACCTACAGACTGCTACGTTATTCAAAGATAAAAAAAGGAGTCAAAGTTACCTTGGTGATATTGGAAATGCACATCTATTGGTCAGCAACCTGTTTTGTTAAAAATAAATTAATTTGAAATCTTGATGTGAATGGAAGGGGAGAGGGAGTGGGAAAGGGGAGTGTTGTGGGTGGGAGGGAAGTTATGGGGGGGGGGGGGAAGCTATTGTAATCCATAAGCCGTACTTTGGAAATTTATGTTCATTAAATAAAATAAAATTTAAAAATTAATTTGAAAATCAATTCCTAAAGAAGGAATTAAAATGGGAGGTGATCAATAACTAGTGCAAACCCCACACACAAAGGAGGCTGGGATCTTCAAAGGAATGAACACCTAAACCTGTCCCGTTCCTCTATTTGAATATGAAAAGAAGATCCTTGCTTCCCGGCTCCCTTCCCTGGAAATTTGCTCATTTAGGTCAATAAAGAATTCCACGCATGCAGGGTTGATCTATTAACCATTTTCAAACTGCAGTTAGGTTTTATAGACTCCTAAAATTTCTCTGTTCAATGAGATCGCAAATGTATAATACTTCTGACAAAAGGGGGAGATACGATGTTCTTGTTGGTGAGTCCAGTCATTCCCTGATCCCTGTGGGCACATAACTCTCCGTGAAGGAGGATATACCAAGACCGTCCGAAGACAGAAGCGTGGTTACGCATGCCGGCAATGATCGTGGCAGCTTGCTTGCTAGCTGTGGAGGTCTTTCATGTGCCAAGCCTGGAGCACGACACTTTGGCCATACCATCTCATTAATTCCCACCGCAATAACCCTCAAATGTACATTGTGTTGCTGTCATCACTCTGTGGCCAAAAGGGCAGGAATTTTTCTGATCACCCTTCAAGAAAAGGTTTAAGCCATCCAGTTGTAATAGCTAATGTCGCTGTTAATTGTTTAAGTGTTTACAGCACCGAGAAGTCTGCACTTGAGGCTTTCCAAGTCCAGTGCAGCGACAGTAACTCGTTGCTCCATGAGCAAAGACTGCCATCTTGTGGAAATGGCACACATCACAAGAACATCATTTCATGAAGCTAGGTTTTCTTTGCCCTCTAATTTTGCAACTAGATTCTTGCTTCATTACATCTGTACGCTTGCACGCATGTGCACATGCACACACATATTGTTGCTTATAATTTAAAGGTAAAACTGTTCTATAGTTATATTTGTAAGTTTCACTTAAAAGAGTCAGTGCCTCGTGAAGCTTTGAAGACAGAGCATATCACTTCATTTATTATAAGGATTCATCCCATCAACTTTTAAGCAGTGAATTACATTTCACTAAGCTCACTTTCCCTATCCTTAAATACGGGCTTTGTGAAATGAGACTGAAGAGGGTATGATGCCATCTCTCTGATGGGATTTCCAGGAGCTTTAGATTGGTAGCAGGATTTATTGACAGCCTAGCACTTCTGGCCTAGCAAAGATTCCCTTCCAACACTTTATCCTATGGCATCCTGTACTCCTGGACTCAGTTGTGGGGTGGTCAGAGCTGGAATGAGGGAGGCTGTGGTCCAATTGCTGTTCATAATCCCAAAGCCGAAGTCTCTCTGCAGTGTCTCAGCCACCTGTGCCACCAGAGAAAGTGTCCTGTGTGCTGTGATGTCACTTGGAGGCACCTAGCACAAGCCCTTCCCTCCATCCTCTTGCTCCTATCATCCAGGTGGCCAAACCTGAAAACTGAGCAATTCAGCAAATGTTTGGGTTTCAGGCCTTTAAAAACCTATTGGAATTGAAACAGGTAAAATAGAACACCTGTACTTCGATAATTTTTTAAAGCCAAACTATTCTCCCAATTTAATAAAAAATAAGACCAAGTAAGTGAAGGAAACATAAGGGTCCCAGATACCACCAAGCAGAAAGAGTAGGGAGTAATCAGTTCTGGAATGAATTAAAGAATGGATGAAGGTAAACTGAAGTCATTTCATAAGAGAGTGAGAAGCTGTCTCAGTGTTGCCCAGGTCATTCTGGCTGATTGTGTAGTTGTGCTGGAGAAGGAATGTTACACCCAAGGAAACGCCTGGCATGAAGTCACTCTAAATATTTATTGACTGGATAGATTAATAGGAAAGAATAGCATAAATTAGCAAAATAGCATCAAAGATAAGAAAGAGGAATATGTGAGGGGAGGGCAGGGTTCATCCACCACAAACTGTGTTGCCTCTACTCCCTCAGTAAATGTGCACCTGCTCAGGGTTGGGCAACATGGGGGATGGAGGGTGTCCATTCTACAAAGGGGATCAGACATGAATCAAGTAACCACAAGGAACTCTAAGAGATGATCAGTCCTGAAAGGGAAAACCTTTATACTTTCACAGAGACCAACCAATACAATACGCCAAGGGTAGAGTAGGAAAACTTGGGTCTCATTTTGTGCCCAAGAAATCAAGACTAATTTGTCCATCCACTTTGTCCATGCACTCCACATCTATGGATGCAACCAACTGCAGATAGAAAATACTTAGGAAACGGCTGGTACTGTGGTAAAGTGTTAAGCTACCACCTGTGGCACCAGCATCCCATATGGGCATCAGTTCAAGTCCTGGCTGCTCCACTTCCAATATAGCTCCCTGCTAATGCACCTAGGAAAGCAGCAGCAGATGACCCAAATGTTTGGGCCCTTGCACCCACATTTGAGACCTGGATAAAGCTCCTGTCTCCTGGCTTCAGCCTGGCCCAACACCCACCATTGCAGCCATCGGAGGAGTGAACCAACAGATGGAAGCCCTCTCTCTCTCTCTCTGTAACTTGCCTTTCAAATAAATAAATAAATCCTAAAAAAAAATGAGGGGGAAAAGTTGTGTCTCTGTGGAGTATGTATACCTGTTTTTCTTGACATTGAACCCTAAAGAGTGCAGTAGACAACTATCTGCATAGCATTTGCTCTGCGTTGGGTATGACAAGTAATGTAGAGATGATTTAAGGGATGTGAGAGGATGTGCGAACATTCAATGCCCTTTCATACAACAACTTGAGTATGGGTGGATTTTGGTCTCTCCTGGAAGGGTCCACTGCCAATCCTCCCATGGACACTGGAGGGTGACTATATTCTTATGACCTCATTATGCTGCTATAGGTTCCTTTATATGTACATTTACTTAGAAATGCAAATTTACTCAGAACTGTTTATACTTTCCTTCAAAGTATGCAATGCTACCTGACCACCTAGTGCCTTTAGGTAGGCAAATATCTACAGGATTTGCCATTATTTTTATTGTTGCCAGTTTGGCAAGAACACAACATGAGAACTACCTTATTAACAAATTCTCAAGTGAACACCACAGTGCTGTTACTGATAAGTACAGCGTTGTCTGGCACCTCGCTAGAACTTACTCTTCCTAAGATAAGTGAAGCTTCCTACTCAGCAATTAGCAATGCTAACACCATGTTTAAATGGTGCTCACGAACAGACCAGGGAAGTAACCTTGATGCCAGGATTACATATGTATGTGACTCCTAACACAGTGCCAGAAATTCCCATCAGTAGTTGCTTCTCTGGATCAAGGTGTTAGGTGTCCAATGCATTCCTCAAGCTCTAGCTCCATAGGTTCTTATTATTTGTTAGTTGAAAAGAAAAGAGAGGAAAGAACAAAATTCAGGTAAATTTGGGATATGCTGAGTTAAAATCACACAGTTTGCCTTTCTGCAGTCTTCATAGAGTCTTCATGAGCTGGCATCTTTGTAACTTTTCAAGAGGGTGCTCTTTCTTTCAAGTTGATTCTAACAGGGCCCTTCTTCCACAGAGACCCTCCAGGTATCAGATTCCCATGGAAGGCACTGCTGAAAATTCTGAAAATGTAAATGATGTTATCTGAGATAGAGGCTGGAATAGGGATATGTGACCCACTGACAGTCATCATCTTCTTTAAATATATATATATATAATTTTATTTTACTCAAAAGGCAGAGTTACAGAGGGAGAAGGAGAGAAAGAGAGAGAGGGAGATACCTTCCAACCACAGATTCACTCCCCAAATGGCTGCAATGGCTGGGTCTGGGCCAAGCCGAGACCAGGAGCCTAGATCTCCACCCAGGTCTCCCGTGTGGGTAGCAGGGGCCTGAGCACTTGGTCTATCTTTGGCTGCTTTCCCAAGCACATTAAGTAGGGAGCTAGATCAGATGTGAAGCAGCCAAGACTTGAACCATCGTGGGTGGTGGCTTAACCCAATGTGCCACCACACTGGCCCCATCACCTTGTTAATAAATTCAGTTAAAGGGCTGGCACTGTGGTATAGCAGTTTAAGCTGCCGTCTGCAGAGCCCACATCCCATGTGGGCACTGGTTCAAGTCTCTGCTGCTCTACTTCCTGTCCAGCTCCCTATGGCCATACAGTTTACTCTCAAGAGGGCATGCCTGGGAGAAGGCCTTGCATGCCCCCTAGAAGAGTACTGAGGTGTTTTGCCAGTAAACTCCAAGCACCCCTAAGGAGGGTGCACGTTCTGGAATTGACTCAGCCCTGGTTTGATCTGTGTCACCCTGTGAGAATGAGCGGGGTTGGAGGAGGGCCAGAGCTAGGCAGGCCTGAGGGAGAGGCCTCGAAGGTGAAGGGTGGTGCAGTATTCCTCTCGGAAAGTCACACTGTACAAAGTTGTGGTCTCCGTGGCTACCCTAGACACTGGGGAGAAAGAGAGGAAGAAGGAGGAGGGTGTTGCTTCCTGGAACTTAACTAGTTCTGAAGGCCTCCAGTCACCTTCTGTTCTTGTTCCCAAAAGTCAAATTCCTTTCCCTTTGACATCCAAAGGGAAACTACATCAGTTGTGTGCAAAACCAAAAACAACGTATTTTATCAACGTCAAACTTGTCTCAAGGCTTTCTTGCACGCTGTGTTAAATAATAGAAGTCTTTTTAATTGAATTCCTTGGTATATAGCATAGGCCGGGCTTGAGTGCGTTAGTGCCTTGCTCTAAGCAGCACCATGTTCTTCCTGAGTGCATTAAGCTCCAGAGTGTGTGAGGAGGCCGTGTGTAGGGAAGGGACACGGGACGATCAGCATTGTGAAAACGCATGGCAACAAACCCAGGGGGTGTTCAGAAGTATAGGGTGAAACCCAGAGGAGAGGAAGGAAAGGGAGAAGTGGCGGCCAGAAGGGAGGAGTTAGCAAAGGAAGTGCTGGGGAACAGCTCCGTGAGACACACAGCAGCTTCCCGATTCCCCATTTGCAGGCTGCTCTATGAGCTGTGGCCCCTGGCCAGCCGCCATCTTTGGGAGGTGGGATAGCAAACAGGTGTGCCGGGGACCAAGGCCACCACTGTCGTCTGCTGTAACACGCGGTTGTGTTCTTGACCCCAGGATCCTGGAGCTCCAGCAGAATGGTGACATGGACATCCTGAAGCACAAATGGTGGCCCAAGAACGGCCAGTGTGACCTGTACTCCTCAGTGGACACAAAGCAGAAAGGTGGCGCTCTGGACATCAGGAGCTTTGCGGGCGTCTTTTGTATCCTAGCCGCGGGCATCGTCCTCTCCTGCCTCATCGCCATGCTGGAGACGTGGTGGAACAAGAGGAAAGGCTCCCGGGTCCCTTCTAAAGAGGTACTTGAAGGCGAGCTTTGGCTCCAGGCAGAAGCAACAGGCACAGGCCATGTTCCCAGGGGGCTCACCCAGAAGGGGGCAGTATAATGAGCTGGGGATGGCCCTTGTTTCCTCATGTTTGGGAACCCAAAATGAATCTGTGATATGCAAAACTGGATGAGGCCAGTACTGATTTCCGTCTAGGGGCAAATCAAATAGGTGAAGAAGAGACTATGCCATTTGAAAAACTGGCAGTTTCACGTGCCATATAGGCTTTGACGTTCTCCTAATTGCAGGAAAGACTGATTCAATGATATTTACAGGCCCTGATTGCCTTTTCCAGTTCACAAAGATGCTTATCATTTTATTTCAATTAGTTATTTAACTTTAGATAAATGACTTGTGTCTCTAAGAGCAGGCCCAAAAAATACGATACTATAATAAAAAATAGCCAGAATTGTCTCTTTGCCATTAGAGACTGCTACCCTGTACACACATAGACCTCTGGAAGCGATCATAAGTTTTTGGTTCTTACATGACCACAGGCTTAGCAAATTTACATCATGGAATTATCTACAATTCATCTTTTCTCCTTTATCCTTGGGTCAGTTTAATTCCAGGGTCTCATTAAATTTTTTTAGCTATCTAGAGGAATAACTGTAGCATAATCTCTTTCAAAGTGGACTGTAGCCTGCTTTCATCATAAATTATGGGATTTATAGATTATTATAGAAAACCTGAATTAAACTCTTTGATTCATATATTTTATTTTCTGTGGACCAAAAGGATGAACATTTTGGCCTTTTTAAGTAATGAAATCACATTCACTGAAGCTCCACAAATTCAAATGAAAAACAACTTAAATTTGCTGAGTGATTTCATTGGACGGAAAGTTTCGAAGAAAGTTTTAAACCTTCTCTGCATAAAATGTGGCTATCCAATGCCCAGGGCAGATATTAAGAGGGCCTGCTTTAATTTATAGATAAAATTGACTTCTCCTTTGCATATGTATTTTTGCATAGTCTTTCAAGCAGATTGTTTTCAAAAGTAATCTGAAGATTCCTAGGACCTTCTCTGCAAAATTGATCAGCACCACATGTACAGAAAAGCTTGGCTCAACAAAGACAAACGTTAGCTTCCTACCTGTGTGAATGAGCACATGTTCTAGAATAGTGGATAGTGCACCAAAAATGAGTCAGGTTTTACTATAGTGTTTTCTTTGTGGAATAAGCTTTTGGATATCTCTGTTGACATTGACTCAATGCAAAAGACCCTAGTAATGCAACATTATAGCCGAGACTTCATATTCTCAAAAACCTGGAAATGAAGGGCTCCCCAAGTTCCTTACATTCTGAATTACTATTTATGATATTAAATTTTTGCATTATTATATCTGTTGATGGATGACTATATTACAGTTGCTGTGGGAAGCATGAAGTTATAAGTATCAACCCTCTACTGTCTCAGTGATAATATTGCATTAATGGCTATTTTTTATTGGATTTTGAAATGAGAAAGGAGAAGGAAAAACCATGAGGCACATCAAAATATTTTTCACTGAGGAGCACTATCATAGCACAGTGGAAAAAAAAAAAAAAAAAAAAACCCTGCATAGTCCATCCCAACTCATGACAGCTAATGTGGATCTCATGAACAAATGTTTTGACCTCTTAGGATTAACAGATGTCTGTCTTTAAATCCTCATACATTTAATTTATTGAACTTGCTATAAAATAATAATGACAAGGAACTCTTTTAACCCTTGCAGGTTTTCCTTTCCAAATATTGACTTTAAACATTCACTTTTACTGCAAATCCTCAGGATTGTGTATGTTGGTTTCAACTCCAGAAATCTGAGGTTTTACTTCTGTTTTGTTTATTACACACCTTCTTGCCAAAATGTTATTAACATAGCTTAAAGCATCTATAGTTAGGAGGTCATTTAGCACAAAGCTGGTCTAAAACTAAAGCTTTCACTCAAGTGTCCTGACTTGAAGTGGGACCTGAATGGCCCACCAACCTCATTCTATTGCCTGAGTGAGATATGAAATACTACCAGGGTAGGAAATCTCTCAATTAGAAATCAGTTCTCTTGTGTTGAGTGCTGCTCTCGCTAAAAAATCTTTCCCTGGCCTACAAGAAATAACACTTTAGCAGTCACTAACACTGTAAGTAGGAAATAGCAGATGGTATCATTTTCCTCCAAAACTGGAAAGTTAAGGTTAGGGGTAAAAATTCCACTTGAAATGAAATGCACTATAAAAAGAAGTATGCACAAAGAAATGAGGGTTGCCAAAACCGTACTTTTCATGTATATGAGCTTTCATGGGCCTGTCTCTGATAGAATGGTCGTCCCCTATCTGCTGCACCCATACCCTTGAACTTGCATGTGGCGTATGCTCATTTTAGAACTTCTACCAGAAAAAAAAAAAATTTACTGGAGATAAACTTATCTCAGAATTATACTGGTACTCCCAGAACCTAGCACAATGCCTGGCTCATATTAGGTGCTCAATAAAGATTTGTTAAATGAATAAATCCCATAGTTCAGTTAATTACATGTCTGCTGAACTACTTTTTTTTTTTTCTTTTTGCCATGGAAGCTAGTACTGATGAGAACCTTATCTTCTTTTTCTTCATCTCCAGGATGACAAGGAGATTGACCTGGAGCATCTCCATAGGCGTGTAAATAGCTTGTGCACAGATGACGACAGCCCCCATAAACAGTTTTCCACCTCGTCAATTGACTTGACCCCTCTGGACATTGACACTTTGCCAACACGACAAGCACTGGAGCAAATCAGTGATTTCAGGAACACTCACATCACCACAACAACCTTTATCCCAGAGCAGATCCAGACTCTTAGCCGCACACTGTCAGCTAAAGCTGCCTCCGGTTTCGCTTTTGGCAACGTGCCTGAGCACCGAACTGGCCCTTTTAGGCACAGGGCACCGAACGGGGGCTTTTTCAGGAGTCCGATAAAAACAATGTCATCTATTCCTTATCAGCCGACTCCTACCCTGGGGCTCAATCTGGGCAATGATCCAGACCGAGGCACCTCCATATGAACATCAAACAATCTCTCTTCACTGTTTCTTTTCTAGGACTCCCTTTGCAAGGAGCAACTGTAATGTGGTGAGACTAACATGGATGTAACTTTAAAGAAAAAAAAAAAAAACAAAAACAAAAACAAAAAAAGCAAAACAGGATTATTAGTAACGATTCTAGTTCCTTCTCCCCACCTTCTCCCTCCTTCCTCTTCTCTATCGATTGCTTTCTCTCTCTCTCTCTCTCTCTCTCTCCCTGAGTTCTCCTCTATTTGCCTCCACTTTTGTTCATTACTCAACTTGTTCCCCCAGAATATAGTACACTAGGATCCTATTAGTCTGCTTTTCATATACTGTACTTCAAGTATAGGAAATGTGCACTGAGTATACTAAAAGTATATGCAGGATTAATTTTACATACAGGCCTCTTACGTAACGTTTCTCTATTTTTAAGAAGATAATCGCAATAACCTGTCTTTCTCCATTCTTCTGCTGCGTCCCATCCAATGCTCCACTGCTGTTGAGCGTCCTTTAACTGTGGACCGAAGGCAAATCCCTGCAGTGTTGACACAACAATTTAAAGACCATTCAGGCCACATAATACGAGAATGCAATTTTGTAGGATTACAAAAAAAGCCATTACTATGCCAGCTAAGACTACAGTTAAAACTACTCTCGCACTGCAACAGTGCATATGACCTTTATGTGATTGTACAGTATTACAAGTTTTTTCTTATGTACAGTAAACTTTACCATATGGCAGACGCCTCTATTGTGTTAAATAAATTAGTATCTCATATATATATATACATATATATGCACCTATATAATGTGTATATATATAAGAAGGCAGCCATTGCTATTGCAATTCATTTAATAAAGCTTTAGTTTAAAAAGAAACACAAGTATTGTATACAGGAACTATGTATAGTGCAGGAGGCCTTTTCAGTTAGAAAAGGCAGGTTGCTTTAATGTTATTCTGACTCACATTGTTTGCCAACAGAGAATATTTTATACTTTTGTTATTAAAACATCCAGGGCGATTTAATATTTGTTCCTAGATGTAACTCACTTGAATAGGTTTCGCAATTGTTATTCAGCCGTGTATAAAGCTAACCTTGATAATTTTACTTTTAATTAATTATCTAAATGGAAAATGCTATTAGCTGAACCACATCCACAAGAGCGCATACAGCTCTATGAGAGTGTCAAGGTAGCTCATCGAAGGTTAAAAATCCTCTTCCAAACAGGATGCTGATCGATACAATAACTGTATTAATAGGGTGAGAGCCCGCGAGAAGCACTGATGTGGCCTTAATTACCATCATACATTGTCCTAAAGCGGAAGATACAAAATCCATCCTGGGCTCTCTGCTTGATCCCTTTCCATTCAGTTCTGTTTGGAGGAGTTCTGTATTTTTTACACCAGTGCCAACTGTATAGAAGGATGACAGCAAAAACAGTGCCTCTGTGCGCACACCCTTTTAAAGTAGCATTCTTACCTGTTAGAAATGTAGAATGAACTTTGTTTGTAATCCTTAAATTAAAATGTGGTAAGTAGGAAGCAAGAACTTATCCTGTGTTTTTACGCAGCCATACACGTATTTTAATCTAATTCATTCCGTGGCTAGGACTGATAGAGGAATCAACCTATGTGATTTGCTTTAGGAGAAATTAAAAGGTATATTCTTAAGGTATATTATATTTTGATGCTAATTCTGTTCTGGGGAGCATCTTGTACTGTCACTGTTTTGTACTAAATCTTCAAATATTGTCTACTGTGTAAGGCAGAAAAATTTCTTATCATGCAAAAACCATTTTGTTTCCAGGGTAACAAGTACCTAAGTGCATGCACAACTTGTTTTCCCTTGTGGCATTCATGATCTCATTCACAACTCTGATTTTAAAACAAACAAACAAACAAAATCTTTATGACAAGCTATATAGGGACATACCAGATGTTGCAGTGATTTTAGCTATCAACAAACTGTTAACCATGTACAATATTTAAAATAGGCTTATTTTGATGTATTGCCTATTATACAAATACACAAAACATTTTTGGAGGCCTCAGTTATGAGTGGCAGAGCTTTCTGTGTATAATTTGTCTACATAATTTGTCTAATAAAAAATGTTTTTTAAACTTGCTCTCATACTCTTGAAGTCTTAACTGTAAGATCTAAACATGCTTACTCTCTCACTGATCGAAATGGATTTTTTTCTAAAAATTAATTTCCAGTTAATTAAAGCATGTAACACATGATGTTTCACTCGCAGAACTAGGCCAAAATGAGTTGCTGTCTAAAAAGTAATTCTAATTAGATCTAAACCAATGAAAGATTGCCTTCTGATATAGAGACTATTGAAGACAACAATATATTTGTTTTTCTTTGTGGATGTCTCTGTGAGCACATTTTTGGGACAGATTTAGCCTGTTTCAGGCAAACAATGCAACCACCATAAAAATAGCAGAATGAGGGTTTGTTACATTCAAAAAAAAAAGAAAGAAAATTAAAAGTAATTATTAAACTTAGCATTTTTATTAATGATTATTTTACTACTAGAGAAACATTCATCATACTGGGTCTATTAATTTGGAAATTAATTCAGACTCCAAGATTATTTCTAACACAGTGCTGTTTTGCAGATTTGAACAATATTTTAATTCAACCCAATGGACTTAAATCATGCAGTGGGTATATATCTGAAAAAAAAATTTAAAAACATAATTTAGATTACAGTCTCCACTATTCTGAGTCCCTACAAAAATTAATTTTTCCAGTGGTGGAACTAGGAGGACCTTTAACAGTCCAGACCACCTCCATTATCTTAGAAACCAGGGCCCAGGGGATGTTAAAACACTGTGACTTGCCCAAATGAATTAAAACTGGATTGGGTTTTGTTTTATGTGTACCTCCGCCATATTTCAGTCACATTCACCAGGTCTTCCTGGGCTGTAAATATAAGGATGACTCAGGAACCACGCTGCCACCTGCTGCTCCTCCCACAACACCAAGGCCAAGGGCCTCCAAGATGCTTCCTTGCTCGTTTGGGACCACAGAGGTCATCTGACCCAACAGCTCCTTTTACAGATGGAAAAGTGAGCACCTCAGGTTCTCTTCCCAAGGGCTTAGCAATTAGCAGGAGGCTCGTTCCTGTTCCTGTCTAGTGCCACTTCCTTCAGCCTTTGCTGGTCCCGTTGTTAGCCCAGTCTTTCTGTTTCAATACAAGACAAACACCTGAAATCCAACTACCTTTCTTCTCTTCAAATGTACAGTGTTATTCCATGGGTGAATCTTTAAAATACCTGGTTGTCACTTTCACCACATCAGAACGTATGCATAGGTTTGGGTTTAATCATACATACATAGAAAATTGTAAGACCTCTTTTCTTCCTCACAAATATTGAACTACAGGCAATTTCTTGTTTTCTTAATTTTGTTCTTTCTTTTCATCTCCTTTAGTTTGAGACTGGCTGTCACCTGAATAAATACTTTAAAAAATAGACTTTGCTGAATGGTACTTTGCTTCATTAATTAAAAATAAATAAATGAATGGGAAGATTCATTTACTCTATTAAATATCCTCTAAGCCACATAATTAGATAAGGAATTATTACTATTTTATAATCAGAATCTCCTAATGGTGAAACCCATGTCTATATTATGGGTGAATTAAATAAGCCAGAGCTAAGAGGCCACATGTGGTAAGCATGAGTTTTACCTTTAAATAGAAATCTCATGACAGTTGATAAAATACAAAGGGCTCACAAAAATTTGACTTCTATAGTGTTTTTATTCCTAAAGCAAAAGTTTCTCACCAATTCTTGTGAACTATACTAGTAAATGAACAACAGTTATGGCCACAATTCTCATTTCAAACAATTTCAGTAGACACCTCTCCATAAATATTTTAGCAGTCATCCTCTTATGAGGTAGAATAGATGAGCTCTCTTGGGTAGAAATGACTTATCTGACCCTGAAAAATCAGGAACTACAGCTATTAGCTAGACCAGAGTTGATAGATTTAATTCAGTCCTATTAGTGTTTATGGAGAACCTATGATGGGAAAGCTACTGTTCTGAGCAGTTCAGCAAGGCATAAATGAATATACAGAGTTAGTCTTGCTGTGTTCTGCCATCCAGTTCTTCCTGTGCACCACATCCCCATGCAGGATACAGAGGCCACTTAAGGAGTTTCTGAAGTGACAGAAGGCATCATCCCAACTCAATACAGTCCTCTTTGGGCCTAAACCCTGCAACTAACTGGAACAACACATCCCAGTATTTTTCAAGGATCAGTTAAGTCTATCTTCCAAAGTTCAGACCAGCTCCACAAAGCAGACTTGGAAATTTCCTAAGATACCAGATCATAAGGCCACATTTTCAGAATGTGAAAATTGCCGAAGGCCCCAGGCACACTACCATGTAGCCTCTCATCCTTGTCAGTGCCGGCATAGCATTCAGAGACTGACTCCCACCTTCAGGTGTTCACATTGCTTTTCTATCCTGCAGAGCTCATCAGTCCTGATAGAGCTCTACAGTGTTTCCAACAACTGGCTTCAAAGGAACCAACACAATGAATCTGATTCAGCCTCTTTTTCCTGCTGCAGTGAGGCTAGCAAGTCCAATGAGCATAAAGTATTCTTCTGGCTGCTCACCATGAACACAACCTGCCACCCACACACACCTGCTTCATGGCTTTACTCCATTTTATAAAGCTGTGCAGAGTCACAAAAGGGTCAAACCACACCATGTCTATAATAAGGACACAAAGGGACTGAACCAACTCTCACTCCCCCACCTGAACTTTACCAACTAGTTTTTAAACAATTTATTTTATTTGTTTGAAAGGCACAGTTACAGAGAGATAGGAAAGGAGTCACTCCCCAAATGGCCAGAACAGTCAGGGCTGTGCTAGATGGAAACCAGGAGCCAGTAGCTTCTTCTGGATTTCCCACATGGGTACACAGGCTCAAAGACTATCATCCCAACTCAATACAGTCATCCTCTGTTGCTTTCTCAGGCACATTAGCAGGGAGCTAGATAGGAAGTAGAGCAGCCAGGACTCAAACCAGCACCCATATGGGATGCCTGCATCACAGGTGGCAGCTTTACCTGCTATACCACAATGCTGGCCCCACAAACTCTTATGTTTCACTAGGGTTCAGTTGCTTTGTTTCCATGTAATATTGATGACAAAGCAAAAATTGTTCAAAATCAAGAATCTTATCCTTTCTTCACCTAAAGTTTCTATCCTAACTTACTGTAAAAAAAAACATAATTTGGGGCCACCAAGTGTCACTGTGTGGCTAATTTTGCACAAAGCCTACAATTTCTTCAAAGTGAAGAGAATGCCTGAGAAAGCAGTGGAAGATGGCCCAAGTCCTTGGGCTCCTGCACCCACGTGGGAGATCCAGAAGAAGCTCCTGGCTCCTGGCTTCCATCTAGCACAGCCCTGACTATTGTGAGATCTCTCTCTCTCTTTCTCCCTTCCTCCCTCCCTCTCTCTCTCTCTCTCTCTGCCTCTCTGTAACTGCTTTTCAAATAAATAAATAAATCTTTAAAAAAATAGTGAAGAGAAGAAAATGTGCTGTTTGGAAGCAATGTGACCCTTACCCTCTCAACATGACTATCTAGAGTTTGTAAGGAATGAGGACTTGAGTTCCTCTGGGAGAAGCTCCCTGGATTCCTCCCCTGGAGTGGGTAGCATATATCAAAACTCTGAAGCATCTTGAACTATCTATGATGTGATCAAAAGTTCACAAAATTTCCAATACAACATTAATTCTCATTCATTTAAAAAAAAATCATGCCTTCATAACAGCTGCTTTATAGGCTGAAATATAAATCACAAAATCAAATAATACAAAATTAGAACTAGAGAATTTTTTTAAAAATGCTTTTAATAAATATTTTGACTATCACAAGATTTGAAATGAGAAGTCAAACTCTGATTTTTTTAAGATTTATTTAATTATTTGAAAGGCAGAGAGAGAGAGAGAGAAAGAGATTGATCTTCCATCACTGGTTCACTCCCCAAATGGCTGCAATGGCCAGAACTGGGCCAGGCCATAGCCAGGATCCCAAAACTCCATCCAGGTCTCCCATCTGGGTGACTGGGACCCAAGCACTTGGACCATCTTCTGCTGCCTTCCCAGGTGCATTATCAGGGAGCTGGATTGGAAATGGAGCAGCCAGGATTTGAACAGGTACTCATACAGGATGCCGGCATTGCAAACAGCAGCTTAACCTGCCATGCCACAATGCTAACCCCCAAACTTTAATTTTTAAGTTGTTATATTTTATTTTTAAATTGGTGCTACAGGAAATTATAGCAATTAAATAGCCTACTTAAGTGTCTACTTTTAATTTCTAAAAATTAGACATCAGTATTTTTTTTTGACAGGCAGAGTGGACAGTGAGAGAGAGAGACAGAGAGAAAGGTCTTCCTTTGCCGTTGTTCACCCTCCAATGGCTGCCGCGGCCGGCACGCTGCAGCCAGCGCATCGTGCTGATCCGATGGCAGGAGCCAGGTACTTATCCTGGTCTCCCATGGGGTGCAGGGCCCAAGCACTTGGACCATCCTCCACTGCACCCCCTGGCCACAGCAGAGAGCTGGCCTGGAAGAGGGGCAACCGGGACAGAATCCGGCGCCCCGACCAGGACTAGAACCCCGGGTGCCGGCACCACAAGGTGGAGGATTAGCCTAGTAAGCTGCAGTGCCAGCCTAGATATCAGTATTTTTAAAACTCACAGATACAAATATACAATTATGTAATTTAATTACACAAAGGATTCATAACAGGAGACCTTTAAGAACTAATTCTTCTAATATGAAATAAAATAAGATTCAATTTGTAAAATTTTAAGATACATCACTACTTCCTGGAGATAGCAGGTACATGTGTGTATTTCACATAAACTAAGTATCTAATAGTTAATACCTTTCCATAGTTGACATTAAAATTCATGCTAGCCCTCTATTCATATCTATTTAGAAAATATGGCCATACAATTTGTTGTTAGAAATAAAAGCACACAAAATTAGGTTGAAAATAAGAGTTCGATAAGTCCAGCACTTCTCATTTGACTTTTTCATGCTAGAAATAGGTATTGGGTAATTAATTTGTTCAAGCATTTCTCTGGGTTTGGCTAAAGACAACCTCTGGCCATTAGTTGTTAGGTGGATTATAGCTGTGTTATATGTCTGATTGAAGCAGCCAGTCAGCATTAGATATGTATTACAGAATTTCACTTGCACATAATTTTTCATGAGTAAAATATTTCTTTCCATATCAACATATTAAAAGCTAAAAGTAACCACGCAATACAACAAGATAACACATAATTGAGACTCCCAGATTCTGTTCTGCATCTTAAGCTTCTTGCTCCCTCACTCCGATTTCTTCTCAGAACTATCATGATACAAATGACTGTTCATACACCGAGCAGCACATGTGTCAAACCACTCCTCACATGTATGCCTCCATAGTTTTTAGTGTGTCTAACAGCTCAATCACCAATAATTCATATGTTTAATGAATACTTTCTTGTTCATCATTGTCAAGTGAAGTTTTTAATTTTTACTTCATAGTAATGATTTTGCATGTGTCTTTTTTTCACCAGTACTCTATATGTACATAAACTTTAATACTGCAGGAATAAATAATCTTAGGAACAAAACAATCTCAGGATATTAATTAATAAGTCATCAACAAATACTTTCTGAGCACCTACTATGAGCATGGCATCCTAGGTAGAGTTCCTCACCTGGTGTGCCAAGATACACACCTGGGCCAACACAGGCTTGAGTGTGCTGACATAGGGGGTCCCCTCATTTTCAAGGTGGAAGGGTAAGCTCCCAAGCTGGAATCCTGCCTGAACACGGTTCTTATACCTGCCTTGTCCTCAGAGAGCTCCCAAAGTTGGAGAAACAAGAATAAAACCACTTGAAAGGTTAAATAGAAACTCAGGATATAAAAAACATCAGAAGACATGAACATACATTATGTCATGGTGCAGAACATGAATCAAATTCATGGTATAGAAAAACTTCTATGAGAGGAGAAAAAGAGTAATGTAGATTGGGTGGCTTTGGGTGGTTTCATGGATTTGGTGGAAATGTGGTCTACTTGCAGAGAACATCAAAAGACCAGAAGAACTCTTTTGTACTGGACAACACAGTGCAACTGAAGTCACAATGGTGGGAAAGAATGTTCAGAGGAAAAGTAGTCAATGATGTCTGAAGTGTAGGCTGCTCTTAGGGAGCAGTACAAGTAAAGCTTCAGTGAGATACAGACCACCAGAGGGCAGAGCTCAAGACAGTACATCACATCTGGTGCTCTCATTCACTCATGAACTCAGCATACGTTCATGGAGGCCCTACTATGTGTAAGTACTAGTCTACATTTTGGAGATACATCCATTAACATAAGACAGAAATTCCTCATGGAGTTTACAATTAACTGGGAGAGACAGACAGGAAGCAAGATAAGTTAAACACACCATCAGTCTGTTAAATGATGGCAAGTACTGTAGAGAAAAAGCACAAAGGAGTGAGATGGCCTAGGCAGAAGTGGGGAGGTGGTCTGAGGAATCCCCACTGATAAGCTGACCTTGGATGGAAGCCTTCAGTGGGGAGAGGGAGAGGAGCAATTAGCCGTATTGCCATCTGGACTTTGGAAACAGGACAAAGGCTGTGAAGCAGGAGCATGCTGGGTTTGAAGAACAAGAAGATATTCAACACAGCTGGCCAGGAAGAAACACAGCAGAAGAAGGGCTCGGAGAAGTCACAGAAGGCCCACATGGGAAGGCTTTTTCAGACATTGTAAGGATTGGGGCTTTTATTCTGCACAGGGTGAGAAATTAGTGCTGTGTTTTGAACAAACTCAAGTGTCCGTTATCAATTCGAACAGGTTGATTACAAAGTCAGCTATAAATCTTACAATCATAATTGCTACCACCGTCCCACCCTTCTCTGGGCCTAAATATTTGCCTGCATTTTCAGTCGAGTGTTTAGGGGGAATGTGATGGCAGTGCCAGTGGCTGGTCATGCCTCCTTAAAGTTGTCAGAGAGGGCTGGAACTGGGCTGAGGTACAGAGGCTGACAACCGTGGAATGCTGCGCCATCGTGGGCAGGCCGTAGGGAGCAAGCGAGGATTTTGACAAATGGAGAGGCATGTTTCTAAAGGGATGGTTTAGAAGGGTTAAAGGTGGTAGCTCATCAAATGGGCAGAAGAAGCGGTCCACGAATAGGCAAGTGCAGTCGCCCAGGTATGAGCTGAATCTTCTCTTTAGTGCAGAAAATGAAGAAGATGCAGGTGGTAGGTACACATCGAAGGAAAAACCGAAACAGTTGCAAATTAACTGAATATAGAGCATGAGAGGAAAAACAAGTCAAATATCATCTATTTTTCAAATTCAGATGCTAAAAAGATGCAAATAACATGACTGAAAAGTAAAGTCAAAAGAACACTTGGTTGGGTAATCTTAAGTTTTCCTTACTCTGCGAGATTTAGGGAGAATGCATCATGGAATTAAGAACTGCTTATGTCTTTTCCTCCATTGGGAGCGCGAGTGATGGATTCCTAACAGCTGGAGGGGACCTACGGGGAGCACCTTGGGCCCATGATTTTTAAAGGTGCCCGGATCTGTGAGAGTTTTCCGCGGGATTTACGGGCGTGTGAATGGGCTGAGAGGAAGCCTGCAGCTCTGCTTGGATCTCTTCCTACATTAACTTCCGCACTGTGGATGCCACACTCCTGACAAGTGACCAGATCCTCAGCTCCACTGTTGTCTGAGGCAGCCCCTCGTAACACTCACATTTTAATTGTCTAAGTGTTAGATTATTCTTCCTTACACTTGGGCTTTATACTGTTTGGAAAGTTGCTCACTCTTTGAAGTGTGGCAGAATATGCCTCATCCCTTTCTCCCAACAAACGTTTATCCTAACGCCCACACAGTGAAGACGCAGAACTGACCAAATTGTCATTTGGTATGGTAATAATGACTCCATGACTGGGCCTGGAAATGAACCTTGTACCTCCAATGTCCCTAGGGAGAGAATGAACGAGGACAAAAATCCCTTTGCATTAGGTGCACTAGAACCATGGAAAACACACACACACACACACACACACACACACACAACTTGAGTAGAAAACCTAAAACATGTTTCCAACCCAAACTTATAAAAAGAACACACTAAATTTAGCTCAAACACAATATACTCTTAGGGGGCACAAGCTGGTGTATTAGGCACTATAAATCAAGAGACGAACTGGGTTTGGTTCTCAGAAATTGTTGTGTGCTTTCAGTTCTGAGTCTATTTTAACCTGCTAGTGCAGAAAGCAGAGCTAACACAGTGAAGAGTACTGCAGGAGACTAAAAGGTAGGCTCAAAGACTCACCAGCAGCGATTCTACTCCTGACAGTTTAAGAGGTGAGTTTTCAACTGAGCAGATGCCCTCAAAAAGACCACTTGGATTCTGTTCTGGGTCTTGGCTGCTGGTTTTAACTACCTCTCAACACTAAGGCCATTAAAATGGTTCCTTTGTCAGAAGTCAAACATAATTTCCCAGTTCTAAGAAAAGTGTGTCATATATCAAACACAGAACAGGAAATGGGTAGTGTGTGTCTTTATGAATTTAGAATAGCTATGGTAAAATCCACTTTCTAAATTGCTTGAGGATCTAATTGTTTGCAATTTACTTTTGCCCCCAAGCCTTACTTTTAACAAATAAGCAATGAACCTACCCCTACCTCACACCCACACCCACACCCACACACACACACCCCTAATCTTTTCTCCCACAAAGTGGGTAGTACTAAAATTGAGTGCACACATCACACTGAATAGCAGCACAAGGTAAAAAAATCCAAGGGAGTTTGCCAGGGTTTCTGTTTCTGAACTGCAATGAATAAAATGCAAGGCATTTATCCTCAGCAAGAATCGTTTCATGCGCAGGAAAGTCACACGTAGCCTCGTCTGAAGAAGTAAGTTGCCAATTCCTGCTTCCATTCCTGTCCCCTGCAGGCCAACGTTTATTTCTCCTAGATCTAGCAGCCATGGGCAAGGAGTACACGCTGAGCCTGTGCCCAGCGCAGCACTAGGCACGTTGTACGTGTTTCATGACTGGAGTCCCCTAATAAATCTAAGTTTGTTATCACAGATACTAACTGAACAGACCGAAACATAACAAAACCTGAGATTTTGGAAAATTTAGTACTTTTGCCAAGGACATGCAATTAGTAAGTGACCAAAACACAATTTCAAATTTACATCTCTCTGAGAACCCCATGCTTTTTCCATCTCCCCAGGCTGCTTTCGGATGGGAGAGGGGAGGTAAAAAGACTTTTGTGGCCCAAGAAGTGTGTCCACCTTATTGATCCATAAAAAGCAAACTTCTCCTCTCTAGCTGCTCATGTATACACACACACACACACATACACACACCAAAAAAAACACATACACACATATAAAGATTTATTCTGCTTATTTGAAATGCAGAGTTACAGAGAGAGGGAGAGACACAAACAGAGAGAGAGAGAGGGAGATCTTCCATCCATTGGTTCACTCCCCAAATGGTCACAATGCCCAGAGCTAGACCTGGCCAAAGCCTGGAACTCTATCCAGGTGTCCTATGTGGGTACAGGTACTCAAGGACTTGGGCCATCCTCTGCTGCTTTCCCAGGCACATTATCATGGAGCTGGATCAGAAGTGGAGCAGCCAGGACTCCCAAAAGTTTTCATATGGGATGCTGGCATCACAGGCAGTGACTAGACCTATTGTACCACAATGCTGGCCCCATAGAGTACATTTTAACATAAAAACTACATACATAAAAAATTCACAAAAGATACATACAGACAATGCATGACTCACAGCTTATAAAATGCAAACAAAGTCAGAGAAACACCCTGCCAGGTTAGCATCTGCCTAGGGTCTGTTCAAATGACAGCAGACCTGCCTGTCCTCCACCTGTACTCTGTATCTCTGCTGGTATCAACAACCTTCTGTCTTCTTTCCCTCTTGCTTAGAGTCCCTCTAACACAGACTTTAGAATAAACCTTCCCTACTGAGTCCACGTGGTTAGGCTCCAACATTTGAGCCCCCTTTTCCTGATTTCTTGTCACTAAGCAAGTGTGAGCGCTCTTGTGTCTGCAAGAGGTCTCCCAGGCCTCGCTGGCTCCCAGCTCACACCTGTCCCACACACGGTGTCCCTCAGTACCCACAGGAGGTTGGGTCCAGGACTCCTCCCCTGTATGGCTACAAAATCTGAGAACACCGAAGTCCTTTATATAACACGGCATAGTATTTGCGTATAACATATACACAACTTCCTACATTAAAATCATTTCTCCATTACTCTTAACATTGAACGCAATGTAAATACTATTAAATAGTTGCTATACTATATAGTTGAGGGAGTAATGACAAGAAAAAGCATCTGTATGTGTCCAACAGAGACACAATTTTTTCTGAATATTTTTGATCTATGGTTGAATCCACCCAAGTAGAAACTGCATATTCTAAGGGTCAATTACATGTTACTTCTCAGGTCATGTTGCTCTGAGATTTGATTTTTCCCATGGTATTTCTGTGGTCTGATGCCCAAGCACCCTCGCTGAACTCTCTCTGGCCCATAGCCTTCAAAGAGAAGCACCATTTGACCCAGGTCAAAGGGGATGTTGACATTTAGATATGAAAGTAGACTATGAAAGCAATGCACAAAAAGAGATCAAAGAAGATATCAATCGACAAGCAAAGGGCAGGGAATACGGCTACTTAGCTTAAAAGTAGAAGCCCTGCAGAGACAGGTAGAAGCTAAGAAGGTTTGCTGATACATTCAACAATCACACAAACATACATGAGCACATATGCACATGTGCAGGCAGGTACATGTGCACACATACATATGCACATACATGCATACATATACATGCACTAGATATCACATTAGAAACAAATATAAAAAGACTCTAAATGTATTACAGAAGACATGCTATGTGTGTGCACAACTTCAACATAAGGCAAAGCTCGATGTGTTTCATAAAAGTGATACAACATATGAGAGGAATTCAGAGAAGGGAGAGATGCACTCTTCTAGATATGCTTTTACCGAAATATAGTTATCACTACAGTTTAAAATGACACACGAGGGACCAGCATTGGGGCACAGCAGGTTAAGCTGCTGCCTGTGACACTGGCAACCTATATAGAATGCCATACACCCCAGCTGTGCCACTTCCAATCCAGCTCCTCACTAAGGCACTGGGAGAGGCAGGAGATGGCCTGCATACTTGGGCCCCTTGCCACCCATGTGGGAGACCTGGATGGAGTTCTAATCTCCTGGCTTCAGCCTGGCCCAGCCCTCTGGGGAGTGAACCAGCGGATGGAAGATCTGTCTCACCCTCTCTATATACAACTCTGCCTTTCATATAAATAAAATAAATCTTGGGAAAAAGTTAAAATAAAATGACACATGAGGGTGGCAGGAACCCAGCTACTTAAGTCTTCACCTGCTGCCTACCAGGATGTTTATTAGCAAAAAGCTGGAATAGGGAATTGAACTTGGACTTGAACTCGAGTGCTCTGATGGGATCCCAAGGGGCAGCTTAAGTCCTGAACCAAATGCCCACTTCAACAAACCTATCTTTTAATTCCTTCAATGACCTTTTTAAAGTACCCTCCTATATGAAAAAACACATCCACTTATAAATAACTACGCTCCAATTTTAATGCAATGACAATGGCCATCTCTCTGAGGAAGATGGCTAAAGTAAGAGCTGCAACATTTCTTAACAAAACAGCAGACCAAGAACTGGAAGAAAGGTCAGGAAAAAAAAGCATAGCAACACATTTATTACAAAAAGCAAAACTGCATGAGGACATCAAGTGGGATGCCTCTTCTACTCTTAATGATCCATTAACAGCTTTTTCTTGCTAGTTTATATGTTTCCAAGCGGTGTAATTAAGTGTGTCATTTGTTAATGGATAACATGAATACCCAACATCGAGATAGATATACAATTGACATCATAGTTCCACCGAATTGTTTATGGCCATTCCAACAACCATTCTAGTTAAGGAAATTTACTAAGCACTCCTCACCTGGCAAGCAAAATTATGATTAGGAATTCTAGATCTTTAATGCAATCTTGCAAAATGGGTCCCATCATCATCCCATGTACAGATAAGGAAATTTAAGCCGAAGGAGGTAAGCAACTTCCCCAGGGTCACAAAGCAGGGAACTGAGTTACAGACGCAAACACTCTGTCGGCAGGCCCTGCGTATCTTCAATATCACGCACCAGTGCCTTCCCCCAAAGCATTAAAGAAGCACTGGCCCTTCAAATAGCATCACTGAAACCTACTTTGCTGAATGCAAATAATTTCCATCTTCAATAATATAACACACACTAGTTTTTCTCACGTATTTACCTTGAAACTGTAGCAAACTCCACTAATTTCATCCAATCAGACGATAAACAAAATCTAATCTACCCATAAGTCGCAGCTGGGAAATATATCGTCTAGAAACAAATCTTTACTGCTTCAAACAATACAATGACACATGATAAGCACTTTAAAATAGTCCAAAGTATTTTTGGGGAAGTCAGAGAAAGGCCAGATCTTTTCTCATTCATGTGAGAATGAGAAAAGATCTTGACAGAGAACAGAGTTTGGCCTTGAAAACGTGATATCATTTTCACTGCTACTGAGGACAGGAAGGCATTTTTAGGCAAAGGAAAAGATCGTATCCAAGTCACACCAGACGAAAGCGAAAGCATAAAGCCTGCTTGAGGAAGATCAAAGCGGCTGGCCGCAGGGGCGCATGGCCCCTGAAGAGCAGCCAAGGGCCAGAGACCACAGAACTATAAAAATCAAACCCCACCACCTACCGAGTGTTTGAGTTGTGCCCCTTTTCTAAGCCATTGCATTTCTGAACAGCTGTGGATATCAGAAATGAAATGGCATTAGGAGTCCAGTGGAGAGGACTCAAAGGCAATAAATTGTGGGAAGTGCTGTAGTAATGGGAAAGCAAGGTGATTTGCAACCCAGAGCGGGGCAGGTGAAGCTCCCCAAGGATGGGATTCCAAGTTAGACTTGAGGGCTCATTGAGAGCTCGCCAGCCAGGCAAAGGGCATCGGCGCTGTTCAGACCGGGTGAGCGGCATATGCAAAGGACTGAAACCAGAGGGCAAGACTTGCTCCAGGGACGGAAGGAATTCATGTTGAGCAAAATTAAGGTATCAAGAGAATACAGGGGAGAGGGAGGGAGCAGGCCTTGAAATGCCGAATAAGCTACACATTACACATGACAGGACTTGTATTTTTAAGGACTACTGTTCCAGGCATCCCCATAAAGCCACTGAAGAGTTTAAAGGCAAGTAAGTGACTTGATTGCATTTCTATTTTAAAGACGCAGCATCACTGCTCTAGGAGAAAGTTTAAGAGCTGAGAGAGGCAGAGTAGTTAGGAACCCTATGTGGCAATCCCCTTAGAGGGCAGAGCCCTGGGCCCCAGTAACGGTGAGAATTGGGTCTGCACGGCAAGTATAGGTTTAATGTCATTGAAGTCACGGGCAGCCATTAAATCAGACACAGAATACGTGGGTCTCTGTCACCGCAAGGAAAGTCTGGGAACAGAACACCGTTGGATCAAAGGAGTGATCAGAGGGCTTGCAAAATCCAACTACAAGGGAGCTGGGAAGAAAAGTGCAGTAGTGAGTACTTCGAGAAGTGAAGGAGAGAAAGCATTTCAATATCTCAGTATCTCCAAACTCCGCTTAGGGAACGAAACCCCCCATTAGAATGGGAAGCCTGAACGTCCTCAGGACCTTGGCAAGGACGGTGCTGAGAGAGGCGCAGACTGAAGTCAGAGTAAGTGGGAGGGCGCATACACTGTCCTTCCACGGAGTGCGGTGCTGAAGCAGAGAAGAGAAAGGCAGCTCTACCTGCAGGAGAAAATGGGATCCAAGGAGAGGGCGTGTTTCCAAGAGAAGAGAGACCGGAGCAATTCTAAGTGTGCGTAGGAAGTGAGATAAAGGTTGTCAACACAGTAACTGGGCAGGCATTGGAAAGATAAAAGGAATGAGAGCCCTGGCACAACTAATCTTCAGTAGAAGGGACAAACATTTTACTGTAACTTCACACAAGTACAAAAGCAAGGGTGTGAATGCAGGTGGATTTCTAGATTCAATAGAAAACAACTAAGGAGAACTCTATTTTCTCTAGGATAGAGAAAGCAAATCACTGTTGAGGGTGAAAGATCAACTTTTGGACTTTTTTAAGATTTATTTATTATATTTTGTTTGAAAGGCAGAGTTATAGGGGCGAGGTGGGGTGGGCAGAGGGAGAGGGAGATCTTCATCTGCTGGTTCACTTCTCAAATGGCCACAATGGTCAGGGCTAGCCCAGGCCAAAGCCAAGAGCTAGGAACTCCAACCTGGTCTCCCACGTGGATGACACGGGCCCAGGCACTTGGGCCATTTTCCACTGATTTCCCAGCACACGAGCAGGGAGCAGGATTGGAAGCAGAGCAGAGCAGCAGGGACTCAGATGGGTGCTCCAATGTAGGATCTGGCGTTGCAGGCAACTGCTTAGCCTGCTGTGCCACCACGCCAGCCCAGGGTCGATGATCTGAGGAGAATAAAGAATGGGGGATGGCCGGTGCCGCGGCTCAATAGGATAATCCTCCACCTAGCGGTGCCGGCACCCCGGGTTCTAGTCCCGGTCGGGGCACCAGATTCTGTCCCGGTTGCCCCTCTTCCAGGCCAGCTCTCTGCTGTGGCCAGGGAGTGCAGTGGAGGATGGCCCAAGTGCCTGGGCCCTGCACCCCATGGGAGACCAGGAGAAGCACCTGGCTCCTGCCTTTGGATCAGCGTGGTGTGCCGGCCGCAGCGCACTGGCCATGACGGCCATTGGAGGGTGAACCAACGGCAAAGGAAGACCTTTCTCTCTGTCTCTCTCTCTCACTATCCACTCTGCCTGTCAAAAAGAAAAGAAAAGAAAAGAAAAGAATGGGGGAGCTACTGGAACAATACAGTCACTTGTGTACAGCTCTGAGGGCTCAGCTGAGGCTGGAGGCTAGGCCCTCTTCATGGCTTGCCCTGCACCACTGTCATTTTTTCAACCAGCTCCAGCACCTTCTATTGAGCCATGAGAAGACAGAGTTGTGTTTAACAGAGAATTGTAGGTTAAATGCAAGTAGGACAAACAGCAGAATGACTAGAGTGGTACTAGATAAAAATTAACTATACAATGGTGCCATAGTAACAGGTAAGTAGAGAGAGTCAGGGCAAATGGTGCTGCCTGTTATTTAAAAGATTTCTTTTTCACTCCCAGATAGTTCAAGCCAAGCAGAGGGTCATCTTCCAGGTGGTGATTCTGAACCCAGGTTCCTTCCATCTGGTGCTTCTGTTACGCCCTGGGACTTGGGAGCCCTCCATGGGATCTTGTGCACCCAGCTGGCGGAGGAAGTAGACCACAGAGGGCTGTGGGACTTCTCATGAGCCAGACCTGGATGTAGCGCACAACCCTTCCCCCATATCCATTGGCTTGTCCCATGCCCACATCTGACCTGACCGCCAAAGAGGCTTTGGGTCAAGATGGAGGCCTTGTAGTCAGCAAGCAATCACAGTCTACATAAGGCAAATGGCAAGGGGAATGTATAGGAACACACATTTGGTGAAGATCAACAGACTCTGGTGATTGCATAGATCAAGGGTAATAAACAGGATCCTCTGAAGGACAGCATTAAAAAGAATTATGAGGGCGAAATCCAATGCATGAGGCCCACTCAAACCCTATTTAAAGTTGAGAGCCCTTCCCCCCATGTCTCGTTTCCCATTACATGGCTCAATTCCTTTTCACAGCACATGTCGCTTCCTAACACACTACGTCATTTACGTACTCATTTTGCATTGCTCCTTCCACCTTAATATGAACAAATAGAGGACAGGGGTCTTCCCTGGATTATGCATGAATATTTCCTTGGTGTTGAAAACAGTGTCTGCTTACATAAGAGTCATTGAATGACTAATGTTTGAATTATTGAACGCCATGATTGGATGGACAAGGTCCAATATAATGAGGTCAAGTTCAAGTAAAAACACATGTGTGTGCTTACTAACGTTGGCTGAGTTGTAGAAAGGGAAGACTCAAACATCAATGCAGAGACTCAAGGCAGGACATCTTGATGAACAGCAGACTCAGCTAAAATATTTTACATGTGGGGTGAAAAATGGCATTTGGCTTCAGAAGCGCTGTATTTAAGGTGAAGGTTAACCAAGTGAATATACACAGCAGGATGCCGAAGCTCAAAAGCCTAGGTTTTGGCAATGCATTGAGAATTAGAGTCAAATGATAAGTTAACACAATAAGCCTCTTAGTCCTCAACACAGAAATAATAAGTACATAAGGTGATGGATAGGTGATTTAACATAATCATTTCACAATATATACACATATCAATACATCACACTGTATACCACATGGTATACATTGATTAGGGGGCATCCCATATGTAATATTCTTTGCTTCCCAATTATATTTTAATAAATCCAGGAGAAAAACGATGATAAAAGTCTCAGGATGGGGCCGGCGCTGCTGCTCAATAGGCTAATCCTCCACCTTGCGGCGCCGGCACACTGGGTTCTAGTCCCGGTTGCCCCTCTTCCAGGCCAGCTCTCTGCTGTGGCCAGGGAGTGCAGTGGAGGATGGCCCAAGTGCTTGGGCCCTGCACCCGCATGGGAGACCAGGAGAAGCACCTGGCTCCTGCCTTCGGATCAGCGCAGTGCGCTGGCCGCAGCGTGCCGGCCGCGGTGGCCATTGGAGGGTGGACCAACGGCAAAAGGAAGACCTTTCTCTCTGTCTCTCTCTCTCTCACTGTCCACTCTGCCTGTCAAAAAAAAAAAAAAAGTCTCAGCATGAGAGTAGGGAGTTATTCAGTGGCAATGAAATGTCATCCAAGGGACATTTCCCAAAAATCTAGTGGCTTCCTGTTGGGAAGAATAACATCGCAACTTCATTCTGTCGGAAAAATCCTCCCACGAAGAAAACCTCCCCACATCATTTAATCAACACTGGTGTAATTACATGAAGTGGGCTATAAGCCCACTAGAAGTCCTGTTTTCACATGGTTTTTCCAGTGGAAAAATGATCACATCTACGCCCCCTTGTGGTGGCTCTTCATAACTACAGCCTTGCCCCTCCAAGGTTCCTGAATTGAACTAGGCCTTGGCAAAGTGACACTAGAACAAATCATCTTTTCATTATTTTGTGTCTGAGTCCTTGGGGAACAGAGAAATCAGTAATTCTATCTCCTCACAATCTTTATCTTCCTCATATCCACCTACCCTCTGGACAATAGCCACAACACACAGATAACAGAAAAATTGGCAAAAATCAAAGTTAACATGTAAAATACTAGACAGATGACCTAAAGTTTTTTGTTTTATAATTCAAAGTATTAATAAATAACTAGATGAGTGATTTAATAGGTATATGAAATATTTGCATTTTAAAATTTCATCAGAATTAGTAATAATAGGAATAAGAATAATAATAGGGAATAAGAAGCAATGTTACTTATGCCAGATCTATATGTAAAAAGACTTAGAAATATTAAACATAATGTCCATGTAGCATACCAATTACTAATTAGATTTTTTGAAATAAAGCAACTGTTGACATTCCAATTACAACTCTAATTCATAAAATAATTGACCTGGCAAAGAGCTAATGCTCCCTGTTACCCAATATTCCTATAGGTAATTTAGCAAGTGACCCCTACTTTGATTTTGGTAAAAAGAGATTTTCCAGTCCAGCACACAGCACAAAACAGTACATTCATGTGATTTTTTTTTTTTTTTTTTGGACAGGCAGAGTGGACAGTGAGAGAGAGACAGAGAGAAAGGTCTTCCTTTGCCGTTGGTTCACCCTCCAATGGCTGCCGCACCCAGCGCGCTGCGGCCGCCACACCGCGCTGATCCGATGGCAGGAGCCAGGTACTTCTCCTGGTCTCCCATGGGGTGCAGGACCCAAGCACTTGGGCCATCCTCCACTGCACTCCCTGGCCACAGCAGAGAGCTGGCCTGGAAGAGGGGCAACTGGGACAGAATCCGGCGCCCCGACCGGGACTAGAACCCAGTGTGCCGATGCCGCTAGGCAGAGGATTAGCCTAGTGAGCCACGGCGCCGGCCCAATCATGTGATATTCTTGGTGTCATATGTCTTGAAAATTTTCTTCATGAAGTATAGAAATTATGATAAAACAGTCTATCTAGCTCCAAATTTTTAATTCCCATTGGAATAACATGGACTATATTATATGTTTTTTAATTTTGAAAAAAAAATTCAACTAAGATCAGCATATAAGTAGTTTGGGATGATATTTTATTAGTAATACTTAACCAGCCATAGACTCCCTCAAGTCGATAAAGAATGGATTTACAACATCCAAAGAGAATTTTAGAAAATTCTAAGCATTTTAACAAAGTTTTTTTTTTTAAGATTTACTTCTTGGAAAGGAAGAGTTACAGAAAGAAAGAGGGAGAGACAGAGAAAGGGATCTTCTATTTGCTGGTTCACTCCCCAAATGGCCACAGTGGCCAGAGCTGGACCAGGCCAAAGCCAGGAGCCAGGAGTTTCATCCGGGTCTTGGGCCATCTTCTTCTGCTTTCCCAAGTACATTAGTAGGAAGTTGGATTGGAAGTGGAATAGCAGCACCCATACAGGATGCTGGCATCACAGAAAGTGGCTTAACCCACTAGGCCACAACGCCGGCCCCACCAAATATTTTTAAAAACACTTTCTCTGTATATAGACAAAATATAAACAGCAGGTTCCCTGGGTTACTCTTGAGAACACGCTATAGTTAAATGAGAATGAATGATTTAGTTATCTGCAGTGATTACTTAGAACCTAAAATAGAAAGTAGAGTAAAATAGAAATAGTCTCCAATGTATGAAAGCGTATTGCCAGAAGTTCATTTATGTTTCACTTATTTTGAGCATACAGCATGTGATCCCTTGGGAAGGCTGCTTTCAAAGTGGTTGTGGGGGTTGTCCCTCAAAAAATCTTAATCATTGTGAAAATATTTTAAGAATGATTTTAAAGTAACATTGTCATGTGCAAAGAGAAAGAAAAATAACGGAAAAGATCATAAATATTTAAGTATTTTTAGAATATTGATAGGTAGGGTTCAAATCTGCCATTTGGCAAGTTACTCAATGTCTCTGTGTTTGATTCCCGCACACATACAACAGAAATAGGAATACGTCCTTCCTCACAGTATTGTAGACTGAATTTCAAGCCTTAGTAGGTGGAAAGCCCTTAACACACTTCCTTGTTCACAGTAGGCTCAAAACAGTGTTACACTGACATTTTGGTTTAATATGACAAGAATTAATAGATGCTACAGGAGTGGAAAACGTTGTAAAAAAAAAAAAACTAACATTTTATCCTGTAAGTTAATTCTAAAAGACCTCTCTTGAGAGGGGTGTACAAATGAAAGTACATGCATTGGACACCCTTGTGACTTAGCAATTTTGTACAATCTTGTGACATAGCAATATAGAGTTAGAAAAAGACATCTGGATTTTAGACACATAAACGGTATTGCAAAGTATCAACTGCATTCCGTGCTGTGTTTAAAAGCAGATGTGTCTGCAGTGTCAGCTATGTTCTTCTGATTATGTATTGAAATGTGGTTTATCTTCAATGTCTAGAGCTTTAAAAACTCGAAGACGCTTCTGCAAATTTATAAAAAGATCACATCCAAGGGCAAGTTGAAAGTGAATGAGGCAAGTCTATTTACGGAAGTTCTACCAGACTAACAGGAAAATGACAGGCTTTTAAAGCTAATGAACAGAAGTGGCTTTCTCTCAAAAAGAAAACAGAAGAAAGAATGCCAGTTTTGAAGAGATTTTCATTTCCTTAAGGTTTTAATCTATTAGAAATGTGCTCATCTTTTAAATTAAAATAAAATTAGAAGAAAAAAGATGGAGGCGGTTTCTGCACCACGGACATTCCTTGTTAACCACAGTATCAGCAAACACCAGGCACTACAGAAAAAGTCCCTCCTTTTTTTTTTTTTTTTTTTTTTATTTGACAGGCAGAGTTAGACAGTGAGAGAGAGAGAGACAGAGAGAAAGGTCTTCCTTCCGTTGGTTCACCCCCCAAATGGCCGCTATGGCCGATGCGCTGCACCGATCCGAAGCTAGGAGCCAGGTGCTTATCCTGGTCTCCCATGGGGTGCAGGGCCCAAGCACTTGGGCCATCCTCCACTGCACTCCCTGGCCACAGCAGAGAGCTGGACTGGAAGAGGAGCAACTGGGACAGAATCCGGCGCCCCAGCCGGGACTAGAACCCCGGGGTGCCGGCGCCACAGGCAGAGGATTAGCCAAGTGAGCCGCAGCACCAGCGTCCCTCCGTTTCCTTTCCCCAAATGCTGTTAGGAAAGAGAAAATGCTGACTTTGTCCTCCTCGGTACTGTGCCTCCCTGCTGTTTCAAAGAACCAGATGGTGGCACTGTGGTACCATTTGTTGAGATTTTTACCTCTGAATCCTGTTTTCTAGAAGCTATCAATTTTGTGAAAAGACTCAAGTCCTCTTTGGAAAAAGAAATGACTTAAGTATACTTTCTTCTTTTTAGTAATAATTAAACACAGCATTTAATTCCTTTACATTGTTTCAATGTTCACTCCTCTTACATGAATCAGTGTAAAACTTATACATGTAGATAATTCAGTGTATTTTCCAAAAATTGACAGTGGGTGGTAATATTTTGTGTCTTGTAGCTCTCTTAAGTTATGGAGATAAGTATGTATATACATATATACATATTTATAGATATTGTCCATAATATTTCCATAATTTCAATTCAGTCTTACAATACCTCTAAAACACAACCCACTGTTCAAATTTTCAGAAACACAGACTCTTGCCAGTTAAAATCAACCCAGTTTCAATCTCACTTCTTTCTCTAACCCTCTCAATGCTCTTGGGGAGGGTGTTTGTTCCTGCTGGAAGCTCAGTGACAGTTTTAGTGGGATGACACACACATCCTACAGCCCTGCTTCTAACCGTCCCGAGCACCTGCCCATCAAACCACCTGCCTCTCACAGGCTCAGTTGAAGCTGACCTCCACCCTCGCAACAGAAACTGAGTTAGTGGATTATGAGTTGGGCCATTTTCTTCCCCATCTACTTTACTATCTGTATTCTTCTTTGCTCTTTGGTTCACCTCAGACAAAAGTCATGCTGTATACCCCCTCCACATCTTTAATTCTCAATAGGGAAATCAATGTAACTATTGGAAACCAGGTCCAACCAGACATTGACTGCACAGGAACAGTGAAGTCCAAGGAGAAAGACACACCGATGCGTCATGTGCAATCTAGAACAAGGGCATTTGCAACCCAGAGTGCAGACCCCGTCTCCCTTGAGTCATCTTCATGGATGCAGAAGGGAAGGAGAGAAGGATTCAGGCTCACCTGTTCTCTCCACCTTCGTAGTATGCCTGCCCCAGATGGGTTCTGCCCAGTGCTGGACTTCAGCTTCCATAGATAATTTTTTTCCATGTATTCAAGGGAAATTATGATCAGCAAACATGGATTTTAGCCACAGTCCTCTGTACTATTTTTTTAAATATTCATTTTCATTTGTTGCAGTTGATTTCTCAACAATGTTGCTGTGGATTTGTTTCTGAGAGGAGTGTGGTGGGGGCAAGAGGCGCAGAGTCACCACACAGACCCCGGGAGTCGGATGAAAGCGGGCTTGAGGCAAGCAGCCCGCAGACTCATTTATTTCAGTTGGTACAACATCTTATATAGCCAAGACCAGCCAATCTGGTCAAGGGGCAGTCTATGCCCCAACCAATCACAGCCTGTCGCCAGGCAGTTTCCAAAGCCATCCAATCACAGCCTGTTGCAGGGCAGTTTCCAAAGCCATCCAATCACAGCCTGTTGCCAGGCAGTTTCCATTGCCAGGTGGGTTTCAAAGCCATTCCTGAGTAACTGACGCTTGCTTGCCAGTGGCCACCTTGGCATGGCCTTCTCATTCCACCACATGTACTATTTTTTTAAAATATTTATTTTCATTTACTTCAAAGGTAGAGCAACAGAGAGACAGACACAGAAAGAGAGAGGGAGAGAGAGAGAGAAACATGGTTCTAGCCTTTGATTCACTCTCCAAATGCATGCAAGAGCCAAAGCTGGGCCAGGCTGAAGTCAGGAGCTCCAAACTCCATTCAGTCTCCCGCATGAAGGACAAGGACCCAAGCACTTGAACTCTCATCTTTTGCCTCCCAGGATGCATTCACAGGAAGCTGGATCACAAGCAGAGAAGCCAGTACCGGAACTGGCACTCTGATAGAGGATATGCACCTCCAAAGCAGTGGATTAACCAATGCCACCATGGCCATCCCATAACCACTTTCCTTACCTATCTTTTCAATGGAAACTATGTTCTTTTACAAACAAAACTTACTACTAATTCTCACTGTGCAGCACAAATTAAATCAGTGTTTTAAGCATGAACTTATTCCATGACTTAAAATTTATGTAATTTACTGATTAAAAGGCAACCAATGAGGGAAATGAAAGCATTTTCTAGACCAAAGATTGAACATTCAATTTATATTGGTGGGGTTTATTACATTTTATTATTTATTAAAGAGTCAGAGAACGAGAGAGAGTTCACTCTCGAAATGCCAAAAATCAGCTAGGACTGGGCCGGGTCAAAGCCAGGAACCAAGAGTTCAATCCGGGTCTTCCATGTGGGTAGCAACAATCCAGTTGCTTGAAATCCAGGCACCCCTGCCTCCCGGGGTCTACATTAGCAGGGAGTTATAATCAGAAGCTAGGGGTAGGCATTGAATCCAGATGCTCTGATGCGAGATGTGGGCATCCCAAAGAGCTCCTTGAACACTAAACTAAACACCACCCCTGCCTTGTTGTTTTGGTGGGTCTACCTACTGAAGCTGTGTATGAAGGTGTCTAGACCGAAGAATCCGAGAGAAGCCATTCCTTACCTGCTGTGAGATGTTTTACAAGCAAGAAAAATTTCACTTGACGTGATTTGGTCCTAGGGTTCCACATAGAAACACTGGTCTGTAATAGACATTAAAAACCATTGTTCCATAACAATGTCTTGGCTTTTTTTTTCCTAATTCTATTTTATTAGACAACTTCCAATCTCTCCAAAGTGAGGAGTTGATATTAAATGAAAGATAGTATTTTCCAGCTTGGTCCTTTGGGAATCACAACCCTTGGTGATACAATTTAACACCCCTCCTCTCTAGAGTTTCATTGTCCTAGTCCGTCTTCTAAAGTGGTGATCCTGGGGTGCACTCAAAAACCAAATGATTTGGGGGAACACCGTCTCAGATTTCCCTGTGCCTTCAGTACTTTGGTGAGCAAGAGGCTAAAAGAATTGTCTAATGTGCATGAGGTGAAGCAAAGCCTCAAAGCTTCCAAAGCTCCCCGGATGTAGGAAAACAAGCAGCCAATGTGGCGCACCCCCTCTCTTCTTGGCATGCTTTACTAAGCCTGTTTTCCCAGCTCAGTGCTCTGCTCCAGCGCCTTTACAACGAAAACTGAAAAATGAGGTGAAAAGAGGGGAAATGCATAATCCTGCCTCTTGTTAGGGACCAGTTCTGGGTTAGAATCCTAAACTGCTGTGGAATTCTCTTTAAAAGACGAAGGATTTTTTAAGTCTCCCATTTGTTGCAAAAATAATAATGTGGTTTACCCGATTGCAGCCTTCCTTCAGGGAGCTGTATAAATGAGATGATAGAACAAATTTGTCTGCATCCTGAGTTTTTCTCCAAACTATAAAACAAAACTCCAAAAGGCAATTCTATCAGGGTGTCCCTGATCTTGAGCATAAATGATAGGTTCCTTTTAGATGGCGGGGGTACGTCTGTGGAGTTTTATTTCCAGGGAGACAGGGCAGGATTTGCTGCTATGCAGACTGAATAATGTTGGAAGCCAACATCATGTCACATTTTGTGTGCACTTTCCAAAGATTAATCCAAGCGTTACAAATGGGACACAGACTGCCATTGTCCCAGGGACACTTTCATAACCCACACCTACAATATTCAACCTGTTGTTTGCAAAGGGACAACTTTGGGACACAAAAACCCACCAGAACGACTTGGGGAAAGGAGCCGTGGAGAGGCGGAGACCCAGGCGCCACGGCCTCTCCACATCCCATCCTTCATAGCAAATGAGTCTGTGTGGAGTTGTTTTATGCCTGAGGGTGGGGGTCGTGCCGCTCTCTTCAAAGCCACGCAGCACACACTCCTGCATCTGCAGCGGACTAACTCAGTTTCTGACTTAGGCTGCACTGGGGCCCACTTTGCCATCTTGCAGATAATTTTTGTTTTGTTTTGCATAATGAGGCTCCAATTAAATAACCGTATTCCCTTCATGAATAAATCGTGCCTGGCCAGTGTCTTTTTTTTTTTTTTTCCGCCTCTTTCTCCCCCTCCCCCTCCCTTGCTGACAAGTCCTTCCATCTGTTGTGCTGCGAGGATGTTCTTCGTGAATGGAAGCCTCAGGAGAAGATTGTGAGAACAACGGGAGAAGAGCTCATCATTTTCACTTTGCCCCATTCATCATCATTAAGAACTCCTACAAACTACTTAGCATTACAACCTGCCTGACTTGAGAAAACAAACTCTCGGCCTACTCCATCAGAATTGATAACTCAGTTCTTGCTTGGGTTTAGAACATCAGTAACTTGTATAAGAAGGCATTTTTACACTAGGTAGAAGTATTTAGAAGAGAATGAGCAGAGTCACAGTTACATATTTAAATTACTTAAAATTCAGGTATTTCTTTATTTTACAGATGTTATAAGTATAGTATCTAGTGGCATGACCAAGAGGAATGAATTTAAAAGCCAAGAGAAATTTCTTTCAAAAATTACTCTGGGGAAATCACAGTTAGTTTAAAAGACTTCTAGAAGCATCACGAAGGAGATTATAGGTTCGTGGGTATATAATAGATATACTTTGTATATACCATGTGTATGTGTATTATATTTATACCAAGGAGCCATATATATCACTTCTTTTGTACTTTGGTGCTAGATTTCCATTATGTGCAAATTTTAAGAGGCAGAAAAGATCAACTGGAAGCTAACGATATATATTGTGCTTAAGGACAGGCTCATACAATTCAAATTTCAACGTGGTACTTACTTAAAAGCATCAATAAATCCATAATATAACATTGCAAATTTATCTTTAGTCGTTGGTATAATTTTTAAGTTAAAATTGCTGTATTTCTTCAACCTTTTTCTGTTTATTACCACTGTTATGGCCAGGTAAGTATAGGCTTCATGGTGAGTTTTCTAAATGTTAGGCACCTTGAGCTATGAGAACGGTATGATTTCCCCAGGAGCAAGTGTGTGACATTGTCTGATGAGATCTTAAATGTGAGTACATTAATAGCAAGCAGGCCATGGGAAGACCACACGGGCATGGGCTGGCTCTGTAAACTCAGCATGAGGCAATGGTGTCACATAGCCGGTGGGGGGAGATTAGAGAGATATGGCAGGGAGGGACCCGAGCTTGCTCCCTACTTGGCATCTCACAGCTGAAATCAAAGAGCAGGAGGAGCTGCATCCCTTTGGGGAGCCCAGGGTTCTCTTCCAAGTTCACGTGGTTGCTAGAATTCAGTTCCCTGCTGTGGCTGGTCCGGGGTCCCTGCTCTGCTGCTGGCTGTTGTTTAGGGCCACTCACAGTGGCATTTCCACAGGCCCTCTCTGGACTGTGAATCTCCGACTTCTGGAAGAGCCCAAAATCCCTTTTAAATTCTCACTTGATTAGATCAAGTCCACCCAGCTAGTCTGGCTTCTGATTAACTCAAAGCACCTGGTTAGCGACCTAATTCCAGGAATGATATCTCACTTTATCCACAGTTCCCGCCTCCACTCAGCAGAGGGGAGCATACGGAACTCATATACCAGGCTGTGGGAACTTTGAAGGCTGTCTTGGGATGCTAAGTGACAGTGAAGTGGTGTGAGGGAAGCAAAGTAGGTGACAGGGAAAAGCAGTAATATTTGATCAGAGACAGGTAGGGCCCAGTATGAGGCAGTCATGGGAATTCATGTCTGAAGGGTGTTTTGCTATTTGAGCAGGAGAGAGAGAGAGAGGGAGAGCGAACCCACCTGCTGTTTCACCCCACAAAGCCTGCAACAACCAGACTGGGCCAGGATCTGGTAAGCCAGTTCAGGTCTCCCTAGCAGGAACCCAATCGCTTGAGCTACCACTGCTGCCTCCCAGAGTCTGCATTGCTAAGAAGCTGGAGTCAGGAGCCAGAGCCATATCTAACTCAGATGCTCCATAGTGGGACAAGATGTCTTATTCAGTGGCTTAACCTCTAGGTTAGCCACTCACCCCCTAAATTTAATGCATTATCATAATATTGTTAAAATGCATTGATATGTCGACATATCATTGTTTTAGGTCCAGGGAATTCCTACCCCTGTTGTATGTTTTTCAAGAAAACTTCTTTTGCTAGAAGTTCTGTTGGTGTTCTCCCAAGATCAAGACCTGGTAGTGTGTTTGAGTGCCCATCCATGTGCTGCCTACAACTGTAGAAAAACGCATCTCAGTAACTACCAGCGCTGCAAGGCGGGGGAGTCTACCTTGGGAAAGATACAGAGAAAGCCTCCTACTCACTAACCATGGCAATTTCATCATGGTGGCGGCTGATGCCAAACCACCCATGACTCTTCCCAGAAAAGCATCCATGGTAGGAGCAGGATCCACTTGTGTTCTATTGTCTGCGTTTTTCCCACCTTCCCTACACCAAGCACAGGACCCCAGCCCTTGGTGATTTGGCAGGGGATGTTGCCCTGTGTGGGAGGGCACTTGTCTTTGGGGGCCAGGGACAGGACCTCACACTTGACTGTGATTGAATTCCATGCATGGTGTTGAAGTCCATGTGTGAGTTTATAGACTTTGCATGAAGTACATCCTATTCAGCGCATTTGCAGCAAGCGCATCAAGGCAACTGTTAGCCTGTCCCTATCAACCCACATCCCAGAGAAGAATTATATGTTACTGACAACACAGAAAAGTTTTTGCTAGCTTCAATCGTTGGAAGCATTTCCAGACTTCAAAGATTTCAGGCTGTCTCTGCCTTTGCAAATGTCACTTCTCACACTCAGAATGGACGTTGGTGTGGCCGAAAGAGCTGGACCAGGAAGCTGGAGACCTTGGGCTTATTTGCGTGGGAGATGTTTGTTGAGTGCTCTCACAATACAAGCATGCTGGGATCACAAAGAAAAATAACACCAGTCCCTGACTTTTACACCCCAAAAGTGGAGAAAGACAAGACGAAGAGAGAAATAGGTGAGAGGTAGATGGGTACTGTGGCTGTTCAATGACGCTCAGAAAATAGGAGTTCCAACCTCAGCTATCTGGGACTGGCGCTGTGGCAAGGCAGGTAAAGCCACTGCCTGTGACCAGAGCATGCCACGTGGGCACCGGTTTGAGCCCTGGCTGCTCCACTTCTGATCCAGCTCCCTGCTATTGTGCTGGGAAAGTAGAAGATGGCCCACTTGTGAGCCCCTGAGCCCACAAGGGAGACCCAGAAGAAATTCCTGGCTCCTGGATTCAGCCAGGCCCAGCCCTGCTCTTGGGGTCATTTGGGGAGTGAACCAGCACGGAATGGAAGATGTCTCTCTCTCCCTCTCTCTGTCACTCTGACTTTCAAGTAAATTAATCTTTTTCAAACGAATGAATCTCAGCTCTCCCACAGCTTAGCTGCGTGATCCGGGGCACACCATTTTAAAGATCCTCAGCCTCCTTCTCCCTCCCATTAACTCACGCTGACAATGAACAGGACCTCCGAATGACAGCCGCCTCACAGAATTGTTGTGACTGTGAAACAGTACTCAGAAAAGGCTGTTGTTATCAATAAGGCACTATAAGGCCAGGTGTTGTGTCCCCTGGTGTTGCCGGTGGGCACTTCTAAAGCTTTGTGGAAAATGGATTTAAAAGATGCTTCTTTTGGTCCAAAAAAAATTTGAAAATCATGCATAGGTTTTTTTCATTATGTGCATTTTTCACGAACTTTTTAAAAGTCTTCAGATGTGTGGGTTTCGGATTTTTTTCTGCAGCAGAATAAACTTATCTCTTAATTCTGTTCTTCTTGAACTGTCTGAAGTACCCTCACATTTGCTCATGTGACTCTTCATTGATTCCTTCAGTCGATACATCTTTACTGAGGGCCTTCTGTGTCCCCAGCATTGTGTCACAAAAGTCACAAACTCTCCAAGACTGCCGTCCTCAATAGTTACATGAGACAGTTGGAACACACGGCCCCCATAGTCCCCAAAAATTAGGTATGAGCACAAGGGGAAAGTTGATAAACACAAGCCCATTGTGCTGTTTAAAAAAAAAAAAAAAAAAAAGCCAGTGCTGCAGCTCAACAGGCTAATCCTCCACCTAGGGGCGCCGGCACACCGGGTTCTAGTCCCAGTAGGGGCGCCGGATTCTGTCCCGGTTGCTCCTCTTCCAGGCCAGCTCTCTGCTGTGGCCAGGGAGTGCAGTGGAGGATGGCCCAAGTCCTTGGGCCCTGCACCCCATGGGAGACCAGGAGAAGTACCTGGCTCCTGCCATCGGATCAGCGCGGTGCGCTGGCCACAGCGCGCTGGGCGCGGCGGCCATTGGAGGGTGAACCAACGGCAAAGGAAGACCTTTCTCTCTGTCTCTCTCTCTCACTGTCCACACTGTAAAAAAAAAAAAAAAAACTTTATATCCACATAGACAATATTTAGGGGCAGGTGAACAAACAGAAACAAGGGGCCAGCGCTTCGGCACAGCAGGTAAAGTTGCCGCCTGCAGTGCCGGCATCCCATATGGTTTGAGTCCCAGTTACTCCACTTCTCTGCTATGGCCTGTAAAGCAGTAGAAGATGGCCCAAGTCCTTAGCCCCCTGCTACCCAGGTGGGAGACTCAGAAGAAGCTCCTGGCTCCTGGCTTTGGACTCAAATTCGAGGAGTGAACCAGCTGATGGAAGAGCTCTCTCTCTCTCTCTCTGTGTGTGTCTCACATCTCTCTCTTTATGTAAACTAAGCCTTTCAAATAAGTAAATAAATCTTATTTTAAAAAAAGAAATAAAGAGCTGAAAGTATTAATAAAGCAAGGTGATTATATATTTTAAATAAACAGAAATAAAACTGTTAGAATCTAGTGAATAACTAAAACTTGGAAAATTATCATTGAATTATTGCCCAATTCCAGCCAGTGAAATAGATTATGTCCTCATCTGAGAAATTTAATCAATAAAAGTAATGAATTTAGCTGGATGTGGTATCTCAAGTATATCCTTTCATTCTTTATTATTAAAAGTACAATTTAAAATCCAATTGAATTCACTCAGTTTATAACCCAATTGCTTGGTTTTGCTTTTTGCTTAAGAAGAAAAATATTTGAATACATTTACTGGTGTGTGGTTTCTGTTAACACGGCTATAGTAATAGTCAGTAAGAAGTTAAAGGAATCTTATTTTAGTCATCAAATACACACAAACATTGCTAGGTCTACAACTCATCAATCTGTCTCAAAAGGCTGAATTTCTCTTAAACTTCGCATAGTTTTAAAAAGAATAGCACCTGTGGCTCCTGGGCTGGAGCCTCGTACTGTGGAGTGGGTGTCCGCCTGCTACCTGAGCTGCCGTTGTATAGATCAAAGATAGCACCGTACAGAAAGAAGGAAGAGGCAGAAAACGCAGTAACCACAGCAAGGTGAATTTTCTAGCACAATTAAAGTATATGATACGACAATCAGCATGATACGGTGTGATAGCAGTAATCTTGCGCAGAGCCGGAGACCTGAGCAGCGGGCGCTGAGGTAGATAAACAAGGACCCAGAAATTTTACGACCCTTTGTGGGTAGACAGACCATAAAGTTGCAAAGTGTTGCAATGCCTGACACACACCTGTGTCTCTTATCAAATTTGGGATCAAACAATTAAGAAACATCCAATTTCTAGAAATGTTATGTAACATTGACCAAAGAAACAAGATAACTTTATGTTGCATCAGAAAGACAAAAAGACTGCTTTTATACTCTTCTGCATATTTGGATTATGTTAAGAATTCGGTTTTTAAGTAAAAATGCCTGCATTAAACTTTGTAGATAGCAGGCCGGCACCGTGGCTCACTTGGCTAATCCTTCGCCCACGTCGCTGGCACCCCGGGGTTCTAGTCCCGGTTGGGGCGCCGGATTCTGTCCCGGTTGCTCCTCTTCCAGGCCAGCTCTCTGCTGTGGCCAGGGAGTGCAGTGGAGGATGGCCCAAGTCCTTGGGCCCTGCACCCCATGGGAGACCAGGAGAAGCACCTGGCTCCTGCCTTCGGATCAGCGCGGTGCGCCGGCTACAGCGCTCTGGCCGCAGCGGCCATTAGGGGAGTGAACCAACGGAAGGAAGACCTTTCTCTCTGTCTCTCTCTCTTGCTGTCTATAACTTTCTCTCTGTCTCTCTCACTGTCTAACTCTGCCTGGCCAAAAAAAAAAAAAACAAAAAAAAAACTTTGTAGATAGCATTTAAATGTCCAATGTGAATTCTCAGCTTTTATGATTATCAAATTTTTCTTGTCATTTATTTTGCACTAATATCCATAAACAGTAATCCAGCAACATATAGAAGGAACTAACAGACATTACAGTAATAAAAGTGATCTTATCATTATTCCCAGTTTGTTTAAAATAATCCTCACATATGATTGCTTAAAATATGTATTTTACCAATATTTGAATAATTGAATCATTTTCTCTTTCACTTAAGCTGAGGATATAGATACTAGAGTAAAAGAAATTGTTGGAATTAGTTGATCGATTTGTTACCCAAGCATACAATATGTTGAAACATGCTGAATGAATTCAGCGATACCCCTAATTATTTTCCTAAGAATTAATAGGTAATGGCATTAGCACAAAGACATAATTACCTCAATAGACTTACTAAACTAAATTAAATTTAATAGAAAATAATCCATTTTTGCTGGTCAAATTTCTGGTTTTTTGCCAACACTGTTATTCAGCTAGTGACAAACTATTTTTTCAGTAGGCTTAGCAATATATATAAATGAGAATGAATTCAGATATTTACATAAAGGTAAACAATACATCTAATTTAGATTTCTAAATCAATCTAAATTATGGATTTTCTAAGTCAATAAAACAAACCAGATAATTAACAAATTTCTGCTTAAATTTACTTTTTTCGAGCAGTTTCAGTTTTTAGAATACAAGGTTTTCTTTAGAGACCTGGGCAAAAATTACATTTAAGTATTATTTGAAATTGAGTTTAAGTTGAATGTTTTAAGGTGAATAGGTATGTATATATGTAAACTTAAAATGCACTTTTTTCCTTATTTTCTGTTTTTCTTCATTTTCAGTTCCAAGTTCTAATTCAATGACATAGTCCTGAAAAGATTTGTCACATAGAGTATGATATGTGAGTAAACAGAGATATTTTAAATAAAATATAACATATCTTATTAAGTATTTTCAATGTGTGAAAATAAAAATACTGATACCGGATATAAACTAATGAACTCCTCTCTAGACTTTCTATTAATAACGTAGATTGCGCCTTCTAACAGCAGCCTCACAATACTCACAGCAGCATTGCTTCCAACTTTATCAGGAGTTAAAGCACTGCACTTTCTCCCATCACTTTTGGCTGGGAAATAATAAGAAATAGGAAAGCCAAGCACTCTGCACTACAGAAAATCTCAGATACACTGAAGCTGTAACAGCAGTGAAACAGAAACAAATCAATTCCTACTTAGAGGGGAAATTGAGTACAATTACTGAATATCTAAATGCAACTAAGCATACATCAGGGGACATAGCTGTCATGGGCTAACCCAGGTTAAAAAGCTCACCAAACGCCTTGCTCGCAATTATGGTGTGCTTCCCTTTCTGCGTGTTTGCCCCTCTCCCACGGGGCTGGTGTTTTCTAGGGAGCAAGAAAACCCAGCTCGGGGCCTGAGGCTCGCTGGCTATTGTACAGTGGCTGTTTCAGACCTGTGTGCTTATGTTTCCGATTCCTGGGAAGTTCTCTTTGCCGAAGGGCGTGCCCTGAAACACATCAAAAGAACCAAGTTCTACAAAAGAAAAAAGAAACTCAAGTAGGCTTGAACATACAAAGAGAGAGCGAAAGAGATGAGAAAGGGGCCAGGCAGAGTGTTGAATACAAAATGAGTTCAGCCAACCCCAGGAGTTCTTCATACTTACATTTATCTTATTCTGGGAGGGGGGCGTCAAAACGAGCCCTGACATAAACCACCCACTGCCATTGACTTTGAGTGTGTGTGAGTGTGTGAGTGTGTGTGTGTGTGTGTGCTGTATTGTACACAACAAGGAACCGATTTCATGAAATATCACTCACGAGAATGAAAGAGAAAACATTTCATAACACAACCAACCAAAAGGCGCAAGGAGACAAAGTTAGCAGGCTTTTTCATTTAACTAATCTCTGGTGTTAACAGGGACATCTTCTGAGGGTGCATTGCTTTAACATCTTGGCTGCAATATTTATTTGTACGTTCTGTGCTTAGAGTCAAGCATGTGAGAATCTCAACTTGTACTTGCAATGTTTGGTGCATGTTTAATATTTCAGGGCCGAAAGCTGGAGGTCAAAAAACTCTGCAACAGTACAGATTCTGTATGAGGAATAGAAAATGCAACTTATGTTGTAAATGGTCCGAATAACTGAAGGAATAAGAAACATGTTTTCTGAGTCTATGCTAATTCTATTTTTGAAAGTTCTGGTCTCCAATTCTGACCTTATGTGGTCTTTAAAAGTGTATTCCAATTGAGAAGTCCCCTCTGACAAATGTCGCTTTCCCACGGGGGTCAGAGTCTTGCGGGTCTGCATGCACAGATTGTCTAGAGACAGAAAGTATAACACCAGGCCCTACTCATGAGAGTCCTGCCATGGAATGGGCTTTCAGTTGGGCTGCTCTGGAGGTAAGCAAATTAATAGTTAATGCAACAAGATGAAATTGCAAAAGGAATTTTAAAGAGAAAGGGAGAGAAGAGAAAAGGCTATCAAACAGACTATTTTATTAGAGTGACATAAATATTACACAGGCGCCATGCAGAACTTCAGTACCAGCTTTGTTATCAAAGATAAACTATTACAGATAAACTTATTACAGATGTAAGGTCAAGATTCTGTCGAACACCTAGGAAATAATCATCTAATGTGCTAATACTTATTTGCTACCAGAATAATTCAATAGTATATATGTTTACCGTATTTAATTTGTTTCATTTTTTGGCTACCTTGGGCTTTGTAATTTTTGCTTTACTGTGTTTATGTTACTTTTCTGTGTTTATGTTATGAATTTTCATGGGTTGTAGTTTTTAATTGACATTCAGTATAAAATTTAATCTTTTCATAAGAACACACAGATGAGTGTCAGGTTTTCTGGGCAAACATTCCCTGCTTCAGCAGTCTTCTTTGAACACACAGTGTTCCATCAGCTACAGTCTGGAATGAACAGCAGAATCCCCAGGTCTCGTTCCCATGCAGTAAAATTTCATGGCATTCAACAACTATTGTGACCCTTAAGTTCATTATAGGCTTTTCCTCGGTTTCAATTTTCTTCCATTCTCTTAAGCAAATATAATAATTTAAAATGTCAAATAATTTCAAATTTGGGGAAAGTCATACTCAATTCTGATACCGTGACATGTTAGTAATATCAAAATAAAATTACATCATTTCACTAGAATCTCTGCAATGGTTATCCCAAAAGTTCATCTAGTATGAGAGAGAGAGAGAGAGAAGTGATAAAGAAAAATCAAATATGAATAACCATTCTGAATGTTGAGAATCCTGGTGTAAATTTTTCTTCCTTCAGTGCCACACAAATGTACCATATGAATTTATGTGGTGGATTTTTTTTTCTTGCATACTTTTTCTGATGAACAATTAAACCATTGCAAAATGTGGGGCACGTATTGTAGCATAGTTGGTTGAGTCAGCACTTAGGATACCTGCATTGCATCTAGTAGGCAGAGTGCCTGGAATTGAAGCCTGCCTCTACTTCTGATCCAGCTTCCTGCTAATGTGCCTGGGAGGCAGCATATGATGACCCAAATGCTGGAACTCACATAGGAGACCTGGATAGAGTTCCTGTCTCCTATTTTCGGCCTGACTAAGCCCCAGCTGTTATGAGTATTTGGGGAGTGAATCAACGAATGGAAATTGTCCCTCCCTCTCTCTCCCTCTCAGTCTGTGTAAATGCAAAATGGTAAAACAGAAAACTTCCCTAAATACTAAAAACAAAAACAGTGTAACCAACACCACATTGCATCCAATCCCAAGGGATGATGTATCCTGACTGTAAAACTCCTATATCCTCAATGAGTTAGGGGAGAAAGGAAGAAAAGCACATCATAGAATTTGTGTGTCCCAGAGCTGGCATTGTGACACAGCTGTTAAAGTTGCTGCTGGCATCCCCTATGGGTGCTGGTTTGAGTCCTGGCTGCTCCAACTTCTGATCCAGCTCCCCGCTAATGGCCTGGAAAAAGCAGTGGAAGATGGCCCAAGTACTGGGACCCCACCACCCACATGGGAGACCTGGAAGAAACTCCTGGCTCCCAGCTTTGGCCTAGCCCAGCCCTGGTCATTGTGGCAATTGGGGGAGTGAACCAGTGGATGGAAGATCTTTTACTCTCTGTCTCTCCCTCTCTGTAACTCTGACTTTCAAATAAATAAGTAAAACTTAAAAATAAAAATAATTTGTGTGACCCAAAGGGTCAAATAATTCACTTTGCCAGTTTCACAAGCTTTAAAGTCAGCCTTGTCTGTTTCCTGTGACACTGCTGAATGCCACAGGCTTCCCGGCAGATAGTAATTTACCTCTAGGAAACAGCCCCAGGCTGTGGCACTGCATGTATCCCACCAGGCATTTCCTGGCCTCCTCAGAGTAGCCTGTCTTAACAGAGCAAAGTCCTCTTCCACATGACCGATGTGGCTTTATTTTAAATGATATATCCTTAGACTATTTGGAAAGCTAATTATTGAATCATTTCCAAGCTACTGGAGATACAATACTTGTCTTTTCAGTAACACATTTCATGATCCTCTCAACATACAAATATCCAAAACCAATCTCAAGTGATGTTTTTATCACTTGAAAGAAAAACCTTCCACCCAGTCTTAGCTCCATAATTCACCGAAGTTAAGAGAATAAACTGTGTTGGTAGATGGAGCTATTCCCAATTCCTGACTCTGCCACTTCCTGGCAATGTGCCCATAAGCAAATTCCTAAACCTCTAGCCTATTTTCTCATCAATGAAATGGAGATGATCATCACCCCCATCTCCCAGGAGTCTTGTAGGGAATAAATGAGATTAAATGAGAGTCTGAACCAAATTGCCCTATATAAACTCACACTCATGCAATAAATTGTAGTTATGACTCTTTAGTCTTAAAAAATCTTTGATTTGTGCTGCTCCATGATCTGCTATTATCAGCCAGCTGCAGAAACCAATCAACTTGGCATTTGTTCTTTTTTTCCTGTGGGTTCCTATGGCCCAGAATTTGGTTCTGGACCCTCATTTTCTTAGAACTAGGATGCTTTAGCAATGATTTCAGTTGACTGCTGATTCATCTTCACTCCAACAGTTGACTGTTGTACATCACTATCCTTTGATGTTTCATAAATAGTGCTTTCAACAGTTCTGTCCACTGCTCTTAAAAATCTGCACTGATTTCCTCTTTCTTATTCTCCTACCTGGTCTTTAAGTGCCTACACATTCTAGTGCTTTTTAGTCTATTATTTATTCACTGATGTAAAAATACATTTTGGTGTAGACAATTTTCTGCCTTATAATTTTTCCACTGATCCCCTCAAATAGTACACAAATATCTGTTGAGGGCCCCCCATGGATCAGATCCTTTGGACACAAATCTAGCTTTCAAGGATGCAAAAATAAGGAAAATATCACTTCTCTCACCAATAAGACTATCATAGGTAGCAATTAAACAACTGGTTATAGTGTACCAAATAAGAAGATCTTTAATAGAAGTATAGGACAAATAAAAGAGAATCGTTCTATTAGACCATTCTGTTCTTCAGTGAGAATATCTCCAGATGTTAGAATTAAGTGATTACAATACAACCAACGCTAACAAAGTACTATTTTCCATTCTACTTCCTGCTTATAGGAACTGCAGAACCCTGCAAGTTTGCATATTCTTGCCCTCAGTTAAAAATGCCTTCAATCTTGCAAAATCCTAGCCAACCCACAAAACCAGCCCTATGTCTTCCATGATTTCTTCTTTCATTAGTCCAACATTTTATCTCATTCCCTTGGAAACTACTATGTCTATTAGCCTGCATTATTTAGCTTCGTATCTGGTTATGTGGATTGTTTAATGTATCAGACAAATCTCCTTAACCAGATTACAAGTTTATTAGAGGCAAGATTCATAACATGCAAGTCTTTCCTGTTTTACAAAGTATCTTGCTTACTTTTGAAGTAATTAGTAATTGCTAAATTTATTAATTTTTAATGTAGAAAAATAGGTAAATTTCTAACAGTATTCACATTTCTTGCCAGCAGCCCACATTTCCTTAAAATATGTTCACTGTAGCACCAGTTCTACAAGACATTAGTAAAACTTACTCAAAAACTTAACTCCATTTTGAAATGTTGGGAACACAGCATAGTTAAATTACATTATTTAATAAAGGTCTTCTCAGAGCCTTTAAAATATGTAGTTTAAGTCATCAAGCTAAGTAGCTATTAACAGTGATTTCCGGGGCCGGGGCCTGCGCTGTGGCGTAGTGGGTAAAGCCACCGCCTGCAGTGCCGGCATCCCATATGGGCGCCGGTTCTATTCCTGGCAGCTCCACTTCTGATCCAGCTCTCTGCCCACTTCTGATCCAGCTCTCTGCTAAGCAGCAGAAGATGGACCCCTGCGGCCGGTGCCATGGCTCACTTGGTTAATCCTCCGCCTGCGACGCTGGCATCCCATATGGGCACCGGGTTCTAGTCCCGGTTGCTCCTCTTCCAGTCCAGCTCTCTGCTGTGGCCTGAGAAGGCAGTGGAGGATGGCCCAAGTGCTTGGGCACCTGCATCCCTATGGGAGACCAGGAGGAAGCACCTGGCTCCTGGCTTCGGATCGGCATAGCTCTGGCTGTAGCGGCCATTTTGGGGGTGAACCAACAGAAGGAAGACCTTTCTCTCTGTCTCTCTCTCACACAGTCTAACTCTACCTGTCCAAAAAAAAAAAAGACGGATCCCTGAATCCACATGGGAGACCCCAAGGAAGCTCCAGGCTCCCGGCTTCAGATAGGTGCAGCTCCAGCCACTGTGGCCAACTGGGGAGTGAAGCAGCGGATGGAAGACCTCTCTCTCTCTCTGCCTCTCCTTCTCTCTCTGTGTAACTCTGACTTTCAAATAAATGAATAAATATTATTTGTAAAAAGAAATTAAATCAATATTTTAAAAAGAGTGCTTTCCAAGTCCACTTAATGACAAAAATCTAGTTTGGGGAATTAGTGTTCAATGAGCTTATACGGGAAATTCTGATGTGGTCTAAGGCCTTTTGATCAGATTTGCACACTTACTTCATTGAACCCATTTGCACTACTGAACTAACTGGTTATTTATTTCAATTAACTGACATGTACTATTCATCCACTAACCCTACTGGAAACACTCAGTATTCTCTAATCCTGTAATACTAGCAAAGATTGTTGATAAACATGAACTCTATGCACAAGTTCTCCTGACAAGAACACTGAGGTAAGGATCACACTGACCCCTTCTGAGCCTGGCCAAACTGAAGATTCTTCATTTGTGTGCATGTTTAAGCTTCTTGCTGTTGACCTGAAGTTTTATGATTCTATTATTTAATGGCTTAAATATGAAGTCTACCCTTTAGGTTTTGAGAGAGAAGGAAGTTCCTTGTTTAAGAGCATATGGTTAACTGGGTAAAATGCATTTAATAGTATCAAATTTATTGGTGATTATAATTTCAGGAAGATTTATATATATATGTTATTAATCATAATTGTTTGAAAGTTGTGCATGATCTGGAACCAATTACCAAGTCAAGATCTGAGATTCAAGATCTAAGAAATAGGATCCAGGATTTGGTATCAATCCCATCCTTGGCAGAACACTCTGCTCTCCATGTGAGAGCAACAGCAACTTTATTTTCTGGTGAAGAAAACCAAGGCCTTATCCAGTGTAAAGTATTCTAACTGAGTCCTGGTTTAACTCCAAATCTCCCCTGGAACAGATTCTAGCAAACCAGCAGCCAATATACTCTACTTCCTGATGGTCGCCTAGGGTCCAGAAAACCTCCAAAGCCCTAAGTGGCAGGTGTGTCGTGGCTGACATCGCTTCACCTTGCTTAAAATGAACATTGAAGGACAAAGTCAGTGCCTTGCACGCAGTGATAGGTCTATGGAAAGCCACATCAACCGTGGCATGACCTTGTGCTTTGTTTTCCCACAGGCTTCATCTCTGCAGAATGAAACCACAATATCTGAAGGAAGCAATGCTTGGCCATTAAGGCCTTGTTTGAAACTTGCCAGCAATCCCTGGAGAAGCCAGGCACCTAGTCACAGCCTGCCACAGTCATCACAACTCGGAGGACCTCTAGACGACCCATAACCTCTACCAGCACCAGAGCTGCTGACTCTTCCCCACCTGCTGATTTCAGGACAAGTTAGATCCTGTACTCAAGACTGGTGAGCTGCTGTACTGTCTCCTAAATTCAAACTGCTATTCAGTTCAAGGAAGCTGAACTCACCAGGTTGTGACACCCAGAAATCCCTGCTGTAATCCACTTGTAGAAGGGTAAGGAAAGGATGGCTGCTTTTAGCCATGGGTGGTGGCTGTGCCAGGCCATCAGCCTTAGGAGGATGCTTCCACGCAGGGGACTTCTTGCCTATGTGTCCTGGTGGAGCGCAGGCATGCTGAGGTCCAGGCCTGTACCACAGCATCTTTGCCCTCAGTTCTACCTGTTCAAGATTCACCACAGTCTCAACTCTGAGTGTCAGAATTCCCAGTGGCCCAGGACCCAGGGAGACGTGGAGGACCAAGGAGAATGTGCCTTGGCAGAATTTCTCTAACAAAGACAGAGGCCTCTTCCAACCTTCATTGAATCACTTGGGAATCATCTTTGGGGATTTTTTTAATCACAGATTTCTCTCCAAACTACTAAAATGCTATCTTCATATTTGCCAAAATAATCTACCCTCCTTCATGCCAAGGGACATGCCTTCACCCCCAGAGGCAAGCTAACACATATGTTTTACATGGATTCATGTTTTACATGGATTCATGGCTGGTGTAGAACCTCCAGTTTGAATCCACACTTAGATTTGTCATTGTAACAAATACCATGTGGATCATGAGATAACAGCCTGGAATTATAGTGCCTGTGTATACTACCCTCCACCAAGGTAGCCGAGTTTTCCCCACCCCACTTCCACACTCACTCTAATACCTCTTCCACACAAATCATCTCCTACAAGTAAGAATAAGACGCATCACGTGAAACCCTTCGTGAACTCCATCAAGTTTTGTTGAGGATCTACTATGTGCCAAGCTCTATATTAAATTCTAAGAATAAAATGATGACTAAGTCACAATCCTCACCCTAAGAAATTTACTTTGCAATGGGCAAGCCAGACAATTCGACAGCCTGATGAGCGCTAAAGCAGCGTAAGAAGTGCCCCGAGAATTCCTTCTCTGTTCCTTGACCACCCAAGGAACAAACCCAGCAGCGCTCAGAGATGACCTTCTGATATGCCAAAGCAGCCCAAAAGTGAAAGCCAGAAGCAGGCCAGTGTGGAACCGCTGCAATGGTGAACCAGCGGACTCCGGTTACTCATGTACTATTGCTATCCACCTGACTTTCCAATAAGATGTCTGCTTACTTAGCCATGTCCCCTCTGTCACCACACTGGTAACCCTCATGTTATAGTTGCTCATCAGTGAAAACCAGGCTTTGAAGTGGGAAGACATGACTTCAAGCTTGGGTCCTGGCACTTACGAAGACTGTGGGCAGATCACTTAAACTCTCTGGTCTTTGGTGTCTTTCTTTGCAAAATAAAAAGTAAAACATTACATTCTGTACCTACCTCACAGGGTTGTTGTGAGAATTAAGTGAACATGTATGTGCAAGCACTTTGTAAACTTTGTTACTTTTCAATCACTCCATTTTCCGTGAGTCCTTTCTTCTCCCTACCATATACAGTACTAGAATTTACCAGAGGGGTGCCCTCATTCCCATCTTCCTGCTCCCCGGGCAAATGAACAGTACAAAGGACAGGTGCACGCTCTTCTGGAGAGCTGGTTTCAGTATGGAAATGCTGATGCCTCACAAAATGACCAGGATATAATTCAGAGGATCCAGGGTGGGGCCCTACTGTCATATAGACAGCCACCATTCATCACCAGAGTACTGGCCGGCCCCTCAAGCCCATCACAGAGCAGCCATTCTTGGCCCTAGAAGAAAACCAGACCGTGGTGATTCAGGGAATCCCCTGGGTTCCAGATGCCAGAGGAATCACCAACAGCTCCAGCAGAGACCCTGTCTCTCACAAGAGTGAGAGGGTCAGCTAAAGGAAGCACTGGCCCGGTGAACCCAAACACAAGCCACCCCTGACCACTGACCCGTGAGAGCTGAGCGGGCCGGGGAGACTCCTGGACATTCATTTAAAGCAAGGGTTTGGGGACACATTTCTTTTGGCAATTTGTCTCAGCCAATCTGGCTCTTGCCTCTCTGATTTTGATTTGTCTGTTCCCTCTCTAACTGACCAGTGATAAGATGTATTCCTGGCTTAGAAGCCACATTATGCACCCCTTACACACACACATCCACACACACATACACACAGAGTCATATCTACACAACAGTGGGGAATGCCACCATTTTTCCCATCTTACTCTGTGAAGCCCTGCCATGGCCTTCCATTTCTGATGTTCAATATAGCTTTCAGATTGTAAAACCTAATTTGAGCTCCGTCTCACTGGCGCAGTCTTACTCCATCCCAGATTGAAACCCTGCCTCTATTTCAATCCTGTGTAGAAGCTTAAATAGATCGTCTGTGGAGCTACTGAGAATCAGCCATCATCTAAGAAAAGGGAGATCCTTCTATGACAATTCACTAGCTTCTTTAAGACCGTATTAGCAACTACCTCCAGGAATAGTGTAAAGTTTCTATTAAAAGACACAAGTGCAGCCACTAAGTCACCACTTGGGATACCTGCATCCCGTATCAGCGTGCCTGGTTTGAGTTCCAACTCCTCTGCTTCTAGACCAGCTTCCAGAACACTGGAAGGCAACACAAGTATTTGGGTCCCTGCCACCCACTTGGGAGACTTGGATTGAGTTACAGATGCCTGGATTTGGCATAGTCAAGCCCTGGCTATTGCAGGCATTTGGAAAGTGAACCAATAGATGGGAGCTTTTCTATGTCTCTTTCTGACTCTCTCTCTCTCTCTCTCTCTCTCTCTCTGTGCCTTTCAAAATAATGAAAATTAACATTTAAAAGTTTCTATAACAATTCTTATGAGAGGAAATCCTGATGATTACCTATAAAAGATCTGATAAAGTTAGGATGCTAGAAGCTCTGTCATATTAAGTCTAGAAGAGAACATTTCAACTATAGTCCCTTCCTCAAGTTCCTAGAACAAGGAGAATGAATTATAGAAATTTTTCATTCAGTATTTCTTCTATCAATTTCCAATATATTTTTTCATTTTTAAAATTTAATATTTAACAATTTTTAATAATTTCCCATATTCATTTAATTTGTAGATTATATATATATATACATATATATATATTCATACATGCATACATACCATTTTCTCTTAAAACCGGGGATATTAACATCACATGATGTGGGATCCATGATAATGACCACACAGTGAGGAGGGGTCTATTGTCATGTGATGGTGTAATTCAGTGAAGACAACATTTATAACTATCTTTATACCAAATAAGGACATTCACAGAAGATAATTCACAATGTCCCCCTTGCTATGTGTCAGGATGGCTGACCTAATACACTCATGCAGTGAACTGAGAAATGCCCAATTCTTTTCCTGAGGCTGTCATATTCATGTTTTATTTCAATACCTGAAAAGAAAGCTTAAAAATTTCAAACAGTTGTTTACAGTCACCACTTGCTGTGGGAAGGGCGCCAGAGAGACTCAGAGTTTCAGCCACCCAAGGTCAGAGGCACGGAGCCAAGAGGGCCAGCAAAGAGCAGGCCCATGCCAGGGAGAAAAGCTGTTGCTGGAAAGACAGACCAAGCACATGGACCAAGATTGTCTGCAGGTCATGGCAGCTGAGCAAAGAGCAGACAGGCCCAAGTCAGGAACAAATTAAGACGCCGGGACAGGTGGCAGGGTGCATGCACCTGGGCAGGAGATAGAGTCACCCCCTGCCACGTGTTATTTGACTTCCATAGCCTTCCTGGTGAGTGGCATTGTTACATCTCAGTTTCTTTTTCAGGACTCAAGCCTCCTTTGTACCCGACGTCCCCTCCATACGGGACCAAAGTCAAAAGCCCTTCCTTACTCCCACACATACTTCTTACTACCTTGGTTGAAATCATTTCTTTTTTCAGAGATTCTTAATTTTTTTTCATAAAACTTTGATAAATTATTTTATCAATAAAGTTTTGTCAATAAATTACTTGCCTGGTTGCCCTCCATGTCCTTCTTTGATGATTAAAACTGGGTCATAAACACAAATCACTTGCACAAGCAGTCTGTCTGCACTTGCATTTTCAGAGATTTATGTGAGTGAGAGGGTTTCCATCACAGATGACGTGGAACATTTATCTAGTGAAGTGCCAGCCAAAGGTAGCCCAGGGACGGTGGTAGTGACCCACAGTGAGCCCTGCAGGTTAACCACCACCTGCAAATACTCCCTCTCTTCCAAAAGTCACAGGCGATCAAGAAACCCATTGCCATCTCAGGACCCAGAGACTACCCAGTGCGAGACAGACACACAGGACAGAGGAGAATCATGCAGGCAGTATTGTGCAGAAAGCGGTGGCTGAATGCACAGGCCAGCCACGCCCATTGCTGGCAGGAGTGCCAGGCTTTTCAGAGCACTCACATGAGAAGCTTCAGCCAGAGATGGAACTGGGCCAGTAGACACAATGGTGGGCAGAGTGGGGAAGTTTCTCTTATTAGAGTCTGAACTCTGCACACTTGCAGACAGACGGAGACCTCGACTGTTGGCAACACTTTTCTTTTTCCGTTTTTACTGATTGTTCTAGCTGAACCTGGTAAGGCATTGAATCAGTGTGGGGAACAAAGGAAGTCCGTGGATTCTGTAGAGCCCACGGGTTAAGAATAAAGAAGTTAATCTGAGCAGCGCCAGGGGAGACAGATCTGCAAGCTCCCCCACGACAGACTGGAAGTCACTAACAGAGGAACACTGCCCTGTGTCCTTGCCAATGGGCTGAATATAGACTTATGCTTAAAATGACTGCTTAGCAAATTGCAATTGGTTTGCAATCTTTTGTGTGGGTTCAGTTCTTCTCCCCCAAATCCTTTCATGGCCTTTATAAAGTCCAGAATTTATAAGACCTCTTCATTGTTAACAGTGTGTGTTTGTGTCTGCACCAGGTAGAGCCTGACAAGTACTCTCCAAGTCCAGAGTACTCAAACCAGCTGGGAAGCAGTTTGTTACTTAATAACATTCATTTCAAACTGAATATATACAGATTATCCCAGAAGGATATATCATGGGCTACAGCAAATCCTGGCATGAGTATCCTACCAAACTTCTTACCTTCCACTCCCCCAAAAAGGAGCTAAGCTTCTATCAACTGAAACTAAAGATGGAATTGGTTTTTTTTTGTTTGTTTTTATTTTTTTTTTTTTACTAGATTAAACTTTGGCAGCAACTAACCCAATTCTTTGAAGGAATTAGTAAAAGAAAAAAAAGAGTGAACTCCTTGAAGGTATTCTTTCTTTCAGTTATGTTGGTTGAGTGCCAACCGTGTTGCTCGAAGAGTTATGCAAAGGACATAACACAGTTAGCAAAGCCGTGGGGTTTATTCCCTGTGGTCAGAGAAAGACAAAACCGTCCTCGCAACCAGGATGGAATCAGCAACTCAGGACAGGAGTCAGTGACAATGAAAATGATCCGCTACAGCAGGCTTGTCTGAAGAAGTGATGTCTGAGCTAAGGTAAGAACAAGAAGTAATGTCTGGAGAACAGAATCGGGAGAATCGAACATTTCCGATGGCTGGATCTGCAAAGGCCACCTGCGACCTGAAATGGTGATGTGCATCTAAGGACCGAAAGCAGGGCCGGGTGATAGGAATCCTGAAAGCAATGGTAAGGATGGGAGGCGGTGAGCTACAGATGTGGGTAGGAACCAGTCCAGGCACACTGGAGGCCACACTAACAAACTTACCTATTATCCAACAGAATTGGGAAGTCATTGTGGGTTTTACCAAGAGTTCAATCTTCAATGCCTTTGGCTTTTCATGTTGGCTTGCTGGACACATTGAGTGCTCAATATGTAAGTGTTTAATGATTTGGAATATTTCTTCACAAACTGTCTCCAAGAACTGTCATTATGTGAAGGTATTTCGAAAAATTCATGAAAAATGAATTCTAAAATATAAGTTTATTTGGGGGGGGAAGACATTTGGTGCAGCACTTGAGATGCTACATGGGATGCTCACAGGCCATATTCGACTACTGCTGATTCCAGCCTCCTGCTAATGCATGTCCTGGAAGGTAGTAGGTGATGACTCAAGTAGCTGGCTTCCTTACACCCATGTGCGAGACCTGGATTGAGTTCCCAGCTCCTGGCTTCTCCCTGGCCCAGTCCTGGCTACTGTGGGCATCTGGGGAGGGAACTAGTAGATACAAGATCTCTCTCTGTCCTATCCCTCTACATTTCAAATAAATAAAATTTAAAAATATATTATATTGTGGTGTGGAAAAAATTGAAATCCCTGAATCTTTTTCATAATTTGCAGTGTTCATGGACTTTTTGAAGATTCCACATATACATGTATTCAAAATTTTTGCCCCAAAATAAATGTATCTTTTCATCCCATTTTGGAGTGCTATCATATTTTCCTAAATTCAGTTGGCTTTAAGAATCATTATTGGCCGGCACCACGGCTCAATAGGCTAATCCTCCACCTAGCGGCACCGGCACACAGGGTTCTAGTCCCGGTCGGGGCTCCGGATTCTGTCCTGGTTGCCCCTCTTCCAGGCCAGCTCTCTGCTATGGCCCGGGAATGCAGTGGAGGATGGCCAAAGTGCTTGGGCCCTGCACCCCATGGGAGACCAGGAGAAGCACCTGGCTCCTGCCTTCGGATCAGCGCGGTGCGCCGGCCGCAGCGCGCCAGCTGTGGCAGCCATTGGAGGGTGAACCAACAGCAAAGGAAGACCTTTCTCTCTGTCTCTCTCACTATGCACTCTGCCTGTCAAAAAAAAAAAAAAAAAGAATCATTATTCAGAAACTCCCACTAAGAGGCATTCTCAGATGGACATTCTGAGACATAGGAGACATTCTGAGACTGAAGCTATGCAGATTTATCATGGGCACAGGAAGTACAAAGAGTCTGCCCTTAATGCTGATTTTTAAAATTGCTCTAATAGGCCGGCGCCGCGGCTCACTAGGCTAATCCTCCGCCTTGCGGCGCCGGCACACCGGGTTCTAGTCCCGGTCGGGGCTCCGGATTCTGTCCCGGTTGCCCCTCTTCCAGGCCAGCTCTCTGCTGTGGCCCGGGAATGCAGTGGAGGATGGCCCAAGTGCTTGGGCCCTGCACCCCATGGGAGACCAGGAGAAGTACCTGGCTCCTGCCATCGGATCAGCACGGTGCGCGGGCCGTAGCGCACCGGCCGTGGCGGCCATTGGAGGGTGAACCAACGGCAAAGGAAGACCTTTCTCTCTCTCTCACTGTCCACTCTGCCTGTCAAAAAATAAATAAATAAATAAATAAATAAATAAATAAAATTGCTCCAATAGCAGCAGTATGGATGACAATATTCTAGAATCTTGGACAAAGAGTAAATGAAACAATCGCTACTACTTACTACTCCACGAGGGATGAGGGCTCCACTTAGAACGGAGAGTATAACAAAGGAGCCTTAGAAACACATAGATGCCTTGATTTGCCTGCACATTAACAGCAAGGTCAAGTTGCAGTCTCTCTCCCACCAATTCTCCCCTCACCCTTGCTTTCGGGGATACTTGGCGCCTCCACCTGCTCAGCAGCTTCAGGGAATGGAATGGTCTGCTCCTTGGTCTCCCCAGTGCTGCTAAGTCAGTTATCACTTGTCCATCTGGTGTCATTTGGTAACAATCTGTTGACATCTTTCATTTATCATTGTCTTTTTTGCTTTCTCTTTCTCTCATCTGTGTATGCTTTTTGTTATATCTGTCATCTTGCTTTTAATTTGCATTTCCTTGTTGATTCCTTTTTCATCTTTATGGACTATTTTTACTGATCATTTAGGAAGTGCCAGCTCTTGTAGTTTGGCTATTTTTCTATCTAGAAATAGTCATTTTCTCACCAAATGTTGTAGTTTCATTTATAGGATGTATACCAATTCACTGTGTGTAAAATTTGCTGCATATATTTTTCTAGTTCATTGCTTTTTTAAAAATAATTTTAGATATTTAATTGAAAGGCAGAGTTATGAAGAGAGAGAGGGGAAACAGAGAAAGAAAGATAAACAGGTCTTCTATCTGCTGGGTCACTCTGCAACGGTCATGGCTAGGCCCGCCTAAAGCCAGCAGCTGGGCACTTCGTCTGGGTCTCCCACTTTCCAAGATTCATTAGCAGGGGCTAGACTGAAAATGGGGCAGCTGGGACTCAAAATGGTGCTCATATGGGATGTCAGTGTCACAGTGGTTTAACCCACTGTGCTACAACACCAGCACCTGTTATTTACTTTTCACTTTTATAATAATTGTGCATGAAAAAGATTATTTTTGTTTCTCTGTACTACAGTTTGTAGAATTTTCTCATTATTAAAAAGTATTATTAATTTGAAATTTTAATGTAATTAATTGGTGAATTATTAAATCTTGCAGTGATTTTATGCATATAATTCCCTGACTTAGCCTGAATATCAACTTGCTTACATTCTTCAGATGTTTAGAATTTTATATTTTTATATCTGCTTTTTGATTCATGTATAATTTATTTTTTCATGTAACATAATGGGAGATTTCAACAATTAACTATGATATTCAGCATGCACACCATCAAATACTTAAATATAAACATGTACAACTTAACAAATAATTTTAAAACAACTGCCATTCTACTTGAATCCCTGCCTAAGGATTTGCTTTTGGAAGAATATGAACTAAAATAATTTGTACTGGAAAAGATCCATATCCTTGGATAGATTTCTCGATTGAGCCACTCCAAAGTCAGCAGCAACAAATATTACATTGTTAGTTTTAAGTGGGTTGTGATAACTCCTGGCATGCTATCACTAATAGGGTTACTATCAATAAGTCTTCCATCCATAGCGAGTTGGGACAGGATGCAGGAGAAAGGGGATTGCTGGGTTTATGCAATATTTCTGCCAACTGAGAGAGATGGCAGCAGTGACTGTCACAAAGAGCTGCAGAGATAGTAGGTGGCTTAAGTACTATGTTCTTGAAAGAAAATGGTGACTCAAGTCAGCAAGTTACCAACTCAAGACAAACATAAAGTTCAGAAAATCCCGGTGACACCCACATCTACCGTAGCAAGAGGGAACTGTAGGCTACAAACCAGGTCTGACTATGAGAGAAGCAGAATTGTAGAGAGGGCTAACTACACAACTCTGACACATGTACTATGCTAAACTCAAGACTCTGCTATAGAAGACATGAGAGCCTGAGGACTAGAATGCAGCCTTCTATGGGAGGGTTTGGCGTGGATCCCCATAATCTGCAGAATGATCAAGGCCCCCTGAAGTGACTCCCTATCCAATATTCCAGAAACACAAACTCCCTTGCCTGGAAACCATGCAGGGATCTCATGGGAGTAAGATCTCTCCTAAGAGAGCAGTCACCTACATCAAGATTTGCCCTGCCCTTCTCAGAGTTTGTATGCATGAAGCTAGGGTAGCATCCTCAGCCTGGCCCACCTGAGGAATTAGTGTTCTTATGTGGGGAGTGAAGGAATTAGTCACCCAAAATTCTACAATTCCTGTCTGCTATCTACTGACAGGAATCCAAAGAAGTTGCCTTAGAATGGATCTGGAATGAGAACTCTGCCATAACTCGGGATTATTACCTAGAAGGATTAATGGCAGAAAAGACTTAGGGAAGTATGTTCTTGGATGCATTTAATGCTTCAGTCCAAGACTCCACCAGCGGACTGTTTCCCAGAGGACATTCCCCTCACTTAATAAAAAAGGGAAGTGCTAGACGGAGGACAACGGTGCTGTTGAGAAACTCCGGGAATCTGTCTTCTGAACCCCGGGTGGACCACCAGGAAAGCGCCCATGCAATTAGCTACTTGGTGTCACCTAGATGGGAGGGTTCTGGAATAGCAGAGGCCAGGCAGGCACTGTCACCTAACTGTCAGACAAAAAGCAGATGTAATTGCACCGTTGGGAAACAAAGCCGAAAAGGCGAGCAGAGACCTCAGCTTCCAGAGATCTGTGGCAGCAATTTCCAGGGGCTCAGTCAATGGAGAGAGTGATGTCTGAGTATTGTCTCCTATAACCCATGATTGCTGCGTTACCTTAAGTGGAAAAAGGGACTTGCATGTGGGGTTAAGGTACTGTGTTTCTTCTGATGAAGAGACTTTAACCATCTGGACCTCCTGCAGAATATCACCTACTAATGACGTCATTCTAACTGGATGTGGGGACCAGAAGTGGCTTTGTAAGAAATGTCCTTGTGAAGCATATGCAGGCCAGGGGCTGGCCGATTAACCCTTTATTCAGGATCCTGCACACTGGTGATGTTTTCAGGGTTCCATGAGCTGGTGACATGCTAAGAAACCCCCAAAGAAATGGGCCAGCTATTACTCCTTGCACTTTTGTTGCTGAGTAAGGCATAATGCCTGGTAATTCTCTTTGGGAAAAAAACATCCATGTTTAAGAACGCAGCTCTGACTCATATATCAGTTGGCTCAGACAGCAACAAGTTCTGAGTAAGGCATTGCAGCAGATTTAAGCTGTACAACAAGCACCCCTGGCACTTAGATCATACGACTCAGCAGATCCACGGTGCCACCGCCACCTGCGGAACATGAGGATGTCATGCATAGCCTTTTTTTTAAAAAGATTTATTTATGTATTTGAAAGGCAGAGTTACAGAGAGGCAGAGCTGAGAGAGAGAGAAGTCTCCATCTACTGGTTCCCTACCCAAATGGCTGCAATGGCCGGCGCTGCACCGATCTGAAGCCAGGAATCAGGAACCTCCTCCGGGTCTCTCACCCAGGTGCAGGGGCCCAAGGACTTGGGCCATCTTCTACTGCTTTCCCAGGCCATTGCAGAGAGCTGTATCGGAAGTAGAACAGTCGGTACTCGAATCGGTGCACATATGGGATGCCAGCACTGTAGGTGGTGGCTTTACCAGTTATGCCACAGTGCTGGCCCCATGCATAGTTTTTTGCAAGCTCCCATTGAAGAGTCACAGCGAAAACCCATACAGGCATGGACAAAGACTATGTCTTCTCTAACGAGAAATACTCACCATTCCAGAAGTGGACCTTGTTATGCAACTGTGCCTAGAGACTGAACCCTCAACCAAAGAGTACTGAGTGAGTGTGCAACTTGAGCTATTCACCTGAATGCAGATTTCACATCAAGTCCTAAGACTGGAGAAGGGAGCACATTAGCACTCCATCATATTATGGAAATGGAACATTCTAGATCAGAGCCAAGCAGATCCACAGCGCATAACTTATCAAGCAGTGTCCCAGAATCCTTACACTAATACTCAGTTATATCAAGGCCTCTGCTTCCATAGGCTAGAAGAGAAGAAAACAGTCTGACCTGACCCACGGATGGGGTGATTCGATGTCTGCAGGGTGAAATGGGCTCCTCTCACACCACAGGCCGTCACAGAGGAGGCCCTGGATGGTGTTGGGAGGCAGTCCTGTGTGCTTCACTTTGTGCTCGACTCTCTGTGAAGATGAAAATGGCTTGAGGTGAGAATACACAGAGATGCCTGGCCAGCAGGTGGTTAATCAGGGGTCTGTAGGGAACAAGACTGTGAGAATGAGGGAAAGCCATGTAGATGGACCTATAGATGTGAACACCAGGTGTGAAGACCTGTAGGCTCGTGCCACTATCTTCCAGGGACCATCTACCATAGGCACTGGACACATAGGTGGTAAAGATGACTCAACTAAGGGATGGCATGGTGACGTAGTGTGTTAAGCTGCTACCTGCACTGCCAGCATCCCGTATGAGACCAGTTCCGGTCCCTGCTGCTCCATTTCCAATGCAACTCCCTGCTGATGGGCTTGGGAAAGCAGCAGAAGATGGCCCAAATACTAGGGCCCCTGCCACCCATGTAGGAGACCCAGATGGAGTTTCTGGCTTCTGGCTTTAGCCTGTATGTATATATGTGTGTGTGTGTGTGTGTGTGTGTATCCTTTTCTCTCTATAATTCTTTCAAATAAATAAATACTTTAAAAAAAAAAAAGGATGATTCATCCAGGAAAACTCAGCGAGCTTCTTTCCTCTGCTGCCCCAGTTCTTGCACAGCAGCCCCAGGAACAGGATAGCCTCACTGGTGGGGGCCAGGGGAGGCAGAATAAAGCCAACCATTAAATTGCTTGATAAAGATTATCCATACTAAAAGAAAATCAGTATAAAGTACCACAAAAGTATAGCACACGAACCCAACTCTATTCTGAGGGGTTAGGGAGTGCTTCTTTTCTTCCTCTTACTGAGGAAGTAAGAGCTGCAAGCTGGATGGGCGATGGCTAGGCAAGGAAGAGACAGGCAGGTGGGGAAGAGTGCAGCGGGCAATGCACGTGAAGGCCCTGCGATGGGAAGATATTTGGCCCATGGGAGCAAATGAAAAAAACCCTAAGCTCCATAATTGACTGGGAGGGTGGTAGAAGTAAGACAAGAGATGCGGGCGGAGGACAAATAAAGCAAGCACTTTCAGTCAAGGTTAAAAGATTCTTGGCTGTCACCCGTGTGCTTGATGCCCCTGCTGCTGCTGTTGCCATTGTTGTTTGCTGCTCTCCTGTGTCCCCAGATAAGTAGTGCATGTTGATATTTGTGCTTGTTTAAAGGCAATGAAAAATCTTACAAAAGGGACTTGGTCAGAGATTTTTGTTTTGATGGTATTGATTGTTGATTGACTTCCAAGAGGAAGAAATGAGAGCTTAGTATTGACTCAATTAGAGGGAAAAGTCTCCTTAGGATAAATTAAGAAGAAATACACTGAGAGCCAGGGAAATAAAGGAATACAGTTGTCCCTGAATCAAGAGAAAAGAAAGCTTTGAAAAGATTATGTTCGGGCCCGGCGCCATGGTTCACTTGGTTAATCCTCCGCCTGCCGCGCTGGCATCCCATATGGGCACTGGGTTCTAGTCCCGGTTGCTCCTCTTCCAGTCCAGCTCTCTGCTGTGGCCCGGGAAGGCAGTGGAGGATGGCCCAAGTGCATGGGCCCTGCACCCCATGGGAGACCAGGAGGAAGCTCCTGGCTCCTGGCTTCGGATTGGCACAGCACGCCAGCCCTAGCAGCCATTGTGGGGGCGGGGGGTGAACCAAAGGAAGGAAGACCTTTCTCTCTGTTTCTCTCTTTGTGTCTGTAACTCTACCTGTCAAATAAATAAATAAATAATCTTTTTTTTAAAAGAAAAGATTATGTTCAACTCTGTTAAAAGTTGAATAAAAGGGAAATTAAGATAATAATTATTTTATTTTTCATATATTATTATAGTATTGAATAGTATTATTATTTGTGAATTGTTTGGCATAAATTCTTTTTAAAATATTTATTTATCTATTTATTTATTTGAAAGGCAGAGTTACAGAGAGGGAGAGGCAGAGGCAGACAGAGAAAAAGTCTTCCATCCACTGATTCATTCCCCAGATGGCTGCAATGATCAGGGCTGGGCCAGTGGAAACCAGGAACCACGAGTTTCTTCTGGGTCTCCCACATCGGTTCAGGAGCCCAACCACTTGGGTCATTTTCCTCTGCTTTCCCAGGCAGATTAGCAGGGAGCTGGATAGGAGGCAGCAGCTTAACCTGCTATACCACAGTGCTGGCCTCCCATAAATTCTTGAAAACAATAAAATCTATAATAAATTTATATGGGTATATAAACACGCATTTGTCATATAGCTGTATTTTACACTTCACTGCATATCACTGTTTCTAATCATTATTAATAACCATTACAGAAATAGTATGTACTTATTTAAAACAATAAATACTCAACTTTGAAACAAAAGGAGGTATCACATAGTAGCAGGAAATAAAATACAATGGAAATTAACCATCATAATCTCTATGTCATCTGAAATTTCCTCAGAAACAGAAAATCTGAAGTTTTCCTTCACCTATGGTTCACTGAGATTGACTCATTGACTCTAACCTCCACATAACAATTTCTAGAACCTTCAGCTACCGTTATCTCTGTTTATTAAGGTATCTCCTCATTTAAAGAGAAATTAAATGTTGGAAAAATAAGCAGAAAAATTATAAAACAAAAGGATTTTGTGCAGTTTTAACCTACATCCACAAATTCTTTATGCCTTCCCTTCAGGGCCTAATTGTGAGCATGACTTAGTAAGCAACCTCCCATGATTAGAATACGGCAGAAACAGAGGCTGATGTCCAAGTATTGGCTAAATGACACTGTGGCTTGGGTCTTTCTCCTTTGTTTCACTTGCTCTGGGGTAAGCCAGCTGTCCACGTGTCATGGCAGGGGTTGGGGGGGGGGTGACACTCAGTCCTATGCAGAGATCCACCTGTCAACAAACCGAAGCCTCCTCTCCCACCCAGGTAAATGAACCACTGAGGAAGCAGAGTCCCATTCCGAGCCAAGTGTTCAGACAATTGTAGCCTCAGAAGAGACCCTGAGCCAACACCACCCAGCCCCGAAGGGAGAACTTCCACTTTGATTATGACCCTGTCTACATAATGTCAGAGTTTGTGGACTCAGAAGGCTTCCATAGCCTTGGCAGCTCATGACAAGAGCCTCAAGTGATCACTGACATCATAAATAAGAGTGTCAATTTGTAAATCAACAACAGGAGTCACTGTGCACTTGCTCCCCATGTAGGACCTCTGTCCTTAATGTGTTGTACTATGTGAATTAATGGTATAACTAGTACTCAAACAGTAATGTATACTATGTGTGTGGGGGGGTGCAAACTGTTGAAATCTTTACTTAGTATAGAGTTGATCTTCTGTATAATTAAAAATGAATCTTATTGAAGAATGGGATGGGAGAGGGAGTAGGAGGTGGGACGGTTTGGGTGTGGGAAGGTGGGTATGGGGGAAGAACCGCTATAATCCAAAACCTGTACCTATGAAATTTATATTCATTAAAGAAAATCTTCCTAAAAAATAAAATACCCACCCAAACAGCTCTGACCATCAAGACCTGTGAGAACGGGAATATTGGTTGTTTTAAGCCACTGGGTTTGGGGAAATTTATTAAGCACCGGTAGATAACTAATACAGATGGAGTAAATTCCTGAAAGAATTTACAGTTCTTTCTCAGAGGAAACTTAAATAAATTTGGATTGATGTGTGCTCTTGACTGGATTCACTATCTGATTCTTCGGCAGGACTACATCACAGAAGTGATGATGCTGTGTTCTTGGCATCCCAACAAATGATGCGTGAATTTGTTTTGTCCCACTGCCAGGGATGTTAACTTTGATCACATGATTAAGTTGATGTCTGCACACATCTCCATGGTACCATCTTCCCTCATTTGTAACTAAGAAGCATGTATCCAGCCTCAACACATTCATTTATTCTGTTTGTATTAATGAAGATTCGTGGATCCCTTTCATCCCCAGTGTGGGTAATCTGTTACTATCATTGCTTATTTCGATACCCCAGCTGTCCTAGGTGTTCTCCTTGGAAGCTGCTTCAAGAAGGCTCCCTTGGTGTTTGCCATTTCTTCACCATTCTCTGTACACTTCCTTTATCTGCCACACAACAGGTCTTTGATCCATCTTGTGTTATTTTCGCTCCAGCCCCATAATCAACTCATTTTTCCAAAAACACTATCCCTTTTTAATGAAGAGTTAGAAACTAAAATTGGGGCACTAGAATGTCCACATACTTATCTCAGACCCTGAGAGTGAGAAGAGCTAGAAAACATATGTTTAAGTACACATGCACATGTTTATACCTATATTTATTTTTACATCATTTATGCATCTACAGTAAGCCATAAATTCATATTCGCATCTCCAATTAAATCCAACAACCCAGGAGCCTCCGTGTACATATTTGTAATCCCCTTCTCTCACAATGAGAAACCTATTCTCATTGTCCTCAAATATTTACTTTTTTCATCAATGCTTCCACTATGTAACTAATCCGGCTGCCCACACACACAGAAGGCCACTTCACTGCTTGAACTGCGACACCTCATGCTGGGCTGCTGCTGCCACCATCCAGCCCCCAAGACACTCGCTCCACTTGTTGTTTTGACATCCCATGCCACAAATCCTCCTTGGGGAGGCCCTGCCCACACTACTTAGGATCCAACTCCAGACGCAGGGCCCTATGCTCCTTCCCCAGCTCAGATGCCAACTTCCCCCGCCCCCACCTAATGGAAGAGAAACAAGAGAAGAGAAAGGGATTGGAAGGGGAACTACAATAGCTCCATGTTTATTTTAAGGCCAAAACAAACGTATTTCAGCATAAACTATGAAACCTTTGCTGTCCCTCACTTTACTGGGACATTCCAACTACTCACCTAAAGATTGGTATTTGCTTCAGAAAAATAAAGTGAAATACTGAGTATCTTTGGAACTGGCAAATTAGGAACACTAATCTACATAAAGACTATACTTTCAGTGATTATTTCTACAGTTTGCTAACAGACTAGGTACTCTGACTACAGTCTATAACACTGTTTAAGCTCAAAGGAAAATTAAAAGGGGGCAGTTCTCTGGTCAAACTTAACGCAGATTTAAAAGTCTCCATGATGCAAACCCAGGGAAAATGTGAGCACCCCACACACTTGGTAGTGGCGTTATGTGACAAAAATCCAGGAGTAACTTCCAGCTGATGCAGCTGGGAACAGTCAACGGATGCGGAATAAAACCCAATGTAGATGACGGGTACTTCCCCCGCTCAGGCTGCTTGACTCTGCTCTTCATACGCAGATATTGGTCGGGCGTCTTTTTGAAAGCTCCATTTTGGCACCCACAATCAGTAGCCATTTCTTTTTTTGAAGTAGCACATTCTATGCAGTGGCACTATTTATAATAACAGAACCATGAATTGATTCCAAAAGTACCCAATCACCCTCAATACTCATAATTTTCTCCCCTACGAAAGACTTGGAGGACTTTCCTTTTGCTTTATTCTCATCCGTGATTTTCAGATTAGGGTTGGGACTTTATTTCAGCAGAGCCTGAACACGCACTGGACTGCCTTTTCTGGCTGATAAGGTGGGACGGCCCAAGACTGTCCCTACACACCAGCAACAAGGAAGCTGGTACGCTATTGTACCCTCGAGTATCTTTATGGGAGATGGTTGTGGGTGTGTGTGAGAGAACGCGCGCACAAACCCAGCCCAATGGCCAAAATTCTATTCAAGGTGTTCCACGGCAGGTTAGAGAAAGTTGCTGAGAATACTAGGAAGACCAGTTTCCAGTCGGCTGCGCACCCTGAACAAGGACAGGCTCCTGAGAGCTATCTCTGCTGCCTGTTCGGGCCACCGCGGTCGCCAGGAGACGAAATTCCTTGCAGGGTGACAGCCACCGCAGCAGGAGTACTGGCTGGTAGCATCCCAGCCCCGCGCCCCAGCGGTGGTGGTGCCAGAGAGCACGCAGAGCACTGGGGAGCTGGGCCACCCCCCTGGCAGGCGCAAGCCGGGGCGTGGCCCCGCCGAGGACGCCTCTGGTTGGCTCTATTCTGTGAACAAAAGTGGCCAGGACTCCCCGGGAGGGCAGGCGCTGGAGTTGGCGTCCCATGTAGGCCAAGGACTTCCCGGGATGTACGCCCGGGCAGCGCACACACACCCCAGCTATACGCGGGAGGTAGGGGTGAGTTAGGCTGTGGTTTCTGGATGTTTGCGCAAGAAGCCACAAATGCGGCAAACCAGGGGCACCCGGCTGCAGAAGGCTCCAGAACTCCAGCTTTTCCCTTCCAAGGGATCAGACTTGCAGGGGGCGCGGGCGCTGTGCCCTGGCTGCGCGGTTAGAGAGGAGTCCTACCCTGTGTGTGTTGAAACACCGAATCACACTGGAAGAGACCCCTGCCCTAGAATCTCGCTTAGCCGAGGGCATTCTGTAGAGGACCACCCCAGCCGGCCGCAGGGTGGGGGACAGAGCGGGCCGGGGCATCTGGATGTTGGTAGACAGTGACCCTCTTCCCCTGCCACACACACACACACTCACACACACAAGCTTTTATTCTAACAGTTCTTTGGCTGGAAAGGCGTTATTTAGCAACTGTACATCTAGGAACAGTCGCACGCTATCCTACAGGAGTGATCGTAAATGGCACACGGGGCAGGCAGGCGGACGCGCGCCGCAGCGCCGCCGGGTGCGCCCCGGGCGCCGGGCGCGTCCAGCCTCGCCCAGGCCCGCCCGCGCCGCGCACGCCCGACCCCACTCAGCCCGGGCTCCCGCAGCCCCGCCGCTGGGGCGGTGACACACGCGGGAGTCCAATTACAGCCCCGCAATTAACATATGAATTTGACGAACTTAAGGAAGAAGAAGGAGGGAAAAAAAAAAAAAAAAAAAAAACCTGGAGCCCGCGCGGGCGGCCTCCGCGCCCAGGAACTTTTCCCCGGGTGTACCAACTCTTTGATTGGCTGCTCGCACGCGCCGGCCCGCGCCCTCCATTGGCTGAGCAGACACGCGACTGGCGCGAGGAGGGGGCTGGGAGCGGAGCGGGGTGGGGTGGGGGGGGCACAGTGGCGCGTGCCGCTTTTTAAAGGGGCGCAGCGCTTTCGGCAACCGGAGAAGCTTCGTTGCACGCGACCTGGTGTGTGATCTCCGAGTGGGTGGGGGAGGGTCGAGCAGGGGACCAAAATCAGACGTCGCCGTAGAGCCCCGGCTAGGGTTGTGGATTTTTGTGTGTTTTTTTTTTTTTTTTTTTTTTTTGGTGATTGAGCTGCTTTGCCGGTGCCTCCTCCGAGCCTGCGTCTCCGAGCCTTGTGCAAGTGCGATGTCCCGCCTGCTGCATGCAGAAGAGTGGGCTGAAGTGAAGGAATTGGGGGAGCACCCTCGCCACCCCCAGCCGCACCACCTCTCGCAACCGCCGCCGCCGCCGCCCCAGCCACCGGCGGCCCTGCAGGCCCGGGAGCACTCCGTCTACCCGGCCGAGCTGTCCCTCCTGGACGGCACGGACCCACGCGCCTGGCTGGCTCCCACGTTGCAGGGCATCTGCACGGCCCGCGCCGCCCAGTACCTGCTGCATTCCCCGGAGCTGGGTGCTTCCGAGGCCGCGGCGCCCCGGGACCAGGCGGACGGCCGGGGGGAGCTGGGAAGGAGGAGCGGCGGTGGCGGCGGCAAGAGCCCGGGACCCGTGAAGGTGCGGGAACAGCTGTGCAAGCTGAAAGGCGGCGTGGTGGTGGACGAGCTGGGTTGCAGCCGCCAGCGCGCCCCTTCCAGTAAGCAGGTGAACGGGGTGCAGAAGCAAAGACGGCTGGCGGCCAACGCCAGGGAGCGGCGCCGGATGCACGGGCTGAACCACGCCTTCGACCAGCTGCGCAACGTTATCCCTTCGTTCAACAACGACAAGAAGCTGTCCAAGTACGAGACCCTGCAGATGGCCCAGATCTACATCAACGCCCTGTCCGAGCTGCTGCAGACGCCCAGCGGCGGGGAGCAGCCGCCGCCCCCGCCGCCGCCGCCTCCGACCTCCTGCAAAAGTGACCACCACCACCTCCGCGCCGGCGCCGCCTCCTACGACAGCGGCGCGGGCTCGGCGCCGGCGGCGGGGGCCCCGCCGACCTCGGGAGGGGGCCCGCGGCCCGCCGCGCCCGGGAGTTGCCGGACTCGCTTCTCCGGCCAGGCCTCGGCGGCGGGAGGGTACGCGGTGCCGCTGGACGCTCTGCACTTCTCCGCGTTCGAGGACAGCGCCCTGACGGCGATGATGGCGCCAAAGAACTTGTCGCCCTCGCTGCCCGGCGGCCTCCTGCCACCGGTGCAGGAGGAAAGTAGCAAAACTTCGCCGCGGTCGCACAGAAGCGACGGCGAGTTTTCCCCCCGCTCCCATTACAGCGACTCGGACGAGGCGAGTTAGGGAGGAGGCACAGAGCCCTGAAAACTGAGACAGACACAGAACCGCCCTCTCCCCAGGCGCGGGAAGCCCCCGCGGTTCGAGATCCCCGCACCCTTTCAGTCGTGCTCTGCGACCGTCGTTGTTTAGCAACGACTTGGCTTCAGACGGCAGCTTTGTTGGAGGCTTTGCGGATGCCGCCGCTGTTCCCGACTTCCTACGGTCCGCGGGGGTTGATGAAAACTTAACTGTGCAAGTGCTGCCTTCCCGCCCACCTTGCGCTCCCCCTGCAGACGGGCTATACGGTCCGTACCCAGAGGTGACATCGTTATTTCAGCTCCCCGCTGCCAGTCCGCTGCACAACAAAACAAAACCAAACCTCGCACCTTCCTCTCTGTCGCTGGTTCGGGTTTAATTGATTTCACGCCCTTGGGCATCCGTCCCTGTGTGTTGTGCTCCCTCACGTGTGGGAGGGTTAGTCTTCCAAAATGTATTCTGAAACGCAAAGCGAATGCTTCCAAAGTGAATAACTTTTGGCTGTGGGATGATCGGGGAACTGGGAAGGTGAGGGCGTCTACGCTGTCGAAGCGAAGCCAGTAAGTCCGTGTGCTGGCGAGAGCGTGGGCGTCTTCGGAGACCCTTGGCACACGCACTTGATAACCCTCTGCTGCTGCCGCTGCCTTGACTCCAAGAAGAAACTCAACTGCCAACTACAGACCCGCTGCTGGTGTTGTTTTTATTTTTAAACACAGCCACTAATAGTCCTTATGCTCTTTTTTGCAAATGTTCATTTTAAAAAAGTGAAAAAATTTAAAAACACATCTGGTAGTGTCAAAAGCATTTGATCAATTTTATTTTTGCTTTGGTGATGTTAGAAAAAGTTATTTATTATTGAGTGTTTGCTACTGTTTCTACTTGCCTTGATTCACTTTTTTTTTACATTTTCTATTTGAGATCATTTTATTTTAACCTAGCAAAGCCAACTGCCATTGTTTTATGTATTTCCTTTGGCAAATGATAAAAATAAACGTGAAAAGTTAACATTTATTTGTCACTTATTCCATTCCAGTAGAACCGCTGAACACATTTTTTAAAGGACCTTGAAGACTTGAAGTCAGTCTTTGACTAAACATGAATTTACGCAGTCTCCTAGCTTTAAAGAAAAATGTTGTAGACTGGATGCCTTCAGGGACCATCAGAAGCCTTACTCAGAAAAACACCCAAAGTTGTGAGATCACTCTTTTCTTTCCAGTCTTCCATTTTCCCAGCTCCAACAGTCTGTGCAAGAAGAGGCAAATGTTTCAGGTTGCACAGGATGTAGCCAGAAATAGTTAGCTTTACCAGTTAGCTGTGTCCACTGATTAAAAAGTAGCCCAGCGGAAAGCTTTTCCTATAGGTCTAATACACAAGACAACCTCTCTCTCCCTCTCCCTCTCTCTCCCTCTCCTTTTCTCCCCCTCCTCCCCCCTTCAGGGAGGGGAGCCCTAAGACAGAAAGAGGACAATGGAAAAGAACTTGGGGGAAAGGAAATCAGCATTCATTATTTCAACCTAAAATAGAAGCCTGGAGTTGCCCTAGGAAAGTGTTGACCTCCACTCAATTTTCTGTTTCCAAAAATCCTGCTGCTTCCAATATACAAGCGAATGCTTATTTAGTTCACCTGAATTAGCTTCTATTAAGAAAACATTCAATTGCACTTTTGAGCCAGTAGCAGAACCTCAAGAGCGCTCTCACTTCACATCCCGGGTACCCTTACAGAGGAAACAAAACACCTCTTCTGGGAGTCGGGGTTGTAGATTTGGGAAAGCTGAACGCAATCCTGTGTGTTTGGAGAAAGCTGAAGTCAGCATTTTAAAAAGATATTTGGTTGGCAAATCTCAGGGTACAACTATTTCTTAAAGATTAAATGACATTTAATCAGAAAAAAAAGAAGCATCGCTGAATTTGAAAACTTGGATTTTAAGCCAAATCTTTTGCTTTATGTCTTCACTGAGATAACAAATTTCAGGGGAAGGACACACACACACACACACACACACACACACAGTGAAGAGAGTTTAGTTTCATTGCTGCTGCATCCATCTCTACCTCCAGCCCCTTGAAGAGATGACAGCGCCACAAACTGGGTTTGTAGAGCAAGTAAGGTGCTAAGGGAGCAGGAGTTCTGTTCTCCAGGAGGAAACTGCAGAACTAGCGTTTCGAGGGCTCTCAGACAGCCTGGACAGCTCTCCTGGAGAGGTGAACAGCAGCCCGTGACACTTTCCAGGGGCAGAAACAATGCACCTGTCCTTTAGATAACCTTTTGCACCCACCGAGTTTGTTGTGCTATGATAAGCATCAGGAATCTTCAGGCTACTGAATAAATCAAGCGATTGCTTCCAACACATTTCCATTTCACTCGCAACGAGCAGACCCAACAGGTGTGGCTATCCGGCACCAGCACCAGTGCAGAATAACACATATTTTTATGGTTACTTAGCTCAGGGTGTTTGGGTGCGTGCAGAGAGAGAGAAGACGATCTAGAATTGTTTTACCTGTTATGAATCTGTGTAGGGCAAAGACAGGCAGAAGGGAAAAAGTTGTACTTTTTTTGTGGTAAAAGAAAGCAATCTCTATTTCATTTTTCAAAATGATTTATGCTCATTTTGTGTCAAAAAGACTTGGTCAAACTTGGTCAAAGGTATTCCTTTGCACGGACATATGCAAATAGCAAAAACAGAAAGGACATCGGGAACATCTTCCTTTACATCTTGTATAAATGAGAAACTGCTGCCCCTAATTCGCCCTGAAGCCACTCAGCTAGAAAGTGGCAATGTCCAGAATCGTTCGCTGCTACTCCTTTCCACCAGGTCGACGCTCCCCTGTAGTTTCCTCTAAGAAAATCGATTGATAGGTGTCCAGATATTAGGGAAGGGCTTGTGCCACCATAAGAGGCAGATATTCATACTCTTAGCTGCTTGTGGTCTAACACCAGAATTGGAGAAAATTTCAGCTTCCCAGTTATGAAAGTCCTTTATTCTCCTGCTCAAGAGTAAAACAGCCCTAACAGAATATTGTTATTGAAAATTCTGTATCAGGCTGATAGGAAGAGCGGTTCTAACCCATCAGAACATGCACAAAAAGTCAAATCTCTGTGGTAAATTGATTGCTCAAAGTTCAAATGAGAACTTTCACCTCTTTTCTTAATTCTACTCCTCTCTCTCTCTCTCTCTCTCTCTCTCTCTCTCTTTTATGCTGACATTTCTTTGAAAGAGATGTACAATCACATTTCCATTTTAAGGTTCTGTTATGGAGTTTGCATAACAACCGTTTGGCAGTTCACTCTCTTACACTCCATTAACAAGCTGTAACATATAGCTGCAGGTTGCTATAATCTCATTAATATTTTGGAAACTTGAATATTGAGTATTTCTGAGCGCTCATTCCCCATATGCCAGACCACTCCTGCCATGCTGACTGGTTCCTTTCTCTCCATTATTAGCAATTAGCTTCTACCTTCCAAAGTCAGACCCAAGTATCCAAGATACTAGCAAAGGCATCAACTATGTGCGCAAGTTAAGCATGCTTAATATCACCCAAACAAACAAAGAGCCAGCATTTCTTAAAGTAATGAAGATAGATAAATCGGGTTGGACCTTCCCGACACTGCTGGGGCTTTCTAGAGTTTTATATACTTTAAGCAGCTTGCTTTATATTCTGTCTTTGCCTCCAGCTCCACCACCAATTTTATTTGTGGGACATTTTGGCTGCCTACACTTGGGGAAACTTATTTGATTTCACGGAGAGCTGGAGGAAGATTATTTTTTGGCAACGGGCAAGTGTAACACGTTCTCTATGGGACGCTGCTGACCGAGGGTCGCGTTAGACCAGAGAGGGGGAAAAAAGCGGGGAGGGCTAATTTCCTTCATCTTAACCAATGCACGACCGATACTTTCACGAGGTCTTGCTATTGATCTGAGCGATTTAAACCCGAACCAATAAAGTAAGTGGCTTTTTTATCAAAGGAGATCTTGTACTAGTTCTCTCCTCAGCGCACTTGAAACTTCACGAAAAATATGATCAGTTTCAGCCGTCTGTCCCAAACCCTAGGCAGAACTGGACAGGAAAAGTAGCAGGTTCACTTGTCAGTTCCTATCCAGACCGGTCCATTGTGGTCTAGACCAACTAGCAAGTGCTGGACAGAGTTACAGATGACCAGTGCAGTGAACTTGCTTGCAACTGTTTTTTCGTGAGACGTGATAAGACACGCGAGACGCGGCACGGGTGGAAACAAAGGTGTAAGTTTTCCGCGCTGATTTTGAGTGTCCACGCGGCAGCTGTCTTCTCCCTTCGGGCCGAGAAGGGTCGCAGGCGCCCACCGCCAAGTTCCTGCCCCATAGCAAAAAAAGGGGAGTCGGGCGGAGAACGGGTTAAATCCTAGGAGGCAGGGGAGGAGAGGAGTCGGAGGAAGATAAAGAAAAGGACAGGAACCAAGAAGCGTGGGGGTGGCTCGGCGTAATGCGAGTGTTTCTTAATTAGAGCGCGGCTGACAATAGAGGGGCTGGCAGCGGCTCCTGGCCGCGGTGCGGAGCGTCTGGAGCGGAGCACGCGCTGTCAGCTGGTGAGCGCACTCCCCTTTCACGCGCTCCCCGGGGAGCTGCGCGGCCACATTGAACACCATCATCACCCCTCCCCGGCCGCCTCCACCCCGGCCTCCGCCGCGGCCGCAGCCGCGCTCGGCCCCCCGCCGGCAGAGCTCACTGAAGCCAGCGTGGCTCGCCGCCGCCCGCGCCCGCCGCGGGCCCCTCTCCTCCCCCGGCTGCGCAGCGGGAGCCGCCACTGCCCACTGCACCTCCCGGCAACAAGCCCCGCCAGCAGAGACGCGGCGCAAAGTTAAAGCCAAGCAATGCCAAGGGGAGGGGAAGCTGGCGGCGGCGGCGACGGCGGCGGCGGGAGGGCTTGGGGTTGTCCCGGGAGCGCGGGGCGGGGGACGGAGGCACCTGAAGCAATGAAGCAGGACCAGGGCCGCCAGCGCATCCTCCCGCGCCAGGCGGATGCTCGCGCGCTCCCCGCGGACGGTGCGCAGAGCGAGCCGCTCAACATCCGCTTTCTTTAATCCACACGGAGACCCATCTCCTTGGGCCTTCCCTTGTTCACAAGATTTTGTTTTTCCCGCCGGTAAAGTTCTCAGAGTTTAAAGGTTCATATAGAGAAGACCACGGGGCATCAGCATTGTGGGCCCCGTGTCAAGCCACACAGCTCCTGACTCGGCCTCCCTGGGCCCCTTCGGTAAAGAAAAGCAAAGGAAAGGATGTCAGTAAAAAGGACTTTGGGGCCTTTCCGTAGCCCGGGCTCCTCTGATTTCTCTGCTTCCAACCAGTCGACGGGCCAACAAGCTAGGCTTTTTTGCTGCCTAACCTTACAGGTCCATTCTGGAAAGTCAGCCTGCTCCCTAACGAGGAAAAACAGCATGCTAGTCAATATAAATACCCACCATCACTATTTTTTTTTTTAAACTGATTCTGATCAAGAACATGTTGATCTGATGAGCAGATAGTTCGCCAGGCAGCAGGGACCTGCTGGGGTCTGGGTGGGTAAGGAAAATGGGAGGCAGCCCTGGAGGCGCCATCTTGAGATTTCTCAAACTACCAGATGTCCTTGTTCTCTGGGGCCACTGGACACCGACTTGATTCAGTTGCTTTTCTAGAAACCTTCCTGTAATCCCGTCCACCTTCTCACCCCTACACACTCTTGGAGGTGAGGTGCTGGTGAGGGAAGGGACCAGGATACACAGGGCTGAGAGTGAAGTAGCTTTGGAGGAAGGAGTAGGCCTCATTCGTTGTATTTTAGCGTCCACAAAACCCTAAGAGATCTAAAAGCACAAGGCCAAAAAGTTGAGCAGGAAAACGGAGGATCAGTTCTTCTCATTTTCAATCATGGAACCTGTTTCTGGTAACAAGCTGGTAGAAATGTGCAGGATTAATTATTTTTAAAAAAATGTTTCCAATCTAAGTGTTGCTGATTCAGTTGCTCAATCAACTGAAAACTTTAGGATCCAAGGACCCCCAAAGCACTAACCCAAAGGAGCGGCTGTTAAACCCCTTCCTGAGACTGTCTGTGAAAACAGACACTGGCTAATAACCCTCTATTGCCTCCTTTGACAATATTCAGTGGGTTTTCCTAGAGGAGGAAAACAGCTTCTTGGATCCCATGACCTGGCTTTGTTGCTTTCCCCTGCGGCCTGGGGCACTATGCACCAGACCTAAAGTATCTAGACTCTACAGTGGTACCCGCTGTCTCTGGAAGCAGAAGAGCCGCAGTCTGGAATGTACAAGACAGTCACCCTCCCACTGTCCATCATACAGGCTCAGACGGAGGAATCCAAGATCATCATGAGCAAGCACTTATGAAAAGCAAGGGGCGCCGGCACCGCGGCTCAATAGGCTAATCCTCCACCTAGCGGCGCCGGCATACCAGGTTCTAGTCCCAGTCGGGGCGCCGGATTCTGTCCCGGTTGCCCCTCTTCCAGGCCAGCTCTCTGCTATGGCCCGGGAGTGCAGTGGAGGATGGCCCAAGTGCTTGGGCCCTGCACCCCATGGGAGACCAGGAGAAGCACCTGGCTCCTGCCTTCAGATCAGCGCGGTGCGCCGGCCACAGGCCGCTGGCCGCGGCGGCCATTGGAGGGTGAACCAATGGCAAAAAAGGAAGACCTTTCTCTCTGTCTCTCTCTCTCACTGTCCACTCTGCCTGTAAAAAAAAAAAAAAAAAAAAAAAAAAAAAAAAAAAAAAAAGCAAGGGGCAAGCATTTATGCAGGCAGGCTAAACAAATCGAGAGAAACAGCAGGGCAAGGGAGGGGGGTCCGGAAGCCCTGGGTTCGAGGGCTGAACCTCAAAAGGTGGATGAAATTCCATCACTCTGATAATTCCAGCCTCAATTGAGAGGGCACTTGAAGGCAGGGGTCAGCAACCTTTAACTTGGCTGAAGTTGTCATTTCCTGGCACTGGTCATAATAATCAAAAAGACCCAGTTTTATGATGTAGAAATCAATGAATTATCCCATGAATGTGTGAATTCCTTTAGTGACTAATTCTGTCATTTCTACCAAACTCTTGCCCCCATTGTGTGTTGGTCATATCTCCCCTTTTTCCCCCATCCCCCTTCTCTGCCACAGTGAATGAGCATTTACTGTGTATACAGCAGTAGAGTACTGATATACAGGATACTGATAGAGTTAACCACTGGGAGAAATACAACAATGAAATAGAATCCCCTCCCCTACAGAACTTAGAACTTGGTTGGAATCTCAGAATAAAAACACTGGCAAGAAGCTCCCCCATGGGGAAGGTTGGCATTCTTGCAGCAAATGGGCCCCAGCATTGTAGTCTTAAGTCTGCCATCAAACATTTCATTCATAGCTCCAGGTGCGCCCTGGCTACGTTGTTTCCTGTAAAATCAGTAAGAGATTTTGAGTGGCTTGAAACCATAAGATCTAATCTTCAAACCACCTGCCATCCCAATCTTTTCCTGTTGATACCAGAGGATACTTTGGTTTCTTATGTGGTTGTTAGTGAGACTGTAATCATAATATCATGTCAAGAAAAAATGAGTTATTGAGAGCGATCGAATGACCTCTTGAAAGTAATGCCTCCTCGGTAATCCATGCCCACAGACATCCAGCTTCTAGGTCTAGGGCCAGCTTCTCCTGCCTTAGATGCGTATTTTGAGTCAGCTACAAGCTCCTCCCATTCTTGCTCAGATTTGGAGCTGTCAGAGAACCATGAACTCTTCCATTTAACACTGGCTCCAGAGAGAGAGAGTTTCATGTAATTTCCTTGAAGATGGCCATGGAGCAGACTGATTTCCATGTCATTCAGCAAGCACGCTGGTTCCAGTCATTCTCACTTAGAAAGGAGCTTTACTGCTGGGGTTTGACTGGTGTTGGACATGACTGCTTCTTATTCTCCACTGAAATTCCTGCCCACTCTCAGCTAGAAAAATGCATTCAAGTACTAAATACTAAATAGCACAACAAGTTAGGGAATGAGGCTACCCAACAATATATAAAAGTATATCCCAAAGAGGAGGGGCCCCAAAGCAGGTCATTTTCCAAAGCCGTTGCTCCGTCCATGCTTGTAAGAGTGGTAGGACAGTGGGGTTATGTTTTTTTATTGTTTACTTTGGAAGGAGAAGAGAATTTACCTGCCACATGTGTAGCTGTGGGTTTGTTCAATGATCACAACATCCATTTTTTATTCACCTGGTCATCTGAGCTTTTGGCTTTTGCCCCATAAACCTTCTTCCACATAAACTTTTACCACTGTCCTGATTAGTTGAGTGCCTGAAAACTATAACTTTGTTTTTGAAATGTTCTGTTTGCTACCTGTCATGAGTCAGGACTCGATTTTATAATACCTCTATTTGATTTGTATGACTTGTGACACTGATGCTCTCAGTCCACGAGGAGTGAAGGGAGCAGTGTGAGGCATCTGAAAGGCAGAATGTATTTCTGAGCAGAAGAGAAGAGCTTGCCAGCAGCTCCGTAGGCCTTAGTTTTGGGATTAAGGGGTAAACCTTGTATTTGCAGTCATGTCTAGATATTCTCTCACAGGCTACCCGCATTGTCGCTCCTTCTCCCCACCTGCACACCAGTAGTGCTGAGGGGTAGCTTTCTGAGCCCTTTTTTACCAAGATCTTAACCCACGCTGCTTCCTTGTGGTAACACATGGCTCAGCAGGTCACACATCCTCCCACATCTGGGGGAGGCCTGCGCGGCTTCCACTTCTAGAAAAGGAATGTGCAGTTGTGATACGGGTCCTTTTCTGTTAAACCTTGCTCTGGAAGGACCCCAAGAGTGCGCTGGATTCCACAAGGCTGCTTCCACGGCATTTGGTTGAACTTGTCTCTCCTTGTTCTGCCATGTCCATTTTATTAGAGAAGCACGGATTTATTCAGACCAAGGGTGCTGGCCTTGATTCAGTGTATTCTCAAATGCCCAGTGCCCGTGTGAGTCCGCTGGCCCTGGGACTGCTGGTGACAAAGGCTGCATGGCTAAGGGAGACTGACACTCAGGGGCTCTAGGTGAGACAGAGTCATTTTAAGGGCTCCTTTTGGGAGCCTGCCTGGAGCACTTTTGCAGGCACCAGGCCTTTTGTATGCAGGTTCCTCTTAGGCGAGACCTCCCTACCCTCACACACCCTACTGGGAAATAAAGAAGAAAATAATTCATCTGGTCAAATAAGAGATGTCTTCAAAACTCTCTCCACCTCTCAGCTCACTTCCTTCTAGGCACTGGCAGATTCATTTTCTGCCTTTTCTCACGGCCATGAAGAGCTCTCTTCCACTCCACTGGACTCGCTCATTTGGTTTCAAAGGGCCAGCCCCTTGAGGCCATGTCTCATTTGACTTTGTCCCAACATTGGCCCAACTGGAGGCAAACACTGCCCCTTGAAGAGATAAATGAGAATGGAAGTCACCAAGGCATTGGAGTGAATTCTGAATTCCTCCTCGCATTTTCTCTTTAAATTAGCTGGACTCTGGAAATTCATTAGAGCTCACAATGGGAACTCTCTCAGTGTCCTGCAAACTTTTACAAGGACTTGCCAACAAGTCCTTCTTTCCTCTCTTGATCTTTTTTCCAACCCCCTTCACCCACCCCTAGGCAGAGCCAAGTGTTCCCGCCCCCGATTCCCCAATGGACCCACCAGCAAGTGCATTTCTTTGAGGCTGGTTGGTCAGGAAGGATCTAATTCTTAAGGATTTTCCAGGACAGGCCCTCAGGCCGGTCTTGGGAAGTTGCTTTCTGTGCTGGCCTGGCACAGTGGGGACTGGCACGTGCGTGGTGGCAGTGGCGGGGCTGATCCCAGCAGTCACCCCAGGAACCCAGGACTCAGAGGCACTACGTCTGTCTCCCTTCCCCCTGGGAGTTCCCACTGGGTTTGGCCTGGCCCCATCTTCCAATGCAAGTTTGGCTCCTGGAATATCTTTTCTTCTCTCTTAGGGGCGCTATCCACCATTGTCATCCCTTGGTAAAATATTCCCTCCTCTCCACCTTCTTCCCATTTTATTCCCAGATCTGGGCCTCTTTGGCCTATCTTTGCTTCTTTTCCTGCCATCACCCCAACAGTGGTCTCCATCCCTCCAGTCTTTGCTTGCCTGCTCGCCTCTCATGTCCACAGGTACAGCAAGACCCCAGCGAGTAGCCGCCTCCCTGTGTGGCGAGCAAGGAGGCCCTGCTTCCTCCTGGCACAGAGCAGGACCTGACGCAAGTTACTGCCTTGTAGTGCTGGCTAAATCTGCAAGTGCCGCCCTAGGAGCACAGCGGAGGGGCCGGTGGGCGGCCCCAAACCTGATCTCCTGTCACTGCGAACTGAAGGGCTTTTCTCCCCTATTCTTTCTTTCCTGGCCTCTCTCTCCTGACAAAGACACCCAGCAGTGTTTTGGTGGCGGTGCTGTGGACTCTTGCCTGCTAATCAGCTCGGGAGCACCGATGCAGGTCCGCATCAGCCCATCTGTTTGATCAAGAGTCGGAGATCTCTATTTCTTCGCGGCGGTCAGAATTCTTCCCGGGGCAGGCACCCTGCTATAGTAACCTTCATTCAATACCCCCTTATCGTCAGCATCCGAGCTCTCCCACACTTCTTTCCTCACGGGGATCCCCGCTGCAGCCTGCGGGAGCCATGCAGCCTCCAGGCACACCTAGTCAAGTTCACCTTCACTGTCGTCCAGAGGAGGGGGCTGCTATTTTCGGCATCAAACACCCCCCCCCCCAAGCAGCACACCCCTCAGGGTGTTTTTCTCTCAAGAAAACACTGTTCAGTTTTTGCTTTCTTCTCATCCTTACCCTTTTCTGTGCCTTTTCATCTAGGAATGAACAAAACGCCTTCCTCTGCCCCCACACTGTTACCCCTCCCCACCTGCTTGTAAACTGGTTTGCAGGACGCTGACAAAGAACAATAGAGGAAATGAAATAAACCTTTTAGAACTGTGCCCTGAAGTTTACCGAGGTAACTGATCCTTCCGCGGGGCCCTCCTGAATTTTTCAACAGTAAACGAGTTCATTTCTAACGGATGGTTTCACCATTATTACATGTTTCACAGACAACAGAGGTTTTACATGACTTCTTCATGTATTCCACAAGTAAAAAAAAAAAATTGAATGGATGAGACATTTATAATACTCTAGAAATCAGATCGAGAGAGAGGGAGCGGGAGAGATGGAGAGAGAGGGGAGAGAGAGAGAGAGAGAGAGAGAGAGAGAGAGAGAGAGATCCCTTGTGCAAGACTCTTGAGGAGACTTGCACCTGCACACCTTGTGGTTACTTAATGTCTGCTCAAGTCTAGAGGTATTCGCCAGGACAGCTGGCGAATAGGGGGTTAATCATTACAGAAAATGATGCATCATATCTTTTCAGTTTGGTTTATACTGAAGGGCAGTAAAGATTTATGCTTCAATAGAAGGATAAAACTTATTTTGAGAGTGCAGTTGGCTCTTGTGGAAGTTTGATTTCTAAGCCAGTTGATAGCTTCCATTATGGAACCCCTATGGCTCTCCTGAAAAGAACTCTGATTCTGGCACATTCATCACCTGGATCATCTCAGGCTACAAGAAAATATCTTAGCTTTTAAACAGTTCTAATATCTAAGGCTTATAAGGATATCGAACTAGGGTAACATATTGAGAGAAGAAATTCCTTAGGCACCTTAAGTAAGAAAATTTCCTACAAAATTAGGCAACACTCTAGCTAGAGCAGTTTCCATCTTTTTTGTGGTGTTCTTCCAAAAGAAAGTTTTCTCTCACCATTTTTCTAATTATTGATAGTCACATTTTAATGTAGAAAAATGTCATGAGCTGGCTTCCCCATCCCCACCCCCTCATAGTTAGGAGGATACTCATATCATTCTGATATTTGTGGAAAAATAATTCCTGGATATAGATAAGATAGGTGTATCTTATTACGAGGAATTACTCTGGTACTGTATTTGCCAGTTCCAGGAAAACCAGGCTGAAAGAGCTCTCTGTCACCACCTAGTTAATAACAAAAACAGTATTCATCGCCATTCTGTCCTTAGGCAGCATCTGAAGCTCCCTGCAGTTCAATCCTGCGATTATTAACTCACGCCCACCAGTATCTTATGTGGGCCCATTATCTACTGTCAATATTTTCATAGCCTATGAGGAGAAGTCCTGCTCACTTCCTGTTAGAAGGGAGGCAACAGGGGTTTTTCTTTTCCTCTTTCTTTTTTTAAGTAGATAAATATGTACTCTGCAAATAGGTTTGATTGAGGAGGTACGAAGGGAGGGAGAGGGGAGCCTAGCATCTAGCATCTGCTGTCTCCCGGGCTCCTGGTGTGGTTAATAATTGCTCTAGAATAGTTGTACAGGGTGGAGGCTTTCTGAAGCTAGGATTGCTGAAAGATCGAAGCCTGGGCACTTCTTGCAGTTCTGTCCATACACCAAATCCTAGATGTTGGGCACAGGGTGCTGTTGTTGCAGCTGCTACTGTTGTTCAACCAACTTATGTTTGTGCAAATGCTTTCAAGTCCCAACTTTGAGAAATCTCTGAGGGAAATTTTTCTGAAAGGGATGAGTTGATGTATAGTCGGTCTCCACATTCGAGCAAAGGAGGTATTATGACATAACACTGTCTTAGGGTTCATGGTATCAAGGCTCTACTTTGTGGGACTAACTATTTAAAAGTGTTTGCAAGTGAAACAAATCTTTTAGCTTGAAGTATGCGCTTTTTAAAGTAACTTTATTCTTCCTTGTATTTTCTAGCTCATGGCTGCTCTGACCAAATAAAAGATCTGGGTATGGTGTAATACAAAATATTGTGCTGAATCAGAGTAGCTGTAAATATAAATTATGACACGTCATACTCACTTTGACAATTTTCAAATTGGAACCACTTCTGTCGAGAATGAGAAGTTTCTGTGTTTGCAGTTGCATCTTTTTAAATGAGCAGTTGACATGAAGTCAACAATTCTAAATCTCATTCTGCTTTCTCCCTTATTAAATTGGTGTACCTAGGGTAAAATGTTTTGCTTTTTGGGGCCTCAGTTTCATTATTTTTAAAAGAAGGAAGTCGGTCTGGTGTTGTGGCATAGCAGGTAAAATTGCCACCTGCAACGCCAGCATCCCATTTGGGCACCAGTTCGTGTCTTATCGGTTCCACTTTTGATCTGGCTCCCTGGGAAAGGCCTGGTATGAATATGTTTTTCTTGCTGTTGGAGACAGTCTTGACCCAAAGGTACCCAAAAATAGAGCCTGATGATTTACTTGGCTCCTTGTAAGGCAGATCACAGTTTTCCTAACATACAGATCCATGAGCATTCATTAAGATACATGATTTACTCAGGCAACAACAAGCGAAAGATCTTCATACAACAATAAAATGTCTTTCTGTACTCTTAAAGAAGCAAAAACCATAACAAATAATTGCTCTGTTTATCCTTTATGGATAAATCAGTTACCTCAAAAATGAGCCAATTAGAGTTGATTCAAGATGTTTGGGGGCAGTTTCTCAGACTGTAAGATGTAACCCTGGAGCTGTGAGTGGTTCTCTCTATCACTACACGGATGGAGCTTGCCTAAGAAGAATAGTGATGGAGAGAAAGGTGGGTATGTATGTGTGCGTGTGTTCTGATCTCATCAGTTAATGTCCCTAAATGCAGATTTGTACTTTTGTTTTTAATTTGAAAGACAAAGAGCCAAGGAAAGAGATGAAGGTCTTCCATCTGCTAGTCTGCAACCCAAATGCTTTCAATATTCAGGGCTGGATCAGGCTGAACTCAGGATCTGGGAACTCAGTCTGCAACTCCCACATGGGTAGCAGGGACCCAAGTACTTGAGCCATTACTTACTGCCTCCTAGGTTTCACATTAACAGCATGTAACTGGGGGCAGAGCAGGGATTCAAACCCAGACAATCCAACATGGGATGCAGGCACCCAAAGAAGCATTTTAATCACTGCACCTAATGCTTGCCCCAAATGTCTCTAAATAGCAAATACCTAAAATTAGTTATGTTATTTAGCTTCCCAATTTTTTGAGCCATAAATCCTCTCTCATTCTTTTCTCTAAGCCAGTGTGAATTGAATTTCTGCCATTTATATCTAAAGGAACTCTCATTAATACATAGTGTTCTCACAACTGTGCTAGACTCAGTCCACTGCTACAAGGATGACACTCTCAAGTTACTTCCTAATAATAAAATGAAAATTGAAACCAGAATCTATGCTCTACCATAATTGAAATTCTATATTTTTCACCATTATTTGGATCACTTGGATAAAAAAAATGTTTGGTTCCTTTATAAGTTTTAGCCTAAGCTAGGTCAGAGTGCTTGTTTGGACAATGATGTTAACCTAACAAACTTGTTGAACAGATCCTGCACCTCTTCATCCTCTATAACAAAGGCAATTATCTTTATATAGTGGAAAATGCATTTATTTTAAAGTTTAAAATAAATTTAAAATTCTATATTTACTTTTGGTCATCAATGAAGATTTTTGTTTCAACGTTTTGAGTACTTACTGTAGGCAGCATTGCATTAAATCCTAAAATATAAAATATTTGTGGATGAAGATAGGATTAAGTTTATTTTAAAGGGTAAATAAAATTTGTGGGGGCTGGTTGTGTTCTAGGTACTGAGGAGAGAAATCACTGCCTTCATAGACTTGGTATTCTACTGGGGGAAGAGGGACAGTAACAAATAAGACAAGTAGGTATGGTTTAGCTCATTGAGGGGGAGAATTAAAGACACGTAGGATTGGGAAAGGAGTTGAGATTTTATTTTGAGTGTAAGGCAATCCTTGTGGGGAAGGTGAGTTTGTAGAGAAGTCCAGAAAAATCATGGAGATGGCTGGCTGTGTATCAGCCAAGACTCCAGTGAGACTGACATGGAGTGAGAAGAAAACGCACAAGTAGGAGACATCAAGAGGAGCTATGTTGCTTGTGACCTTGGAGGTGGGAAAATGTATCTGGCTTCTCCTCTGAGTGAAATGAGGAATCCTCTCAGGGTTTTGAACAGAGCACTGCCTTGGTATAATTTCTGTTTCAACAGCCCTGCTCAGGTGTAATTTTTGAGAAGTCTGTAGACTTCTGCCTAGCTAAGTCAGGTAAGGGATGATGGTGGCTTGGTTCAAGTAGTTGGTGCGTATGGTGACAACTTGTCAAGTTCTGGACAGGGTTTAGACATATAGACAAGATGGGCTGTCACAAGGGAAGTGACATGTGAGAGGAAGGGAGAAGATCCAGAGCATAACAAAATGTCTCATCTGGGCACCTGGAAGAATGGAGTGGCCAGGGACTGAGAGGAGAAAGGCAGTAGAAGAAACTACGTGGCTGTGCTTGGGAGGAGGCTCAGTTTTGGACACAATAAGACTTCTTTAAGAATTTCCGAGTGACTCTTCTAAGTGTCAAGAAGGATCAGTCTGTTTGGACAGAGAGAATAAAGCTTAAAACTTCAAAGAACTAGTTAGAGAAGCCTATCCATCACTAGGCAATCTGGATTCAAATCACTTCATGTTTAGATATCTAGGGACTGCCTGAGTTCAAATCCTGGTATCATCATTTACCAAAGAATGTGACGTTGAGTAAGTTATGTACCCTCTTTAGGAGTTTTGTTTCTTCATTTGTTCAGTTGGGTATACTAACATTACAACATTGTAGCTTTATCTAAAATAGGCTTGATGTAGTTCATGGCACAGAGTGAGCAGACAGTAAGTATACATGGTCCCTGGCTTAATGATGCTCAGCTTCACATGGTATGAAATCCCTGCACATTCAGTGGAAATTATACTTGGAAATTTGATCTTTTCCTGGGCTAGCAATATGCATTACAATACTCTCTCTTGATACTAGGCAATGTACTGGCCATAGCTCCCATTCAGCCCTGTAATCATGATGAAAAACAACCTATGCTACATAGTGTACTGCGTTGCTACACTAGGATGTTTGATAGACTACCTACAATAAATGCACTTTCGACTTGTGATATTTTCAACTTACATCAAGACACAATCCCATCATAAGTTGAGGAGCATCTGTGTTTGCCAGTAGTTGCTGAAGCAGTAACACACTTTGCCTCATGTGTTAGACTGAAAGTTCATTAAATATGGAATTATATCTCATTCTTGTTTTCTTGACTACATCCAGCAAAGCATTTGGAATATAATATCTGTTAAAGGGAGCCTGCAAATGAGTAGAATGCTTGCCTTAATACTGGTGATTTAGTCATCATTAGTTAAATCTAGCTGGTAATAATGGAAACAGTTTTATATACATAGTAGAGAATGAATACGTCTTTGATTGTAGGGTTACAAAGGAGAGTATGCCAGGCAAAAGGAAGGGTTCAAAGAAAGGTAGAGAAATGAAAAGATGAACACTATTCTCTCTGCTCAGATTCCTTAGTGCTTAATTAAATCTTCCTTACAGTCCCAACACATTACTTATTCATATTGTTACTGGGGCCGGTGCTGTGGCATAGTGGGTAAAGCTACTGCCTGTAGTACCAGCATCCCATATGGGCACAGGTTCAAGTCCCAGCTGCTCCACTTCTGATCCAGCTGTCTGTTGTGACTTGGGAAAGCCATAGAAGATGACCCAAGTGCTTGGGCCCCTGCACCCATGTGGGAGACCCGGAAGAAGCTCCTGGCTCCTGGCTTAGGATCAGCTTGGCTCTGGCTGTTGCAGTCATTTGGGGAGTGAACTATCGGATGGAAGACCTCTCTCATTTTCTCTCTCTCTCTATCTGCCTATCCTCTCTGTGGGTAACTCTGACTTTCAAATAAATACATCTTTACAAAAAATGTATATTGTTACACCAGAGCAGTGTCATCAAGAGGAACACATGAAAGAATGAATCTGAGCATCCTAAAGAGAATTAGCAAAGGAGGAAACCACCTTGGAACTGGAAGAACAGACTGCAATGCATTTCTCTACTGGTATTGATAAGTGCCAGCACAGTTTCCTTGGATCCTAGTTCCTACACTTATTCAGACTTATAGAGATGAGATTGTACATGTGAAATTTACCCACAAATGTATAAATCTACCTATCAACTTCAAATATCTATTAGAGTACAACAGTGATCCCAAACTATGAGCAATGCATTGTGAGTTAAGAGTACTTGGGAGGGGCTAACACTGTGACACAGTAGGTTAATCTTCTGCCTGTGGCGCCAGCATCTCATATGGGTGCCAGTTCTTGTCCCAGCTGTTCCTCTTCTGATCCAGCTCTCTGCTAAGTCCAGGGAAAGCAGTAGAAGATGGTCCAAGTGCTTGGATCCCTGCACCCACATGGGAGACCCTGAGGAAGCTCCTAGCTCCTGGCTTTGGATCAGCGCAGCTCTGGCTGTTGCGGCCATTTGGGGAGTGAAACAGCAGATGGAGGACCTTTCTCTGTCTCTCTCCCTCACTGTCTATAACTTTACCTCTCAAATAAATAAAATAATTTTTTTAAAAAAGAGTACTTGGAAAAGGTTGCAGATCTGAGAAGAACTGAGTAAGTACACACTCCTCCCCATTCTCCCACTGAACACAAATGCAAGCACTGAGCAGCCACTGAGGTGCTGAAAGGCAATTTCAGCAGGAAAATCGAGGGGGATTGGGGTAGAGACCAGAACTTGAGGTTGCACCACACCAATAGTGAGTTTCACATTTTCCCTTCCAGTATCACCTGGCATATGCTCAAAGAAAACTCTGACTCCTGGGCTGGTGCTGTGGTGTAGAGGGTAAAGCCTCTACCTGCAATGCTGGCATCCCATATGGGCGCAGGTTCGAGTCCTGACTACTCCATTTCTGATCCAGCTCCCTTCTAATGGTCTGGGAAAGCAATGGAAGATGGCCTAACTCCTTGGGCCCTGGAACCCACATGTGAGACCTAGATGAAGTTCCTTATTCCTGGCTTTGGCCTGGCCCAGCCCTAGCAATTGCAGCCATTTGGGGAGTGAGCCAGAAGATGGAAGACACTTCTCTCTTCTCTCCCTCTCTCTGTAACTCTACCTCTCAAATAAAGAAAATTTTTAAAAAATTTTAAAGAGCACTAGCTTTCTGAGGACTAGGAAGGGGGAGGCCTGTTGGAGTCAAAGGTTTTGGAGAGGACACAATAAAACAAAAATCAGACTCACAAAATTGTGCAAGCAATTTTAAGCGTGGATGGAGAGAACACTCAAAATGAATGAGGAGATTGGCAAGGAAATAGAAGACATAAGCTCAAATGAAAATTGTAGAATGAACGTGTTTGGTATTGTATCAAACCCACTAGATGCATTCGGCAGCAGAATGGACATGACAGGAGAAAGAAGTAAAAAACTTAGAAATATTGGGTGGGCGTGGTTCTGCGCATCGGCATCCCACATTAGAGTGCCAGTTTGTGTCTCAGATTAGTGTTCTAATCTAGCTTAGACTTCTAATCTAGCTTCATGGGAGGAAGCAGATGATGGCTCAAGAACTTGGTCCAGGGCTCACAGCTTTGGCATGATCCAGCCCTGTTTGTTACTGGCATTTGAGGAGTAAACCTGCAGATGGAAGAGTCTCTCTCTCTCTCTCTCTCTCTCTCTCTCTCTCTCTTGCTCTGCCTTTCAAGTTAATGGAAATAAATTTTAAAAATTTAGAAAAAATCAATAACATTAAACAATGGAGAAAATAATTTAAAAGAACAGGGGCTGGTGCGGTGACTAGAAGGGTAAGCTTCCTTCTGCACTGCCAGCATCCTGAATGTGTGCTGGTGTGAGTTCCAGCTGTTCCACTTCTGATCCAGCTCCCTGCTAATGCACCTGGGAAAGCAGTAGAAGATGCTCAAGTCCCTGGACCCCTGCACACACGTGGGAGACCAGGAAGAAGGTCCTGGCTCTTGGTTTCAGCCTGGTCCAATCCTGGCCAATGCAGTCCTCTGAGAGTGAACCAGAGGGTGGAAGATCTCTTTCCCTCTCCTTCTCTCTGTATCTTTGCCTTTCAAATAAATAAAAAATATTTAAAAGAAAGAAATGAACAGATTTTTAGTGGCCTATTGGACAGTCCCAAAAGGTCTAAGTTCCATATCATCTGAGTCCATAAAGGGGAAGATAAAGAGCATAAAGAATATTTGAGGAAATAGTATCTTCAAATTTTCCAAATTTGGCAAAAGACATAAATGATAGATGCTAGAAGCTCAGCAAACCTTAGCAGGATAAACATAAATAAATCAATGTCCAAAGAAAAATCTCAGAAGTCACCAGAGAAAAATAATAGATTACTTAAAAGATACAAATAATTTGAATGACTATGGATTTGTGATCAGAGGTCATGAAAGTTGGGATGAAGTAGAATAACATCTTTATTATTATTATTATTTGACAGGTAGAGTCATAATGAGAGAGAGAGAGACAGAGAGAAAGGTTTTCCTTCCGTTGGTTCACCCCCCAAATGGCCGCCACGGCTGGCACTGCGCCAATCCGAAGCAGGAACCAGGTGCTTCCTCCTGGTCTCCTATGCGGGTGCAGGTGCCCAGGCACCTGGGCCATCCTCCTCTGCACTCCCAGGCCACAGCAGAGAGCTGGACTGGAAGAGGAACAACCGGGACCAGAACCCGGTGTCCATATGGGATGCAGGCGCTGCAGGCGGAGGATTAACCAAGTGAGCCACGGCACCGGCCCCAAATAACATCTTCTAAGTGCTGAAAGAAAAGAGCAATACATGTTCTATCCAGGGGCAGGCGTTGGGGAGCAGGCAAGTTAAGCAGCTGCTTGGGATGCCCACAACCTGTGTCAGAGGGCTCAGGATTGAGTCTCACCTCTGCTTCCGAGCCAGCTTCCTGCTAACATGCCTGAAAAGTATCAAATGATGGTGCAAGTACTCTGTTCCCAGGCACCAATGTAGGAGACCCAGATAGAGTTCTGGGTCCCTGGCTTCATCCTGGCCCAACCCTGGATGTTAGGGGTATTTGGGAAGTGAACCAGTAGATGAAAGATCTCTCTCCCTCTCCCTCCCTTCCTCCCTGTCTCTCTGCCTCTCCTACTCTCTGTCATTCTTCCTTTCAAATAAAAATAAATGCATGAGGGCCGGCGCCGCGGCTCACTAGGCTAATCCTCCGCCTTGCAGCGCCGGCACACCAGGTTCTAGTCCCAGTCGGGGTGCCGGATTCTGTCCCGGTTGCCCCTCTTCCAGGCCAGCTCTCTGCTGTGGCCCGGGAGTGCAGTGGAGGATGGCCCAAGTGCTAGGGTCCTGTACCACCTGGGAGACCAGGAGAAGCACCTGGCTCCTGCCTTCGGATCAGCGTGGTGCGCCAGCCGCAGCCTGTACAAAAAAAAAAAAAAAGTGTGAATAAATTTTTAAAAGATTTTTTATCTAGTAAAAATATCCCTCAGAAATGAAATGAAAATAAAGAAATTATAAGAGGAAGGAAGAAAATGAACATTTATTTCCAAATACTTGCTCTAAAAAAAGTCTAGGGGAGTTTTTCAGGCAGGATGGAAATCTCAAACACTAGTCAAAAAACCAGCAACATAAATGGTAAACATTGGATATTATCTACCTCTAAGTTGTTTCAAATATGTTTGCCAGTTGTATGCAAAACATATTGTTTCGTTGGGATTTGCAAGACATATAAAAGCAATAAAATGCACAACTACAACATGAATGCGGAAGGTAAATGACCTTTAGGAATTTTCCATACTTCTTTAATTAGTAAAGTTTTCCTTCTAAATAGATAGTGAGAAATATGACATCAATATTGTCATCTTTAAGGCAAACATTTTTTTAAAAATTCATAAAACAAAACAGAGGAAAAACTCAATAGACAAAGTAGAATAATAAAAATTTTCAAATAATCCAAAGAAAGTGATGGAAACAGGAAGGAAACACAGAAATTTTGAAGAACAATTTAAGAAGTGGTAGACCTAATTCTAAACACATCAGAAGTTTTATTGGATAAAAATAGTTCAATTAAATTAAATGACACAGGTTGTCATAATGAATTTTTTTAAACCCTCAATTGTATACTATCAGTAAGAAACCTGTTTTAATTATGATACTGGGAGGTTACATTTAAAAGAATGGAAGAAGATATATCATGCAAACATTAATCAAAAGAAAACTTGAGCAGTTATGTTCACATCAAACACAGCAGACTGGGGCTAGTACTGTGGCATTGCAGGTAAAGCTGCCGCCTGGTATGCTGGCATCCCATATGGCACCAGTTTATGTCCCGGCAACTCCACTTCTGATCCAGCTCCCTGTTAATAACCTGGGAAATGTAGTGGAGGATGCTCCCAGTGCTTGGGCCACTGCCACCCATGCCTGAGACCCAGATGAAGCTCCTGTTTCCTGGTTTCACCCTGGCCCAGCCCTGGCCAACAAGGGCCCTCTGGGGAGTGAGTCAGATCTCTGTCTCCTTCTCTTTCTCTCTCCTCCTCTCTCTGTAACTGCCTTTAAAATAAATAAATATTTTAAAAAAGGAAGAAAACACAGTAGAGTATAAAGCTAGGAAAATAGTGATTAAGAGAAATATTACATAATACTAGAGGATAAATTTACAAGACTACATAAAAATATTCAAATATGTATGTACCTAGCAACTGAGATTCAAAATATGTAAAGTCAAAACGGATAGAGCTAAAAGCATATGTATACAAATCTACTATTATACTTAGAAACATCAACACTCCTTTTTTAATAATTGATAGAACAATTGGACAGAAAAATAGCAAGAATGTAAAAGTACTGAATAGCACTATTAACCAACTAGATTTGATTAACATTTATAGAGCATTCAATCTAACATAAGATTACCTGCTCAAGTGTACATGGAATATTCACAAAGATAGATCATATCCAGTATCACTCTTACACCAAAACCAACCACAGACAGTATCAGAAAATAAAGCTATTGATGAATATATCTCAGAATATAGACAGAAAAGTGACCAAGGAAATTCTAGCAGATAAAACCAATAAGCAAATACAGATATACACAGTGACCAAGGAAAGTTTGTTCTGGGAATTCAAGGTTGACTCCAAATTTGAAAATCAACTAGTATAATCCACCATATTAACAGACAAAAGAAGGAAAAAGCATGATTATCAATCGATAAAGGAAAGATAGTTGACAAAATTCATCTTTGCTTCATAATAAAAAAATACACAATAACTGAGAATAGAGGGAAATTTCCTTAACCTAACAAAAGGCATTTACAAAAAGCTTACAGCTAACATCATATGTCATAATAAGACAATGAATGCTGGGACCAGCACTCTGGCGTAGTGGGTTAAGCCACCTCTTGCAGCACCTGCATCCATATGGGCATAGGTTTGAGTCCCAGCTGTTCCACTTCTGATCCAGCTCCTTGCTAATGGAGCTGGAAAAACAGCAGAAGACAATTCAAGTGCTTGGGACACTGCACTCATGTGGGAGACCCAGAAGAAGCTCCTGGTTCCTGGGTTGGGCCTGGCACACCCCAGCCATTGTGGCCATTTGGGGAGTGAACCAGAGGATGGAAGATATTCCCCACCCCCCTTTCTGTTTGTCTCAATCTCTCCCTCTATCTCCTTAACTCTGCCTTTCAAATAAATAAAAATTAAATCCTTAAAAAAATGAACACTTCCTTCACTGAGAATAAGGCAAGATTATCCATTCTCATCACTCTTATTCCACATTGTCCTGGAAGTCCTGGCCAGTAGACCAGTACAAGACAAACAGATCAGAGGGTGAGATTTAATCTGTCTCCCTTTACAGATGACATGCTTGAATATGTAGAAGGTCTCACCAAACAGAATTTGTCAGGAATCACCTGATTAAAAAGATGTAGAAAAAAGAGGAAGTTCAGAAGCAACGTGTGCAGATAAAAGGAAACAGGAAAGGTGAAGAAGGCATTTTCTGCATTGTGTTCCTTGCATAGAAAAGTTAGTGTTGTGCGTATGCGGGGGTGTGAATGTGGTTGTGTGTCCCTACATTTTCTCTGTGCTTCTTGCCTACAAGAGCCCAGATAGAAGAGGCATGAAGGTGGCAGCCTGGTTAGCACTGTGAAGCAGAGGTGGAGTGCGCCTAATAGGTTATAGGTCAGGAAGTTACTTAAAATTATGAGGTCCAGGGCCTTTACTTAGATGACATACTTATGTGGGGTAGATGATCTAACCATCTATCTAACCACCATCTATATGCTGACACTGCCAATGACAACTGTAGTGTTCATGTTTATGTCTCCTGGAACACTTAGCATACACACACACACACACACACACAATTATTCACATGAACTGAGTATCATTCTTCCAAGTTTTCTCCCAAGTTCACAGAGAAAATTGGTCTTCTTGAGAGAGGATGCAGAAGATGTTAAAGGATTCACTTGAAGAATTGTTTTATCCCTTATGCTAAAAGCTTAGAATAACTCTGGTTCTCAACTGATAAAGATTTTGTTTAAGATGAGGGCAGCAAACAATTTTCCATGTCCTTGGGGGTAAATTCCAACTACAAAAGAAGGAAGCATAATACCTTAAGAAATTAAAATGTCTGGGTCGATATTTATTGACCAGACTCTATGAATGCAAGTTTATTTTATTAGTAAACACATTTTACTTTGAGGGTGGATATAATTGTTTCACTACAATTTGCACAATAGTTAATCAAAGATGGTACGAACAAGTTAAAGATTTTGAAACATGAACATAATTTTTGATCAATGTATCCAATTAAGTATTTTAGAGAACAAAACAATGACCTTTGGATCTGTCATTGCCTTGCCAGGGTGATTAATTTCAATTTTTTTTTGCTTTACACACCCTGCCATAAACTTTTTTATTTACACTTTATTGTAACTGACTTCATGACATTTGCTCTTGCTTAATAATAATCGGTTAACAGCAAGGGCAGGTGTTCTCAAGGATGTGGCCCTTCCATGGAGCGAAATCTAAACAGTTTTAAAAATCATCATAAAAAGTGTACAGATAAAACTGCTTCATTCTAGTGTCTGAAGGGGGAAAAGATATGTCTGTGCAAAGAAAGTGGCAAGGATGGAGAACTTGAAAGGTAGAATTGTTAATAGCATACACATTCTGAATTTATTTGTCAGCCTTCTTTTTAATGCTTGTTTGTGGCGCATCATATTCAGGGATGGCCTTTGCTAACGTGTTAATTTTCATATGATATTCATCTGACCTTTTTGTGTGATGCTTAGGTGTAAAACATAAACTTTTGGTAGAATTTCTGTAGAGGTTGAGTCTGATTGCTGACTTTTTTTTTTTAAAGTATTTATTTATTTATCTGAGAAACAGAGAGACAGAGAGAGATCCCCCATCTACTGGTTCACTCTCCAACTGCCCTAAACAGCCAAGGCTGGGCCAGGCTGGGACCTGAGAACCCAATCTGGGTCTCCCACATGGGTGGCAGGAACCCAAGTACTTGAGTCATCACCTGCTCCTCCTGGAGTATACATTAGCAGGAAGCTGGAGCTGGGAGCAGTGCTGGACTTGAACCTAGCACTCTGATATGAGACATGTGCATCTGAGAAGCATCGTAACCACTGCATCCAGTGCCTGCCCTTATTGCTGATGTTCTGAGATCATGACAATAACTCACTTCCTTACAGCCAGTTTTTTCTATGAATTGTCCTCTTCACCAATAAGTAAAAGCTTTTTGCTCCCCTACTCAGCTTAGAAATTAGTTTTTTTCTGTCAATATCCTACCTTCAAGTACTTAAGGACCAAGTTTATCCATAAAGGAGATCTTCCCTTGGCTTTGTCCAGAATTCCCCAGCTCAGTCTCCTGGTCACATCAGCTTCAGCAAGTTGGTAGAAGGATCTCATTGAAAACACCCCTCATTCTTTTCCCTGTATTTGCTCTAGCCAAACTGTGCACATTAAGAATAACCTTAGATTAAATAACAAGGATTCTGAGCATGATTACAAATTAATGTGTAATCCAGAAAAATCTATATAGCTATTAGAAGATTGACTTGGATTAATTTATTAGTTATGTGGTGTCCTGAAGGGATGACATTTGGAACTTGAGCCAAATGCATCTGGTACTTGGAGTAATGATGGTGGTCAGGGTGAAAAGGACAAGGTAGTAAGTGGGAGGAGAGAGAGAAATGAAAAGGAGAGAAACAGAGACAGAGAGTGTCTTGGTAATAATCAGGGTAACAGTGGCAGTTGGAAGGAATGAGCACCAACAAAGACGTAACATAAACAAGGCAGGTCCTGCTGGACACAAAGTGGAAACTGGACAGCCTTTCTTAGTGGTGCTTCGAGTAGCTGAGAAGCTTTTTATCCAAAATCCTAATTCTAATAGATTGGGAACATTTGCTTCATTCTTTTTTAAAGTTAATTTCTTCGGGGCTGGTGCTATGGCATAGTGAGTAAAGCTGCTGCCTGTAGTGCCGGCATCCTACATGGGCGCCGGTTTGAGTCCCAGCTGCTCCACTTCCAATGCAGCTCTCTGCTATGGCCTGGAAAAGCAGTAGAAGATGGCCCAAACCCTTGGGCCCCTGCACCCATGTGGGAGACCCAGAAGAAACTCCTGGCTCCTGGCTTCTGATCGGTGAAGCTCCGACCATTGCGGCCAGTTGAAGAGTGAACCAGCAGATGGAAGACCTCTCTCTCTCTCTCTCTCTCTCTCTCTCTGCCTCTCCTCTCTCTGTGTAACTCTTTCAAGTAAAATAAATAAATCTTAAAAAAAAATAAAGTTAATTTCTTTGGCTTTAGATGATTTTCCTATTTAAATTCAGAAGAAATTTCCTTAGAAGGTTACTATGGTGCCAAAGTATTATATTGGGCCTTAATTCTAGTTTGTGATGAATTAGGTAAAAAAAGACACACATACAATAGCTCAAACAGTTGTGGTAATTTTGTGTGAACTATCCAACACTGGGAACCTACTAGCCATCCTAAATAGTAGCTCTTGCATGATTGTCATTAGTTTCAGCATGGTTTGATGCAAAATTCTACCATGTTATCAAGGTTCTTAATCTATTTCCTTCAATTTTCTCAGCTCTGTCCACCTCCATGGTTTGACTTTGTTCTCACTCTGACTTCTCTAACCGCAGCTTTTAGCAGTTCACGGTGCTTGCTACATGCTTCCTCTCTCACATTCAGAGGGAGAAGTGCTCCATTAATGAAACAGAAATCCCTAGCTACACTCTGATTGGAATAAATTAAGATATGCATTTCCTTGAACCAATCATTATGTCCAGAGAAATGATATTCTCTTGATTGATTTAAGTCACAGAGCTGTCCTCTGTACTTTGGGAAGGGGTTAAATGTAGCAGTGGCAGCCACAGGTTCGCTATGCAGGCCCCATGAGGGGTTTTAATAGGTAGAGAGATGAACCAGAACTAGAGTATCAACAGAGGCAGGCCTCAGCTAGCTGCTTGAGAAATAAGCCTGGCTTTACTAGATAGTTCCTGTCTAGTAGGTGCCTGGCAATGTAGGTGATGCCATGATAAAAGAGGAGGAGAAGAGGTCCAAAAACAGTCCATTCCACGATCGGACACCTCCCTTGCCTGCAGAAGACCCACGTCGTGGATCTAACCTACCACGTCCTCAGACTGATTGCACTAGATCACTGTGAAACTGTCGTCTGTGCCTACAGACAAGTTGAACCTGATGGTCTGGTCCAGATGCTTCTGGGAGATTCTGCTGATACTCTGCATGACCATAGAAAAGGCACTACAGCCCTAACCCCTGTCCAGATGTCTGCTTGGTCCTAGATATAATTCTGCTAGAAATTTTTATTTTTTATTCATCTATTTATTTATGTGAAAGGCATAGCTAGATCGAGAACAAGAGATCTTCCATCCACTGGTTCACTCCCCAAATGACTACAGCAACCAGGGCTGGTCCAGGCTGAAGCCAGGAGCCAGGACTCCATCCAGGTCTCCCATATGGATGGCAGATGCCCATGTATTTGGGCTATCCTCTACTGCATTACCAGGGACATTAGCAGGAAACTGTATTGGCAGCAGAGTATTCAAGTCTCTCATCAGCTCTCCCGCATGGAATGTGGTCATCATCATAAGCAGTGGCACAGCCCGCTGCAGCACAACACCAGCCCCTCTGCTAGCACTGCTGCCCTTCCTTCAGGTCTGAAATGAGCTTAATTCCTCTGTTCTTTTAACTAACATTGAAGCTAGTTAAAGGCAACTAGGTTGCTTTCTGTACTTTCTAGAGCATTTTATCCCTGCATCCTCCATCTTGAAGACTTAGAGTCAATGTGAATGTTGTTGGAAGATGAAACCCATTTTCCTTTTAAACACTTAGTTTGCCAGGATAAATACTAAATATTTTTTAAAAAGGATGCATTTATTTATTTGAAAAGCAGAACCAGAGAGAAAGAGAGAGAGATCTTCTATCCTGTGGTTCACTCCCCAGATGGCTGCAACAGCCAGGTCTAGGTCTGTTCCATCTTCTGTTGCCTTCCCAGGCACATTGGCAGGGGTCTTTATTGGAAACAGAACAGCCACGACCCAAGCCTGCATGCTGATATGGGAACCAGCCACCACAAGCAGTAGCTTAACCATGGTGCCACAATGCTGGCTTCCTATTGAAATATATTACAACTCACAAAAAATTCACCCATGAAAGTGTAAAATTCAATTATATTTAGTATATTCACTAAAATACTAACGTTGTGATACCCACATTTTTCATGCTCTCCAGAGATCTGATATGTGGATAAAGTTGAATACCATTGAGCTAAGGCAAATGGCTCAACTTCTATGCAACCTGATACACAACTGAACTGTGAGATGAATTTTTCTCTCAAACTTTTCAAACATTATATGGCTTTGAAAAATATTTCTGAACTTTATCTTTAGAGCAACTTAATGTTCAAAGCAAAACTGAGTGAAGAGTACAAAGATAAAATTACTTTTTAAGCTACTAAGTTCTCTAATTGGCATTCTAAATCTGAAAGAAAACAGATGCTTTTAGTAATGTTCCATGTTGGGGCCGGCGCTGTGGCACAGCGGGTTAAAGCCCTGGCCTGAAGTGCCAGCATCCCATATGGGCGCTGGTTCTAGTCCCCGCTGCGCCTCTTCTGATCCAGCTCTCTGCTATGGCCTGGGAAAGCAGTAGAAGATGGCCCAAGTCTGTGGGAGACCAGAAGAAGCTCCTGGCTCCTGCTTTGGATTGGCTCAGCTCCAGCCATTGCTGCCATCTGGGGAGTGAACTAGCAGATGGAAGATCTGTTTCTCTTTCTCTACCTCTCTCCATAACTCTGTCTTTCAAATAAATAAGATAAATCTTTAAAAAAATAATGTTCCATGTTTTCTCAGAAAAATATTCACCTTATAAGGAGTTATTTTGTATTTGTTTGAAATAAAAAGTAAAGCCAGAATAAGGTTTTGTTTCTCTCTCTTCTCTTTTTAAAAATCTATTTAGCAACTTATCGATCAAGACTTTCCCAGCTCTCTTTTATTGGAGAAATAAAGCACTCCAACAAAATTTCAGTGACAAATAACTTAAAGTATCCAATAGTAATCTAATCTTTATGCACTCTTTTCTACCTTTGATATAAAAGATTGAACAATATTACAGATATATATATATATCACAGTGGTATTCCCATTCGCTTTGAAAGAAATATTGCAGGAAAGTTTTATATATTATACTTAGTATAAAAATTTATGTAAAATATTATAAAGAAGAAAGTAATTATAAAGAAGATGAACCACCTTAAAACAAACAGAAGTGTGTATAGCCATTTGGTGAATTTAGGCTGTATTATCAACAAACAGGCTCATGTAACAAACCAATGCTCTCCTAGGAGATGGGCATGAAAATGTAATCATAGGCAAAGCAACATAGGACATAGTAGTTGGGAGAGAGAATTCTGGAATCAGAAAAACATTGCTGGATATCCTCCACAAATTGCTGCTATGATTTTAGGGGAAATATTCTCTAGTCTCAGTTACCATAAAAAAAATTGAAAAAAGAATAATAGCACCTACTTCCTAAGGCATTTACAAAGGTCAAACGGGGGTAATATGTGTCAAGCGCTTAGGTTAGGACCTGACGTATAAGAAATACACAGTTTGCGTGCATTAAGACGATGGTAAATACCTGATGGAGCAGTACATGTTGTTGAATGCTCACCGGGGGTGCTGGGCCTAGAGGTGGATAATAGCATCATCCCCAAATATACTTTTGGAGTCTGAGGGTGGAGAGGCTCTCTTCTTGCTTCTGAGGTAGGATTAGGAAACAAGCATGAGCGAGAGGAAGGGACAACAATCAGTTCAGGTTGACTTGAAGGGGAAAGGTAGTGACATGGTAGGAATGCATTTCAGACTAGGGTCTGGGCACGAGGAAGAAACAGAAGTAAAGGATTACAGAGCAGGCAGATAGTGGGGCTGTGAAACAATGAGGTACCATTCAGGAAACACTCACTGTCTCCCCACAACCCTCTTTCAGGGGAGGGGTGACCTCCCCCCAACATAACACCTGTGTTGGGCTTAATCCCTGTGGCTTGCCTAGGCCAGTAGCACATGGGTAAAATAGCAGTGCCCTGCTTTAGTGGAGGACTCAGGGGTACAACACACATCCACTCACCACTCCCGAAGCTTCCAATGCCCACCAAGAGGAGAACATGCCCCAGGTAGCCACTGCCCCCGTGCTTCCATTCGGGTCCCAGAATGAAGCTTATGGGACAGACATGAAGCTAACCTACAGCCTGAAGCAGAAATGGCCTGCTAAACCTTAGACCTGTAAGTGAGAAATAACTGCGTGTTGTTCTATGCCCCTGAGACTTTTGTAGTTGTCATTCACACAGAAGAAGCTGAAACAGGAACCACACACTAAGTCAGAGAACATACTGGAAGGAGGAAAAAATACCTTTGGAGGGGAGGTGGGGGGTCTGGGGGTGAGGTCAGTTCTGAGCATACCAAATGCTAGGACCCCAGATGGGGACTCATGAAGGCTTGGTCACCTGAACGCATTTGAAAATTAAATCCATGGATGAGATGGACTCTTAATGGGAGAGAAGGCATATGCGTTGATGCTCATACCTTCTAGTGATAGTATTCTTTTTATCAAAACAAAGTTTCCCTGTGCTCTTCTCAATCCTATGTTTTCACACACACACACACACAAATGCACTTGTCTTTGAAATATTTTTTCTTATGATGTCTTATAAATGTTGCCTTTCTTCCATTTCCTTGTGACCCACCTACCCCTCCTGAGAACTCACATATGGAAAAGAGCTGTTGGTCTGTGCCATGCTGTATAAATAGAACCACAGGCCTGGATTCCGGGCCCTAATGACCCCAGGGACACAGTTGGACTTCCCTGGTCATGCAGCTTTTCAGGCCTAGAGCCCGAGGGCTGGGTTGCTCACCTGGATCACCACATTCAGCCCTTGTGGATGCCTGAGCCCTGCCAGGAGGGTGGCAGGAGCCTCCTACTGCACCTTCCCTAGATGTCGCAACAAATGCTTTTCTAAAATGATGCTTGTACGTGTGATCAATCACTCCACTTTTAACTTGTTCAATACCCACTTTCCTACTTTGCCTCAGACCCTGCTGGCAACTCTGCTTCAGTCTTCCTTGCTGGTTTCCAGTGATCCTCTTGATTGCATCCCAGACCTCAATCTTTTTTTTTTTTTTTTTTTTTTTTTTTTTTTTTTTTTTTTGACAGGCAGAGTGGACAGTGAGAGAGAGAGAGAGAGAGAGAAAGGTCTTCCTTTGCCGTTGGTTCACCCTCCAATGGCCGCCGCGGCCGGCACGCTGCGGCCGGCGCACCACGCTGATCCGATGGCAGGAGCCAGGAGCCAGGCGCTTATCCTGGTCTCCCTTGGGGTGCAGGGCCCAAGCACCTGGGCCATCCTCCACTGCACTCCCTGGCCACAGCAGAGAACTGGCCTGGAAGAGGGGCAACCGGGACAGAATCCGGCGCCCCAACCGGTACTAGAACCCGGTGTGCCGGCGCCGCAAGGTGGAGGATTAGCCTAGTGAGCCGCGGCGCCGGCCCCAGACCTCAATCTTATCTTTGGACTTCTGTCCTATGTCTATTCACCTGGCGAGCTCCACCTACCATGCTGCTTTCAATACTATCTATAATCTGATACCTCCAGTCTGGACGTCCTTGTTGAACTCCAGCCTCATCCATAGAACTCTCTATGTGACATCTACACTTGGATGATCAACAGGCATCTTAAAGTCATGTCAAAAACATGCTTCCTGGTTCTTCCTGCCAAAACATGCTATCCCGTTTTAGGCACTGTTTCCAATTGCTCAGATCAAAAATCCTACAGTCATCTGACTCTTCTTTTTGATTGACACACAATCCAGGAAACAACTGTTGGCTCTACTTTCAAAATATTTCTGGAATACACTGCTCCTTGACTGGCTCCACCATGATTCATCCTACATCATCTCTTGCCTCAATTACCATAATAACCTCTCCCTGGCCTTGTCTTTGCCTCTCCTAGTCTATGCTGAACCACTGGCAGAGTGATTTTTTTAAAAGAAGATAAGTCATATCATTACGTATCTGCCCATCACCCTTCATTGGCTTGGAATTTTGTTTGTTTGTTTGTTTCTCTGTTGAATGCAGAATAGAGCTAAAATGACTGCAGCAGATTATCAGGTCCTGCATACTCTGCCTTCTTGGTGCTCCTATAACCCACCCCCCCTTACGTTCCTGTTATACTCTCCTTGGAAGTGCCAAGCTTATTTCTGCTTTGGGCTTCTACATCTGCTCTTCTTTCTCTGTGTGCTCTGTCAATTCATATCCACATGCCTTGTCCCCTCTTTTAAGTTGTTGTGCTAATGTCCTTTTCAGCATATGATTTGAATTTTTATTCTCCACTCCCATCTTGAAGCAGTTCCCATCCCGATGTCCTGTCTTATCTTCAAAGCACTTACCGTCTTAATATTCTATGTAACTTACTGACCTTGTTGTCTATATCCCAGTGGTCCCACCTAAATTAGAAGCTGCAGGAACCACATTGCCTAGAGTTGTCGAATGAATGGTTTCTATCTAGCCCCAGCTTATGCTGAACTAGAGAATTTGGTGGCTTCCATGCTACTAGCCAGGGAAAGGAGTAGCCATATTGACACTCCAAGTTGTATCTCTTTTCCTGTCCTGGGACAGTTTCTGTAGAATTTTCCCTTTCTGTTTACTTGCCTCACCCTCTACCCCCACATGGCTCTAATCACTATTGACTTAGACATGAATGGAGGAGCTTCTGAATACTTGGAAAGATCATCAAAAAGCAGGAATCAGCATGATAGCCCATGAAATTCTTATGACAGAAATAAGGAAATCATTAGAGAATGACAAACTACAAGAGTGTATCTCAAAAAAGTTTTGAAGGTAGGATTAGATTCAAGCACATGGCTTCAGAAATCCCTCTTGTCAATGTGTGCCTCGCCTTAAAATACTTCACTGCTATTAGGTAGCTGCTTACACTCTATTACTCTGAGTAGCAGTGGGGAATAGAAAGACAGAAATGGGCCGGTACCGTGGCTCAACAGGCTAATCCTCCGCCTAGCGGTGCCGGCACACCGGGTTCTAGTCCCGGTCGGGGCGCCGGATTCTGTCCCGGTTGCCCCTCTTCCAGGCCAGCTCTCTGCTATGGCCAGGGAGTGCAGTGGAGGATGGCCCAAGTGCTTGGGCCCTGCACCCCATGGGAGACCAGAAGAAGCACCTGGCTCCTGCCTTCGGATCAGCGCGGTGTGCTGGCCACAGCGCGCCGGCCGCGGCGGCCACTGGAGGGTGAACCAACGGCAGAGGAAGACCTTTCTCTCTGTCTCTACCTCTCTCACTGTCCACTCTGCCTGCTAAAAAAAAAAAAAAAAAAAAAAAAAGACAGAAATGAATTAGCAAAGGGAAGTCAGTTTGTCAATTAGAACCAGAAAAATGGAGACAGGAAAGGGAATTTTCTTTGATCGAATGGATATCTAAGGATCAGAGTGTTTGGAGGCACTATTTTCAGGGTGAGATGACAGCTATCCATCCTGCATTCTAAAGGTGCAAAACCATTTATTAGAAAGAGCTGGATTATTTGGTTCCTTTGGGCGAGCCCCAGTCCTGTGTGTCTATCGTATTAACATCTTCACAGCAGTTTAATCCCTTCTTACATCTATAGCATCAAAATGAGATACTGTTTCTTAAAGAACTCATGGGTAGGAAATACAGATCCTGATGATATGTATTGTGTTACTATTATATAGTTACACACAAAGGTGTACATTGTGTATTGCTCAGAACAAAAAGGTTTCCAAGTGGCAGGCATTTGGTGCCTAGGCTACAGTGCTGCTTGAGACACCCACATCCAAAGTCAGAGTTCCAAGGTTCGATTCTCAGCTCTGCTCCTGATACCAGCTTCCAGATACTGAATACTCCAATCTTTAAGATCAATAGTCACTGAAGGATTTTAAATGGTTTATAATTACTATCTGTTGAAGCACTTCAGACCAGGATGTTATTTATTTACTTATTCATTCATTCATAAAAATATTATAAAAGGGTTTATGTTCCTCCGGATTTACATCTTGTCCTTTGAAAAAGCTTCCTAGTAGGTACTGTATGTTCCTTTAAAATTATTGCCCGCTGTAAAACTGGGCACACACGCCAGGGTGTGCGTTAGACAGCTTTTACAATGCTCCCTGGGTGTGCTAGGCCTCTGCGGCATAGAGCCAAATGTGAGCTGCCATCATTCAACAGTATAAAATGCCCACTGTGATGTGTCATCGCAATTATTCCTTTTTATGGCTTTGGAAAAAAAGGTTCCACCTTCCCTTCAGTAATTTTAAACATTAACCTCTAGCTTCCAAAGCACTCAAAATGGTTCAACTCTGTGTTTTTCATGAGCAAGATGTGGTTCTCTAACAACTAACCCTTACCATGCAAACTTTTTATCTATTACAAATCTTAACTTCAAAACATGCAAGAATCTGCAAGAAAAAATGTGCAAAAAAATTTGTCAAAGTCTGTATTTCTGTTAAATGGGAAAAAATAAATGTAACAGGACTATTTACAAGAACAAATGTTTTCTAAAAATGTGGGATTTTCATGGCATGTTTCCATAATTTAAACATTAATGACTTTTATGTTTAAAAAATTTAAGATAAAAATTATTTTATAAACTATTGGACTCATTTTGAAATGAAATACTTCCCACAAACTTAGCATTTAATAATTTAGCGATAATAAATGCAAACACATAAAAATATTAACAATCTATAGTTGGCTAAAATGTTAAAGTTTACATAATAACATTCATTCTCCAATCTTTTTCAAGCCAAAGTCTAGGAACATGTGCAACAAATTATATCTTGAATGAGAACTACAACCTGGGGTTGAGATTATAAAACAAAGACTTGATGAAGCTGATGAAAATCCTAGAGACATTGTAGTAGATAAATCCAGATGGAGACAGCTAGAATGATTTTATGGAAATATGACTATTTTATGGAAGATTTATGGAAAGAAATGATGTTATATAAGGATGAGAAATAGGTATAACACTCTTATCAGAATTTATCCTGAACAAATTCAACTGGGAAAGCAAGAAAAATATTTTTTCTATCTTACAGTTACAAAAGACAGTTATAGATTATTTAGTTTAGTAGAAGGTGTTTGGCACTGTGGTTTAGTGCATTCCACTGGAGTGCCTGGGTTTGAGTCTTGGCTCTGCTATAGTCCCAGCTCGGCTTTCACTCCAGTTTCCTGCTAATGTGCAGCTGGGAGGCAGTAAGTAAGGACTGCAGTAGCTGGTCCCTGTCACTCATATGGGAGCCCTGGATGGCGTTCTAGGCTCCTGGTCCACCTCTTGTTATCGTGAAACAGCAAATGAAGGGAAGATCAGTAGTTCCTCTCTGTCTCTCTCTCAAATAATTTTCTATTTTTTTCTTTTTTTGACAGGCAGAGTGGACAGTGAGAGAGAGAGACAGAGAGAAAGGTCTTCCTTTGCCGTTGGTTCACCCTCCAATGGCCGCCACGGCTGGCGTGCTGCAGCCAGCGCACCGCGCTGATCCAATGGCAGGAGCCAGGTACTTATCCTGGTCTCCCATGGGGTGCAAGGTCCAAGCACTTGGGCCATCCTCCACTGCACTCCCTGGCCACAGCAGAGAGCTGGCCTGGAAGAGGGGCAACCGGGACAGAATCCGGCGCCCCGACCGGGACTAGAACCTGGTGTGCCGGCGCCGCAAGGCGGAGGATTAGCCTAGTGAGCCGCGGCGCCAGCCTTGAAATAATTTTCTAAAAATAGTTTGTATTAAAAATAATTTCGTTTAATTCTCTTAAGACACTCTGTTGAGTAGCTTTCAATAGTCTCTTCAACAGAATCCTTTAAAATAGTCATCCAGTCTTCCCTCAAACATGTATTATGAAACCAGTTGAGCAAACAAGCCTCATTATTCTATGTGGCATCACTTACCCCCTGTCAGGCAAGAGAGCAGGTTGGTTTTCCAGTGGACTGGCCTTTCCTCTACTGTGTTTTCTGTCTAATCAGACTGTTACTTTGCCTGTTCTATATGAAAGCACAAAGTCTATTCTTCCAAGGGTTTGAAGACACCTGTCACACATTTCTGCCCTCTTGTTTCCCTCATGTTCGCTTCCCTAGACAAACAACCCCTGTTTGCTGAATTGCTTCTCATTTCACATATTTCTCTAGCCTCCTTGCTCTCTGTGTGTGCATTTTTATCAGTGACCTTAAACTGAAGCATCCAGAATTTCTCACAATTCTACACAACACAACAAATTTTAACTTCTGTTGACTTTATTGACCCGAGTAATATGCTGTTAAAGTGGTCCACATTTCCATTGGCTTTCTCAAGATCTTAGCCACATTGTTGATTTACATTGACGTTTCTGTCAGATAAAATGATCAAGGCATTTTTAAGAAACTTTCTGAATGATTAGGTTAGCTTTTCTCCATCTTGTGAATGTGTAATTGATTTTTTTGAACTTCACTGCAGGCCTTTATGTTTAGGTCTACTTCACTGCATCTATGTATTTCAGCCCTTCTTTTATTTACTCACAGTAGGTCTGTCTTTCATAAGACCACATTTGCATGTGAATTTGGGACTTTCCACTTGCTATCTATGGCATTTCAGAAGTCACTTAAAGTCTTTGACTCTCCTTAAAAAGGAATAATAAAATACTACATGGAGCCGTAGTGAGATTGATATGAGATGCTGCATGTAAAGTACTTAGGACCAGGCTTGGTAATATATATAGTAGTAGTCAGTGGGTAAAGCTGCCGCCTGCAGCACAGGCATCCCAAATGCGTGCTGGTTCAACTCCTGGCTGCTCTATTTCTCCATCCAGCTCCCTGCTGTGGCCTGTGAGTGCAGCAGAAGACGGCCCAAGTGCATGGGCCATTGCACCCACATGGGAGACCCAGAAGAAGCTCCTAGCTGCTGGCTTCAGATTGGTTCAGCTCCAGCCATTGTGGCCATTCGGGGAGTAAACTAGTGGATGCAAAAACCTCTCTCTTTCTGACTCTACCTCTCCTGTAACGCTTTCAAATAAATAAATCTTTTAAAAAATTAATGATTACCTCAAAGAACTTTAAAAGTATATATATATAAAAATCCATAAGTAGATACATAGTAGATATATATGTGAATATCATTGTCTCCTGTATGCCTCAAATGAAGGCAGAAGCTAGAGGATTAATAAGAAGCAACCTTGCTTGTCTTCCAGAACAGGAGAATTTAGGAACGCTTGATACTGAAGGCAGAGAGAATTGACTGACATTGTCTTGGCATATGCTAAAGTTCATGAGCAGCCATTTCGTTTTTATGAAATAAGCAATTGAAATTAACTGAGTTTAATGTCAAGGTAAAAATCATATTTGAAGTGGATTACTGATAATCCTCATTTGTTTTATTGAAAAGATGTGAGGCTAGAGATCACACAGGCCTGTTAATCATACCACACTGCACACACCTGAACAGTGATTCAAGGAGGCAGGCAGTAGGGGGAGAAGTATTTTTTTCATAATATGAAAAATTGACCAAAAAGTCTTAGTATAGAGTCATCCCATACATAACTTTAATTTGCAATCACTGAGACTGAGATGAGAATTGTATCTCTTCTGTCAACTTTACTATGATTCTCACTCCTTAATAGTGCTGGGAATGGCCAGCGCCATGGCTCACTTGGCTAATCCTCTGCCTGCGGTGCTGGCACCCCAGGTTCTAGTCCCAGTTGGGGCTCCGGGTACTAGTCCCGGTTGCTCCTCTTCCAGTCCAGCTCTCTGCTGTGGCCCGGGAGGTCAGTGGAGGATGACCCAAGTCCTTGGGCCCTGCACCTGCATGGGAGACCAGGAGGAAGCACCTGGCTCCTGGCTTTGGATCAGCGCAGCAGTGTAGCGGCCATTAGGGGAGTGAACCAACGGAAGGAAGACCTTTCTCTCTATCTCTCTCTCTCACTGTCTAACTCTGCCTGGCAATAAATAAATAAAATAGTGCTGGGAGCTGGGTGGAATTTTGGACATATAGCACTTCTGGTCCAGTTCCCTGCTAATGTGCCTAGGAAAGCAACAAAAGATGGCCCAAGCACTCGGGTCCCTGCACCCATATGGAAGATCTGGAAGAAGCTCCTGGCTCCTGGCTTTGGCCTGGCCCAGTCCCAGCTGCTGTGGCATTTTCCTAAGGTTTGTAGTGAATCTGTGTGCCACTGGGCCTTAGATATCATGATCCAGAAAGCTAACATCAACCAGAAGAAAAGGCCTTTATCAATCCCAAATTGAAGCCTTAACTATTTCTCTATAATAATAAAAACAATAGCAGTAGTGGGTATTTATGGAGCACTCACTCTGCATCTTTGTTTTAACCCCTTTCCAGGATAGTATCACAGGATCCTCCAAATACTCTCAGGTGCTTGTGAAATTGTTTTTCTACTTCACAGATGAGAGGGTTGAAGCACTGAGAGACTGGGAAAATTACCCGAGGACAAACAGCTGGCAACTAATCACCCAGGAGTTGAACACAGGAAGTCTTACTGTGAAGCTTATTCCTTTAACTACCAAACTACAGTAGCTCTTATGTTAGAATTTACTATTTACTCAGGGTAAGATATTATTGATGCACTTGAGGTCTTTTTGGAAGTAGTAAAATGGGTAAGATAACGAGTGGATGTGTTGCTCAATTAAGGAAGGTAACACTTTAAAAACACTTTGAAAAGTTGGTGCTAATAACTCATTTTTCTGACATGAACATAATTGGGAAAAGTCACTGAGAAATATTGTCTTAATAAATAATTATATTAATGATATATAATGTGTGTATTGTATATTGATATTGTATTGTTATATACAATAATGATATTATATTAGTATATTAATAATTAATAGTAAGTAGTGGAGCATTTGGTAGCCAGAGTGTCTTTACCTGCAAGTCCTTCTTTTATTTGAAGGAGGAAGTCTCAGACTCCCCATCCTCTAGCAGGAATGCTGTGACTTGAATAGAAATTACAGAGTCATTTCAGGTAACCCCAAGCCCTGGCTTCAATGACTGGTCCAGGGTGAGCACCTTACCCAAAGTAGACAAAGCGTGATTATTAAATGCTTACACAGAAATATTTTTTTCAGAGATAGGATCAAAACAGAAGTTAGGCCAAGTCAGGATTTTCCTCTACTTTTAAAAAACAGTGAGTCTTAAATTTCTCTTCTCTCTGAAAGGAACATTTGAAAATATGAACTTTAAAACTGTTTGTAGGGGGCTGATGTTGTGGCACAGTGTGCTAAGCCACTGGCTGCAATGTTGGCATTTTTTGATGGGTGCCAGTTCAAGTCCCACCTGCTCCACTTCTGGTCCAGTTTCCTGCTAATGTGCCTGGGAAAGCAGCAAAAGATGGCCCAAGCATTTGGGTCCCTGCACCCATATGGGAGATCTGTAAGAAGCTCCTGGCTCCTGGCTCCTGGCTTTGGTCTGGCCCAGTCCCAGCTGCTGTGGCCATTTAGGGAGTGAACCAGCAGATGGAAGCTTGTTCTCTGTCTCTCCTTTTCTTTCTGTAACTCTGCCTTTCAAATAAATGAAATAAATCTTTAAAAAAATAAACCTTTGTGTTATGCCCCCAGCACAAGAATATTAGTCTCAGAGAGTAAAGCAACATGTGTGTGGAGAGATACAGAGACAAAAATAGAAAGTAGGGGGCTGTCACTAAGACACTCAGCTCCTGTTCCCAATACTCCTACCCTTTACAATTTGTCTACAATAGCCAATAAATTATCTTTTTTCCTTAGGCTGTTTGAGTAAGTTTCTATTTCTTACAATCAAATTAGAGTCTTATTATAAATATCACTACACTAAAATGGCCAAGTTCTCAGGCTAGTCTTAAGGTCTTAGCCTTGGACAAAGTAAGGTTAATAGAAAGCTGTCTTCTTAGATAACATCACCTTCACTCCTCTTCTAATTTATTTTTATTGAATTGCCTTTCAATGGCAAGCTCTTAGATTTAATCAAGGGTCACGAGTAACACAGTACTTACAAAACTGATCAATCATTCACAACACTGCTACAGTCAAAGATGTCATATACTATAGCCCTCAGTGTCTCCAACATCAAGCTCCATATGAGAAAGTTTTTTCTAAAATGTAGCCCAGGGCTTTTCCTGAGAAAAAGAGAATCCTATTAATTTTAAAAATTTATGTCAGTGAAAATGGGACGGAGCAGGTCATTGAGCAAATGTTACAATGGAAGAGCATTGATTTGGAGTCAGAAGAGTCCCTACATTCATGCTACCCACTCACCGAGGAGGGTCTCTGGCAAATCACTTCATCTCTCAAGGCCTCAGCTTTCCCTTCTGTAAAACAGAGGTAGTGAGATGAGCCTTAACTAAGTTGCAATAGTATTATAAAAATTAAATGGAATTATGTATTTGAAAATGCTCTGCAAACTATAAAGCACTATATTTTAGTTATATTAAGTTTGGCAATCAAATTAGAAGTGTCTTTTACACTCCAGATGATTTATTTCAGGAGGAAAGCTTTCTATTATTCATAAGAAATTGATGCTGCTTAAAAATAATATAATACTAGGATGTAGAGCAAAAGGTCCCCTAATACACTGTTGGTGGAAATGTAAACTAGTACAACCATTATGGAAGATGGTATGGAGAGTCTCCAGAAATCTGAGAATAGATCTACCGTATGACCCAGCCATCCCACTCCTAGAAAATGAAATGAAATCAGCATATGAAAGAGTTATCTCTACCCCCATGTTTATAGCAGCTCAATTCACAATTGCTAAGATATGGAATCAACCCAGATGTCCATCCACTGATGACTAGACAAAGAAAATGCAATATAAATACATGGTGGAATCCTACACAACCATAAGAGTTAAATCCTGTCTATCAAAGCAAAATGGATGCAATTGGAGACCATCATACTTAGTGAAATAAACCAGTCTCAAAAAAGACAAATATCATATGCTTTCTCCAATTTGTGGTAACTAATATATGGAGTGCAAGAAATGTAATACATATGAGTGAAATTTACATCTTGAGATTTAATTATGGTTTATAGCCCTTGCTCGGCTCCTAGGAGAAGTGGTCTTACTACGTGTTACTTGTTTAATTCTTTATTGAGCGGAGGATTAAGCTTGTGATTATAAGGTTAAATGAAAGTGTGTCATCATAAAAAATAAAAGAAAAATAGGAAAATAAGGGTGGGAAGTATCACTATGTTCTTAAAACTGTGTATATGAAATGTATGACATCTGTTCCCTTCATAAAGAATAAATAAAATAAATTAAAAATATGTGATCCTATAATCCTTCTCTTTTAGAAACAGGAGTCACAGTTTCATTTTACTTTGACGGCAAATAAAATTCAGACAAGGAGAGGATAAGCAAGTTGTTAAGGGATGTTAAGGGAAACATGGGGGTGTATGTGAGTGAGAACTTGAACTCTATTCTCACTGGGGCTTTACCATAAGACAAAATCACACCAATGCCTTGACAACTCACTTTCTTTTCTCCTCTGCTTTTCAAAATCTCTGTCCTGAACCCAGCACTAAAACATGAGACCTGAAATAAAGAAAAGGAAGCTAAATCTGTTGTTCAGTTTAGAGCAATCTTATGAGAAAAGGAAGGGCTGGTGCTGTGGCATAGCTGGTAAAGCCGCTGCCTGCTCTTGGCATCCCATATGGGCTACAATTTAGGTCCTGGCTGCTCCACTTCCAACCCAGCTCTCTGCTATGGCCTGGGAAAGCAGTAGAAGATGGCCCAAGTCCTTGGGCCCCTGCACCCACGTGGGAGACCTGGAAGAACCTCCTGTCTCCTGGCTTCCTATCAGCCTGGCTCCTGCTGTTGATGCCACTTGGGGAGTGAATCAGCGGGTGGAAGACCTCTCTCTGTCTGTAATTCTGCCTCTCAAATAAATTAATTAATTAAAATTTTTTTTAACGAGTACAAGATACTAACATCACCCAGTTAGAGCTTAAGCCCCTGCCTATTGCGGATGTGTGGGCGAGAGGGGCTGCACAGCTCGCTGCTTTCTTCTTCTCTCACTGAGGGTCGCTCAGTTTTCTGCCAGCACTTAGCAGGAACAGTACCAAGACAGCACGAGCGCTCACAGAGGTGTCAAACAGCAGGGCCCAGAGCCTGCGCTTTCCCTCATCCGTGAAGGAGTCAATTAAAGAACAAAGACAACGGTCGGATTTTAAGATCGCGGTCCAAGTTGTTCCGGAATTCTCATTTATAATTTGAATTCAGTCTCCTTATATTTCTCCTTCATTGCAAGAGAATTGTGCATAACGTGGCGCTTCTGGGCTTTGGAAGAACACAATTATGCAAGCACCTCATTTCGTTCTCTCTGTTGTAACCGTGGGTGCTCCTGTTTCCTCCTGCCCTTGCGGGAACAGTGCTGAGGTTAAACCACAACCAGCACGAGGGAAACGTCAAGGAGGGTCCTCCATTGCTTACCCATCCTTTAAGTCGCTTCGACTTAATGCTCTATGCTTTTCCTCTTTGTGTTCTAATGGTGATTTCTGCCATACTCAGGCTGCAAAGGAGCTGAGAAGGAAAAAAGAGGAGGAACCAAGGCCAGCCCTCTCCAGCGCTTCATCGCTGTTGGTCAGGCGGGGGATGACTTCAACTCCTGCTGTACCGTGCACACCGTAAAGCAAGCTTTGTTTCTGCAATTTAGATAAGATTATTTCAGTACACGTCACTCTCAGCACTGGATCTCCCTTCCGTCTTGGACTGAGGTTCTCTTCGGCGAGCGATCTGGGTGACTATCATTGGACATAAATCCATCCTATCTGAATTACCCCTGTGCTTTCAAGCCAAAGACAAAACATTATTTGTGTTTATATCAGTAGGTGAACTTTAAAGGTGTGTCTGTTGACTTTTCTGAACATCAACAAACTAAGTGCAGCAATATTCTTTTGAGTTGACTGATAAAATCCTAACAGAACACACGTGATGGATATAAAATTTTCTTCACACATATGTGTGAATTTCACATGAATTTCCATTTTTTTCCATTTCAAATAATATAATTTACTGAACTGTCATGTTAAGTCAATATAGTATGACTCAGTAGTCACTTTGCTACAAAGACAAATTTCATTTTAGCTTAAAAGAAATAATAATGAGCTTTTATATAATGTAGGAAAACACTACATCTGCTGTCTAGTCTAGAAAGCATGTGTCTTTCACATAAATATTTTTTGAAAATATTAAATTTTTAAGCAGAGAATTAGTAACCAAAACAGATTCTGTTTGTGATTTCAACTGGCCAATGGAAGCCTAATAAAATACTATCTAATACAACTAGATGCCAGGAGTGAAGCATTTTGATTCTTTCTAGGTTTAATTAGAAAGGCAAAACCACCAGAATGGAATAAAACTCAAATGCTCTGAGATTAAAGATGGGAAGTACTAGCATTCCCATGCGGAAGATCTGATATTAAAGAACACAAAAATGAAAGTGAGGGGAAGCTGTTGTGGCATAGTGGGTATCACACCATCTGTGGTGCCTGTGTACCAATTGGGTGCTGGTTCAAGTTCCAGCTGCTCCACTTCTGATCCAGCTCCCCACTAATGGCCTGGGAAAAGCAACAGAAGATGACCCAAGTGTTTGGCCCCTGCTATCTACATGGGAGACCCAGATGAAGCGCCTGGCTCCTGGCTTCAGCCTGGCCCAGCCCTGGCCATCGTCACCATCTGGGGAGTGAGCCAGCAGATGGAAAATCTTTTTTCCTGTCTTGTTCTCTCCCTGTAACTCTGAATTTCAAAATAAATAAATCTTTCTTAAAAAACAAATAAATAAAAATGTTAGTGAAACAAGAAAGAAAATGTAAATGGAGTTCCCTTGAGTTGTAAAACAGCATAGAATTTAGAGTATGAAATAGTCAGCTCCAGCTGCCATTTATTCTGTCTCTGAAATTACATGGTGCGTGTGTGAGTCAGAGATAGGGTGCTTGGGGATGCATTTGATTCCTTTTATCTGCTATGGTTATGTCTAAAAGCCCGAAAAAGGCCACCAGAAAATTGGGTTCCTTTGAAAAGTTCTTGCAAGCATTGCCATTTTCAGATGATAACATTAGATAATGGCCTGGTCACACTAACAGAGGCATCAGGAGAAGAAAAGTAGGTTTGGCTAGGGAAATGAAAAGAACTTTACTCTCCGCTTTCTAGACCTCATTTTTCAGAGACTTTAATCCATCCATTATTCTCACTTTCTTCAAATTACGAATCTAAACAACCACAATGGATTTTTAAAAATCCTTCCAGGGAGGGCTCTGTATAGCAGATGAAGCCACCACTCGGGATTCCCACACCCTGGAACTGAGTGCCTACTTCAAGTCCCAGCTTCTCTGCACTTCCTATCCGCCTCCCTACTAAGGCATCCTGGTAGGTAACATAAGATGACCCAAGTGCTTGGGCCCTGCCACCCACATGGAAGACCCGGTTGGAGTTCCTGGTTTCAGTCTGGCCTAGTCCCAGCTGTTGGGAGGCATTTAGAGATTAAACCAGCAAATGGAAAATATCTCTGTCTCTCTCTCACTCTCTCTCTCCCAACTGTGTCAATCTTTTAAATTAACTAATTAATCTTATTTTTAAAAATCTTCTGACAGGGCCAGTGCTGTGGTATACCTGGTAAAGCCACTGCCTACAGAGCTGGCATCCCATTTGGGCACTGGTTCTAGTCCCGGCTGCTCCACTTCCCATCCAGCTCTCTGCTATGGCCTGGGAAAGCAGAAGATGGCCCAAGTACTTGGGCCCCTGCATCTGCGTGGGAAACCAGGAGGAAGCTCCTGGCTCCTGGCTTTGGATCACCTCAACTCCGGCTGTTGCTCCCATCTGGAGAATGAACTAGAAAATAGAAGACCTCTCTCTCTCTCTCTCTCTCTGCCTCTGCCTCTCATTCTCTCCTTGTGTAACTAACTTTCAAATAAAATAGAATAAATCTTTTAAAAACTGTAGATGTTCAGACCTTTCCAACAAAGGAAATCAAAGAGGACTTCAAGAAGCTCATGGAAAATGAAGATGAATTTTTTTGATGCAAAAATTTTGTAATCAATGAGTAATTTTTTCATGACAGATATTTTTCACAAACTTCTTGAAGACCCTTATCTGGGGCCAGTGCTGTGATGAAGTGGGAGGAGCCGCTGCCTGCAGTGTACAGTTCTGGCATCCCATGTGGGCACTGGTTCGGGTCCCGGCTACTCCACTTCTGGTCCGGCTCCCTGTTAATAATCTGGGAAAGCACTGGAAGATCGCCCAAGTACTTGGACCCCTGCCATGCACATGGGGACCTCTGGTGGAGGCTCCTGGATCCTAGCTTCAGTACAGCCCAACATTGGCTGTTGCCACCATCTGAGGAGTAGACCAACGGATGGAGGATCTCTGTGTCTCACCCTTTCTCTCTGTAACTCTGACTATAAATAAATAAATACAAAAATGAATTTTTTAAAAGACCCTTGTCTGCCTGTGTTCAGGTTGATTTAAAATCTGTGCTCCTCATGAGTAGCACACAACTTACATGCCCCACCTTCTTTGCAACTGCCTTTGTGCTATCTCCATCCCTCCTTACTCACTTTTCCTTCTTCCTTTCACCTTTGTCAATTCCATGGGAAAGCAAAGCAGCACAGCACACCCTAGACTTTCTCAATTTTGTTAAATTCCTCTCTCCAACTCTAAAGCCCTTCTTCTGAGCTCTCTTCGCATTGTACATGATTCCTCGTTTCACTGTCAGAACACTCTCAGAGAATCTCCAATTAGACTCACAGCAGACTTCTCACCAGAAACCCTACAAGCTAGGAGGGAATGGCGAGATATAGCCCAGGTACTAAGAGAGAACAACTGCCAGCCCAGAATATTATATCCTGCAAAGCTCTCATTTGTGAATGAAGGTGAAATAAAGACCTTTCACAGCAAACAGAAATTGAAAGAATTTGTCGCCACTCGTCCAGCCCTGCAAAAGATGCTTAAAGATGTGTTACACACAGAAACACAGAAACATGGTCATCAATATGAAAGAAAGTAAAGGAAGGAAACCTCACAGCAAAAGATCACAGGAAGTTCAAAACATATGTTAGAAAATATCTTTGGCAAATGGCAGGCAAAGTTATTACTTATCAATAGTCACATTGAACGTTAATGGCCTGAACTGTCCAGTTAAAAGACACAGATTGGCTGATTGGGTTAAGGAACAAAACCCATCTATTTGCTGCTTACAAGAAACACATCTTTCCAACAAAGATACATACAGACTCAAAATGAAAGGCTAGAAAAAGATATACCATGCCAACAGAAATGAAAAAAGAGTGGGCATAGCCACCTTAATATCGGGCAACATAAATTTTACCACAAAAACTGTTAGGAGAGACAAAGAAGGGTGCTATATAATGATTAAGGGATCAATACAACAGGAAGATATAACAATTATCAATGTATATGCACCTAATTACAGGGCACTGGTTTATTTAAAAGATTTGTTAAGGGACTTAAAGGGAGACTTAGACCCCAATACAATAGTATTGGAGGACTTCAATACTCCACTCTCAGAAATAGACAGATCAACAGGACAGAAGATCAACAAGAGGACAGTAGATTTAGACGACACTATAGCCCAGATGAATGTAACAGATATCTACAGAACTTTTCATCCTACACATAAAGCATTTACATTCTTCTCAGCAGTACATAGAACCTTCTCTAGGATTGACCACATACTAGGCCATAAAGCAAGTCACAGCAAATTCAAAAGAATTAGAATCATAGGATGTAGCTTCTCAGACCATAAAGGAATGAAGTTGGAAATTAACAACTGAGGAATCCCTAGAGCATATACAAACACATGGAGATTGAACAACATGCTTCTGAATGAACAATGGGTCATAGAAGAAATTAAAAGAGAAATCAAAAATTTTCTGGAAGTAAATGAGGATAACAGCACAACATACCAAAACTAATGGGATGCAGCAAAAGCAGTGTTAAGAGGAAAGTTTATATCAATAGGTGCCTACATCAAGAAATTGGAAAGGCACCAAATAGATGAGCTTTCAATTCATCTCAAGGACCTAGAAAATCTGCAGCAAACCCTGCCCAAATCTAGTAGGAAAAGAGAAATAATTAAAATCAGAGAAGAAATCAACAGGATTGAATCAAGAAAAACATTCCAAAAAATCAGCCAAACGAGGAGCTGTTTTTTTGAAAAAAATAAACAAAATTGACATCCTACTAACTAACTAAAAAAAGAAAAGACCCAAATCAATAAAATCAGAGATGAAAAAGGAAACGTAACAACAGACACCACAGAAATAAAAAGAATCATCAGAAATTACTACAAGGACTTGTATGCCAGCAAACAGGGAAACCTATCAGAAATGGATAGATTCCTGGACACATGCAACCTACCTACATTGAACCAGGAAGATATAGAAAACCTAAACAGACCCATAACTGAGACAGAAATTGAAACAGTAATAAAGGCCCTCCCAACAAAGAAAAGCCCAGGACCAGATGGATTCACTGCTGAATTCTACCAGACATTTAAAGAAGAACTAACTCCAATTCTTCTCAAACTATTCAGAACAATCGAAAAAGAGGGAATCCTCCCAAATTCTTTCTATGAAGTCAGCATCACCTTAACTCCTAAGCCAGAAAAAGATGCAGCACTGAAAGAGAATTACAGACCAATATCCCTGATGAACATAGATGCAAAAATCCTCAATAAAATTCTCGCCAATAGAATGCAACAACACATCAGAAAGATCATCCACCCAGACCAAGTGGGATTTATCCCTGGTATGCAGGGATGGTTCAATGTTCGCATATCAATCAATGTGATACACCACATTAACAGACTGCAGAAGAAAAACCATATGATTATCTCAGTAGATGCAGAGAAAGCATTTGATAAAATACAACACCCTTTCATAATGAAAACTCTGAGCAAACTGGGTACGGAAGGAACATTCCTCAATACAATCAAAGCAATCTATGAAAAACCCACAGCCAACATCCTATTGAATGGGGAAAAGTTGGAAGCATTTCCACTGAGATCTGGTACCAGACAGGGATGCCCACTCTCACCACTGCTATTCAATATAGTTCTGGAAGTTCTAGCCAGAGCTATTAGGCAAGAAAAAGAAATTAAAGGGATACAAATTGGGAAGGAAGAACTCAAACTATCCCTCTTTGCAGATGATATGATTCTTTAGGGGACCCAAAGAACTCTACTAAGAGACTATTGGAACTCATAGAAGAGTTTGGCAAAGTAGCAGGATATAAAATCAATGCACAAAAATCAACAGCCTTTGTATACACAGGCAATGCCATGGCTGAAGAAGAACTTCTAAGATCAATCCCATTCACAATAGCTACAAAAACAATCAAATACCTTGGAATAAACTTAACCAAGGACGTTAAAGATCTCTACAATGAAAATTACAAAACCTTAAAGAAAGAAATAGAAGAGGATACCAAGAAATGGAAAAATCTTCCATGCTCATGGATTGGAAGAATCAATATCATCAAAATGTCCATTCTCCCAAAAGCAATTTACAGATTCAATGCAATACCAATCAAGATACCGAAGACCTTCTTCTCAGATCTGGAAAAAATGATACTGAAATTCATATGGAGACACAGGAGAGCTCGAATAGCTAAAGCAATCTTGTACGATAAAAACAAAGCCAGAGGCATCACAATACCAGATTTCAGGACATACTACAGGGCAGTTGTTATCAAAACAGCATGGTACTGGTACAGAAACAGATGGATAGACCAATGGAACAGAATCGAAACACCAGAAATCAATCCAAACATATACAGTCAACTTATATTTGATCAAGGATCCAAAACCAATCCCTGGAGTAAGGACAGTCTATTCAATAAATGGTGCTGGGAAAATTGGATTTCCATGTGCAGAATCATGAAGCAAGACCCCTACCTTTCACCTTACACAAAAATTCACTCAACATGGATTAAAGACTTCAGTCTATGACCCGACACCATCAAATTATTAGAGAGCATTGGAAAAACCGTGCAAGATATAGGTACCAGCAAAGACTTCTTGGAAAACACCCCAGAAGCACAGGCAGTCAAAGCCAAAATTAACATTTGGGATTGCATCAAATTGAGAAGTTTCTGTACTTCAAAAGAAACAGTCAGGAAAGTGAAGAGGCAACCGACAGAATGGGAAAAAATATTTGCAAACTATGCAACAGATAAAGGGTTGATAACCAGAATCTACAAAGAAATCAAGAAACTCCACAACATCAAAACAAACAACCCACTTAAGAGATGGGCCAAGGACCTCAATAGACATTTTTCAAAAGAGGAAATCCAAAGGGCCAACAGACACATGAAAAAATGTTCAAGATCATTAGAAATCAGGGAAATGCAAATCTAAACCACAATGAGGTTTCACCTCACCCCAGTTAGAATGGCTCACATTCAGAAATCTACCAACAATAGATGCTGGCGAGGATGTGGGGAAAAAGGGACACTAACCCACTGTTGGTGGGAATGCAAACTGGTTAAGTCACTATGGAAGTCAGTCTGGAGATTCCTCAGAAACCTGAATATTACCCTACCATACAACCCAGCTATATCACTCCTTGGAATTTACCCAAAGGAAATTGAATTGGCAAACAAAAAAGCTGTCTGCACATTAATGTTTGTTGTAGCTCAACTCACAATAGCTAAGACCTGGAACCAACCCAAATGCCTATCAACAGTAGACTGGATAAAGAAATTATGGGACATGTACTCTATAGAATACTATACAGCAGTCAAAAACAATGAAACCCAGTCATTTGCAACAAGATGGAAGAATCTGGAAAATATTATGCTGAGTGAATTAAGCCAGTCCCAAAGGGACAAATATCATATGTTCTCCCTGATCTGTTACAACTAACTGAGCAGCAAAGGGGAAACCTGTTGAAGTGAAATGGACACTATGAGAAACAGTGACTTGATCAGCTCTTGTCCTGACTGTTGATGTACAATGTAATACTTTATCCACTTTAGCATTTTTTTTTTGTTCTAGTACTATTGGTTGAACTCTGTGATTAACACACAATTATTCTTAGGTGTTTAAATTTTAACTGAAAAGTGATCCCTGTTAGGAATCTGGAAAACATTATGCAGAGTGAAATAAGCCAGTCCCAAAGGGACAAATATCATATGTTCTCCCTGATCGGTGACAACTAACTGAGGACCAAAAAGGAAACCTGGTAAAGTGAAATGAACACTATGAGAAACGGTGACTTGGTCAGCCCTTGCCCTGACTGTTGATGAACAACTTAATACATTATCCGTCTTAGTATTTTTTCTTTCTTCTACTTAGTACTTTTGGTTGAATTCTGTAATCAATACACAGTTATTCTTAAGTGTTGAAACTTAACTGAAAAGTGATCTCAGTTAAATATAAGAGTGGGAATAAGAGAGGGAAGAGATATGCAATTTGGGACATGCTGAAGCTGACTTGCCCCAAATGGTAGAGTTGAACCAATTCAATCCCTTCAAGGTGGCATGTACCAATGCCATCTCACTAGTCCAAGTGATCAATTTCTGTTCACAATTGATCATAATGATAGGACGAAGAGTCAAAGGGATCACATAAACAAGACTAGTGTCGGCTAATACTAACTGATAGAATAAAAAAGGAAGAGAATGATCCCACATGGGAAGCGAGATACACAGCAGACTCATAGAATGGCAGATGTCCTAAACAATACTCTGGCCTCAGAATCAGCCCTTAAGGCATGTGGATCCGGCTGAAAAGAAGGAGGTACCTTTCTCTGAAGGGAGGAGAGAACTTCCACGTTGACTACGACCTTGTCTAAATATGATCAGAGTCGGTGAACTCAAAAGGCTTCCATAGCCTTGGCAACTCATGACAAGAGCCTAGGGTGATTACTGATGCCATAAACAAGAGTGTCAATTTGTTAAGCCAACAACAGGAGTCACTGTGTACTTACTCCTCGTGTAGGATCTCTGTCTTTAATGTGTTGTACATTGTGATTTAATGCTATAACTAGTACTCAAACAGTATTTTACACTTTGTGTTTCTATGTGGGTGCAAACTGTTGAAACCTTTACTTAATATATGCTAAATTGATCTTCTGTATATAAAGAGAATTGAAAATGAATCTTGATGTGAATGGAAGGGGAGAGGGAGTGGGAAAGGGTAGGGTTGCGGGTGGGAGGGAAGTTATGGGGGGGAAGCCATTGTAATCCATAAGCTGTACTTTGGAAATTTATATTCATTAAATAAAAGTTAAAAAAAAAAAGACAAAAAAATTCCTTGTTTCCCCCAACATTTTCTGCAGAATGCCTAACTGACGTGTTACTCTGCACCAGGAACATCTCTTCCATTGCATCTTTCCTCGCTGGAAGTACATCATTTTCTCATCTATGAACCACAGCTCAGGAGATGGGTTTTTTCCTTTCTTTCTCACCCGTATGCTAGCACTACCTTTACGTTCACATTCATGATAAGTCAGCGCTTGAATTTGAAAGATTCTGGAGTCAGACTTCCTAAGTTTGAATACTAACTCACTAACTCTCACACTTACTAGCTGTGTACCTTCAAGGAAGTGATAATCAAGAGTTTAAAATTTTTTTGATTATTGATTTGAAAAGCAGCCAGACAAAGATCTCCCATCTGCTAGTTTACTCCCCAAATGCTTGCAACACTCAGGGCTGAGCCAGGCAGAATCCAGGAGCCAGGAACTCAATCGGGTCTCCCACATGGGTAGTAGAGACCCACCTACTTGAGCCATCACCTGCCGCCTTGCGGGGTGCATATTAGCAGGAAGCATGAGTCTGGAATGGAGCCACAAACTTACTTGAACCAAGGCACTTTGATATGGGATGCCAGTATCCCAAGCAGCGTTTTAACTCTGTGCCAAATATCTGTCCCCCAATAATAAAACTTTATACACCTATGTGAATGACTCATCCAAAGACCCAAATAATGCCAGCATTTCCTCAATTTCAACAACTTTAACTTCCACTCATTGCCAGGGCTAATCACAAACCTTATCAGCTAAATGCACTCAGGAAACCTTCTGTGCTGGAAAGAAGTCATGACAGGAAGCACTGCCTACAGGCCAGGCACTATTCTTGTACTTTCCACACATCAGTTCAACCAGTGGGACCTCCAGGGTAGGTTTTGTTGTTGACCTTCAGGAGCTGGGACTCGAGAGAACCCACAGTTGCAAACAGCCAGTCTCTGCCCTCCGTTCCCCTGCCGGTCACTCACATCAGACCAAGTTTCCTGTCTACCCCGGGGGATGCCCTGTTCCTACATTGGGGCCAGGTCTGCTGGCCCAGATGGTGCCTGTGGCAGCTGCTGACAGCTTTGGCCTGGTGACCTTCCTTTCTTCCCTTCCCTGGACCAAGAGAACACACAAGTAGTGGATGGCTACAGTCTGGGTAACCTTGAGCTGTTGTCTTTGGGAAGTGGATCCTGTGGACACAGCCAGCTGTACTCCCAAGATAGATGAGATTGGTTCCCTGTCCACACCACCTACCAAGGAAGTGGAGGCGTTGATCCACCAGCTGCTGCCCCCAGATCCAACCCAAGCATGCTTTCTTGGTCTCACACACAGATGATCAAGATTTCTTAAAGTACCAACACATTTTAAATTAAGGAAAAAGAGTTTGTCAGCTCTTGGATAAATTCATCCTAGAATTATCCTATGATCCAGCACTTCCACTCTTGAGTATAGATCCAAAAGATTAGAAAACAGGTGTTCACACAAATCCTTGTACACTCACATTCATAACGGTGTTATTTACAATAACCAACAGATACAAAAAACTCAAATGTCCATCAGTAGATAAATGTATAAACAATGTGGTCCATTCATATAATAGAATAGTATTCAGTCATAAAAAGGAACGCCAGACTGAAGAAAAATTGAAAGTCCAAATAGCAACTTTTTACTCTTCATACCCATACCCACTCCCTATTCTCTCACAAGGAAAGATCCCCAGTCCTTTAGTCTTTTTTTTTTTTTTTAACAGGCAGAGTGGACAGTGAGAGAGAGAGAGAGACAGAGAGAAAGGTCTTCCTTTTGCCATTGATTCACCCTCCAATGGCTGGCGCGCTGTGGCCGGCGCACCACGCTGATCCGAAGGCAGGAGCCAGGTGCTTCTCCTAGTCTCCCATGGGGTGCAGGGCCCAAGCACTTGGGCCATCCTCCACTGCACTCCTGGGCCACAGCAGAGAGCTGGCCTGGAAGAGGGGCAATCGGGATTTTTTTTTCAGTCCTTTAGTCTTACCATTTTTATCTAGTCAAGTCAATCCTTTCCCATGTTTGGGAACTTTTTTTTGAACATGAAAAATATTCTACCTTCACATTTGCTGCGAATTCCATTTTTTCTATATTTACCCAGCTAATTTTTTTCTAAATTTTGACTATTTATGGTCCCCCAACTGTTCCAATCAACTTTTTTACTTGTCCTTAGACAGTGGCTGTATCATTTATCTCAATAACGATTCCAAGCTCCACCTCATCCTCTACTCCATACTTGTTCTCATCTGGTCACTTTTACTCATACTCCATTGGAGAAATTAACACCATCAGGAATAATCTCTGAATTTTCTGACCTCCTACCTGGAAACATATCTGCATTTGTACTCAACTTGCCTCAATTCATCCAGTTTCACAGAAAAGCTTTACAAAGTCAACTCTTCACTTGTATCTTGATCTCATCCCTCCCAAACTCTGTCAGATTTGCTTCCATCAGTTATCCCTTCTCTCTTTCTTTCCTTCAGGCTATACACCTGATTTTCTGCCACTGTAAAACAGGCTCAGCTTATCCCGAGTTTTCTTCTTGATATTCCTTTTGCTCTTCTTCTCTTCTTCTTATCCAAATTCTTTGGTCTATATTTCCTATTCTTCAATCTCTTCAATAATCATTCCATTTTCAACCCACTGCAATCTGCTCCAGTCCTCACGACTATGTATAATGTCACTGCTATCTTACTAAATGCTAAAGCCACGCATCATTTCAGACCTTTTACTATTGCATTCAATACTACTGAGCACCAACCCCTGGCACTGCTGTTTATTTCTTATTACTGCAGATTTCCGTGGCAGCTCCTGTTGACATGATCTTCTTAGCTCTGATTATTCCCACTTTCTACCGTTTGTTGAGCCTTTTATCTCCATCTAGTCATTATCTAGCCTTCCATTCTTTGGGGGGCCCTTCTGCTTTTTAGTCTTTGTATTCTTTTAAGTAATATCATGGCATATCAATTCTATAGTCTCTAAAACCTGTATTTCCGGTTCAGTGCTTTCCTAAAGTTTCAGACAAGTGTCTTCCTATCTGGTGGAAATTCCCATCTCATTGTCACAAAGGCTTTACAAATTCATGGGTTCAACTCATCTTTTGTGGCTCTCCTACCTACACAACCTGATCCTATTGCATTGAACCCATTATCCAATCCTTCTGGTTTGAGTTATTGCGTTTCAGATCTATCCATTTCTTTCTAACCATCTCTCCTTTGCCTTCATCTTTAATGCCTTTCACTTGGATTATTTCATAAACATTCTAACTAGTTTATGTATCACTAATTTTCTCCCCTTCCAATTCATCATACAGTTTATCAAAATCAAGTATAATCCACTCTTCCTATCTCTGGGTTCCATATCCACGGATGCAACCAATATTGGATCAAAAATACCAGGACAAAAAAATGCATCTACATTGACATGTACAGACTATTTTTCTTGTCATCATTACCTAAATGATACAGTATAACAGCTATTCACCTGGAATTCATGCTATTCCATGGTGTGAGTAATCCAGAGAGTATTCAAGGTCTATAAGAGGCTAAGAGACTCAAGCGTCTGCCAATTTTGGAAACTCTGGGCGTGGTGAAAGCAATCCCCTTCTGATAATAAGGGATGGATGACTGTATCTCAAAATCAGACTTGAGCTTGCTCATAAACTCTTTCACGAGCAAGGATAAAGAACTAGTCCTACCAAATACTAAAATACACTACAAAGCCACAAACATGAAAGCAGAAAAGCACTGGCATAGGAACACATAGACCAATGAAACAGAACTGAATGCCTGCCAAGTTTCTCTCTCCCCCTAAAGTCTTTTACTTGAAATGAGGTTACAAAGAAGAATACTCAGAAATATTTGAAGAAATTTCAAGACATGAGAGACAGATAGGAATGGATGCTGCCTGGCTTTTCTTCACTCTAATGTTTTTATTTCAAAGGCTTCAGAAGCCCCTTAATTGAGTTCTCAGGGTGCCCCCAGCTGGGTGGCTGGAAAGCTAAGGCATCATTGTTTGGCATGTCTAACAGAGAAGTGTGCAGTTCTCATCACTTTGTCTGCAAAGCAGGCTTGCTTATTGTGGAAATTCATATTCCAACTTCAAACAAGGAAAAAGACAATATTGAGGTATTGCTTAGCTAATCATAAAAAAAATCCCTTAGCACCCCTACATGAACAGAAAAATCCAGTTGCACATTACAAGGGTTTCATGTGTTTCCCTGAGGAATTATTTATTTTGCAATCAATAAGGAAAAATTATCTCTTTCTGAAATCATTCTTTGAGTATTAAGTTTCAAATCATCTCTTCTGCCACTTAACTAATGTTTACTAAGTGAGTACTCATATGTCAGGAATTGTGGAGATGATAAAAAATTATTTAAATAGCCATTAACCCCAAGGTGTCTCCAATTTATATTGTGGAGTTTCTTGATTTTATGCAATATGTAAATTATATCTATATTTATTTATTTCACTTGGTCTTCTCAATTAATACAAAAGTATTTTAAAATTATCTTAAGCTGCTACTATTAAGCTGTTAATCTTTTATATCCAATGTGCTAATTGTTATGTATGTGCTCTGCATAATTTGAAATGTAAAATAAATCCACTGCAGGCATACATTATTGCTATAACTGTATTCATTTTTGAAAAAATAAATGTGAAATGTTATTTTGATAACAAAGTCTATATAAATAATCAAAATTTTTAAAAGATAAATGTATCAACTGGAGTATTAACTTTATTTCTCTTTCATGTATTTATTTGTGTTTTTCCCACAAACTGTATTATATCTCCAGGATTATAAACTTAACTCAGCTTTTTATTTAAAAAAAAAAAAGCAAAAATGGCTTTTCTAGAGGAAAGGGAGTAATACTGGAAAAGGAAGTTCTATCACTCCCTTGTCAATTGTTTCTTCAGAGAATAAAGGAAAATAAGAGTTGTCAGGAAAATGTTAGTAAAATATGAAAGTAGTAGGGAATAAAGACTTGGAAAATGGAAAAATGAACAAAAAATGAGTCATTCATAACCATCACATACTTGCCATATAAAAAAGTGAATAATTAATTAATGTCATTAAGTTAATTGTACCAACATTGACAGAATTTTAAATGAATCATGGAAATTTTTAGAAAAATGAAAGCTTAATAACTTTCATAGCACATACATTGCATGTGGACTCAGGAAGTTCATTTTCAAAGAGATTATTCCAAGAAAATATTTAAGTGGTCTTTTAAAGATATATATATATACTATAAAATAAAATAAAATAAAATTGCATCATTACTTTAGTTGATGGTGAAAAACTTCAACAGGAAGCTTTTCTTTCATTCATCTTCTCATCATGACAGAAATTATGAACTCTGCCATGGATTCTGTATCTTTAAAACGCCTCTGAAAAATATTTCTGCAAATATAGTTCTATAAAATAATAGTCAACATAGACCATTTTAGTCTAATTCTTCACTATAGTGCTTTTCATTGTGATTTGCACATCTGAGTCTATGCAGTTCATATATAAGTAGATTCTTTTCATCAACCAACTAGCTCACTTCTCACAAAGTTGTACAAGAAGGCATTTCTCCAAATCATCAGTAGTTGTTGATTCTACCAGACTTCTGGCAACCAAGCAGAGAACACCACAATCTTGTGTATATGGAAGGAGTTTCTGACTGATGCTACAGAGAAAAATGTAGGGCTAGATCTGTATAAAAATGCCTGTTTGTTTTCAGCCTCTGTTGGGATGAAATGACATCATAAAACCTGATTGGAGACTAGTTTTTCAATGCCAAACTGTTCCCAAATAGATTAGTCTTTCATTTTACTCTGCTTCAAAGTATGGATCTACTCTCTTTCCTCTACCAAATTGTGCTACATGTTGCAAGCGTCTCGGCACAACCACACTCAGCTCCTTATTTCTAAAGATCACTTCCTAAACAAAATTGCAGTAAAAATATGCCTTTTCAGGAAAAAAGTAAGAGTTCATATATATATATTTATTATTCAGATAATAATTGGTATAGTTACATCAGTAATAGAAACTGGTTATTGTATTGATAATAAAACTACACCCTTAATAAAAATGTATGTCTCTTACGTTTCCATTTATATGTGTATTAGAATAGAAATACAGTCTTATTATATGAATATGATTAAAACACTTTGAAAGTAAATACAACAGAACAGAAAATACAGGTTCCAGGAGAAATGAACATGCCATAGTAAAAAAGTTGCTGAATTTCTCTCTTTTTTTTTAAGATTTTATTTATTTATTTGAGAGGTAGAGTTACAGACAGTGAGAGGGAGAGACAGAGAGAAAGGTCTTCCATCTGCTGGTTCACTCCCCAAATAGCCACAATAGTTGGAGCTGAGCTGATCTGAAGCCAGGAGCTTCTTCCGGGTCTCCCACGTGGGTGCAGGAGCCCAACCCAGCACTTGGGCTATCTCCTACTGTTTTCCCAGGCCATGGCAGAGAGCTGGATCAGAAGAAGAGAAGCTGGGATTAGAACCAGCACCCATATGGGATGCTAGCACTGCAGGTGGAGGATTAACCTAGTGCACCACAGCACCGATCCCAAACTTCTCTTTTTCCCACCTAAAAAGTAGAAGTGTGTGCCTATTCTTCAAGGAGTTGCAACGAGTGTAACAGGAATTGATATTTGCAAATGCAAATTCAGATATTTAAATATAAAATTGCCAATCTTGCCTCCGGATTCTAAGTCAGTTATGTAAAACTAGAAAAAAATTCAGTCTACAAATCAATCATAGAAATTTTGACTTGGAAAAAATTGTATGGCTTTTAGTGCTAATTTAAAAAATAAAGATAGTGTAAGCTAGAACTTTAAATTAGGCATCAGGAACCATGGTTGTGGCACAACAAGGTAAGCTCCCATTTGGAACGCCAACATCCCATATCAAGGGAGGCTTGACTTAAGTCCCAACTACCCCACTTCTGATTCAGTTTCCTGTTAATGCACCTGGGAAGGCAGCAGATGAAGGTCCAAGTGCTTGTGTCCCCACCACCCTTGCAGGACACCCAGACGGAATTCCAGACTCCTGACTTCAGCCTAACCCAGCCCTGGCTATTGTGGCCAATTCAGAAGTGAACAAGTAGATGGAAGATCCCTCTCTCTTTTTTCTCTCCCTCCTTCTCTCTTTTGCTTCCCCTGTCTCAGAAGTACCACCTGTCACATAAACAGATCTGTAAGCTCTGTCTTAAGACCTACAGACTTATTGAGAATCTGCTATATGCCAAGAAACACTGGTCTAGGCTGTCGTCAAGTAACTTATGGTCTAGTTGGTAAATGAAAATGCTGATTACTTCAAAAGGCTACTGTGGGAGTCATCTCAAGTAATTAGATTCATAAGTAAAACAGATTCCTCATGTTGGCTATCATGACAAGAAAGATTAATGCCAATCATAAACTTACAGCATGTGGGTCAGAATTAATTTCAAGTTTCTAGTGCTGAAAGCAAGAGTTCTTTTTGTTGTTACATCATCCTCCCAGAAGTTAGAACAATGCAGAAATAGTCAGCAGATAGATTCAGTAAGGAGAGATTAAACTCTACTTATTTTTCAAGCCACGTTTTCAAAAATATTTATTAGTTTATTTGAAAGGCAGAGTTACAGAGAGAGAGAGATATTCTATCTGCCAATTCACCCCCCAAATGGCTACAGTAACTGGAGCTGAGCCAGGCTGAGGGCAGGAGCCTGGAACTCCATCCAGGCCTCCCATGTGGCTCACAGGGGCCCACGAGTTTTGAACACCTTCAGCTGCTTTCCCAGGTTCATTAGCAGGAGTGGATCAGCTGGATCCACTGGATCAGAAATGGAGCAGCTGGGACTAGAGTGTGCCTACACTAGCTGCCAGCATTGCAGGCTGCAGCTTAACCCACTTTGTAACAATGCCAGCCTGTTGCAGTCATATTTAAAATGTCTGCCCTGGCAACCTTGCTCAGCATGAGGGTAACTGAAAATGACTCATAAGTAGGGGATGTCTCTAAATTATTAATATTTTAAACTGTAATGAATGACTCACTCTAGGTACTATTAAAAAGTACAAATTTAACTAATAAATGATGGTAAAGATCAACACAATGGCAATAAAACAACATTAGAACTTGTTTGATCCTAAGGTATAATTTTTTTATTTAACTTTTATTTAATGAATATAAATTCCCAAAGTACAGCTTATGGATTACAATCGCTCCCCCCCCCCATAACTTCCCTCCCACCCGCAACCCTACCCTTTCCCACTCCCTCTCCCCTTCCATTCACATCAAGATTCATTTTCTTTTTTTTTCTTTTTTCTTTTTTTTTTTTTGACAGGCAGAGTGGACAGTGAGAGAGACAGAGAGAAAGGTCTTCCTTTGCCATTGGTTCACCCTCCAATGGCCGCCGCGGCCGGCGTGCTTCGGCCGGCGCACCGCGCTGATCCGATGGCAGGAGCCAGGAGCCAGGTGCTTTTCCTGGTCTCCCATGGGGTGCAGGGCCCAAGCACCTGGGCCATCCTCCACTGCACTCCCTGGCCACAGCAGAGAGCTGGCCTGGAAGAGGGGCAACCGGGACAGAATCCGGCGCCCCGACTGGGACTAGAACCTGGTGTGCCGGCGCCACTAGGCGGAGGATTAGCCTAGTGAGCCGCGGCGCCGGCATCAAGATTCATTTTCAATTCTCTTTATATACAGAAGATCAGTTTAGCATATATTAAGTAAAGTTTTCAACAGTTTGCACCCACACAGAAACACAAAGTGTAAAATACTGTTTGAGTACTAGTTATAGCATTAAATCACAATGTACAGCACATTAAGGACAGAGATCCTACATGAGGAGTAAGTGCACAGTGACTCCTGTTGTTGACTTAACAAATTGACACTCTTGTTTATGGCATCAGTAATCACCCTAGGCTCTTGTCATGAGTTGCCAAGGCTATGGAAGCCTTTTGAGTTCACCGACTCTGATCATATTTAGGCAAGGTTGTAATCAGAATGGAAGTTCTCTCCTCCCTTCAGAGAAAGGTACCTCCTTCTTTGATGACCTGTTCTTTCCATTGGGATATCACTCGCAGAGATCTTTCATTTAGGTTTTTTTTTCCAGAGTGTCATGGCTTTCCATGCCTGAAATACTTTCATGGGCATTTCAGCCGGATCCGCATGCCTTAAGTGCTGATTCTGAGGCCAGAGTGTTGTTTAGGACATCTGCCATTCTGTGAGTCTGCTGTGTATCTCGCTTCCCATGTTGGATCGTTCTCTCCCTTTTTTATTCTATCAGTTAGTATTTGCAGACACTAGTCTTGTTTATGTGATCCCTTTGACTCTTAGTCCTATCATTATGATCAACTGTGAACAGAAATTGATCACTTGGACTAGTGAGATGGCATTGGTACATGCCACCTTGAAGGGATTGAATTGGTTCAACTCTACCGTTTGGGGCAAGTCAGCTTGAGCATGTCCCTAATTGCACATCTCTTCCCTCTCTTATTCCACTCTGTAATTAACACACAATTATTCTTAGGTGTTTAAATTTTAACTTAAAAGTGATCCCTATTAGGAATTTGGAAAACATTATGCTGAGTGAAATAATCCAGACCCAAAGGGACAAATATCTTATGTTCTCCCTGATCAGTGACAACTAACTGAGCACCAAAAAGGAAACCTGTTAAAGTGAAATGAGCACTATGAGAAATGGTGACTTGGTCAGCCCTCACCCTGACTGTTGATGAGCAACTTGATATGTTATCCCTCTTAATATTTTTTTTGTTTGTTCCACTTAATACTTTTGTTTGAATACTGTAATCAATACACAGTTATTCTTAAGTGTTGAAACTTAACTGAAAAGTGACTGCTGGTAAATATAAGAGTGGGAAAAAGAGAGGGAAGAGATGTGCAATTTGGGACATGCTAAGGTATAATTTTTTGCATCATTGATTATTTGATTTTTTCAAACTATGCAAGATTTATTACTGCCAAGCAATCCAAATGGCTCTTGCAATTAAATTGAACTTTTATGTAATTATCCTCTAAAAATCAAATTACAAATATATTTATTTTGAGATTGAAATTATACAATAAAGGGTAGGATGGTTGGCATAGAAATTAAGACACCTTCATCCCATACTGGAGTGTCTGAATTCCAGCTACCTGCCAATGCACTCTTGGAATGACGTATCAAGTGATTGGGTCCTTGTCATCCACATGGGAGACAGGGATTGAGCTCCTTGCTCCAGGCTTCAGCCTGGCCAATCCCCAGCCATTGTGGGCATTTGAAGAGTGAACTCAAGGCTGATAAAAAACTTCTAAGATCAATCCTATTCAAATAACTAAAAAAAAAGTTGGAATAAATTTAGCCAAGGATGTCAAAGATATCTATGATGATAATTATAAAACATTAAAGAAAAAAATAGAAGATACAAAAAATGGAAAAATCTTCCATGTTCATGGATTAGAAGAGTCAATATCATCAAAATGTCCACAATCCCAAAAGCAATTTACAGACTTAAAACAATACAAATCAAAATCCCAAGGATGTTCTATTTGGATGTAGAAAAAATGATGCTGAAATTCATATGGAAACACAGGAGACCTCAAAGAGCTAAAGCAATTTTACACCAAAAAGCCAGAGGCATCATAATACCAGATTTCAAGATATACTATATGGCAGTTATAATCAAAACAGCCTGTTACTGGTACATAAATAGATAGATAGACTAATGGGACAGGACAGAAATGCCAGAAATCAGTCCAAGTATCTACAACCAACTTATATTTGACAAAGGTGCTAAAATCAACCCCTGAAGCAAGGACATTCTCTTCAGCAAATGGTGCTGGGGAAACTGGATCTCCACATGCAGAAGCATGAAGCAAGACCCCTACCTTATACCTTACACAAAAATCTACTCAAAATGTATTAAAGATCTAAATCTACAAGCTGATACCATCAAATTATTAGAGAACATTGAGGAAACCCTACAAGACATTGGCACAGGCAAAGAGTTCTTGGAAATGACCCAAGACGCACAGGCAATAAAAATCAAAATTAACAAATGCTATTACATCAAATTGAAAAGCTTCTGTACAGCAAAAGAAACACTTAGGAAAGTGAAGAGGCATACGACAGAATGGGAGAAATTATTTACAAACTATATGAATGACAAAGGATTAATAACCAGAATATTTAAAGAGATCAGGAAACTCCACAACAAAACAAACAACCCTGAAAAGAAATGGGCAAAGGACTTAAACAGATTTTTTTTTATTTTTACTTTTTTCATTTGTCAGGCAGAGTTAGACAGTGAGAGAGAGAGAGAGAAAGGTATTCCTTCTGCTGGTTCACCCCCAAATGGCCACTACAGCCAGCACGCTGTGCCGATCCGAATCCAGGAGCCAGGTGCTTCCTTCTGGTCTCCCATGTGGGTTCAGGGGCCCAAGCATTTGGGTTATCCTCCACTGCCTTCCCAGGCCACAGCAGAACGCTGGACTGGAAGAGGAGCAACTGGGACCGGAACCCAGGGCCCATATGGGATGCCAGCACTGCAGGTGGAGGATTAACCAAGTGAGCCAGGGCGCCAGCCCCAAACAGATATTTTTCAAAACAGGAAATCCATATGGCCAACGTACACATGAAAAAGTGCTCAGGATCACTAGCCTTCAGGGAAATGCAAATCCAAACCACAGTGAGGTTTTTACCTCACCCCAGTTAGAATGGCTATCACCCAAATATCAAAAAATAAAAAATGCTGTGAGCATGTGGGAAAAAAGGTACTCTAATCCACTGCTGGTGGGAATGTAAATTGATAAAGCCACTGTGGAAGACAGTGTGGAGATACTTCAGAAATCTGAATATAGACCTACCATATGACCCAGCCATCCATGCCTGGGAATTTACCCAAGGGAAATTAAATCAGCATATAAAAGAGTTATCTGCACTCTCATGTTTATCACAGCTCAGTTCACAATAACGAAGACATGGAATCACCCCAAATGCCCATCAACTAAAGACTTTATAAAGAAATTAGGGGATATGTATACCATGGAATATTACACAGTGGTAAAAAAAAAATGAAATCTGGTCACTTGCAACAAAATGGATGAATCTGGAAAACATCATACTTAGTAAAATGAGCAAGTCCAAAATGGGCAATACCATATGTTCTCCCTAATCTGTGATAACTAATAGAGCACCTAAAAGGCAATCTGTAAAAGTGAAATTGACACTTTGAGAAGCAGTAACTTGAACAGACCTTGTCTTGAATGTTGAAGAACAGTTTTTTTTCATACTATTTGTTGAACTCTGCTTAACAGAGAGTTAAACATATGTGTATAATAAAGTCAATTGAAAACAGATTTCAGTAAAAAATAAGAGTGGGAATAAGAGAGGGAAGAGAAAGAGGGGTGAGAGGAGGTATGGGAGGGCAGGCACGATGGGAAGAATCACCATGTTTCTAAAGTTGTAATTATGAAGTGTATGAAGTCTGTAACTGTAAAGCTGCATAGTTCTGCATACAGTCTTATGGACTTACTTCTAAGGGTACAGTTTAAAAAATTGCAAACTGTTGAAATCTTTACTTAATGTATACTAAACTGATCTTCTGTAAAAAAAAAAAAAAAAAAAAAAGAAGAAGAAGAAATTATCAATTCCCAACTTGACTCTCACTGGGATTAAACATGACAATAGGTCTGATGTGATTTCATCATCATTTAAAAAAATCATCTATTATTTTTCACTTTATTTAATGTATGCTAAACTGATCTTCTGTATATAAAGAGAATCGAAAATGAGTCCTCATGTGAATGGAAGGGGAGAGGGAGTGGGAAAGGGGAGGGTTGCGGGTGGGAGGGACGTTATAAGGGGGAAGCCATTGTAATCCATAAGCTGTACTTTGGAAATTTATATTCATTAAATAAAAGTTTAAAAAAATGTAAAAAAAATCTAAAAACAAATAAAAAAATTGCCATGGGACCCCAAATATCTTTAAACTGGGTGGTTAAATACCATCTTAAGTGTTAAATATGGATAGGATTAAGTGTTAAAGTGATCATATAAATAGGATTAAGTATCTGGTAATAATAACAGATAGAATTAAAAAAGAGCAAATGTTCCAACATGGATAGCAGTCCACACAGCAGACTCATAGAATGACAATTGCTTTAAGTAGCACACTGACTTCAGAATCAGCCCTTAAGACATTCTGGTCTGGCTGAAAAGCCCATGGGAGCATATCAGGCATGGAAGCCAAGACACTGTGGCAAAAAAGTCCTACATGAAGGAGCTCTGTTGGTGAGACCTCAGTGGAAAGAAGTACTCATTAAAGAAGGAGGTACTTTTCTCTGAAGGGAGGAAGGAACTTACACTTTGTTTAAGGCCTTGTCTAAATATTGATGGAGTTTATGGATTTAAAAGGCTTCCATAGCCTAGGCCGCTCATGTCAAGAGTGGTCACTGACGTCATCCATAAGAGTGTAATTGTTAAATTAACAACAGGAATCACTGTGTGCTAACTTCAATATGCAATGACTTTGAATAGCTCTTGTCTTGCCTGTTGAGGAACAGTTTGTGTGTGTGTGCATGTGCACAAATTGTTGAACTCTTTACTTAGTATAGAGTTGGTCATCTATGTATAAAGTTAATCTAAAATGGATCTTAGTGGTGAATGAGGCTGGGAACGGGAGAGAGAGGAGGAGGAAAGGTGGGAGTGTGGGTGGGAGGATGTGTATGGTGGGGAGAATCACTATATTTTTTAAGTTATACTTATGAAATGCATGAAGTTTGTTTTTCTTAAATAAAAGGTTTCTTTGCAAAAAAATTTTAAAAAATAAAAAATTTTCAAAAGAGTGAAGCAGTGGATGGGAGTTCTCTTTCTCTTTCTCTCTCTCTCCCCACCCCCTCTTCCTTTTTTCCTCTTGAATTTAAAAAAAAAAAGTATTTTTTTTTAAAGACACTGGGCAGTAAATCAATTTTTGTGAAACTCTAGCATTAGTTAACCTAGGTTAATTAAATTCTTAACTAGTCCATATAAGTATTAGATTTTATGATGATTTCCTGGTGAAACATTTCATTACATAGACTAGTTCACCTATGTTACACCACTTGTTTACACCCATAAAACTCTCCATTGCCGGAGAATAATGATCATATTATCTATAGATATTTTTAATCCCTTTGCTTTCACTTCCCATTCCCTCCCCCCCCTCTGTTTAAAGACTGTGGTTTGGAGCAGTGACAGCGATAGCCTAAGAATGACGCATCTCAGCGAATGTTCTGGCTTTTTACAACTAAATAACTCTTGCTTAGATTACCAAGAGGGTTTGGTTGTGTTCAGATCATGCACAGCCAATTCACTGAATATTTTTCTTCCTTGATAGGGGTTAGCATCTCTCTGTTGGAAGCAAAGCAGAAACGTGCCTATACCCTCAGCTACTTACAAACTTCATCATGAACATTTCACAATGATTGTATTTATTAAGATTGTATGCATGATAATATTAGAATTGAGAAACAGTTGAAACCCTGATGCAACTTCAGGCATGATGCTATGATCTGACAGTATCATCAATGAGTACATTTTGAAAAGAAAGATAAAAATGAAATAGCTGCATTATAAAGAGATTCAGCATATTCTCTTCAAAGTTTCCAATGAGGTACGGCTCCTTCACTTCATTAGGAAGGGGGGATGGGAATCAAAGGAGGTTGACAGTTGGTTGATGTGTATGTCTGGCCACTAAATCATTGCATTCATGCTACAACCTCCTATGTGCTCCCATTAAATCCCATTCAGCTCCTGGGGTAATATATGTACTGTAGCCCATGACTGGGTTATCGCTCTTCCTTCCCTGTTAGGTTCTCACAAACTCACAGTCCTCTAGGCTTTCATTTTTATTTTTAATACAGAGAGATCTTGAAACACAAAATGTTGAGAAGAAAAAAGGAAGCTGTGGACAGATAAGTAGACTGTGATACACAAGGAGTCTTCAAAATGTTCATGAAAAATGCATATTATAAAAAATACTAAGCATGGATTTCAAGGACTTTTTGCACCAAAATGAACTTATCTTTTAATCCCATCTTTCTACAAACTCATTGAAGTACTGTCGTACTATATATTTACATAAAATTATATTTTAAAATTCACGCAAATCTCATGGTAAAAATAGCAGCCTCTGGGACAGATTCAGGAGGCATGGGACAGAGGTTGGTTATAAAAGGGGACTTTTACTTCCTCTGTAAAATGTTGCTTCCTCACCTCAATTAGAGGTGTGAAATCTCTAATTATTTGGGAAGGTATTAGGGCACGATAGGATCCTTGGAATGTCCCTGCATTTGTTTAAACATAATGAATAGACAGCACCGATGGAAGAAAGGGTTCAGTTTGCAGGAACTGGAGTGAAACTCCCTGGGCTTAAATCTGCCACTTACGTGGCCATCAGCAGGTTGCTTAACCCAGTGCCTCAGTTTCCTAAACCAGAAAATGGTATTCATAGTAAATAGTACCTGTCTTTTTGGCTTATTGTGAGAACTAAATTGGATCCTCCATGAAAAGTGCTTAGAACAGTGCTTAGGTCAGAGCAGGTCTTCCAAAAATTATGATGAGTAATTACTGTAATGTTTTTCTAAGTCTTTAATTAAAGGGACTGCTATGAAATAGATTTCCACTGGAAAAATACTGAAGCAATGTGTACCAAAAAGCAATTACAAACATGTTGAATCATTTAAGGAAAACTAAGAACTGGCATGTAGATAAAATATTTCCATATTTCAAGTATTAGGAAGCCACTTCCTTACAATTCACAATTCTACTTTTTGTCATTTAGTAAGACTGTCAGCAATTCAGCTAGCTGATCTTTCTCTCCTATGTTTTTTACAACATCTTTCTGTCTCTGTCTGAATCCACGCGGCACAACGCAAGGCGTTCTGAACACAAACACAGCGAGGATGCATTTCTTCTCCGGCGACAGTAGCTTCAGTATTAACTGAAAGGCAGGGTGGATAATGTGACACGCGCTTTACTTTCAGCAGACTTGTTAATATCAGCTCTGAATTTTTCATGATGGCTTCGGTAACCTGTAGCCCGGAGTTGAAGCTCTGGGGGTTTCTACCACAAAGAGGTGGATCAGCTGAGCTCTCACTTCCCATCTGGCACTGGGTGACAGGGACAGTCAGGGGGGGCTGCAGGAAACCTGGAGAAGAAGAAAGCTGACGTGGGACAGCCATTGTAGTGCATCAAAGGCTAAACATGCGCTGTTGTATGGACGTATCTTTGAGACACTTGTTCATCAGTGGCTTCAGAATATCCTTAGCCAGTGTGTTTAACTTTATAGTCACAAGAACAGCTGCCGCTCGTGTAAGTAATACCCTCGTACCCAGTGGCATCCTGATTCGCCAAGCCAGATTCAGGTCCCGTCTTTAGTGACTGTCCTACCCTGCCTGGCCCAGGCAGGCGTCCACGTGCAGGCACACACGCAGGCACACACCACAGAGATGCCGAGCGGTTGAAATCAAAAACCATCTAAGCTATTCCCCAAAGGGAACGAAATGATCCCGAAGCTCTCACAAAAGCTGTATTTTATGTCTGAGAAGTCAAAAAGAGGAAGTGTGGGGACAACGGGAGGCTCAAGTATATTCCTGTATGAAGTCAAAAATGTTAAAATGTTTTTAAATACAAAATTTGAGCATTTACCTTTCTGATTTTTATGTTGCTTTTTTTTAATACTGAAATATATACTTGCCCTGTCATTTGTGGGAAGTCATATCACCATAAACTTGATTTTATTTTTAGTAACTGTAGCAATTGGAATTTGTTCTCCCCACACCCAAACTACAATTCTTAGAATGCAGTCACAGTTTATAAGGATACCAGGAAGACATTCTCTTGATTGCAGTGTTTTCTTGTGAGGTCATGAAGTTTTATTCTATGAAGAAAAATTTGAAGTAAATAATTTTCAGTTGATTCTTGGAAGAGATGGACTGTGTACAATGAGACGTATCGCTCCACCTATGAATGAGAAGCAGTGAAAAGGAGTGACTATACTCCCTGTCACTAGAAGCTTTTCTTTTTTTTTTAAATTATTCGTCAGTGGAAAGAAACAGACCAACCTTTTAAAACTAATTATTACCTTAATTTTCTTCTTTAGTTTTTTCTTGCTATTTTCAGCCTATCACTACAAGATTTCTCTTACTGAGGTACACTTCATTCTTGCTTTTGAGGAGGGACTGTATTTTTCAAAAGTTCATTGACATTCTCACTTTTTAAAAGATCTGACAGAGGTTGACTTTCAATATAAAAGTGTGTTAAAATAGTACAACAAGGTGCACACGTGTAGCAAAGTGATAGAAATCAAACTGTTGGGCAAATTTATTGCAGCAAAATAATTAAGATATTAAACCGTTAACTATCTACAATCACGAACTCAATACACGTGGATGAAATTCTTCAACCATACACCAACTTGGGTGAAATCTAAAGACAGATGCCCTCGTGTTTCTTTGTGCACAGACCAACATGTTCACAGTCTTGAAAAAAGGATTATGATTGGTGATTCAATAATCTGAAATGGTTTATAAGTGTTTTTCCCATTATATTTATTGCAGAGAAATCCTAAAGCATTTAGTCAGTGAAAATGAACTATTTCTCCCCGTGGAAGTTACTCATCTAGCAAATATATGTCCTTGAAAAATAGCCATCCAGTTGTCCAGCCAAGCTTTCTCTGATGTGTGCAGGATACCAGTCTACATGCTCTCCATGTAGAAACTCCATGGCACTTGGATTGTACCTCTCTAACAGCCACAGACACTGTTCTGACTGGTACATTATAGCCATTTGGACAAAAATCTTATCAGAAATAGGCTTGAGTTCCAGTCTACCTTCTAGTAGTTCTATGACTATGGGGGAATTTTCTTAGATCATCTGGCTCTTCATTTCCTCATCTGTGAAATGGAGATGATAATATCTTTAACATAGGATTGTAGCTGGGAAGGAATGAGATGCAAAGTTGAGGTTGAGCATGTGACTTGTGCCTGGGCACCAGCATTAGTTCCCACCTGCCTTCCCCTCATTAGCAACAGGGCTCATCTATCCTTAAGAGTGTTAGCAGCTCCTGGCAACACACCTTGCATGGAATAGCCAAACTACATCTCTTACTCTTTTTAAATTTTTAAAATATATACTAAAAGCTACCTATAAGAATTTTATCTGGGGCCGGCACTGTGGCACAGTGGGTTAAAGCCCCGGCCTGCAGCACCTGCACCCTATATGGGTGCTGGTTCAAGACCCAGATGCTCCACTTCCGAACCAGCTCCCTGCTAATTTGCCTGGGAAAGCAGCAGAAGATGGGCCAGGTCCTTGGGCCCCTGCACCCACGTGGGAGCCTGGAAGAAGCTCCTGGCTCCTGGCTTCGGATTGGCTCAGCTCCAGCCATTGTGGCCAATTGGGGAATGAACCAGCAAATGCAAGATTTGTCTCTCTCTGTCTCTACCTCTCTCTGTAACTCTTTCAGATAAATTAAATTAAAAATTGTCTTAAAAGAAGAATTACATATATAAGAAGTGAGAAGATAATTATAACTTATGCAACTAATTTCACACATTAAACAATGTGCTTTCTTATAGGAAATGACAAGGTTTGGAAAAATTTATTCCATATTCAAATTTCAAAAATTAACCCTGTTTTTAATTCTGAAGTTTCTTTCAGAGATAGTAAAAGGTGAATGAATTAAGTTTTTTTCTTCAAACTAAAAAGGCATAAAGAAAATGTGTTTAATTTGTTTTATTTATTTGAAAGTCAGAAAGAGACAGAGATCTTCCATTTGTTGGTTCATTCCCCAAATGCCTACAACAGGCAAGGCTGGGCAGGTGGAAGCCAGGAGCTGGGAACTCCATCCAGGTCTCCACATGGTTCACAAGGATCCAATTACTTGAGACATCACCTGCCAGCTCCTAGGGTGCTCATTAGCAGGAAGCTGGAATTAGGAGCAGAGCCAGGACTCAAACCCAGACATTATAATACAGAATGTGGGCATCCTAAATGGCTTCATCTACTTCTTTACAGGTTTATTTACTTATTTCAAAGCAGAGTTACAGAGAGAAAGAGAGGTTTCCATCTGCTGGTTCACTACCCAAATGGCCGCAATGGCCGGAGCTGGGATGATCCCAAGCCCAGAGCCTGGAGCTTCTTCCAAGTCTCCCATGTGGGTGCAGGGGCCCAATGACTTGAGCAACCTTCCACTGTTTTCCCAGGCCACAGCAGAGAACTGAATGGGAAGTGAAGCAGTTGGGTCTCAAACTGGCACCCATATGGGATCCGGCAAAGCAGGTGGTGGCTTTACCCGCTACACCACAGCACAGGCTTCCTAAGTGGCTTCCTAACCACTGCACCAATGCCTACAAATGACATCATTTTATTTGAAAATAGAAATACATGTGTAGATTTCAGGATGCATGTATTTTCATTGTGACTTTTCTCAAATTATATTCCTTGTATTCATTCAACAAATATTTTCCAAAGCCAACTATGTGCCAGATATTATTCTAAATACTGGGAATATATAATAAGGAGCAAACTTATTAATTCCATGATCTCATGGACTTCACCTTCTACTCGGGAAAGGAACAATTTTTAAAAGTGAATTGAAATAATGTCAGTTGGTGATTAATGCTATGTAGAAAATAAGAAGTGGTGAGAGAATGAATGGGAGGGGAGGTTACTACACACAGCATGATCAGGGATGACCCTTCATAGGAGGTGATATTTGAGTGGAGATATAGGAAAGAAAAATCCATGTGAAAATCTGAAGAAGAAAATTCCCAGCAAGCATGAAATGCCTAAGGTAACCACATCTTTATCAGACACTGAGTGCACTTTAGAACTTCTTATGAAAATAGAATAACACAGGTTAAGCAGCATTTGTAATTCAGCCCACATAATCTGATGGCCTTTCCCCCAAGACAATTTCCTAGAAAAAATTGTGAAAAATGACAGATATTCTTTTCTAAAATTTAATGTCATATTGACACAGATCTTCATCATATGGTTTTCTGAGCAAATGAAGAATTGTAGGTTATAATTTTAGCTCTCTAAGAACAGTGATGCTCTCTTGGCCATTATTTAGTTACTGTTACTAAATAATATATGACCACCAAACATAATGGCTTAAAACAAACATTTGATTTTACCCATGATTTTGCAGATTAGAAATTGTGGAAGGGTTTCATCAGTCCTCACTTGGGGTCTTTCACGTTTGCCATCAGATGAGCTGCAGTCCTTGAGTGGGCTGGATACTGAAGATGGCTCAGGCTCATGGTTGGCTCTCTGCTTTGGTTTTGCTTTTGTTTCTTAAGATTTATTTGTTTATTTGAAAGGTAGAGTAACAGAGAATAAGGGAGATACACACACACACACAGAGAGAGAGAGAGAGAGAGAGAGAGAGATCTTTGTTCTGTTGGTTCACTCCCCAAATAGCTGCAGTGGCCACAGTTGGGCCAGGCTGAAACCAGGACACAGGAATTTCATCTAGGTCTCCCATGTGGGTGCAGGAGCCCAATTCCTTGGGGATCATCCGCTGATTTCCTAGGAGCATTAGCAGGGAGCTGGATTGGAAATGGGGCGGCCAGGACTCAAACCAGTGCCCATTTGAGTTGCTGGCATCATAGGTGATGGCTAAACCCCTACACCACAACACCGGCCCCTCATGGCTGGCTCTTGCTGCTGGCTGTCAACTGAGAGAGCTGTCAACCACAGCACCTATTCCAGGCCTCTTGAGCATGGCCCACACTTCCCCTGAGCATGGAAACCAAAGGATAGCTGGACTTTTTATGTGGCAGCTCAAAGTTCTGAACACAAGCTTTCCACTGGAGAGCAAAGAAGCTGCCTTGACACACAATGCCACTTTTGCATCATCGTATTGGTAAGAAGAGAGTTTCCAAGGCCATCACAGATTCTAGATGGAATAAAGTGGTAGTTTCTTGATGGAAAGATTGCAAAAAGATTTATGGACATATGTTAAAACTGTCACATTATCACTGTACACAATAGCACTACACAGATTATTTAGAGACAACATAGAAATACCAGCTCTTCATCAAGAGTTCTATCAGTAGAATATCATTTAAGTCAATGTAGAGCCCCAAACCCAAATAGCTTGTAGAGGCTGTGACATTTCGCATTTTCCAAAAATGGCTGTAACAACGTGTCTGGTCCCATGTTGCTCTTAGAATTATGCCATTTCCCCACCAAAAGGTAAAATCTCTTTCTCTTGGCCTGGAATGCGTCTTTTGTGACAGCCTTGACACCCAGCAAAGGTTACACTGCATGAATTCCAAGGCCGGTTTACAAAAGGTGACATGTCCCCTTCCTGACCTTTTCTCTTGGGAATGCTCGTCACCATGCAGTGAGGAGGCCAGACTGTAGGTAGAGGCACAGCAAGGCACTCCTGCTGAAGCTGAGGTCTCCTAGGGCAGGCGGTGCTAACTGCAAGCCATCAGACGTACTCTAGTGCCTACCCATGAAGCCACCCCCAGATGAAGCCAAATGTAGCAGAGCCCAGCTGTCTCCTGACAAGTCTTTCTCCAGCTGAGACTCATAAGCAAACTAACATGCTAACCATTGAGTTTTGGGGTTGTTTGTTATAAAGCAATAGGTAACCAGAATGTGTGACTCTGGTGTAACCTACTAAGTAGTGCTGCAATTTAAACAAGCAAACAAAAAAAATTAACTTGCAAGTGAATTTTTATGCTCAAGAAAAGGCAGGAGAGGGCTGACACTGTGGCATAGCAGGTAAAGCCACCAATCATGATGCTGGCATCCCACATTGGAACTGGTTCGTGTCCCAGATGCTCCACTTCTGATCCAGCTCTCCATTAATGGCCTGGGAAAAGCAGCAGAAGATGGCTCAAGTGCTTAGGCCCCTGGTACTCTCATGGAAGACCTGGAAGAAGCTCCTGGCTCCAGGCTTCAGATCGGCCCATCACTGGCTCTTGTGGTTATTTGGGGAGTGAACAAGTAGATGGAAGATCTCTCTCTCTCTCTCTCTCTCTCTCTCTCTCTCTCTCTCTCTCTCTTTCTCTCTCTCTCTTTGTAACTCTGACTTTCAAATAAATAAATAAATCTTTTAAAAAAGGAAGCAGGAAATGCATTTCAGTTATTTCTTGAAGCCAATAGAAATAAAGGCAAATTATAGGTCCCCAAGCTTATCTCAATTATTAAACAAATCTACTGTGGGAAATACAAGTTTTAAAGTTCCATGTCACCAACAATAGCATTTTAGAGCATATTAATCTTAAACATGACACCCACTAGACTGACTTGAAAGTTCTTTCTATGAGCAAATGTGTGTGTTCAAGATGTAGTTATAGATCATCAACACTTTCATTCATTGAATAAACATTTATCAAGTTGTGTTTGTGTGTGTGTATGTGTTTAATTGGAGGGGTGGAGAATATGAGAGCGAGAGAGGCCACCCCCCTCTGCTGATTCACTCCCCGAAATGTCCACAACATTTGAACATCAATGAAGCCAGGAGCCAAGATCTCAATCCAATTCTCCCAAATAGGTGATGGAATCCCAATTACTTGATCTTTCACTGCTCTCTCCCAGCATCTGCAGTGGGAGGAAGTTGGAGTCAAAAAATAGAGGTGGGACTAGAACTCAGGCACTCTAATATGGATGGGTGTATCTTAACCAGCATCTTAACCACCAGTCACACGTTCATCTCTCTCAAGTGTTCATTGTATGCCAGGCACTGATCTAGGTGCTGAGAATACAACAGTGAACAAAACAGACTTTATTCCCTTCATGGAGCTGAGATTTGGGGAAATGAGTGCAGACAAGCAAATGATGAACAAATCCCTAAGTAAAACATATAATGTACCAGTTGTTGATAACTGGAGGGAAAAAATCAAAGGAAGAAGATAGGGAGTATAGGACGGAGGGAGGGTGATAATCACATATAGGGTGGACAGAGAGAGCCTCACTGGGATGATGAGATTTAAAAAAAACCGAAGGGAACGAGAGACAGCAAAGAAGTCATCTGGGAAGAGGATGGTCCAGGACAGAGGGAACAGGAAGAGGAGAGGCTCAGAGCTGCAGCACAGAGGTCTGTGGGGATACAGCAAGAGGGCGCAGTCTGGAGTTTCAGGGAAGGAAGCAAGCAGGAGATGAAGGAAGTGTGGAAGAACCTAAGTGATCTAGAGTTTTAAGAATTTAGAATTTTACTTCACATGTGAAATGAATCTTTTGGAGAGGGTTGAGCCAAAGAATGATGCAACATAACTTAGAGTTAAAAGCATTCTTTTGACTGCTAGAATGTACACAGTATTCTATATATTAAAGAATGTAGGTAATTAATTAATATTACAGTATTAATTAATGGCCAGGATTCTGTACACTCAGTAGGGTTAAAGAGTAGAAAGAAGCCGGCGCCGTGGCTCAATAGGCTAATCCTCCGCCTTGCGGCGCTGGTACACCAGGTTCTAGTCCCAGTCGGGGCGCTGGATTCTGTCCCGGTTGCCCCTCTTCCAGGCCAGCTCTCTGCTATGGCCCGGGAGTGCAGTGGAGGATGGCCCAAGTGCTTGGGCCCTGCACCCCATGGGAGACCAGGAGAAGCACCTGGCTCCTGCCTTCGGATGAGCACGGTGCGCAGGCTGCAGCGCGCTGGCTGCAGCGGCCATTGGAGGGTGAACCAACAGCAAAGGAAGACCTTTCTCTCTGTCTCTCTCTCTCACTGTCCACTCTGCCTGTCAAAAAAAAAAAAAAAAAAGAGTAGAAAGATCAGGCAAATGAAAGTAGTGGCTTGGACAAAGCTAATAACAGTAAAGGAGTAAGAAGCCATTGAATTGGGTTAGGGTTGAATGGCAGAAGCCCAGTAGGATTTAACTGATGGAACAGATAGGATATGGGACAGGAGAAAACCCGGGAGTCAAGGATGCCTCAGTATTTTCTAGGTTGTGCCACTAGAAGAACGCAGGTGCCATTCATTCTGATGGCAAGTACCGCAGGAGAAAAGACTGGTGGGGAGATCGGGAATCCCACAGATGGGCAAGGTTTGGGGTGTCTACTAGACAGCCAATCAGAGACTGCATTGGAGCAGAAGTAGTATCTGTATTCAGTCTGGGAGATTTTCAGTACTTCGATCATCAGACCGGAAAATGTCATCAAGAGGTTTCGTGCTTTATGGAGACTGATGTAGACAGTCATAAAGGACAGCCTGATGCTGATGCTGACTCATCATTTCACAGATTAGATATACCAGGAATGATTAAAAGATAATAAAACTTACTTGGGAGTATTGACTTATCTTTCAAATTGATAACCCCACAGCGCAGCCTATTTACAAAATGACATCTGTATCTCATTTTTTCTTTGCCTGAATATATCCCCAAGTTAGTGTTGTGGAAGCATTAAATCATTGTAACTTCAGTTCAGTTATTTTAAGAACATCTTGTGAGAGTATATAGTTCATTTCTTTTCCTAAGTCTCCAATAAACTGTTTCTCTTGATCAATGTTGTTACCTACCACCAGTGACGTGCCTAGAGAGAAAGACAGAAAGAGAGTAGAGAGAGAGAAGGGAGGAAGAAAAAGAGAAGGAGGGGGAGAAAGAAAGGTGGGGGGCGGGGAGGAAGGGACAAAGAGAAAAAAGAGAGGAAATGAAAGCATAAATTCTAGGTTCTTGAAGTGAGTCAGTGAGTTTGCTTACTTGGATATCTTAAATACAGCACATAACTACTGGAAATACCATCTGTTTGGCTCAATGATTATTAGGTCACTTTGAACTTGCACACACAAGTGCAAGCTTTGTTATCAGAATCACATTTCTTTTCTTTTCTAGATGCAACAGTGCAAATGAAACCAGATTACTTAATGCCAATTATCTGAGCCCACAACCTACTGAAAGTACAAGGTTAAAAGTCTCTTGTAGGTAGCACTTCAGCCTGAGTTCAGCATCAGCTGACATTTACAGAGATATCATCAGAGTTTAAGAAATAAAAAAAAAGTCAAACAGATCAGCCCCAGGACCGCCTTGCAGACATTGAGTGAACTATACATTGAAGGACTGGGTTTTAAACTCTGTTTTTGAAAAAATCTTCATTGCGAATATATATCCAGTAATATTTTTCATTGGGTTCATAAAGTTTTTGAGAGAGTGGGTGAGTGGCTGGACCTCAGGATGGGGGAGGGGAGAAGTAGGCATGGAGAAATCAAGGTCATCATTAACATTTAACTCCCTCAGAGAAAGACTGGGATTCACCTATTCACCCTTCACTCTCCATTTAGCCCTGGTGGAGCTCAAGAGGGCAATGAATTAAATTTATTCCAGACAGCCTGGGTTTCAGGGACTGTGAGTGACAGACTGGTGTTAGAAGCAGCCATGAAAGAGTATGACAATCTGAGGTCACACTCCAACGACACAAGGAAAAAGGAATGAAAGTTAAATATACAAGAATTTCAAGCCAGCAACTTGGTGGTAGTATGACTCAAATGTTCAACATTAAAATATTAATTTGTGTACTCTTATCTGAGTGCCTCAAACTTGCGATCTTACAAAGATATTTGACATTTTGCTGTACCAAGTTCATAAGGAATACTTTGGCAAAAGCTATGTTTATTTTGTCATGCGGAAAGCACAAAGCCATAGTGCAATCCTATTCGATGACAGCACGGCTTTGTACAAAATGTGCCACATCATTACAATAAAAGCCACCAGATGTCACTGTTACAGATTATATTCACGTATATGCTAATCTGAAAATATGTGAACTCATTATTTGGTTTGAGTATGTTCTGGTTTGGAATTTGCTATTAAGGATATACGGAGTCAGGGTCACAATGTCTCTATAATTCTTTTAGTTATTTTTATACTGACTCTAGTGCAATTAGGGAAGAGCAAGACTTACTGTATATGAGTTTCTGTCAGAAGCTTTCCTTTGAAAGATCAGGAAACTCCTTACTTACTTAGGGAGGTATGAAAATAGTTGGTGTGAAGGAAGACCAACAATTCCCCAATCCTTTGGTTCTCTGATTTCAACAGGATCAAATATACATCAGAGGGCTGAGCATGGCAATCTTTCTGCCTTTCAGATTCTATTAAGAAAACCAGCTAGGGGCCAGCGCTGAAACACAGTGAGTAGAGTCACCTCCTGTAGTGCTGGCATCCCATATGGACGCCGGTTTGAGTCCCAGCTGTTCCACTTCCGATCCAGCTCTCAGCGGTGGCCTGGGATCTGCTGTGGCCTGGGAAAGCAGTAGAAGATGGCCCAAGTCCTTGGGTCCCTGAACCTATGTGGGAGACCCAGAAGAAGCTCCTGGTTCCTGGCTTCGGATCAGTGCAGCTCCGGCCATTGCGGCCATTTGGGGAATAAACCAATGGATGGAGGACCTCTTTCTCTCCCTCTCTCCTCTCCTTCTCTCTGTAACTCTGCCTTTCAAATAAATAAATAAATAAATAAATAAATAAATAAATCTTGAAAGAAAGAAATATAGACAGACAGACAGACAGATGTGTGGGGAAAACGACTGATTAGGCACGTGGTTGAGCATGAGTTCTGTACTTCAGAACATTCACTGTGTTACACAGGGGACATCAAAGACAAGTGGACACAATTAGAGAGAAGCTTCATGTACTCCTTGCGTACCATATGCAGAACAACCTCTTGTAGATGACATTTCTATCTATTTAGTCTAAGTGAAACAAGGAATTTAATCTTTATACTTTCTATCTTGGAGACAGATCATTGAGACAGATTTTGCAGTAGGCTAGGTTTTTAGACATCAAGAAATTCACACCCTTGGGGAGATTTACACCATCTACAAATGGAAGTTTATCTAGTGGTGTGACTGTGATCCTGAACCTGGCTTGACTGTAAAATAAAGACATCATAGAACCTCTGATACACTACCATTTTAAGGTGTTCATTTTTTTTTTAAAAGAAAAGATTATTTAGGTAAATGAAAAGAGATGTCATGACTGTATAGGTGCTAGCCAAATCTTACTGAATTTTCATTATTGTGTTGCCATAGATCAGCAAAACCTATGTAGAAAAAGAGAGAAAAAACTCGGGGAAGTTTTGAGAAGTGAAAATGTCCCTATCTGACAGGAACATGTAGTAACAACTGCAAAACCATCTGCTGGGCTTGTGCCATTGTGGAATGTTGTTCGGCATATGGACAGCTTGGGCCTTTTGCTGTGAGCCCAGGGCAAGGGATGAATTATCCAGGTAAAATCAAGTTCTTTCTTCAATGCAAAATATTTTCCCAGTGAGATATCTAACAGTCTCAGCCAAAAGCTGTTCTATGAAGAACTGAGAAATTAGCCTGATGGTGTTAAATGTAATTTGTATATATTTTAACAGTAGTAAAAGAAAAATAACTGGGACAAAATCACTGATGGTTATCTTAGAATTATCTGAGATTATCTTTGAAGTGTTATTGGAGGGATTGTAGCTTTAAAATCTCCCGTCATAGCCTTTCCTATTGGAAGAAATAATGGCAGTAAAGAGGGGGAAAGAATTTACCATTTGGAACTTCTGTTTCTGTTTCTCTTCAAAGCTTACAATCCCAAGACTTAAACTGAACAAAAACAAAGCAATGATAGAAAACTCGGTAGTCGAACTAGAATGCATTCAAATTATTGGCCATTATGGAAAGACTTAATGTCTTGCTATTTTGTTGGACATCACAGTCATCGCACTGGAAGCAGCAGGATTTGGGGACAGTTCAGTTCTGTTCAAACTGAAGGCAGGGAAAATCTCTGTGCTCTCCACCCGCCTTTCCTCTCGTCCTATTAGTTGTTGCTATTGCTTTGTTCAGGGACTGCTCTCAGTGATACCATTTGTGACAAATTAGGGAACTTTGTCAGAACAGAACACCTTACATGCTCAGAACTTACACTGAAATGCTTCCCAGGTTAACATCTGCTTTGTCTTACAAAAAAACAAGTGACTCAAGTAACCTTATCACTTTATATCCTACTTCTTTCGATTTCAATCTGTCCAAGAAATAGTGGCGATGTTCCATCATTTCTAAGTTGTAATACTTGCTCTGATCACCTCAGAGACCTTAAAGCATAACCCTGTTCTCTACTTCCACATCCCACTTACACACACACACACACACACACACAGACGCATATGAAGGTTCTTCAGAAAGCTCATGGTTGTGGCTGGTATTGTGGTGTATCAAGTTAAGCCACGGTCTGCAATGCTGGTATCCTATTTGGGTGCTAATTCATGTTCCAGCTGCTCCACTTCTGATCCAGCTACCTGCTATTGCACCTTGGAAGGCAGTGGAGGACGGCCCAAGTGCCTGTGAACCTGCCACCCACATGTGAGATCCAGGATGAAGCTCCTGGCATCTGACTGGCCCTGGCTGTCACCACTGTTTGGGGGATAAGCCAAGTGGATGGAAGATATCTCTGTCTCTCCCTCTCTCACTGTAACTCTGCCTTTCAAAAACAAATACATAATTTTTTAAAGAAGTTCATGGTGCAAAATCCATGGTGACTTAATAGAGAAAAGAGATGCTTTTTTTTTTTTTTTTTTTGACAGGCAGAGTTAGACAGTGAGAGAGACAGACAGAGAGAAAGGTCTTCCTTTTCCGTTGGTTCACACACACACACCCCTGGTGCTGCACTGATCAGAAGCCAGGAGCCAGGTGCCTCCTCCTGGTCTCCCATGCGGGTGCAGGACTCAAGCACTTGGGTCATCCTCCACTGCCCTCCCAGGCCACAGCAGAGAGCTGGACTGGAAGAGGAGCAACTGGGACAGAATCCGGCACCCTAACCGGGGCTAGAGCCTGGGAGTACTGGCACCACAGGTGGAGGATTAGCCTAGTGAGCCACGGCACTGGCTGACATACTAATTTTTGACCATAGGAGGATAACAGAAGAAAAGAGGATTAGCTACACTCCCAAGGGGAAGTTGTAGAGAAGTTTGCAGTGGAAATTCTGCGGAAAGAGGAGGAACGCCGTGGAGTGGTATGGACAGTACAAATATGCAGCAGCAAGTGGGGACGCCATTGGCAAGTCCCACAGCCAGGGGCTGGAGAACAAGCCACCTTCTTGGAGCGAGGTAAGAGCAGTCTGCAGCAGCCTGTGTCATTGGCGATACTGCCTGAGGGAGAACCTTGCAGACCACATTAACTATGAGTCTGGCCTGAAGCCCCAACAGGGAGCAGGGTGCCCACCCAACCCCATGAAGGGAGAGCATATTGATTTATTCCCATGCCCCACAAGGGCAGCAGGGAGGAAGTGTCATATTAATAAGACTTGTAGAAGCTGCTGCAGCTAGCTCACATGTGTCACTGGAGGATTTTATCAGAGGGATAAATCCGTGGTCCCCATTGACCTTGAGTCTGACCTAGAGGGCTTGCAGGGGTTGGAGCTCCCACTTAGGCTTGTGAGGCACTTCCCTCCCTTCACTCTATCATGGGCACCTGGACTCACACTGCCAAGGTGGAACACCAAAAGGCACTGGTTCTGGGAACGCCTCTCTCTGTGGATAGGGAAGGTTTGTGGGACTGAGAGAAGATCCTCTGCTCCCTGTGACTGTGGAAGCTTTGCATGCTATGACTATGGAAATTCTGTGACTGCACCATAGGGTGTGGAGTGTGCCTGGGTCTCTGGCTATCACTGTGTCTGACTTCACATGCACAGAGCTCCCTGAGTGCCTTGGGTGGGTCACTGCACAGGCTCTGAGGATGACAGATTCTTTGTATGGTCCATGCGCCTGTATGGGTGGGGTATATAGTCACCGTGGGCTTGCCCTGGGCATTGATCAGCTTGCAAAGAGAAGGTGAAAAGTTGTGCTCACACAAGCAAAGGTGGGAATACCTTCCCCTTGCTGACAAAAGAAGAGATCTACCATATCCAATGTCAATGTTTCCCTGTACCCTTTCCCCACCATTGAGCACTGACCAGAGCTCTCTGGCCCTACCTGGCACATGCCTCTGGGTATCCACTGAAGGAGCATAGACTCCACAAAGCCACAAGAGGCATATTCAAAGATAAAAGCCACCAGAGAAGAAAACCAATGAGTGTTTTCACAAATGCCTAAAATAAATGCAGAAATACAGGAAACATGAACAAGGAGGACAATATCACTCCCAAAAAGGAACACAACATTTCAATATTAGAATGTAAAGATAAAACATAGAAAGATAGTCATCTTTATGAAAGAATGTGAAGTTATAAAATCTCCTAGTAAAAGTACAAAAGAAATCCAAAGCAAGCAATAGGAATATTATGGAAAAATGGCAGGATCAAGTTGTTATTATCAGTAGTAACTTTGAATGTAAATGGCCTAAATTCTCCAATGAAGATACAGGCTGGTTGAATGGATTAAAAAACAAGACCCGTCTATCTGCTGCCTGCAAGAAACACATCTCACTAGCAAAGATACACACAGATTGAAAGAGAAAGGATGCAAAAATATATTGCAGGCCGGCACCACGGCTCACTAGGCTAATCCTTCGCCTTGCGGCACCAGCACACTGGGTTCTAGTCCCGGTCGGGGCGCCAGATTCTGTCCCGGTTGCCCCTCTTCCAGGCCAGCTCTCTGCTGTGGCCCGGGAAGGCAGTGGAGGATGGCCCAAGTACTTGGGCCCTGCACCCCATGGGAGACCAGGAGGAGGCACCTGGCTCCTGCCATCAGATCAGCGTGGTGTGCCGGCCGCAGCACGCCGGGTGTGGTGGCCATTGGACGGTGAACCAACAGCAAAAGGAAGACCTTTCTCTCTGTCTCTCTCACTGTCCACTCTGCCTGTCAAAAAAAAAAAAAAATATATATATATATGTATATATATATAGCATGGTAACAGGAAGAAAAACAAGCAGGAATAGCCATCCTAAATTCAGAGAAAACAGACTTCAACACAAATTGTAGAAAGAGACAAAGAAGGGCACTATGTATGATTAAGTGATCAATTCAACAGAAAAGATGTGACCATAATAATTGTATATGCACCCAACACCAGAGTGTCTGGCTATTTAAAACAGGTGTTAATGTATCTAAAAGAGACATAGACTCTAATAAAATAAGAGTAGGGGACTTCAACATACCACTTCTATCAATGGATACATCAATTAAACAAAAAATCAGCAAAACAACTGAGCTAATTTATACTTATGGACCAAATGGATCTAACTGATATCTACAGAACATTTCATCCCACAGCTGCAGAATACACATTCTTTTCATCACTGCATGGAATGGAACCTTCTCTAAGATAGACCATATGCTAGGCCAAAAAACAAGTCTCAAGAAATTTTTAAAAATTGAAATCATACCACGTAGATTTTCTGACTACAATGGAATGAAGCTGGAAAATAACAACTTAAGAAATTATAGAAAATAGGCAAATACATGGAGACTGAACAGCATGCTCTTGAATGAACAGTGCTTTATAGAAGAAATCAAAAGGGTAATCAAAAATTTTCTAGAAATGAGTGAACATAACAAAACATATCAAAATTTATGGAAATACAGCAAAAGCAGTGTTAAAAAGGAAGTTTACAGCAATTAGTTTCTACATAAAGAAATTGGAAAGGCATCAAATAGATGAGCTATCAATGCATCTAAAGGACCTTGAAAAACAACAAACCAATCTCAAAATTAGTAGAAGGAAAGAAATAATGAAAATTAAAGAAGAAATAAACAAATTGAAACTAAATTACAACACAAAACAAAATGTTAGTGAAATGAAGAGCTGGTTTTTTGAAAAAATAAGATAGGTACACCTCTGGCCCAGCTAACCAAAAAAAAGGGAGAAGATCCAAATTAATAAAATCAGAGATGAAAAATGAGATGTTAAAACAGATACCATAGAAATAAAAAGAATCATCAGGAATTACTACAAACAGCTCAATGCCAACAAATTGGAAAATCTAGAAGAAATGAATAGGTTTCTGGATATATATAATCTACCAAAATTGAGTCATGAAGACAAAAAAACACCTAAACAGACCAGTAACCAAGATGGAGATTGAATCAGTAATAAAGATGCTCCCAACAAAGAAAAGCCTAGGATTGGGTGGCTTCGATGCTGAATAGCACTAACCTTTAAAGAATAACTAATTCTAATTATTTTCAAACAATTTATAACAATTGAAAGGGAGCAAATCCTCCCAAACTCCTTCTATGAGGCCAGCACTACCATAATTCCAAGATCAGAAAATATAAAGACAACCATAGACCAATATCCCTGATGAACACAGATTCAAAAATCTCCAACAAAATACTATTCACATCCAAAAACACATCAGAAAGATCATTCACCCAGGGCAAGTGAGATTTATCCCTGGTATGTAGGGATGGTTCAACATTAATGCAAATTAATAAATCTGATATATCACATTAACAAACTGAGGAATGAAAACCATGTGATTATCTCAAGATATGCAGAGAAAGCACTTGATAAAACACAACATCATTTTCATGATAAAATCCTTAAGCAGATTGTGTATAGAAGGAACATTCTTCAAGAAAATCAAAGCAGTATATGACAACTCTGCCCGGCCAGCATCATAGTCCATGGGGAAACGTTGGAAGCATTTTTACTAAGATCTGGAACAAGACAAGATGCCCACTTTTACCACTGCTATTCAACACATTTCTTGATGTTTTGGCCAGATACATTAGGCAAGAAAGAATATCAAAGGGATACAAATTGGAAAAGAGGAAGTTAAATTATCCCTATTTGTGATGACATCATTGTATATACAGGGAAACCAAAAGACTCCACTAAAAGACTACTGGAACTCAGAAGAGAGTTTAGTAAAGTTGCAGGAGAGAAAATCAATACAAAAAAAATTCAATAGCCTTTTATACACAAACAAGGCCATGGCTGAAAAAGAATATGTAAGATCAGTGTCATACACAATAGTTATAAAAAAGTTTAAATATTGTGGAATAAATTTAACCAAGCATTTTAAAGATCTCCACAATGAAAATGACAAAACACTAAAGAAAGAAATAGAAGATGACACAAAAAATGGAAGAATCTTCCATGTTCATGGATTGAAGAATTAATATCATCAAAATGCCATACGACTCAAAGCAATTTACAGATTAGATGTGATTCCAATAAAAAAACCAAGGACATTCTTCTCAAATCTGGAAAATACAATGCTAAAATTCATAGGGAAACACACGGGACTCAAAATAGCTAAAACAATTTTAAACAGCAAAAATAAAGCTGGAGGCACCACATTACCAGATTTCAAGACATACTACAAGGAAGTTTAAATCAAAACAGCCTGCTACTGTCACAAAAATAGACCAAGGCAACACAACAGAAACCCCAGAAATTACTCCATGCATCTACAACCAACTAATCTTTGACAAACAAGCAAAAATCAATTCCTGGAGAAACGACAGTCTCTTCAACAAATAGTACTAGGAAAATTGGATCTACGCACGTGTAAGTATGAACCAAGACCCCTATCTTCACCTTGTACAAAAATCAGTTCTCTCCTTATTAGCTGAGTGACTTGGACACATTACTTAAACTCTCCACTTTAAGTTTCCCAGCTACAAAATAATGGAATGCCCATCTACAGAGTACTCATATGGTTACTGATTTTAAATGAGATTATACATATCCTAATAGCCTTACATGTAAAAATTATTATGATTAATGTAGTTGATCCCCTAATTCCTTCTACCGAGCAACTCTCCTTAATGTGCACTTACTCCCCATGTAGGATCTCTCTCTGTCCTTAATGTGTTGTACTATGTCAATTAACGGTATAACTAGTACTCAAACAGCACTTTATATACTTTGTGTTTCTGTGTGGGTGCAAACTGTTAAAATCTTTACTTAGTATATACTAAATTGATCTTCTGTATATAAAGATAATTGAAAATGAATCTTGATGTGAATGGAATGGAGAGGGAGCGGGAGATGGGATGGTTGCAGGTGGGAGGGAGGTTATGGGGGGAAAAAAACACTGTAATCCAAAAGTTGCACTTTGGAAATTTATATTTATTAAATAAAAGTTTAAAAAATTAAAAAAAAGAAAGATCAAGTTTCAAAAGAGGAAAAAAAAATATTCTTAGATTCACCACGTCTAGACTTCATTCATGCCTGGATTTACAAGAGTAAAAGATCATTCAATATTGTTATTCTCTTACCTCCCTTAAGTATATCTTCTTTTTGTTGGTTGGTTGGCATCCAGAATGACAAACTGACAAAAGAAACCAGGACAAATCATGGGCATGTAACACACTTATAAATCATAACTGAGTGATCAATACTCATATTAGAAACACACACATGTCAAGATAAGAGAGTTGGTTTACTACATAAATTTAGCAAAATAAATCATCTGATATTAAAGAGGGAATTGACATAAAACATCATCTGACAAAACAACATCAACTCATGTGACTGGATATTTCATTGAATAAACTATTTTGTTTTTGAATGGAATTGTTTGATACAGCCCAATACAAAATCAATAAAGACAACATTAATGGAAAATATTACTTTAATCTGATACAGACAACACTCTGGTGTCTCTGCTTTTGGAATACAGCATGGAATTTTGTTTGCCATGCTGAAAACAAGTATAATAAAATTTGAGCATATTAAGCTCATAGAAGCTCAAATACTAAAGAAGAACAAAATGTTTCTGAATAGCTATAGAAAAAGAAAAGCCACGTATGAGAAAATAAAACTCATGGTGCTGATAATTAAGGATTGAAGGCTCAGGTTTGAGTATGATAAGTGTCATCATATACTAAAGTTCTTAATTCTTTTTTTTTTTTAATTTATTTGACAGATTGAGTTAAACAGTGAAAGAGAAAGAGACAGAGAGGTCTTCCTTCCATTGGTTCACCCCCCAAATGGCCGCTACAGCCGGTGCGCTGCGCCGATCCAAAGCCAGGAGCCAGGTGCTTCTTCCTGGTCTCCCATGGGGGTGCAGGGCCCAAGCACTTGGGCCATCCTCCACTGCCTTCCTGGGTCAGAGCAGAGAGCTGGACTGAAAGAGGAGCAACCAGGACTAGAACCTTGGGCCCATATGGGATGCCGGCACCACAGGCAGAGGATTAACCAAATGAGCCACGGCACCGACCCCTGAAATTCTTAATTCTAAAACTAGCAGTCAACCTTCGAAATTTGAAAAAAGACAATTTAACATGTATTAAATATTCATGGATGTGCTATTCTACTTGACATATTATTCCACGAGGTAATATGGAAAATAAAGCTTGGAAGGAGATTTAAACTAACTGAGGGATGCTGAAGATGTAAAATTGGAATGCATTGGAAATTATGGCACAAGGGCTGCCCTAGCCTGTAACTTAAACTGCTTCTCTGTCATGTTAATGATTAAAGAGCTCATTTCTTGCCATATGACAGACACTTCCTAGTAGACTATAATGGGAGAGACAGAAGGCAGGTATTCAGGTCTCAAATCAGACTATTTGGCTGTAGAAATGAAGAAAAATACAGATAGACTCTAGGGTAGTTCAAGGCTGTGGCAAAGGCCGCTGGTGGATGTCTTAGGGGGTGAAATACACCTTTTTTTTTTTTTTTAGGCAGGTGGAGCTCAGCAGCAGCACATCAAGGAGAAGCCGACTCAGATTCCAAGTCAAGCGGCCCACTATGATTGGACGGGTGCAGAACGACAACTTGTCCAATGGTCAGGCACTGGATTCTTGTTTCTCGCGACACAAAAAAGAAAAGGCTAAAAATAGGGCAGAACACCAGTCCTCCGCAGACTGTGGCCCTAGGCTAGTGGTTCTCAACGGGGAATGGTTTTCTTCCCCAAGGATGTTTTGTAATGAATGGGAACATTTTTATTGTCACAGTTTTGTAGGGGGTGGGTGTTGGATGTTACAGGCATCTAGTGGGAAGAGGGCACCAAACATCCTGTAACCCAGTTTACAGATCTGTATAACAAATATTTCTCTGGCCCAAAATGTCAGTAAGAAGGATGCTCTAGACAGATTTCCAAGATGAAACTTGGACAGAAAGTGGTAACACTGAAGTCCCAACTGGATTATAAGATGAGAGACAGATGCTGACACAAACTCACCCCAAAAGATATCAGAACCAAAAAAAAAAAGGCCGGTGCTGCGGCTCGATAGGCTAATCCTCCACCTGCAGTGCCGGCACACTGGGTTCTAGTCCTGGTCAGGGCGCCGGATTCTGTCCCGGTTGCCCCTCTTCCAGGCCAGCTCTCTGCTGTGACCCAGGAGTGGAGTGGAGGATGGCTCAAGTGCTTGGGCCCTGCTCCCATGGGAGACCAGGAGAAGCACCTGGCTCCTGGCTTCGGATCAGCGTGGTGCGCTGGCCGCAGCACGCCGGCCGCGGCAGCCATTGGAGGGTGAACCAACGGCAAAGGAAGACCTTTCTCTCTGTCTCTCTCTCTCACTGTCTACTCTGTCAAAAAAAAAAAAAATATATCAGGACCAGCTTTGAAAGAATTATTGGTTGACACTACATCACTACAGAGTGCCTTTCAGGCACTGTGGTATAAATGAAGAAAGTAAATGCACATTCATCTATAAGTCTCCCAATTACCAGTGCTGGGGCCCAGAACAAATTATGTAATTTGACTTCCTTGTCTGTAAAGTCAACGTAACCCATCACAGGAATTTAGTGAAGGTCACAGAAGGAAATATATCTAAATTTTTGCCGTAGTACTTAGAACATCATAATACTAGGGCAGCAACAAAATTGTTACTCCAACACACACCACAGAAATTATGTAAGTCCTTAGCAAGTCAACAAAATAACCTGAGTCTAAATCTAAATCTAGTAAACATTGTAAATGCTTGTACTCACCCTCCTCCCCTCCCAGCAGTCCTGGGTTCTCTCACCCTCTTCTTGAAACTCTGTTGCTGACCTCAATTCACAACAGTACAATAGCTGAGATATGGAATCAACCCAAATGTCCATCAGCTGATGACTGGATAAGGAAATGTTGTATATATACACTACAGAATACTACTCAGCTGTAAAAAAAAAAAAAAATGAAATGAAATCCTGTCTTTTGCAACAAGATGATGCAACTGGAAACCACTATGCTTAGTGAAATAATCCAGTCTCAGAAAGACAAATATCACGTTTTCTCTAATATGTGGCAGTTAATATAGCATACAAAAATGTGTATGACTAAAAGGGATTTTTTTTTATTTGACAGGTAGAGTTAGACTGTGTGTGAGAGAGAAACAGAGAAAAAGGTCTTCCTTCCATTGGTTTACCCCCCAAATGGCCACTACGGCCACCCTGCACCGATCTAAAGCCAGGAACCAGGTGCTTCCTCCTGGTCTCCCATGTGGGTGCAGGACCCAAGGACCTGGGCCATCCTCCACTGCCTTCCTGGGCCACAGCAGAGAGCTGGACTGGAAGAGGAGCAACTGGGACTAGAACCGGCACCCATATGGGATGCCGGCACTGCAGGCGGAGGATTAACCAAATGAGCCATGGCGCCTGCCCCCAAAAAGGGATATTTTGTGATATCGTTAGTTTTAGCCCTTGTTTATACTCTTATTGAACTGTGGTCTTCCTACTTTTATTTCTTGAATATTATGGTTAGTGGTGAATTGAGCCTGTGAATACAGAGTGGTTTAAAATTATGCCTTTGTAAAAAATAATGAAAAGAAAAGGAGGGAGGGAAGCAGGAGGATTGAGGGAAGGAGAGCAGGAGGAAAGGAGTCTGGTTATCTTCTTAGAACTGCACCTATGAAATACATGGAATCTGTTCTTTTTATATTAGTAAGAAAATTTTTAAAAAAGGAAACTTCTGCTGGCTTTCATAATCCTGGACATCCATGGTTTTCTTTCTTGTTCTCTGCCCCCAAATTTAATTTTAGGTTCCTCTATATGTACAGGGCAACTTCAAAAGTTGGTGCAAAATGGAATTAATAGAAAAGTGTATCTGGGTTCAAGGAATGTTTGAAATGCATTCTTCCTCACACGCAGTGTCCATGACCTTTTTGAAGACCCCTTATTATGCTGTGCTTAATGTTGCGACTTCGACCTTTCTCTTCTCCCTACTCTTCAGGACAATCTCATATCATTCTAATTGCTTCATTTATCTCTGATGTCTCCAGTCCAAGTATTTCTTGTTTGTTGCAGAAGCACTTCAAGTTCAGTGTTTTCAAACCAAATGCATAAACTATAAAGAAATTTCAAACTCCGTAATGCTCATCACAAGCCCCAGTTCTGCCTCCATCCTCACTGCCGCCCCGTGGCCCTCACCTGTGTCAAAGCAGACAGATCTTGCTTTCCCTTGAGAGTCAGGATTTCCTGGTTTTTCAGACCATCCCAGGGACCACTGCTGAGCTTGCATGGGCCACTTTCTTCCCTTCCCCCCTGCCCTCCACAGTTTCCTGAATTATTTCCACAGGTCTTTGTTGAGACATTAATTCCAGGAGATACAGTCTCCTGTGTGTATACCACCTTTGCCATCAAGATTACTAAGCATTACCAGATTTAAATTTTTTCTCCTAAGGTCCCTAAACACAGCTATATCATAAATCTGCTGATGATGAACAAGTATTGACCTACATATGATCTATGCATACACAGAGGGATGTCTGAACGTTTATACTACTAGGAGAATATGTATTCTTGTATAAAGGAAAAGTTAGAATGAAAAGGATAATATGTTATAAAAATTGATCTCATTGAAATAGAAAGTAGAACATTGTTAAGAGTCTTGGAAGAGGGAAAAGAAGGGAAGATAGTTAACAAGTACAGGTACATTTGGAAAAAATGAAGAACTTCTAATGTTCTATAACTCAGTAGGGTAGCTATGGTTGGCACCCATTAACTGCATATTTCAAAAGACTTAATATAATTTTGAATGTCTCCAAAAGCAAGAAATCAGGTTTGAGGTGATAGATATCTCAATTACTGTGATCAAATCATTATACATTGTATACATGCATTAAAATATATATACATGTGTACATGCATCCTATAAAATACACAATTACCATGTGCTGATTGAAAATAAAAAATTTTATGTATACATTACCCTATATGCATAAGCATAAATATTTTTAAAGGGATAATATATGCATAAAAGAACTCTACATTTAAAGTAGCAGTTTGATTGCCATTTCATTAACTTTTATCTGAGAAGAAAGCAAACAATTAGAAACTTTATCTCAGTCTTGGAGAAAAGAAAGTTTTAAAAAAGCAGTCATAAGTTATCTGTACAGTATCTTGTTCGACATTCACTGCCTCACTTTGGACATTTAACCTTGACATAGTTTTTCTATTAAACAAAACCGAACCACTATATGATTTAAGATATCTTCTCTTTCTATATTTAAGGAGAAGTCTAGGAGTTAGATGAAGTGAAAATGAGACCAGTTGTGAAATACGGTGCTCCGTGGTTCAAAAAAATGTGCCACTAAAGCTGCGAAGATTAAAATCGTTTCCCACTGTGGCTGTTCATATGCCATATGTTGAGGCGTTCCTATATGGGAACACCTAGTTCTAAAAGGAGTACAGATCGTATTACAACCCTCTTACAATTTTCATTTAGCAAACAAACAAATGCAAAGTTATCTGATGCTTGAATTAAAGGTCAGTGACACAGTGAAGGCTCAGGAGTGAAGCACAAAGAAGTCACAGTGAGTCGACCATCACTGGCCTCGGAGGCTGCCTGGCTGTACCTACCCGTGGCTCGGGCGCTCTTTCTACACAGTTGGTAGCAATCAGATACATATTTAATGTGCTTGCATTATATCCTATAAATGCTGGCAACAGAATAATCTCCCCAGGGCATTCCGTGAATAATAGAAAAGAGAAAATGATGAGCACATTTAGCCCAGGCACCCACAACCTCATGATAAAAGGCAGCGTTTCCCCCATACAGCACCTGTTGTCATAGCTGTTTTAATGACTTTTCATTGTAGTCAGCAGCCTGAAATATTTATCACGGAGCCTATAATTTTCCAAATCCCAAACTTACATCTACTCAAGCGACTGTAGGAACCAAAATTCTACTAGCCCCTCCTTACTTTTGTGCTTTATTTGCAGCCTCAAAAGTGCTAAACAAAAGATCTTTTGGGAAGCTTCATTGGGATAAATGGATCCGCGCATTAAGAGATTACAGAATGTTCACACAGCATTCCAAAGGCAGTGTACCGCCTTGAACTTGGACAGAAATAGTGGGAGAAATAATGTCATTATTAAATGTTAAAGTATTCACTGTGCCAAAACAAAGGATGCAAGTAAATTTCAATTTGAAGGTTTTTAATACAGAGCAGGCAGCTAAGAACAATTTCAATCAACATTTCTAGGACATATACTCCCAATTAGCTAAATGAAAAATTAGGTTTGATTTTTGCAAATTCTCCAGTGAATTATTGAGTATAAATCCCACACTGTGGCCACGTTCTTCACCTTTTAAAAATATCTTAGAGTTATTTGTTTATTTACAAATTTATTTATTTTGCAGAGTAATTTGAGTGTGTTCTTTTAATAGTGAAACATGCTCTAGGGTAAAACTTTGCTATTTGAATGAATGTTCAAATTTCTTGATTCCTATGTATTTAATAAACATTTTCACATATTACATATTACTATATTCTCCTATTACAATGCTATGCAAATGAACTCATTTCACCACCCTAATAGTCCTAGACAGTGGCAACTATCATTTTCTTCATTTCATAACTGAAAAAATTGAGGTGTAGAGATTAAGTTGCTCATGTTCAAAAGGAGATTTAGTGGAAGATCTCGTACTAAAAATCAGGAAATTTAGTTCCAAAATCTGTGTTCTTAGCTTCTATACACAAATAGCCTACTTAAAAAGTCCTTATTTACAGGAAATCAATTCCATATAAACTGTATTAATTCAGTATGTGAGTGGAAGAGCAATTCAAATTATTAAATTAGTCCAATCCAGAGTAAAAATATATTTTTATTGCATATTCAGTCAATACTTATATCTACATATGGACATTCCCAAAAACAGCCAAAACAAAAGTTTCACAAATTAAGACCACCCTTACTACTTTGTCTACAATTGAGTATATTCTATTTATCACATTTCATTTTTCAAATGCTTTTATGACCAAGTAATTCCCTTTCACAAGGTTCTAAAACAGTGATTCTCATACCTAGCTAGTCAATAAAATAGTGCAGGGAGGTTGCAAAACTAAGGACTGTTTGAGCCCTACTCCAAATAATTATATTAAAATCTCTAAAGGCTATCCAGGTGATACATGAGCTCCACAGCTGAGAATGTAGGCATTATTAGGGCAGTATACTCAGTGCAGGAAACATTGGAGTAGATGAAGTTGATGAGACACACTGTTATTATCTCTGCTTGAATGTAAGACTTTCGGATTATTTTATATTAGCATACCAATTTTGGATACTATAAGTATCTATTACATTCTTGAAGAAGGATTCAGTTTTAAGTCACTTAATATTCATTTTTAAATCTTGTTTATGCTGTGAACTTGCCTAAAATGTTCTTTCTTCATGGACAGCTAGATGATGTTTAATCCCAGGACATTTCTGAATATTTCCCATTAGTAGATCCTGAATCAACAAGTTTTATATAAAGTGAGCACTTACATTGTGGACAGACTCATGCTCTCTGAACAACACTGGATAAAAAAGAATATTTTTTTTTTAATTTCAACACAGAGCATGCTTCCTGGTAATTCCTACCTACATCTTTTTCATTTATCCCCATTCTATTACCCCCAAATTTATGACTGTCTACTAGTGAAAACTACCATTATAAACTAAAATTTCAAGCCTGAGCAATTAACTACCATGTTGACAGAGCCTACCCTGGCTGCCAAATTTTATGTGCAACAAACTAATTCTTAATAACAACACCGGGCCGGCGCAGCAGCTCAATAGGCTAATCCCCCGCCTGTGGTGCCGGCACACCGGGTTCTAGTCCCGGTCGGGGCACCAGATTCTGTCCCGGTTGCCCCTCTTCCAGTCCAGCTCTCTGCTGTGGCCCGGGAGTGCAGTGGAGGATGGCCCAAGTCCTTGGGCCCTGCACCCACATGGGAGACCAGGAAAAGCACCTGGCTCCTGCCTTTGGACCAGCGTGATGCGCCAGCCGCGGCAGCCATTGGAGGGTGAACCAACGGCAAAAGGAAGACCTTTCTCTCTGTCTCTCTCTCTCTCTCACTGTCCACTCTGCCTGTCAAAAACAACAACAACAACAACAACAACAACAACAAAAATCAACACCACCAGTCTGCTGCTGACTACTGCGAAGCAGTGACTGAAACAAGGATCATCTCAAATAGCACGTTGTACATGGAGGGAGCTGTAATTCCAGTTCGCCAGAAGACTGTGAAATGAACAGATAGAAAGACTTTGCATTGATGGATATAGGTCCCAGACATGCCCAGGTGACTTTATTTTATATCATTTTTAAAGTTTCTATGATTTTATGATTTTCATCCTAAATCAGCAATACTGTAACTTCCATGGTGAAAAGTAGCTACATCCTTCAGAAGTGCCATATCCTATATCTACTGCCCAGATACATGTACATTTTTCATAATGACAGTTACTCTGTCCTGAACAGGTGACATTAGTCTTGATGATGAGTCTGAACCACCTCCCCAAACTTGAACATACTGGGAGATGAAGAAAGGGGAAAAAAAAAACCATGAAAATGCAGCATGTGAGCCAGACTGTTTTTTTTTTTATGTTTGCCAGATGAGTAAGAATAGGGTGAGGCTCACTAAAGTCAACAGAAGCTGTCAAGGCAGCAATAAAGTACATGTTGTACCTCCCTGTGCGTTGTGCACTAACCTCTCCCAGCATTCTATTCTCTAATCCCAGAGTAGCTCTAAGGAAAAGTACCCATGTGTGGGGACCTATATGTCCTATCTATCACCTCTGAAAACAGCTGTGACCCCTGGCAAGACTGTGAGATAGCAAGAGATTTTGGCTTTGTCTCTACAATACCCTTCTTGTCACATGTGGCTCTGACCAATGCTGACCATTGCCCTTCACATGTTTTGTTTGTGTGTGTATTTGGAGGGTTCCTCTTTTTCTTGGCTAGAAGCAGCTCTCTGCATTCATATCACTTCTGCTGATGGAGTTTATAAGAATAAAGATATCAGGATCATCTGGTATTTGATGCTCCATCCTGAAAACCAAGACTAGACACACACAGGAGAGGGAAACAACTGTAAAAATGAGGTTGGTCTGACTATTTTGATGGACACAGGGTAATCCATCACTTTGGGGGGCATTCTGACATCAAAGACATGACAATTGGGTTTTTTTTCTTCCTGTTTTCTACAACCAGTAGTGGTTTCATTTCTTATATTTTGGTTTGGTTTGAGTCTAAACTACAAAATAAGTCACATTATAGAAGGAAATTTGAAACACCATAATCTGCAACAGAATTCCTTAATTATATACTGATATTTTGCACTGAATAATTATTTGTGTTAGAGTTTTTAGCAGCATCCTTAACCTCTGCCTGCTGGATGCAAGTAGCATCCTACAGAGTCATGGCCATAAAAAATGTCTCTAGACATCACCCTGTGTCGCCTAGGGATAAAACATACCAGCTGGAAATTGCCAGTTTATGGAGAAATGAATGATACTGAAGAATAATTATAATCACTTTTCTCCATGTTCATTCAGATTCAAAGTTGCTGTTGAAAGCTATTTAGGGAAGTAGTTCAGGGTGTGCAGTATATTTTTCTACTAGTTTGCAAGTACTATATTACTGCTGCAAATGAAGTTGAACTTTCTCTCAATGCCAATATTGAATATTTGAGTAACATCATTCCCAAGGAGAAGAGGTGCTTCTGATTTCACTTTAGAAAGTCCCAGCAGAGCAGTCTGAGATGGGACACATGAATATGCCACTGTTGATGATGATAATTTTGGCAAATTTATAACAGAATACTCTAGATGAGTGATAACTTTATTGGGCCTACAATTTTTGATTTTTGTTACAGGGTAGGTAAGTATCAACCAAGGTGCACTGTGGCTTAGTTTTCATGGAGTGATTATTTTGTATTTCTATAAAGATGGGAATTTAACTCAGAGTTTTAGTCCCTTAAACATTGCATTGCTAGACTTGCTAGCCAATTTAACTAATTACACCCAAATAGACAAAAACTGACACAGAAAAAGCTTATGCTTTTTCTCAGATAAAACCAAAAATGAATATTCTTAACTAATGAGTGATCTTCATGTGGTATTTCAGTTTTTCCAACTATGTGGCTCTGCCATATTTAATAGATGGTTCCAGTCCTGGCTACCAGGTGCTTACAACTCAACTTCCTGCTAACACGCCTGGGAGGTGGTGGATTACAGCCCAAGTACAGATGGAATTCCTGGTTCCTGGATTTGGCCTGGCCTACCCCTGGCCATTGTGGGCATTTAAGGAATGAATTAGTAGATTGAAATCTCTCTTTTATTCTGTCTTCTCCTCTATCTTTGTCACTCTGCCTTTCAAATAAATAAATAAATGTCTTTAAAAAAATAAAAATAAAATAAAATGCTTTCTGAGAAAGATAAAATCTACAATAAATTGGGAGGTAGAGAAAGAACACTGAATATTTATTATAACTCCGGGACAAATTGTAAGATACGAACTAGAGCTTGGTGTGCTGATCTTCAGGGAATTTGCAACTGGCCACCAGTTTAGAGTGTTAGACTTGTGTTTTTCCTCCCAGGAAAGAAATGGACAGAACCAGTTCACTTTAATAATTACTCCACATTCATACAGTTGCCCTATGTACCTGTCAATGCCCTGGGTGTCATGGAGTCCATTTTCTGCCAGCGCAGGGCATCCTAAGGAAGAGAGACCTCTCCCACACACCACTACCCACCATCATGACCAGAACCATGGGCCTCCAGCTTCCCTAGGGAGTGTTTTGCAAAGACCAGGTGACACAACTGGAAGTGCCCCATAAGGGTGCCTGACCAATGGGAGGCAGAAGACAGGAGGGACTTCTTCCTTTCATGAACAGAGTGTTTAGCCTTGCAGATTTACACAACTCCTCTGATGCTACCAAGGGGACAAAGCCATCGTCGGGCTTATTACAAAGTTGCAGCATCCAGCTTCTTCCCTGTTTTCCTCCTTCCCTTCCCACCTTTGGCTCGTCTCCCTTTCTTTCCTATTTCTGCTGTTTCCCTTCCTCTTTCTTTCCCCTATTTTTCTTTACTTCCTAAACAATTCAGTTCAAAATCCACGGACTGGAGCTGAGGAAGGTGCACATCTACACAATGGGTGAAGGAGATGTTGAGAGGAAAGAGAGAGATCTAGGGGAGCCTAGGGTGGAGTGTGCTGGGCAGAGGTGGGGGCTGGAGCTGAGTTGAGTGCAGTGAGGAGAACATCCATTCAGGCATTGAGAGCTCCAGCCTTCAAGATCATTATATATTAGGAGGCTGATCAAACGAACATACTAAAGACAATGGGACTAGAGTTAAGGCTGTCAGATGTGGGAGTTATAAATACAAAAAGTGAGAAAACTAAGTTGAAAGCTGAAGTGTTACATTGAAATCGGAAATGCAGGAGCTGTCCCTGTGGCGTAGTAGGCGAAGCCTCTACCTGCAGCACTGGCATCCCATATGGGCACCGGTTCGCATTTCAGCTGTACCTCTTCCAATCCAGCCCTCAGCTATAGCCTGGGAAAGCAGCAGAAGATGGCCTTGCACCTGTGTGGGAGACCCAGAAGAAGCTCCTGGCTTTTGGATTCAGATGGGCCCAGCTCCAGCCACTGTGACTATTTGGGGAGTGAACCAGTGAATGGAAGACCTTTCTCTGTTTCTCCCTCTCTCTGTCTGTAGCTCTGCCTCTCAAATAAATAAAATCTTTTTAAAAATTTGAAATATAGGAATAGAATAATGGCTTTTGAAGATGTATGATAGACACAGAAATAGATGGAGATGTGAACATGTGTGTGTGTCTGTGTCTGTGTGTGTGTGAGAGACAGAGAGAGGCTGGTGCCGCGGCTCACTAGGCTAATCCTCCGCCTTGCAGCACCGGCACACCGGGTTCTAGTCCCGGTCGGGGCACCGGATTCTGTCCCGGTTGCCCCTCTTCCAGGCCAGCTCTCTGCTGTGGCCAGGGAGTGCAGTGGAGGATGGCCCAAGTGCTTGGGTCCTGCACCCCATAGGAGACCAGGAGAAGCACCTGGCTCCTGGCTTCGGATCAGTGTGGTGCGCTGGCTGCAGCGCGCCAGCCACGGCGGCCATTGGAGGGTGAACTAATGGCAAAGAAAGACCTTTCTCTCTCTCTCTCTCCCTGTCCACTCTGCCTGTCAAAAAAAAAAAAAGAGAGAGAGATAGACAGAGAGAAAGAGAGAGATGTGTTCTCCAGGTCTGAGAGAATCTAGGAACTACAGCCCTCAGAAAGCAACATACACAACTTACTGACTTCAATAAACTGAGGCAAGACTTCTGTACTCAGTATAAATGTGAATGTTAGTCTAGAGATATAAAGTTTTTGAAGTCAAATTTTTCTTCAACTACCCATAATCCTCTGATATTATCAAATTCAATGTCCCATTGGATGTTACAGAGCCACCACTTCATGCTCTCATACTGACATGCTAAATCAAAAATGACCGCAGCTCTACTTCAGAGCAGAGGAAGTGGCCTTAGTCTAACCGTGCTGACACTGCCAGGCAGTGAGAAACCCCACGCTTGACAAACGGAAATCCACGTGGAGAGGCACAGAGCCATCACTCCCTGCTGTCCCATCTATTCCAGCTTACACACAAACCATGCAGATAAACTGTCTCCACTCTCCAGCCCGGCAGCACCTGCTGCAGCCTCATGAGAAACCCAATGGAGGAACCTCTCAGTTGGCTCCCGTCCGTCTACAGAACTGTGAAAGCAAAAATGTTTCACACGTACATTTTAAAAGTTTGTGTGTCACCAGACTCATAGAATGGCAGATGTCCTAAATAGCACTCTGGCCTCAGAATCAGCCCTTAAGGCATTCGGATATGGCTGAAGAGCCCATGAGAGTATTTCAGGCATAGAAAGCCAAGACACTCTGGGAAAAAAAAAAAAAAAAAAAAAAACTAAATGAAAGATCCCTGCTAGTGAGATCCCAGTGGAAAGAAAGGGCCATCAAAGAAGGAGGTACCTTTCTCTGAAGGGAGGAGAGAACTTCCACGTTGACTATGACCTTGTCTAAATAAGATCAGAGTTGGCGAACTCAAAAGGCTTCCATAGCCTTGGCAACTCATGACAAGAGCCGAGGGTGATTACTGATGCCATAAACAAGAGTGTCAATTTGTTAAGGCAACAACAGGAGTCACTGTGCACTTACTCCTCATGTAGGATCTCTGTCCTTAATGTGTTGTACAATGTGAATTAATGCTATAACTAGTACTCAAACAGTACTTTACACTTTGTGTTTCTGTGTGGATGCAAACTGTTGAAATCTTTACTTAATATATAAAAATTGATCTTCTGTATATAATGATAATTGAAAATGAATCTTGATGTGAATGGAATGGGAGAGGGAGTGGGAGATGGGAGGGTTGCGGGTGGGAGGGAAGTTATGGTGGGGGGGAGGCCACTGTAATCCAAAAGCTATACTTTGGAAATTTATATTTATTAAATAAAAGTTAAAAAAATTTTGTATGTGCTATCAAATACCTCAAACACTTGGTAAAGTGTGCATGCATAGCAGAGTATTGTAGGCAAATCCCACAAACTTGCAAGAGACAGCAACTTCAGGTGTTTTCAAGGGATCCAGTGGTCTAGAAAATACTAGACAAAGAACCATTTACTTGTTATCAGGCCTGTTTTCTAATTTTCCTCAAAGATCACCGGTAGTAGTTCTTCAATCTGGGGAATAATTCATCCAGGTCAGGATAATATTCAGAGCACAATGTACTTTGTAAAAGCTTTTTCAGCTAATATAAATTAGACAGAATTTATGTGGATTATGCACAAACATCTTCATCAGTTTAGTATAAATCCCCTGAACTTGGGAATGAAGTCACGTAGCCGGTCCCATAAAGGTTTCAGACCTACCATAGTGAACTGTATTTGACACCACACGCCTCAGCTCCTGCCTTAGAGATCAGAGGCTTGGGGATCCAGCTGTTAAAATCATAACATGAAAAGAGTTTACATGAATGATTGTGCTGCGGTCACAAAGCGGTCAGAGGGATCCGTGATGGCAGGACATTAGGCTGAGTTACCAGGGGATCCAGCCTCCACTGCTTTTAGATCCTCGTCCATGGGGAACCAAACCAAATGCTAAGTATCCTGAGACCATCAGGCGAAGGCCTTGACAGCTTTTGGATAATTCTGGATACCTGTAAAATGCAGGAACTCAAAGAAGCAGGACATAAATTCTGCCTAAGCACCACCAACTTACAATATGAATGCTTTGCTCTTCATTGCACATAAATGTGGCAGCCTCTAATTGGAAAGAAGTGCCTGAGAATGGTCATGAAAATCTTAGTTAAGAACCGATGACTGTGGATTCCAATCCCTCGCCAGCCTGATGCTTGTTTATGTGTCATTCCCTGTGCTAGTCATCCTGCTAACAGCTTTACCACTCCCAATTAATGTCATGATAAGAACAACTCTAGGAGGCAAATTCTCTTTTTATCCCCGTGTTACAGATGCAGCAACTGAGACTCAAAAGCTAAAGTTACTTTCCCACAATACCCAGCTGTTCGTGACACAGCCCGAGACTACACTGGCTACCTTGCTGCAGTCTGTGCTCCACGCCACCGTCCATGCTGCCTCCCAGGTTCTCGACTCTTCCTTCTGACACTCCTGCCTGCCTTTGAGAACATGAAATTCCTGTATGAACAAGAGAGAATTTCTTTGTCAGGGCTGAAAGAAAACAGGGGAAGTGGGAGGGGAAGAAGATTGAATCTCTCTGATAGCAGGTCACATGCACCTGCAGGAATGGGCCTCATCATTGAATGGTAAGAATGAAATCCCACCTGGGACATGTTCAACCACAGCCTAACGCTAATGGTTACTGGAGATAATAAATGTGGGCTGTAACTTCACACCTAGAAGACCTATAAAAGTCAGCATGTCCCTGGAGATAAGTACAGTTCACAGGGGGTGCTATTGTCAAATATGGCCAAAGTATTAGGATTACAGCATGAAAAAGCAGGAAAGTTGTAGACACATTTACCAGGATGCATACTGCCCTAACATTGATATCAGAGACAAACATAAAACAGACTAAATGCAGTTATCATAAAATTAAGGTAATAATACAACCTATATCTCAGATATGTTGTCCATAATAATTAATATGGTGAATATAAGCAAGAGATATAAGCTCTCTAATAAACTAGAAAAATAAATGTTTCCCATTTAAAACAAAATCTGTGGCCAAAATTTAATCATTATAGTGAGGAGCATAAGCAAATTCTGTAAATGTACAACCATAACCTCGTTGTTTATTCAAGTGTCAAATGGTATTAGTAGGTCAATTCAAGTGAAACTGATACAGTCATACATTCATATGCTGAGAAGATTAAGACTTGTAATCGTAGCAACTGAAACTTTGAACCTTCATTCAAAGGAAGAAATTCTTGGTTAAATCTACAACACTCACTGATCTAAATGATTACCAAAGAGTGCATCTCCAGAAGTATCTAATTTATTGCCAAACAAAAACATAGGAGTAATGGGAGGGAGTTAAGTGCCTTCTACTAACTACTACCATAGGTTCAAAGATGATGCATCCTTGTTGCATACCCCACAGTTGACTACTTTGTTGATCCATTGAAACTCAGGCAGTCAAAGATGGCAATAGGAGGTTTGCAGAAAAGTTGCAAGATGCTGAGCAACATGACAATAGGGAAACTCCTTTACAAATGGTTCTATCAAAGCTCTTTCATAAGGTTCGGGATTGTCTGACACGCAAATATGTTAGTTAAATCCTAAGTGGGTTGGGATAAGAGCACTTTTCTTATAGTTTTTCATCTTTCAGGGATGGACATTACTCTACATTCCAAAATCTAGTAGAGTTGATTTTGTAAGTCTTTAGTAATTTAATTTTCAAGTTTCATAAAAATAGTTATGTGAACTGAAGCTAATATAGCAAAAGAAAACCTGTTCCTTACATATTGTGGTGGTCTTTTTATGAGAATGACATGTTTTTCTATTTTCTTATTTTTCATTTGTAGCAAAAACAAGAATAACACTTTCCCATGGTGCATTTCAGATTTCTCCTAATCAAGCTGTTCTGCTTTCAGTGTTCTTTAGGAAGAGATTTTAAAATCAGAAAGACAGCAGTTTTTGACACACTTATTTATTAACCTCAAATATTTATTAACCACTTATTAACTGTATGATATAACAAATGCTATGGGGAATATAGAAAATTCTATATAGATATATGGGGAATGTATAGAATTCTTCATGAGATTTAAAGTTTGATGAGAGATACATGAGTATAATCCAACACCACTAGACCAGACTAAATTCCTAGTTGCAAGTGATTTGCCTATACACTGAAATTTGAGACTCACTTTTCTAAGAAATTGAGTTGCTAGGGAACTTTCAGACTACATCATCACTGCCTTGAGCCAGTTGTCTGACAGTTAAAACATCTTCCTACGATAAACAAGGAGTTATTTGCCATTACTTCACTAATGGTAGCATTTTAATAGATCTAATAGTAACACAGGCCAAAGTGGAATGTGACATTATCTGCAAATAACCTTCATGGCAGGTATATATGATTCACTGTGAAATATGAATGGTTCAACAAGAAATTTGGTGAGGAATGATGGTTGCTTGAATGTGATACTGGAGAAGGCATCACAGTAGATAGGTACCTGAGAGTTTTTGATTTGGCAGAAAGGAAATGAGAGGCCATTGCAGGTGAGAAAGAGTTTGTGCAAGCCTTGAAGATGGAACTGCCCAAAGACATAGGTGGAAGTGGGCCATGGAGACAATGCACAGGGAGATGAAGCAGCTTTAGAAACTAGAATTCCAGTGGAGCAGCATGACAATCACAATGCATACGGACATATGTGTGTGCAAAAGGTCTCCATTTATTTGTTTTATTTTATTTTTTTATTTGTATCATAAAGAAATTGAACTAAATTGTCAATATTGTAACACATCAGAAATATGTAGGGACCTTGTTAATGTTAGATTCTAGGCTGTACCTCCTAAATGATAATGGCTGGGAGTGGTGCCTAGGATCTTCAGTTTTATCAATCCCTTCCTAATTCTGTTGCTCTGCCATATTTGGAAATTATTAGAACTTAGTGAAATCTTGTAAATTTAATGCTTTATATTTTCTATGTTTTTGAAAGATCTCTGTGTGAGTGAAATCCGGTGGAAAGAAGGGCCATTAAAGAAGGAGGTACCTTTCCCTGAAGGGAGGAAAGAACTTCCACTTTGATTATGGTCCTGTCTAAATAATATCAGAGTTTGTGGACTCAAGAGGCTTCCATTGCTTTGGCAGCTCACAAGAGCCTCGGGTGATCACTGACGTCATAAATAAGAGTATCAGTTGTTAAATCAACAACGGGAGTCACCATGCTTACTCCCCATGGAGGATCTCTGTCCTTAATGTGTTGTACTATGAGAATTAACAGTAAAACTAGTCTTCAAACAGTACTTTATACATTGTGTGTCTGTGTGGATGCAAACTGTTGAAATCGTACTTAGTATAGAGTTGATCTTCTATATATAAAGACAATTTAAAATGAATCTTAAAGAATGGGATGGGAGAAGGAGTAGGAGGTGGGATGATTTGGGGGTGCTAGGGCAGGGATTGGGGGAAGAATTACTATAATCCAAAAGATGTACTTATGAAATTTATATTTATTAAATAAAACTTTTCTATAAAAATTTAATGTTTTATATTTGCTATGTTTAAGGAATTCTGGTGCTGATAATTTGATATAATTTTAATAGATTATAAAAGAAAGGTGAAACTCATGACTGGAGCATAGGGAGATTACTGATGCCATAGACAGGAGTGTCAATTGGTAAAGTCAACAACAGGAGTCATTGTGTACTTACTCCTCATGTAGGATCTCTGTTCTTAATGTGCTGTGCATTGAGATTTAATGCTATAACGAGTACTCAAACAATATATTTCACTTTGTGTTTCTATGGGGGTGCAAACTGTTGAAATCTTTACTTAATGCATACTAAACTGATCTTCTGTAAAAAAAAAAAAAAAAAAAAGAAATTATCAATTCCCAACTTGACTCTCACTGGGATTAAACATGACAATAGGTCTGATCTGATTTCATCATGATTTAAAAAAAATCATCTATTATTTTTCACTTTATGTTTCTGTGTGGGAGCAAACTGTTGACATCCTTACTTAATGTATACTAAGCTGATCTTCTGTATATTAAGATAATCAAAAATGAATCTTGATGTGAATGGAAGGGGAGAGGGAGTGGGAAAGGGGAGGGTTGTGGGTGGGAGGGACGGTATGGGGGGAAGCCATTGTAATCCATAAGTCGTACTTTGGAAATTTATATTCATTAAATAAAAGTTAAAAAAAAAAAGGTGAGGGAAGTTTAAAGATAAAATTAAAAGAGTTATAAATATTCTGGATACTATAGTACATGAAGGCTATTAGAAATTCTATCATTTAGCACACAATTCTTTATAAATATATATAAAGTCAAGCTAACTTTATTTTTAAGATGAGAAGAAAGAGTATATTATAAATTTGCCCTGCTTAATTTGGATATTATTGGTATAAATTAATCAATATTATATGCCTAACTTTTGCTTTTATGTATCAGTCAATGATATTCTGTTTTATCTCACTTGAGTTTTTTAATTGATTATATTTCAGCACATTGACTTGCATATTTTTATGAGGCCATTCAGCATGTATCTTCTGCATAGTATTCTATATAATATTTCTCAAAGATCTTTAAAGAAGAAAGACATGCAACAACTACATTGAATGCTACAAACCCATATTTTCCCAACCTAGACATGATTTTGTCAGGGAAAATTTGATTTAATGAGTGCAGCCTTCTAATGGCATTCTCTACTAGATGCCATGGAGATATGCAAATGCAGCTAAAGACATTGTCCTCATTCTCAGGGAATTTACAATATAATAGGGGAACAAAATGCAGATAAATGCAGATGAAAAGCTATAACAACACATGCAAAAACAGTTACAAATTAATGTAACACAGAACAGCAGCTCTAAGAGAACTGGAATAATGAAATTGTCAGTATGGAGGTAGAGTAAGGCTATTCAGGTGGACTTGAGGAATAAATTTTATTTTAAATTAGTGATTGATAGAAGCATAAAGAGGAGGAAGAATATTATATTCAAGGAGCATGCCAATAGTTCTAGAGAAAAAAAGATTACAAGAAATTTAACAAGGTTTCTACAAGTTATAAAACTTGTGCCTAAATTATAAAAAGATAGACACATCACTTTTGATTCTGGTTAGAGAAGGCCCCTTTTTACTGAAACATCTATTTTCCCTTCTATGTCAGATTAACAGACCTACTACCAAGACTCCATGGAACTTCAGCTGTTGTTTCAAGGTTCACTGAAAACTCATGGTTAAAGGATATTGAAGTGTTTATAAAGTTTCAGGAAAATATAAAAGATTGAGCTTAACCAGCAAAACAAAAGAGAATGCCCAAAAGTAAATCCTAGAGTATAATCAACTGATCATTGACAATGATTCCAGATATGCACCATGGGAGAACTGTCTCCTCAGCAAATACTGTTGGGAAAACTGTATATTTGAGTTCAAAAGAATGAAATTACACTCTTATACCACAATGTGAATATAAAACATTTTTTTTTTGGACAGGTAGAGTGGACAGTGAGAGAGAGACAGAGAGAAAGGTCTTCCTTTGCCATTGGTTCACCCTCCAGTGGCTGCCGCGGCCGGCGTGCTGCGGCCAGCACACCGTGCTGATCCAATGGCAGGAGCCAGGTACTTATCCTGGTCTCCCATGGGGTGCAGGGCCCAAACACTTGGGCCATCCTCCACTGCACTCCCGGGCCACAGCAGAGAGCTGGCATGGAAGAGAGGCAACCGGGACAGAATCCGGCACCCCGACCGGGACTAGAACCCAGTGTGCCGGCGCCACAAGGCGGAGGATTAGCCTAGTGAGCCGCAGCACCGGCCTGAATATAAAACATATTAGAGATTTAAACTTATGAAATGCAAGAAAATGTAGAAGGAAATCTTAATGACACAAGTCTTGGCAATGATTTCATGGATATGATATCCAAAGCACAGACAATAAAAATAAGTGAAATTATATAAACTCAAACACTTTTACACAGTAAAGGAAACAATCAAGAAAGTAAGAAGAGAACCAAGGGGATTAGGGAAAATATTTTCAAACCATGTATTTGATACAGAATAAATCTTCAAAATTCATACAGAACTCCTACAAGTAAATTCAAAATAAAAACATGAATAAACTGATTTAAAAGTGGGCTAAGGAATTCCAAGATGGCTTAATAGGGAAAATATATACTACTTTAGGCTAGGAGAAAATACCAAACCAAAGGCGGAGGAAGTGAATTCCCAGGGGAGAGCTGGAGAGAAATTACAGTGGAAACCATAGAAGGGAAGAGAGATGTCAAGATCAGCGTGGAAGGTGTGGACATACAGAAGGAGCACAGACATAACACACAATTCCTGCAGCCAACAGCCAGAAGAAGCCCCAGCTCAGGAGAGTGGGGTGAGACCAGACTGCAACAATGAGGTGCCACTGGTGACGTTGCCAGAGGGAGAGCCTTTCAAACCACACTGTTTTTGAGCCCAGCCTGGAGCCCTAACAGGGAGCAGGGTACCTGCCTAACCCATTGAATAAAAGGCACAGTAGTTTCTTCCCATCCCCTACAACGTTGTCTGGCAGCTGGCAGGGAGAAGGCACCATTTTGACATGAGTAGCAGTTACGGTGGCTCTTTTGTGTATGGGTGATCCAGGGATTGGGAATTATACCAAGGCAAAAATCCGTGTCCCCCGCTGGCTTTGAATCTGGCTGGGTAGGTTAATAGTGGGCTGTGCACAACTGTGAGGTATCCCCAGCCTTGCAACATACCCCAGGCTCTAGTGCTCAAACCACCAAGGCGGAGCACCCACCAGCAGCTGGCTCTGGGATCATCTCTGCTCTCTCCCTCTCCGTGCACAGGACAGGCTATTAGAGTGAAGCAGATCCTCTGAACCCAGTGACAGTGGGAGCCTTGGGTGCTGTGACTGTGGGAGCTATTTGACCACACAGTAGGGTACAGGGTGTAGTGGGTCCCTGGGCAATCACTGTGTCCAGCACCAGAGGCTCAGAAATCCCTGATTGCCTGGGGTGGGTCACTGCTCAGAAATCATGCTGACATAGAGGGATGCACAGATCCTTTGTGAAATTCATGTGGCAAAGTGGGTGAGTGTCACACACACTGGGAGCTAACTCAGGCATTGATCACCTTGGAAGAGAGATGAAGTTGTAATTATGCCAATAAACATGATCATACCCTTCCCTCTACTGACAATAGAGGAGATCTGCCACAACCAAATTGGGTGTCATTCTAGATTACTCTTCCTACCCTGGAGCATTGATCAGAGACTAATGAGATACTATCAAATTATCCAACATTTGGGTCTTAGGAGTTCCTGAAGGTGTGGAAAGAGGAATGGATTAGAAGGCCTTTTTCTCTTGAAATAATTATAGAAAACTTCCCTAGTTTGGAGAAAGAAAGGGGTATCTAAGCACAGGAAGCATATAGAACTCCTAATAGACATGACCAGAAAAATCTTCACCATGACACATTATAGTCAAACTTTCCACAGTAAAACACAAAGAAAAGATTCTAAAATGTACATGAGAGAAATGCCAGATTAATTTCAGAGGCTCTCCAATTAGACTCACTGCAGACTTCTCACCAGAAACTCTACAGGCTAAGAGAGAATGGAGAAACATAGTCCAAGTCTTAAGAGAAAAAAAGCTGTCAATGCAGAATAATGTGGAATGCAAAGCTCTCATTTATGAATGAAGGTGAAATAAAGACCTTCCATAACAAACAGAAATTGAGAGAATTTGTCACCACTCATCCAGCCTTACAAAAGATGCTTAAGGATGTGCTACGCATAGAAACACAGAAACATGATCAACACCACGAAAGAAGGTGAAGGCAGAAATTCTCCCAGTAAAGGTACAAAGGAAATCCAAAGTTAGCAATAAGAATATTTATGGGAAAAAAATGGCAGGGTTAAATTGTTACTTATCAATAGTCACCTTGAATGTAAAGGGCCTCAAATCCCCAGTTAAAAGACACAGACTGGCTGAATAGATTAAAAAACAAAACCCATCTATTTGCTGCATACAAGAAACACATCTCACCAACAAAGATACATGCAGACTGAAAGTGGAAGAACGGAAAAAGATATTCCATGCTAACAGAAACCAAAAAAGAGCTGGTATAGCAATCCTAATATCAGACAAAATAGACTTCAACACAAAAACTGTTAAAAGAGACAAAGAGTGGCACTATGTAACGATTAAGGGATCAATTCAACAGAAATATATGACTAAAATAAATGTATATGTGCCTAAATATAGGATACCAGGCTATTTAAACAAATGTTAGTGGATTTAAAGGGAGACATAGACTCCAATACAAGGGGGATTTCAACACCCTACTTTCATAAATGGACACATCAACTAGACAAAAAAATCAACAAAGAAATAACAGAGCTAATCAACACTATGGACCAAATGGACCTAACTGATATAAACAGAATGATTCATCCCACAGTTATAGAATACACATTCTTTTCATCGTTGCATGGAACAGTCTCTAGGATAAACCAAAAGCTAAGCCATAAAGCAAGTCTTGGCAAATTAAAAAAAAGTTGGAATCATACCATACATTTTGGAATGATGGAATTTCAACAACAGAATGAAGCTGGAAATTAACAATTCAAGAATCTCGAGAACATATGCAAACACATGTAGGCTAAACAACATGCTCCTGAAAGAACAGTGGGTCACAAAAGAAGTTAAAATGGAAATCAAAATATTCCTAAAAATAAATGAATATGACAATACAACATATTAAAATGTATGAGACACAGCAATGGCAGTATTCAGAGGGAAGTTTATAGAACTGGTGCCTATATCAAGAAACTGGAATGCAACCAACAAATGAGCTATTAATGCATTTCAAGCACCTGGAAAAATAATAGGAAACAAAACCCAAAATTAGTAAGAGGAAGAAAATAATTAAAATTAGAGAAGAAATGAACAAAATTGAACCAAAAAAAAAAAAAAGAGGGGAGGAGAGAGATCAGTGAAATGAAGAGCTGGTTTTTTGAAAATGTAAACTAAATTAATACACTATTGGCCCAACTAACTAAAAAAAGAGGAAGAATACTCAAATTAATAAAGTCAGGGATAAAAAAGGAGACATTACAATGGATATCAGAAATAAAAAGAATCATTAGGAATTACTACAAACAATTATATGGCAACAGATTGGGAAATGTAGAAGAAATGGATAGATTCCTGGACACATATATTCTACAAAAATTGAGTCATGAAGACATAGAAAACCTAAACAGTACAAAAACCAAGACAGAGATTCAATCAGTAATAAAGACCCTCCCAACAAAGAAAAGTCCAGGATAGGATGGTTTCATTACTGAATTCTACCAGACATTTAAAGAAGAACTAACTCCAATTCTTCTGAAGCTATTCAAAACAACTGAAAGGGAGGAAAGCCTTCCAAAGCCCTTCTATGATGCCAGTATCACCTCAATTCCAAAATGAGAAAAGCTGCCACAAAGGAAGTAAACTATAGACCAATATCCACAATGAACATAGATGTAAAAATCATCAACAAAGTACCAGCTAATCAAACCAATAACACATCAGAAACATCACTCACCTGGACTGAGTGGGATTTACCCCTAGCACCCAGGGATGGTTCAAAAGACACAAACTGATACATGTGATACATCACAATAACAAATTGAAGACTAAAAAACATATTATTATCCCAATAGATACAGAGAAAGCATTTGATGAAACACAACATCCTTTCATGATAGAAACCTTAAGCAAATTGGGTATAGAAGCAACATTACTCAACACAATCAAGACAATTTATGACAAACACACAGCCAGCATTGTAATGAATGTGGAAAAGTTGGAAGCATTCCCTCTAAGACTCAGAATCAGACAAAGATGCCCACTCTCACCACTGCTATTGAATATATTCCTTGAAGTTTTAGCCAAAGCCATCAGGCAGGGAAAAAAAGTTCAAGGGATAAAAATTGGGAAGGATCAAGTCAGATTATCCCTATTTGCAGATGACCTGATTACATATATAACAGAACAAAAAGACTCCACCAAGACTACTGGAACTCATAGTTTGGTAAAGTGGCAGAGTATAAAATTAACACAAAACACTCAATAGCCTTTTCTTTCTAAGGTTTTTATTTAATAAATACAAATTTCATATGTACAATTTTAGAGATATAGTGTTTCTTCCCCTATTCTTGGCCTCCCACCCCCACTTCCATACCCAACTACTACTCCATCTCCTGTTCCATTTTCCATTAACATTCATTTTTAATTGACTTTATATACAGAAGATCAACTCTATACTAAGTAGAGATTTCAACTATTTGTACCCACAAAGACACACAAAGTATAAAGTACAGTTTGAAGACAAGTCTTACCATTAATTCTCATAGTACACCTCATTTAGGACAGAGGTTGAACATGGGGAACAAGTGCACAGTGACTCCTGTTGTTGATTTAACAACTGACACTCTTATTTATGATGCCAGTGATCACCAAGGCTCTTGACATGAGCTGCCAAGGCTACAGAAGACTTTTGAATCCACAAACTCCGTCAGTTTTTAGACAGGGTCATATCAAAATGGAAGTTCTCTCCTTCCTTCAGAGAAAAGTATATCCTTCTTTGATGTCCCCTTTTTTCCACTGGGGACATCAAAGAGGTCACAGAGGTCTCTCACGCAGAACCATTTTTGACACTGTCTTGGTTTTCCATGCCTGAAATGCTCTCATGGTATTTTGGTCAGATCTGAATGCCTTAGGGGCTGATTCTTAGGTCAGAGTGCTGTTCAGGGCATTTGTCATTCTATGAGTCTGCTGTGTGGACAGCTTCCCATGTTGGAACTTTCTCTCCTTTGTAATTCTATTATTATTACCAGATACTTGGTTTCTTTTATGTGATCCCTTTGACTTGAGGTCCTATCTATATGATCAATTTCAAACTTTAATATGATCACTTTATCACATAAGATGGGATTAGTGCCACCCAGCTAAATGGGATTTGGAGTCCCATGGCAAGTTTTTAGCTTCACCCTTAGGGGTAAGTCTGTGGGAACGTGCACCGATCTGTACAGCTCCTTCCTCTCTCATTGCTACTCCTATTATTAACTGGGATCTATTTTCAACTGACTTAATACATCTATGATTAATACTATGTTAAGTAAGGAGTTCAACCAATGGTATTAAGTAGAGAAAGAGAGAATAAAAAAATAAAGTTAAATAATAAACTGTTCCTCAACAGTCAAGACAAGGGCTGTTCAAGTAATTGCTTCTCATAGTGTCAGTTTCAAGTCTTCAGGTTTCCTTTTAGGTGCTCTGTTAGTTGTCACAGATCACAGAAAACATGTGGCATTTGTCCCTTTCAGACTGGTTTATTTCACTAAGTATATTTTCCAGAATCATCCATTTAGCTATAAATGACCGGATTTCATTTTTTTAACTGCTGTGTAGTATTCCACAGAGTACATATCCCATAGTTTGTTTATCCAGTCTTCCATTGATGGACATTTAGTTGATTCCATGTCTTGGTTATTGTGAATTGAGCTACAATAAATATGGAGGTACAGATGACTCTTTTATTTGCTGATTTCATTTCCTTTGGGTAAATTCTGAGGAATGGGGTGGCTGGTTGTATGGTAGGGCTAGATTCAGATTCTGAGGTATCTCCAAATTGTCTCCCATAGTGGCTTTACCAGTTTGCATTCCTACCAACAGTGGATTAGGGTAACTTTTTCCCCACACTATCACCAGCATTTGTGTTTGTTGATTTCTGTGTGAAAGCCATTCTAACTGGGGTGATGTGAAACCTCACTGTGGTTTTGATTTGCATCTCCCTGATGGCTAGTGATTCTGAGCATTTTTTCATGTGTCTATAGGCCATTTGGATTTCCTTTTTTGAGAAATGTTTAAGTCCTTTGCCCACTTCTTGACTGGGTTGTTTGCTCTGCTATTGTTGAGGTTTTTTTTTTTTTATCACTTTATATATTCTGGTTATTAAGCCTTTATCAGTTGCATGGTTTGCAAATAATTTCTCCCATTCTGTTGGTTGCCTCTTTACTTTCCTGAGTATTTCTTTTGCTGTACAGAATCTTCTCAATTTAATGTAATCCCACTTGTTAATCTTGGTTTTTATTGCCTGTGCCTCTGGGGTCTTTTCCAGAAACTCTGTGCCTAGGCCAATGTCTTGTAGGGTTTCCCCAATGTTCTCTAGTAATGTGATGGTATTGGGTCATAGATTTAGGTCTTTAATCCATTTTGAATGGATTTTTGTGTAAGGTGTAAGGTATGGGTCTTGATTCATATTTCTGCATGTGGAAATCCAGTTTTCCTAGCACCATTTGTTGAAGAAACTGTCCTTGCTCCAGGGAATGCTTTTAGTTCCTTGGTCAAATATAAGTTGTTTATAAATGGTTAGATTGATTTCTGGCATTTGTATTCTATTCCATTGGTCTATCCATCTGTTTTTATACCAGTACCAGGCTGTTTTGATTATAACTGCCTTGTAGTATGTCTTGAAATCTGGTATTTTTATGCCTCTTGCTTCATTTTTGTTGTATAAACTTGCTTCAGCTATCCAAGGCCTCTTGTGTTGCCAAATGAATTCGGCATCATTTTTTCTAGATCTGAGGAGAATGTTTTTGGTATATTGATTGCTATTGCATTGAATCTGTAAATTATTTTTGGAAGAATGGACATTTTGATGACATTAATTCTTCCAATTCATGAACATGGAAATTTTTTCCAATTTTTATGTCTTCTTCTATTTATTCCTTTAGAGCTTTGTAATTCTCATTGTAGAGATCTTTGACACCCTTGGTTAAATTTATTCGAAGTTATTTAATTATTTTGCAGCTATTGTGAATGGGATTGATCTTAGAAGTTCTTTCTCTGCCATGGCATTTTCTGTGTATACAAAGACTGTTGATTATTGTGTGTTGATTTTATATTCTGCTATTTTACCAAACTCTTTTATGAGTTCCAGTTGTCTCCTCGTGGAATCTTTTGGCTCCCCTATATATAATCATACCATCTGAACATCAGGATAGTTTGACTTCATTATTACCAATCTGAATCTGATTTCTTTTTCTTGCCTGATGGCTCTGGCTAAAACTTCCAGGACTATACTGAATAGCAATGGAAAGAGTGGGCATCCTTGTCTGGCTCCAGATCTCAGTGGGAATGCTTCCAGCTTTTCCCCATTCAATAGGATGCTGGCTGTGGGTTTGTCATAAATCACCTTAATTATGTTGAGGAATGCTCCTTCTAGACCAAATTTGCTTAGAGTTTTCATCATGAAAAGGTGTTGTGAGCCAGCACCGTGGCTCACTAGGCTAATCCTCCACCTTGCAGCGCCGGCACACCGGGTTCTAGTCCCGGTCGGGGAGCCGGATTCTGTCCCGGTTGCCCCTCTTCCAGGCCAGCTCTCTGCTGTGGCCAGGGAGTGCAGTGGAGGATGGCTCAAGTGCTTGGGCCCTTCACCCCATGGGAGACCAGAAGAAGTACCTGGCTCCTGCCATCGGATCAGCGCGGTGTGCCGGCCGTAGCGCGCCAGCCGCAGCAGCCATTGGAGGGTTAACCAATGGCAAAGGAAGACCTTTCTCTCTGTCTCTCTCTCTCACTGTCCACTCTGCCTGTCAAAAAAAAAAAAAAAAAAAAAGGAAAGGGTGTTGCATTTTATCAAATACTTTCTCTGCATCTATTGAGATAATCATATGGCTTTTGTTCTTCAATTTGTTAATGTGATTTATCACATTGATTAAATTGTGAATGTTGAACCATCCCAGCACACCAGGGATAAATTCCACTTGGTCTCAGTGAATGATCTTCCTAATGTGTTGTTGAATTCAATTGGCTAGGATTTTTTTGAGGATTTTTGCGTCTGCGTTCATCAGGGAAACTGGTCTATAGTTTTCTTTCTCTGTTGCAACTTTTCCAGATTTAGGGATTAAGGTGATTCTGGCTTCATAGAAGGAATTTGGATGGATTCCTTCCCTTTCAATTGTTTTAAATAGTTTGAGAAGCACTGGAGTTAGTTCTTCTTTAAATGTCTGGTAGAATTCAGTAATGAAGCCATCCTGTCCTGGACTTTTATTTGGGGGAGGACCTTTATTATTAACTCAATTTTTGTCTCAGTTATGGATCTGTTTAGGTTTCTTATGTCTTCATGGCTCAATTTATGTAGGTTGTATGTGTCCAGGAATCTATCCATTTCTTCTAGTTTTCCCAGTTTGTTGACATACAGCTCTTTGTAGTAATTTCTGATGATTCTTTTTATTTCTGTGGTGTCTGTTGTTACATTTTCTTTTTCATCTCTAATTTTATTGATTTGGATTTTCTCCATCCTTTTTTAAATTAGTTGGGCCAATGGTGGCTCAATTTTGTTTATATTTTCAAAAAGCCAGCTCTTCATTTTGCTGATCTTGTGTATTTTTTTGTTTCAATTTTGTTGGTTTCTTCTCTAATTTTAATTATTTTCTTCCTTCTACAGGTTCAATAGCCTTTTATTTATTTATTTATTTATTATTTATTTATTTTTTTGACAGGCAGCGTGGACAGTGAGAGAGAGAGAGACAGAGAGAAAGGTCTTCCTTTTCCGTTGGTTCATCCCCCAATGGCCGCTGTGCCTGGCGTGCTGCAGCCGGTACACTGCGCTGATCCAAAGCCAGGAGCCAGTTGCTTCCTCCTGGTATCCCATGCAGGTGCAGGGCCCAAGTACTTGGGCCATCCTCCACTGCACTCTCTGGCCACAGCGGAGAGCTGGACAGGAAGAGGAGTGACTGGGACAGAAGCCGGTGCCCCGACCGGGACTAGAACCCGGTGTGCTGGCGCCACTGGTGGAGGATTAGCCTATTGAGCCACGGTGCCAGCCTCAATAGCCTTTTAATACACATACAATGCTATGGCTGAGAAGGAACTTTTAAGATCAATTCCATTCACAATAGCTACAGAAAAATTAAATACCTTGGAATATATTTAACCAAGGATACCTAAGATCTCCACAATGAAAATTACAAAACACTAAGGAAATAAATAGAAGATGACACCCAAAAAATGGAAAAATCTTCCATTTTCTTGGCTTGGAAGAATTAATACTATCAAAATGTCCATAATCCCAAATTCAGTGTGACTCCAATAAAAATACCAAGGACATTCTTCTCAGATCTAGAAAAAAATTATACTGAAATTCAAATGCATACTCAAGGGACCCTGAATAGCTAAAGCAATATTAAACAACAAAGCAAAGCTGGAAGCATCACAATGCCATATTTCAAGAAATACTACAGGGAAGTTATAATCAAAACAGCCTGGAGTGGCACAAAAACAGACGTGTATACCAATGGAATAGAACAGAAACTCCAGAAGTCAATCCACTGCCTAATCTTTGACAAAGGAGCTAAAATCAATCCCTAGAGCAAGGACAGTATCTTCAAAAAATTGTGGTGGAAAAATTGGATCTCCACATGCAGTAATGTGAAACAATATCCCTACCTTACACCTTATACAAAAATCAATTCAAAATGGATCAAGGATCTAAATCTATGACCTGATCCCATCAAATTACTAGATAACATTGGGAAACTCTGAAAGACATTGGCATAGGAAAAGACTCCTTGGAAAAAAACCCAGAAGCACAGGCAATAAAATCCAAAATACTCAAAAGAAATTAGATGAAGCTGAGAAGCTTCTGCACTGCAAAGCAAACACTCAGCCAATGAAGAGGCAACTGACAGAATGAGAGAAAATATTTGCAAACTATGCAAGTGATAAAAGATTAATACCCAGAATCTGTAAAGAACTCAAGAGACTCAACAACAATGAAACAAACAATCCAGTTAAGAAATGGGCAAAGGACTTGAACAGGCATTTTTCAAGAGGAAATTCAGATAGACAATAGACACATGTAAAAATTCTCAGGATTACCAGCAATGAGGGAAATTCAAATCAAAGAGGTATCCGCAGTAAAAAACAATGAAATCCAGTCATTTGCAACAAAATGGAGGAATCTGGAACACATCATGCTGAGTGAAATAAGCCAGTCCCAAAGGGACAAATATCATTGTTCTCCCTGATCGGTGACAACTGACTGAACACCAAAAAGGAAACCTGTTGAAGTGAAATGGACACTATGAGAAACGGTGACTTGATCAGCATAGCCATGACTGTTAATGAACAACTTAATACGTTATCCCTCTTAGTATTTTTTTGTCTGTTCTACTTAATACTACTGGTTTAATTCTGTAATTAATACACAGTTATTCTTAAGTGTTGAAATTTAACTGAAATGTGATCCCTGTTAAATATAAGAGTGTGAATAAGAGTGGGAAGAGATGTACAATTTGGTACATGCTCAAGCTGACTTGCTCCAAATGGTAGTTAGAAACATACCAGGGGATTCCAATTCAATCCCATCAAGGTGGCATGTACCAATGCCATCTCACTAGTCCAAGTGATCAATTTCTGTTCACAATTGATCATAATGATAGGACTAAGAGTCAAAGGGATCACATAAACAAATCTAATGCCTGCTAATACTAACCAATAGAATAAATAAAGGGGAGAACGATCCAACATGGGAAGCGAGATACACAGCAGACTCATAGAATGGTGGATGTCCTAAACAGCACTCTGGCCTCAGAATCAGCCCTTAAGGCATTCCAATCTGGCTGAAAAGCCCATGAGAGTATTTCAGGCATGGAAAGCCAAGACACTCTGGCAAAAAAAGGACCTAAATGAAAGATCTCCGCGAGTGAGATCCCAGTGGAAAGAACAGGTCTTCAAAGAAGGAGGTACCTTTCTCTGAAGGGAGGAGAGAACTTCCACTTTGACTATGACCTTGTCTAAATAAGATCAGAGTTGGTAAACTCAAAAGGCTTCCATAGCCTTGGAAGCTCATGACAAGAGCCTAGGGTGATTACTGATGCCATAAACAAGAGTGTCAATTTGTTAAGTCAACAACAGGCGTCACTGTGCACTTACTCCTCATGTAGGATCTCTGTCCTTAATGTGCTGTACATTGAGATTTAATGCTATAACGAGTACTCAAACAGTACTTTACACTTTGTGTTTCTGTGTGTGTGCAAACTGTTGAAATCTTTACTTAATATATAATAAATTGATCTTCTGTATATAAAGATAATTGAAAATGAATCTTGATGTGAATGGAATGGGAGAGGGAGTGGGAGATGGGAGGGTTGCGGGTGGGAGGGATGTCATTGGGGGGGGGGAGCCAATGTAATCCATAAGCTGTACTTTGGAAATCTATATTCATTAAATAAAAGGTAAAAAAAAATCAAAGAGGTTTCACCTCACCCCAGTCAGAATGGTTCTCACCCAGAAATAAACAAACAAAAAATGCTGGTGAGCACATGGGGAAAATGTACCCTTATGCATTGTTACTGCGAATGTAAAACAGGACTGCCATTGTGGAAGACAGTATGGAGATATTCCAGAAAGCTGAAAACAGATATACCATATGGCCTAGCAATCTCACTCCTGGAAATTTACCCAAAGGAAATGAAATCAGCATATGAAAGAATTACCTGTACCCCACATGTTTATTGTAGCTCAATTCACAATAGCTAAGATAAGGAATCAACCCAGATGTCCATCAACTGATGACTGTATAAAAAATTACTATAATATATAGTATGAAATACTACTGAGTAAAAAGGAATGAAATCTTGTCTTTTGCATCAAAATGGTTGTAACTGAAAACCATTATATATAAGCCAGTCCCAAAAAAGACAAATACCATAAATTTTCCTTGATCTGTAGTAGCTAATAGAGTACCAAAAATGTAATGGATAGAAGTGAAATTCACATTTTGAGATTTGATGATTGTTATAGCCCTTGTCTCTACTATTGAGAAACAGTGGGCTTTTTTCTTCTTAAACTCTTTACTTGGTATAGAGTTAATCTTACGAATATAAAGTAAACTGAAAGTAGATTATTATAAAAATTAAGAGAGAGATTAAGAGAAGAAGGAGGAGGAAGAGTGGAAGTGGGGGTGGGAAGGAAAGTAAGGTGGGAAATACCACTATGTTTCTAAATCTGTGTATATGAATTACATGAAATTTGTTTACCTTACATAAAAATATTTAAAAAAAGAAAAATTAAGTACAGCAGCTAAGACTAAGCCAGCAGTCTGATAAGAGATGCTGGTTGTTGCAAGTAGCAACTTAACCTGCTGTACCACAATATCAGACCTCAAATCAAGAAATTTAAGTTAAAATGGGAATTAAAATACTGGTTTCTATCTATAAATTTGTAAGGATAAAGAGAAGTAGAATGTACACTGTTGCTTAAAGCTTACATTGCCTATTACTTTTAAGATGGACAATTTGGTGCTAAGTATTATGCAACATCTAAAAATTCATGCCCTCTACCCTTCAATTATATTATACAAAAGTGTCTTCCAAAAATAATCAAAGATAAAAACGATTTGTTCTTCCAGCACTACTTAAAATAGCAACCTACTAAGAAGAACTCACAAGGGATTTTACAAATTATAATGTATCCATAGGATACAATTACATGTGATCATTGACAGTCACAAATATTGTAGACATGTCCCAATATATCTCTTACAGTAGCCTTTATGGACAAGTCTTTATAATTTATACAATTTATTTACAAATTATAATGCAAATTTATAATACAAACAGCAAATAATTCAAAACAAAATAAAATGAGTATGTAAGTTTAGGGTAAAAGCTAGGCTGCAGTACTAAAATACAAAAATACAGTAGCCTAAGAAACATAGGTGCTTATTTCTCTTACACAAACATCACTGATGAGCAGTCCAAGCTAGTTGGGAGGTTTGGTTTCACACTATCATTCAGGAACTCCATTTTCTTCCATCTTAAACTCCTGCAAATACAAATGTCAAGACTCGACTATGTTCCAGCTCTTGGGCAGGTGAATATATATGGGGAAGAAGGCAGTCAATACTTTAAGGCCAAGATCTTTATGTGAATATATATGGGAAGAAGGCAGTCAATGCTTTAAGGCCAAGACCCATACGTGGCACATATCCTTTAGTCCACATGCTGAGCACCTAGCCACAAAGCAAAACCTAGCTGCAAGGAAGGCTGGAAAATGAGACTTGGAGCTAAGCAGTTACATATACAGAAAGGGAAGCACAAGGATGGCCCAAGTACTTGGGCCCTGCACCCCATGGGAGACCAGGAGAAGTACCTGGCTCCTGCCATCGGATCAGCACAGTGCGCCGGCCGCAGCACGCCAGCCGCGGCGGCCATTGGAGGGTGAACCAACGGCAAAGGAAGAGCTTTCTCTCTGTCTGTCTCTCTCACTGCCTGTCAAAAAAAAAAAAAAAAGAAGGAAAGAAAGACTTTTGATGGTAATTGGCCACCTTTTATACAAGATATTACCTTTCATGATTCAAATAAGCAAATTACTCAGCGATCATATTCAATACCAGGAAATATGAACTCAAGTGAGTTCACTCATTCAAAGGGCTGGGTCCAGGGTGGGGCTTGAGTGTCACTCTTACCCATGCTTGAAATATCAAATTGTTATGGTGTCAGGTGTATGATGGGAGTGGGACTGCCTCCCATGATAATTTCACTATAAAGACCTGAAAGTCCTTACAGGATCACATTCTGCAGCCATACGGGATATTTCTAGCTAGTGCTAGTTCAAAGTTTGCATCATTGCGAAACTTGGAGTTGATGAGGCTTTGTGGGTTACACAGGGCAGGTTTAGGCAGTGCACAGGAAGGGTGATGCAGGTGTGAGCAGAAAACAAGGGGAGATTGGAGAGTACACAGAATGGGGGTGCCGATGGAGCTTTCATCTAGGCCAGGCCAGGCTGCCACGTGGGAGCCAGCCTCAGCTGCTGCACCGCGGTCTATGGCTTCTACACAGGCTGGCTGGAGGTGTCCTTGGTGGTTCGTGCTGCCACATAAGTTAGCTGAGGCTGTCGAACCTCAATTCTTTTTATTTATTTATTTATTTATTTGACAGGCAGATGGACAGTGAGAGAGAGAGAGAGAGAGAGAAAGGTCTTCCTTTGCCGTTGGTTCACCCTACAATGGCCGCCGCGGCTGGTGCGCTGCGGCCGGCACACCGCGCTGATCCGATGGCAGGAGCCAGGTACTCCTCCTGGTCTCCCATGGGGTGCAGGGCCCAAGCACTTGAGCCATCCTCCACTGCACTCCCTGTCCACAGCAGAGAGCTGGCCTGGAAGAGGGGCAACCGGGACAGAATCCGGCGTCCCGACTGGGACTAGAACCCGGTGTGCCGGCGCCGCTAGGCGGAGGATGAGCCGCGGCGCCAGCTGGAACCTCAATTCTTTTTGCTAACACTACCTCCCTGCCTGCATCAGAATTATTTCCGATTTTTTTCCTTTACAGCTTATTGAATTTTCTAATAATTTTAAAAAGAAGTAATCCATCCTACTTTTTAAATGACTGAAATCATACAGTGAATATTATTTTAATATCAATTATTAATTATTATAATTATTGATAATTATTATATAATATTAATTATTAATACTAATAATTAATATTAATTATTTTACTATTAATAGTCTGTAGTGTTCTGCAGGTCCTGATGATCGTGCTCCAGAATTTTGTTTCTGTGACTCACTAGAAAAGGTTCTTTGTGGGCCTAGCCTTGTGGCACAATGGGTTAGGCCACTATTTGCAGTGCTGGCATCTCGTATCAGAGCACTAGTTCAAGTCCCAGCTGCTCTGCTTTGGATCTGCCTTCCTATGAACCAGTGAAGGCAGCAGAAGATGGAGCAAGTACTTAGGTCCCCGCTACCCAAGTGAGACTAGGATGGAGTTCCTGGCTCTTGGTTTCATTCTGGCCCAGCCCCTGCTGTAGTGGCCATTTGGGAAATGAACCAGTGGATGGCAGGTTGATCACTTTCTTTCTCGCTCCTCTTACTCTGTCTCCCTCTCCCTGTGTCAATCTCCCTTGGAGAAAAAATAAATCTTAAAAAAAAAAAAAACACTGTGTGTGTGTGTGTGTGTGTGTGTGGAGGGTGGGCAGTGTTAGCACAGAGGGTCAAGTCGCCACCTGTGGTGCCAACATCCTATATGGGCACCTTTCTAGTCACAGCTGCTCCACTTCTGATCCAGCTCTCTGCTATGGCCTGGGAAAGCAGGAGAAGATGGCCCAAGTGCTTGGGCCCCTGCACTCACATGGGAGTCAAGGAAGAAGCTCCCGGCTCCTACCTTTGGATCACCCCAGCTCCAGCCATTGTGGACATTTGGGGAGTGAACCAGCAGATAGAGGACCTCTCTCTTTCTCTCTTTGACTCTCCCTCTCTCCCTCTTTCTGTAACTATGCCTTTAAAATAAATAAATAAATCTTTAAAAAAAAAAAAAAACACTGTGACATTCTTTGTTACACACATCTCAAGAGTCATATCTCTAGGAATTAAGCAATAACATCATTTCCTTGTGAATCAACTCTTAGCATGAATAACAATAGATATTCACATATAACACACAGGGCAGGGAGAGGAAGAAGGTACATTTCTATGGACTGAAAGAGCACATCATGTGTCAGGAGAAGAATTATGTAATGTGGCCAATTGGATCCCATTCTAGTAAAGACACTGGATAGCTAAGAAAAACATCAGATCATTCATAAACAGATTAATTATATAATGTAACTTTAGAACTTTTGAGAATAAAAGTATTACTGAAAATTAGGCCTAAATATGAAAAACAAATCGGTGCTATCCAGGAAAAGCCAGCAAAGAAAAAAATCAGATGGATTTTCAACATTTCAAGGGCACATTCATATGCAAGAAAATAATCGAACACTGTCTACAAATTACTAAAGCAAAGAAATGGACACCTAAGAAAAAAATTGTAATTCGGTCATTCAAATATAAACACGATACACACTTTTTGGACAAAAATCTTCTTATAACAATTTTTGAAGAAGAAAAATATTAGACTAAGAATTTCATCCAGTTAAGAGATGAATGGGTGAAATATGTTGGCAAATATTGATAATGACCAAAACTAACACAAACATGGGGTTATGGTTACAGAGTCAACTGAAAATGGTACAAACTCTGACTAGATAGAAGTGAAATCTCTCACAAAAACTAAGACGTAAAGCAGCTGAGAATTCGGGGATGAGAACCATGTTGGTGCATCCTCTCCAAGATTTTTTAGATTATTCTTCAAGCCTTTAAGTAATGCCAGCTTACTAATGTGAAATATCTATCAAAACAAAAATTCTAAGCATATCTGATGGAGTTTAGCTACATTAAGAAATCTTAGTGAAACTCTGAGTTAATTCATTTCTTTTCCCTCAACAAGGTTGAGACAGAACTATGAGTGGTAATTGTTTTTACTTAATGGATCACTGATCCTTCACAGTCTTTTTAAATCCACTCCAAAAGTCAATTTCTCACAAACAGGTTCTCAAAGCATCTGCATACACATGCACATGTGGGCCTTCAAAGGAAACAAACATAAAAAGACAACAACTTCAGAATTTCTTGCCCAAACTGAGACATCAGCACTTAGACTGTAAATTGCAATTTGTGTCCAGGACCTACTTCATCCAGATCAACGAAATGTGTGATGTTCCAGTTAGTTTTCCAAGAGTTCTTATTTTGGAGAAAGAAGTAATATGGGGCCGGCACTGTGGAGTATCTATCTGGTAAAGCCACTGCCTGCGGTGCTGGCATCCCATATGGGCACCAATTCGTGTCCTGGCTGCTTCACTTCCGATTCAGCTCTCTGCTATGGCCTAGGATAGCAGTAAAAGATGATCCAAGACCTTGGGACCCTACACCCATGTGAGAGACCCAGAAGAAGCTCCTGGCTCCTGAGCTCCTGGCTCCTGGCTCCTGGCTCCTGGCTCCTGACTTCAGATCGGCGCAGATCTGGCCACTGCCGCCATCTGGAGAGTGAACCAGAGGATGGAAGACCTCTCTCTCTGTCTCTACCTCTCTCTCTCAACCTCCCTTGATCTCTCTCAACCTCTCTCTGCTTCTGCCTCTAACTTGCTTTTCAAATAAAATAAATAAATCTTTTTAAAAAAGCAATAAAGCTGGGGCTGGCGCTGCGGGTTAATGGCCCGGCCTGAAGCACCGGCATTCCATATGGGCACCAGTTCTAGTCCCGGTTGCTCCTCTTCTGATCCAGCTCTCTGCTATGGCCTGGGAAAGCAGTGGAGGATGGTCCAAGTCCTTGGGCCCCTGCACCCATGTGGGAGACCTAGAAGAAGCTCCTGGCTCCTGGCTTCGGATCGGCTCATCTCTGGCTGTTGTGGCCAATTGGGGAGTGAACCATCGGATGGCAGATCTCTCTGTCTGTCTGTCTGTCTCTCTCTCTCTCTCTCTCTGCCTCTCCTCTCTCTGTATAACTCTGACTTTCAAATAAATAAATAAATAAATCTTAAAATACATATAAGGAAAAAAAGCAATAAAGCTGTCTAGTGTTAACATTTTGCTATATGTTTACCATTTAAATGAGTAATAGCTGTGGATTTCTTAGAGTGTGTATAAGATGGCTAGGTTATCAGTGTGAAAATTTTATCCATACCGCATATGACTACTCTCCTGCTGTTGATACAAGTCTGAGCATTCTCACTTTAAAAAACACATATTGCTTTTCCAGTTAAAATGGCACTAGCTTTTTAATCTCAAAACTCACAACGTTTTCAATCCTGGAGTAATCTTTTATATGTGTGTCCTTTAGAATTTTCAAATAATTGCTAGCTTTTATCTCCTTTATTTCTCACTCAGCCTGGGAAGGTAGACAGAGCCAATATTGTTCGCTCCATCCTGCCGATGAGGAAGTCTCTCAGTGCTCAGGAGATAAAAATCTAGTGTCCCGAGTCCTGCCAGGCTGGGAGAGTTTCCCTTCCAAGAGTTGCCTCTCTCAAGGCTCACAAACTCACAACCATCTATCCAGAAAGTTCATGCACAGTACAAGTTTGAAACAATTCTTAGGCCCCTTGGGAAAAAACAGGAGAAGAGAAAAGCAAAATAAGTTCTTGTCCTCCATCCAGGAGGAAATTCAGTCTCCAAGAAGCTTTGCAAACACAGACTCCTACTGTTGGTGGACACAAGGGGTCTGTTCACTTGGGGTGTCGCCAAATAATCAGCCTCAAGCGGGAGCTGCTGAGGGAAAAACCTTTATTTGCCTGTGACAAGAAGGCAGAGGGGAGGTATGGCTCCTGGAAAAAAAAAATGGCCTCCCCAAGAAGCAGTTTGCTAGAATTTTTATAGCAAGAGTTAGGGGCGTGCCCAAGGTATAAAACAGGATGATATGCACCTTCATTCATTGTATGTTCAAAAAAGACAACATTGTGGTACAGGGAATCACATTGCTGCTTGGGACGCCTGTATCCTGTATCAGAGGCTTCGCGTCCCCTGCTTCCACTTGACTCCCTGCTAGTTCATCCCAGGGGTCAGCAGATGATGATCCAAGGGCTCAGGTCCCTGCTTCCATATGGGAGACTTGAATGAAGTTCCTGACTACTGACTTCAGTCTTGCCCAGTCCTGGCTTTTGCAGGCATTTGAGGACTGAACCAGCAGCTGGAAGATAACTCTATCAAAAAAAATTCAAAAATTTTTTTTCTATTTCTAAAATAATTTTAATGTTTTTCACTTTTATTTCTTTGAAAGGCAAATCAACAGACACACACACAGGCGTCTTCTATCTGCTGATTCTTTCCCCAGATGCCCACAACAGCCGAGGTTAGGCCAGGCCAATGCCAGAAGCCTGGAACTCACTGCGGGTCTCCCACATGGATGGTGGGGACACAAGTACTTGAGCCATCATCTAGTGCCCCCCAGGATGCACATTACTAGGAAACTGGGTAAGAAGCTAACTGGACTGGATCCCAGACACTCCAATACCGGATGTGACAGTTTATGCCTGCCACAAACTTTTATACTTTTATTTGAAAGGCAGGGAGACAAAGACACCTGCCATCTGCCGATTTACTCCCCAAACAGGAACAACAGCCAGAGCTGGGCCAGGAAGTCAGGAGCCTGGAACTCCATCCAGGCCTCTCACATGGGTAGCACGGACCCAAGAACTTGAGCCAACATCTGCTGCCTCTCAGGGTGTACAGTAACAGAAAGCTGGATCAGAAATACTTCGACATGGAATGTGGGCATCCCACACAGTGATTTAACAGCTGATTTCTTGCAGTTTTGACAGGTTCCTTGTTGGTAGTTCCTTGTTGGTCTGACTCCCTCTGAGTTCAGTGTCACAAGATAAGCTTTCCTAGAACATCCTCAGGAGAGTAAAGTGTTCCAGGTCCTCTGCCTGTGTTCCAGTGCACACTTTTGGGAAGATCTTACTCTCTTGGTCCAACTCCAAGCAGAACCATCTGTAGGGCGGGCATTTGGTGGAGTAGGTAGGTCACAGCTTAGGACACCCACAGTCCATATCGGAGTTCTGGCTACTCTGCTTCTGATCCAGCTTCCTGCTAACACACACCCTGGGAGGCAGCTGATGATGGCTTGGGTCTCTGCCATGTGGGAGCCTTAGATTAAGCTCTAGGCCCTTAGCTTTAGCTTGGCCCAACCCCAGCTATTATGTGCATTTGGGGAGTAAACCAACTAATGGAAGATTTCTCTGTCTGTCTGTCTGTCTCCCTCTCTCCCACTCCACCTTTCAAATACAATGAAAATAAATACATAAATCTTTTGTTAAAAGGTCTCGGAATTCTTAGTTAAAAAATTGTGAGAGTTTCAGAGAATACAGCCCACTTGATAAAAGATAGGAAGATACTAACACAGTTAACTGGAAAAAGCAAGAGAAACAGAAATGTGAACATATTCTACTCAAATTTATAGATCACACATATTGTGAAGTGCTTCCATATATAAAAATATAAAAAATGACTTGAGTACTTTATAAATCACATGTTTAAGCTTTCAGGGAAAAGATTTTTCAGGAGTCAGATATATTTTCAATTTCTTGTAAGGATCGCTGTTACATTGAGGGTAGTTGAGACAAAGAGTCCTTACAAATCCTATGAAAGCTGTGGACTTCTGTGTAAGAAAGTGCCTAAAGATACAGCACACAGAATTTTGCAAAAGGATTTCGTAGATTCTCTGAAGCCCATATGTTTCTCCAAATCTGGACTAAGGACCATGTCTGTAACATCACTTTGATTAAAGGATGAGAAGCCACACTCTAGAAATGGCCTGCCTGGGTTAAGGGCCTGACCTATTCTAAGGATTAAATTTGTTACTATATATAATTAACTGACTGGTATATGCAAAGTACTATAAAATCATTAGCTTTAAAATAAATGCAGGGGTAAGTATTTACCCTAGCAGTTAAGATAGTCCTTGGGACACTTACATCTTATATAATTCATGCCCACAGCCACTACAGCTGGACTGGACCAGGCCAAAGCCAGGACATCTATCTTTATTAATTATGATGTTGAGAAGAGTAAATATATTGAGCATTAATCCCCACATAGCACTGCAATAATTAGGAAAAGACACCTGTACATTTGTAACTGCATGTATTATTTCCAAGGCACACATTTTATTAACAATTCTTAGACTGACAAAGATTTGCTTGTCTTCCTGGAGTTTCAGATTGCCTTATGGCCAAACCCCCAGATTGGGTGGCTACACTACTGCATTTTATTATCCAGTTTTCAAATGTTTGCCAGCAACAAGTCCAGAGACAGCCAGCAACTCTTGAACTCACACATTCTGTGTCCTACCGTAACTCTTCCTGTGGCCAGTTACACAAGTTCTCTTCCCACCCTAACATAGAGACCCAGCCAAGCCAGCTGCTTTCTCACGGAGGACAGGCTGAAGGCTGCCGCTTTCTGCTTTGGAATTTCCACATCTTTGTTATTCAAATCTCTTTGCTATCAGTAGTGGTATTTGCTCTCCCTATGTCTTTATTCATCCAACAAACACTTAATGAGCACCTATTATGTGCCATGCACTACATAAACAATGAGAGTTTAGAAAGTAAAGATTATAGACATGGATGTTATACTTAGGAAATTGGGTGAAAAAATAGTTGGCTCAGTTTTTTTTTTTTTCTTCTTTCCTTCCCTTCCCTTTTCCCCTCTTCATTTCAGATCTTAAAGGATAACTCCTCTCTGGTTTATAACAAAGATTTGTTTTAAATTTCAACTCATCAAGTATTATGTAAAATAATCCTAGGTCTATAAAGATACCACAAAAAGTTCAAGGAAAACAGACTAACAAGTTTATTTGGATGCAAAAAGTTTTAAAATCTAGGCTTAGAATTTTCATATGCCTTTTCCATGAACTTTTTGAAGATCCCTTCTATATGCCTGGCACAGCCCTGTTATATTGGAAAGTGTGACTTCTGTTTTTTTTTTTTTAATATATATATTGCATTAAAATAAAAGCTAGGTGATAGGATTTCAAATAGTCTCAACATAAACAAATGATAAATATTTGAGGAGATGGATATGGTTAACCTGATAATACAAAATGTATACACGTACCCTAGAAATATGTGCAATTTTTATGTGTCACACATTTCTAAAAATTATTTTTAAGACAGTGCATCATCAGTATGGACCACCGTACGTATTCTCCCAGCTGAAGCCAAAGTTTGTGTACTTGTATGGACATAAACATACAGAGACCTAGAGGCCCAGGGCAGTATTCCTTTCAGTAGCCTGTTTCCATAGCAACGGGACCTCTTAGACAGAAGCAACCTTGTCACCACAAATTTAGGTCCAAATAATTTCACAGAAAAGATAAAAAGGTATGTGGCAACTCTATCTTGCTTCATCTTTTACATAAAGTAATTTCTCAGAAATATGATCAGCACTTGAGACAACAAGTGATTAAAAATTAAAAGGCCTTGAGAAAGAGAAAAAGTCTATTCATATCAAGGTTTTTGAAAGCTTAATGAAAGGTGAAAGAAAACATGATAGGTCTGCAATCTTTAACATCTTTTTTTTTTCCAGAGTGAACAATTGATCCAAAGAATCAATTGAAGATTTAAGTCTTCAGTTGGAGACAAAAAGGTTCCTTTTCAACAATTTGTACTTTAAGGCCTATCAAGCACACAATAAAAATAAAAATAAGTTCTATCCATTAAGGGTAAAGAAATACATCATTCAAAATATGAGTGCATAGACTTTATTGGGTTCTTTTTATTTTGAATGTTGAAGGACTTTCTCCAACACCATTGTACAAACTTACTAATGGGCAAAATAAGGACAAAGAACTCCTAGTAGGACAGAGAGTTGGTGTGGAAGTGTCAACCCAGCATTTTTGTCCTTTGTTCACTTGCTTTCCCCATCTCTGTGGGATAAAACAATTTATATTAATTTTGTAGGAGGGCCAGCATTGTAGGGTAGTAGGTTAAGCCACTAGCTGCGATGCCACCATCCCACATGAGCACTAGTTAGAACCCCATCTGCTCACTTCTAATCTAGCTCCTTGCTAACATGCCAGGAAAAGCGGTGGAAGATGGCCCAAGTGCCTGGACTCCTGCCACCCCTGTGGGAGACCTGAATGGAGTTTGAGGCTCCTGGTTTTGGCCTGACCAGTGCAATCACATGGGGAGTGAACCAGCAGATGGAATTTCATCCTCTCCCTCTCCCTCTCCCTCACTTTCCCCCCTTTCTGTAACTCCGCCTTTCAAATAAATAAAATAAATCTTTTTGGAAAAATTTATAATCTGTTGGACTCAGTTGATCAGAGAATGCCCTAATGAGGCTAAGTTATAGAATTAACACCTTGTTGCCAGCATTGTGGCACCATGGGTTAAGCTGCCTCCTGTGACACCAATATCCCATATAGGTGCAGTGTGTGTCCTGGCTGTTCCACTTCTGATCTATCTCCCTGCTAACGGGCCTGGGAAATCAGCAGAATATGGTCCAAGTTCCTGAGCCTCTGCCATCCACGTGGAGACCCAGATGCACTTCCAGGCTCCTGGCTTCACCTTGGCCGAGCCCCAGCCTAGCAGTCATTTGGATTTGAGGAGTGAACTAATGGATAGAATCTTCTCTCTCTCTCCCCCCCCCCCTCTGCTTCCTTCCCTCCCTCCATCACTTACTTCTCTCTCTGTATCTCTGCCTTTCAAATAAATAAATAATGCTTTAAAAAGAAAGGAAGGAAGGAAGGAAGGAAGGAAGGAAGGAAGGAAGGAAGGAAGGAAGGAAGGAAGGAAGGAAGGGAGGGAGGGAAAGACAGACAACTATAGTGGTAATGGGGAAAATGGGTTATAGTGGAGAGAGGTGAGTATTTGTGAACTTTTAAAATAGGGACCACTTGCAAGAGTCCAGGTAAAAGATGACCAAGTCCTCACTAGAAAAGTGGCACCCTAGAATTAAAGGCAAACCACTAATTGTCAAATGCTATCACTTAACAATGTTAAATCACCTCAGTTCTTGTAATTGGGTAAATTGGCAGCAAGAACTGACATCTGACATCATCAGATGGAAGTTCAAAATTCAAGAAGAGTAAAAAGTGACAAGAATGTACTTGGGTTTCTGAGTTAGCAAACAGGCCTTTTAGAAGCTCAGGGAGCTGATGCTGTGAGACAGCGAGTAAAGCCGCATCCTGCAGTGCCGGCATTCTCACTTGGGTGCCCATTCGAAACCCGGCTGCTCCACTTCTGATCCAGCTCTCTGCTGTGGCCTGGGAAAGCAGTAGAAAACGGCCCAAGTCCTTGGGCCCCTGCACCCACATGGGAGACCCAGAAAAAGCTCCTGGCTCCTGGCTTTGGATTGGTGCAGCTCTAGCCATTGCAACCATCTGGGGAATGAACCAGCAGATGGAAGACCTCTCTCTCTCTCTCTCTCTCTCTCTCTCTCTCTCTCTCTGCTTTTCCTCTCTGTGTAACTCTGACTTTCAAATAAATAAATAAATAAAATCTTTTCTAAAAAAAATCCTGTAGGAGTGACTTTGGTTTAATGGAAAGGATTCCTTTGAGCTTCAGAAAAAACCTAGAAACTTGTCAAGAAAGTTATTTCAGCAGAAACACCTCAGGACACCTTGGACTCAGAGGAACACAGAATGCAAAAGAAAATGAGGCTGATGTACCTCCGAGTTGTACAGTTGCAAAGTAGGCTAATAAAGCTCAGCTGTATACATGTGCCACCCTCCATGGAAAAAAAGTGGGGGGCTGCTGCCATGCTCAGTGGGTTAAGCTGCTTCAATTCCGGCATCCCATATGAGCCTGGTTCAAGTCCCGGCTGCTCCAGCTTTCTACTAACATGCCTGGAGAAGCAGCAGAAGATGGTCCAAGTGTTGGGACCCCTGCACCCACATGGGAGGCCCAGGTAGAGTTTCAAACTCCTGGCTTTGGCCTCATCCAGCCCCTGTTGTTGTGGCCATTTGAGGAGTGAACTAGCAGATGGAAGCTCGCTCTCTCTGTCTCTAATTCTTTCAAATAAGTAAATAAAAAATGTTTTATAAAGGGATAACTCAAAGAGCAGAAGCAAGTTGCATGAGGATGGAGCCAAGAGCCATGGGAAATTATTCCCTAGGCTTTTAATCTAATGAAGGAGCCCTGGCTGGTTTGTGGATTTCAGGACAGCTTTGGACCAGTGACTGCTTGCTGTCTTCTATTGTCCCTCTTTCTGAACTACAGTGTCTTTGGCTGTTATTCTGTGTCTACTCCATCATAGTATGTTTGGTGTATTGAAGGCAGATGGTTTCACAGGTCACAGTGGAAGGAGAATTGTGCCCCAGACACTGCTCCTAAAGGATTACTCAGGAACCCCACCCTGATTTAGACACTGACACTTTGGACTTGGAGATGATACGCTAAGGGGATGAGATTCCTGGGAGCCTTGAAAGGGGAGGAATGGATTTTAAATGTGGAAGAGGGGCTCGGCACTGTGGCGTAGCAGGTTAAGCTGCCACCTGCAGTGCCGGCATCCCATATGGGTGCCAGTTCGTGTCCTAGCTGTTCCACTTCCAATCCAGCTTTCTGCTATGGCCTGGGAAAGCTCTCTACTATGGGCCCTGGACCCATATGGGAGACCTAGAAGAAGCTCCTGGCTCCTGGCTTCGGATCAGTGCAGCTCCAGCTGTTGTGGCCAACTGGGGAGTGAACCAGTGGATGAAAGATCTCTCTTCTCTCTCTCTCTCTCCCTCTCTCTCTCTCTTTCAAATAAATAGATCTTCAAAACAAAAAATAGAGGACCATGTAGCTGTTACTCCATACACAGTAATGCCAAGCCGAAGACCACCAAAATCTACTTCCATCTCATCTGTTCCTTTTTCCCTAAAAGAAAATTAATTCAAAGATCTTTATGTTTTTAACTGATTCTTTGCTCAGCTTTTTTTTTTTTTTTTTTTTTTTTTTTGGACAGGCAGAGTTAGACAGTGAGAGAGAGAGACAGAGAGAAAGGTCTTCCTTCCGTTGGTTCACCCCCCAATGGCCGCTGTGGCCAGTGCACTGTGCCCATCCGAAGCCAGGAGTCAGGTGCTTCTCCTGGTCTCCCATGGGGTGCAGGGCCCAAGCACTTGGGCCATCCTCCACTGCATTCCCAGGCCACAGCAGAGAGCTGGACTGGAAGAGGAGCAATCGGGACTAGAACCCGGGGTGCCAGTGCCGCAGGCAGAGGATTAGCCTAGTGAGCCACAGCGCCAGCCCAGCTATTTCTTTAATCATTTGTTTCATCCCTGGGTTTTCAAATAAAGTCCATAAATTCTTTACCTACCTGTTCTGTAAACATTCAGGCCCAGCCCTAGGGCATACTTGCACTTATAACAATATGAAAAGGAGAAAAACTGATCTTGTCAAAAGGGGAATAACTAGGGAACACAAAATCCCCAAATGCCTTATAAAGAATATCGCTATATTAAATACACAGTAAAATTAATTATAGGAAAGGGAACCCCCCCTCCCTTTTTTTGGTCTATTCCAAAAATCTCACAGTTCTTCTTTCATGTGAGATAACAGAGAGAGAAACTTCTGATTGATCACAGTTTTCTTCCTCTTGTGCATTTATAATCTGACCCATCTTGTTTTTTTTTTTTTTCAAGATTTATTTATTTGAAAGAGGGGCCAGTGCTATGGCATAGCAGGCTAAGTTTCTACCTGTGGTGCCGGCATCCCATATGGGCACCAGTTCATGTCCCATCTGTTCCTCTTCTGCTCCAGCTCTCTGCTATGGCCTGGGATAGCAGTAGAAAATGGCCCAAGTCCTTGGGCCCCTGCACCCACATGGGAGATCTGCAGGAAGCTCCTGGATCCTGGCTTTGGATTGGCCCAGTTCCAGCCACTGTGGCCATCTGGGGAGTGAACCAGAGGATGGAAGATCTGTGTGTGTTTCTGTGTGTGTGTGTGTGTGTGTGTGTGTGTGTGGCTGTAGCTCTGCCTCTCATATAAATTAATTAAATTGAATTGAATTAAATTAAATTAAAAAAGAAAGAATTACAGAGACACATAATTTTCCTTCCACTGGTTCACTCCCCAGATGGCCATGTAAGCCACAGCTGGACCAGGCTGAAGACAGGAGCTTCATCCGAGTTTCTCATGTGGGTGCAGAGTCCCACGCATGTGGGTCATTTTCCACTGCTTTCCATAAGTATTGCTTATTATTCTTACATGTAAGAATGTATATAATTTGCACTCATGTAACATTTATTGTGAACATAATATTTAGGTAATATTTAACAATTAAAACAAATCCATAAAAACAGGGCATAAACACCAATAGCAATTCCATGTATCTGAAAGACACTTATTGTTATCATAGATATCTCAAGATAGCATTTATGCTCCTAACTACTTTGAAATAATGGTATTTATTTGAATTAATGGATTGGTGATTTCTCTGTCTCTCCCTCTCTCTGTAACTCTGCCTTTCAAATAAGTAAATAAATCTTTTTAAAATATATATATAGTGATAGTGGCCGGCGCCGCGGCTCAATAGGCTAATCCTCCGCCTGCGGCACCGGCACACCGGGTTCTAATCCTGGTTGGGGCGCCAGATTCTGTCCTGGTTGCCCCTCTTCCAGGCCAGCTCTCTGCTATGGCCCGGGAGTGCAGTGGAGGATGGCCCAAGTGTTTGGGCCCTGCACCCCATGGGAGACCAGGAGAAGCACCTGGCTCCTGGCTTCGGATCAGCTCGATGCGCCGGCCGCAGCGGCCATTGGAGGGTGAACCAATGGCAAAAGGAAGACCTTTCTCTCTGTCTCTCTCTCACTGTCCAGTCTGCCTGTCAAAAAATAAATAAAATAAAAATAAAATATATATAGTGATAGTCTCTTTTAATGTCTGATATGGGTATATGTCTGGTCCCCAGTCACTGAGAGTTTATTGGTTTCTTTTTTGATCTTCCAACACAACCAGTCTTTAAATTTGTCAAGTTGGTCAGTAGTTTTCCTGCTTTCCACTGATACACTTTTTTCTTTTCTAATACAAGCACTTCAAAACCATAAAAACAATCCCTTCTAGCACTGCTCTCACTGCATTACAGACTTCTGTAATTGTGGGTTTTCATTACTGGTCAGTTTATAATATAATCTCTGGGGCTGGCATTTAGCCCAGCAGTTAAGATGCCGTTAGGAGGCCCAGTTTCATACTGGCATACCCAGGTTTGATGCCCAGCTCTGGCTTCTGACTCCAGCTTCCTGCTAACAAACCTGTGAGGCAGCAGTGTTAGTTCAAGTAAATAGGTCCCTATCACCCATGGGGGAGACCTGGAGTGAGATCCTGGCTTCAACTTAGGTCCAACTCCAGACATTCTGGGCATTTGGGGAGCAAAAGTAGTAGATGGGAGTGTTGGTTCATTTTCTCGCTCTCTCCCTCTCTCTCCTCCTTCTCTCCTCCTCCTCCTCCACTTCCCCCTTTCCCTCTCAAGAAAAAAAAATTAAACATTAAAAAATACATAGTATCTACATTCACTAATGAGTTATTTCACCTATGTCTTTTTAGAAGTGTGTTATATTCTAAATTTTAGGGGATTTGCTTAATATCATATTTTCATATTTTTCTTAAACCTATCTCCATTTCAGTTAAGCATGTTAAACTTTTTCCTTATTGTCCCATAGATATTAAGATTCTGTTCATTTGAAAAAAAATTTTTTGGCACTGGCACCATGGCGTAATAGGTTAAGCCTCTGCCTGCAGTGCTGGAATCCCACATAGGCTCTGGTTCCAGTCCTGGCTGCTGCACTTCCGATCCAACTGCCTGCTAATGGCCTGGGAAAGCAGTGGAGGATGGCCCAAGTACATGGGGGCCCTGCACCCATGTGAAAGACCCAGAAGAAGCTCCTAGCTCCTGGCTTCAGATTGGCCCATCTCCAGCCATTGTGGCCATTTGGGTAGTGAACCAGTGAATGGAAGATTGTCTCCCCCCCCCCCTCTCTCTATAACTGCCTCTCAAATAAATAAATCTTTAAAAAAATTTTTCTTTCTGTTCTTTAGACTGAATAATCTCCATCTATCTACATTTTTATGGGAATACAAATAATGTCTTCCTCAATTGCACAAAACTTTCTTGTATTTTGTTTTGACACAGTTCCTATATTATTTGGTATATGCAGGTGCTTCTATTCTTATATGTGATTGTAAACTGCACCTCTAAATGACCTACTTTTGGTTTCAATGATCTATCATCTTCAAAGCTCAGTTAAACTCTTAGCAATTTTTTTTAATTTTAGACATTTCATATTTCATAGCTTCCAACAGGTTCTTTTTCCTAGTTTGTATTTCTTGACTCAGATTTCCTATTAGCTCACTTACAGTCTCTTTTCCTTTATGTTCTTGAACAGTGACAGGAACTGCTTTAAAATCCTAACCTGGTAATTTCAACATCTGGGTCACCTAAGGGTGAAGCTTCGTTACCCATCCTGTTGAATAAGGGTCACATTTTCCTGTTGTGTCATGTGTCCAGGTAATTCGGAATTGTGTCTTTGGAGGTACATACTGTAAGCATGTACTGTATCACTTGAGTAATACATTGTAAAGACTCTGGATTCTTTTCTATTCCTCCTAAAGAAATTGTGAATTCTTTTGTTTTTTGTTTTGTTTTGTTTTGTTTTGTTTTTTAGCATGCAGCTCATTTGGCTTAACTCAAACGAAACTCTTTAATCCTTGTAGAGTGATACAGCTGAAATCCTAGTCAATTGTTTTAGATTTAGCTACTGGGGCTGACACTGTGGCATAGTGGTAAAAGCCATGGTCTGCAGTGCTGACATCCCACATGGGTGCTGGTTCGAATTCTGGCTGCTCCACTTCCGATCCGACTCTCTGCTATGGCCTGGGAAAGCAGTAGAAGATGGCCCACATCCTTGGACCCCTGCACCTGTGTGGGAGACCCGGAAGAAGCTCCTGGCTCCTGGCTTCGGATCGGCCTAGCTCCAGCTGTTGCAGCCATTTGGAGAGTGAACCAGCAGATGCAAGACATCTCTTTCTGTCTGCCTCTGCCTCTCTGTAACTCTGCCTTTCAAATAAATAAATCCCGAGACAGACAGACAGAGAGAGAGAGAAAGAGAGATTTAGCTACTTACCTGCCTCTGCAACTGTGGGCCAACCAGAGAGAACAGCAGGTTTCGTGTTTAGAGTTTGGTTACCCCTCTGTTGATTTTCTCCTTTCCTGTATTTTAGCCCTATATTGGTTTTTTAGGGTATTTACAGCACAGCATCAAAACCTAGGTGGGTCACATCAAGAAATTTACTCCCTCATGATACCAGAGGCCAGAAGGCCAACATCAGGGAATTAGCAAGGGAGGCTCTGAGGGAGAATGCTCTCTGGGCCTCTCTGTGCTTGGCGTTCCGGGCTTGTCGCTGCTACTTTGATCTGTGCTTCTGTGTTCACATGGCCACTTGTGTCCTCTGTGTGTCTCTCCACTCTTCTGAGGACCAGTCATTGCATCAGGGCCCGTCCTCGTCTAACTTTATCACATTGGCAAAGATCTTATTTCCAAATGAGGTCCCACTCAGGTTCTAGGGAGACTGGGATTTTTGGTGGATGCTAAGCACACAATACATCCCCCGCTATCCAGCTGCTGTGGCAGCGTCCAACTCTGTCCTCGGAGTCCTCTAGCCAAGAAGCCTCAACATTTCTACCCAAGTTTGAGTTGTTCCTTGTGTCTGAGTGGGCTGCCCCTCAGGCGAAAACCACAAATGCCAGAACTCATAAAGGCTGTTTCCTTCTTCCAAGAATCGAGTCCCATGCAGATTTTGTCTGCTTTTATGTTCTCCACCATGAATCTGGTAGCTGGCCTTTTAAATCGTTCTTTTCCCTAATTTATAGTTACCCTTAGGGAGGGTATTAAGAACTTTTTTTTTTCACAGAGTGAAATCACTTGTTTTTGTAACCAACTGAGTATGGGGTAAGTGATAAGAATTAATACTTTCCTGCATGTTAAATAAGAGATTCAAATTATATTAGATTCTAAAACCATTATTTTACCTCTCATATGTTGTTTTTCTACATTAGCCAAATGTTTGCTAACCAACAGTATGCATGCTGTCTGCTGAATAAGATATTAATAATAGTAACATACTTACAACTTAATGTTTCCATTACTCTTCTAAATGATTTATATTTATTATCTCAGTAAATCTTTACATAATCACTACAACTTGGGCAGTTTTATAGATGAGGAATTCCATTTTACAAATGAATAAAAACCAAGGCTCAGGGAGCTTAAATAATTTATTCAAGTCACACAGAAATGATATTGAAATGAAACTGCCCATGCATATAGTTACTGTGTTGTACTGCCTCATAAAAACACAAGCCTTGGGGCTGGCACTGTGGCATAGCGGGTAAAGCCACCACCTGCAGTGCCAGCATCCCATATGGGCGCTGCTTCGAAACCCGGCTGTTCCACTTCCAATCCAGCTCTCTGCTGTGGCCTGGGAAAGCACTGGAAGATGGCCCAAGTCCTTGGACCCCTGCACCCGCATGGGAGACCTGGAAGAAGCTCCTGGCTCTGGAAAGGCTTAGTTTGCCTGTTGCAGCCTTTTGGGGAGTGAAGCAGCAACCTCTCTCTCTCTGCCTCTGCCTCTTAGTATCTCTGTCTCTCCAATAAATAAATAAATTTTTAAAAAATAAAAAACCACAAGCCTTTGCCTCAGTACTATCCTGGTTCATCATCAGCCACAGAAAGATTATTTTTAAGGATGCTCTTGCTAATTTTATAACTTATGAAAAGTAAATATAAGTATTAAATATCAGTATAATAGCTTAATTTCAGAATCAAAGTTTATTTCATAATTTGTAACTTTTAATTATGCATGATTGACATATTAGAAATTCTTTGCACATTAAATCAACCTCCAGGGCTGGCCTTGTGGCGTGGTGGGTAAAGCCCATAAGGGCACTGGTTTGTGTTCTGGCTGCTCTACTTCTGATCCAGCTCCCTGCTAATGGCCTGGGAAGGCAACTGAAGACGGTCTGAGTGCTTGGGCCTGTGGAGACTTAAAGGAAGCTGCTGGCTTCAGCATTACCTATCCCTGGACATTGTGGCCTTCTGGGTAGTGAACCAGCGGGTGGAAGACCTCTCTCTCTCTCTGTCTCTCCCTCTCTTTAACTCTGACTTTCAAATAAATAAAATAAATCTTTTTTTTTTTTTTTAAAAAGAGCAACCTCCAGAAGCCTCAGAATTACAGATCCTCCTTTTAAATTTCTTACCTGCAAGGCAAGAAGTATACCCAGTCTATTTACTCCACTAGTTATATTACATTTCCTGTGATAAGTTTCCTTTTACCATCAAGACAATCTCTCCTCTCTCTCTCCCCCTCCCTCTCTGCCTCCCTCCACTCCCTCCCTGCCTTAGCCGTTTGCTCTTATCATAAACATGACATGCTGTAAGACATGAGTAAGTGTGTACTTAAGCAAAATACTTATTTCCTTACCCTGACTCACCAGGGCACCCTAGAGATTAATACTGTTACTTATTTCACAGGTCTCTTGTGCATGTGAATTTCCACGAGATTCTATCCAACTGGGGTAGCTAAGAAAGAACAATGTCCTCTATACAAGGTGGGTTTCCCATTGTCCCACACGTAGCCTGCTGATGGCCGTGGGATGGCAAAGTCATCTTCATTAGACGGAATTTAATCGTGAATCAAAGTTCCTGTGGAGAATAGGCTGATCTAAACTTTAGCCTCCCTTGGGTCCTGCTGAAAGATTAGAGGGAAAGAGTAGGGCCTTGGTAAGTTGAATGTACCAGATTGATTTTCACTAATAGTTCTCTTGTAAAACTCTGAAAACCACCCAGTTTAACCCTTTAAAAAAGAGAGAGAGAGAGGGAGGGAGAAAGGGGTAGAATAGGAGAAAGGGAAAAAACACAAAAACACAATACAACTCAGATAGTATAGCCCGGGCTTGATCCATTGATTCATGAGATGTGCTTTATTCTTGGAGCAAGTTCTATGGCTCTGAGTATGTACACATGACCAAAACGTGTCCACCCAAAGTTAAAGTTTTCCAGCTGCATATAATAATCCACACCAACCGTCACAAGACTGAAACTGCAGCAAAGAATTGCTACTAGGTAATTGCTACTTACTTTTGCTTTTAGTTTGTTTTCTGATCGGAGAGTCTAAAATTCAGTCTAAGGATGCAGTTGTATGAAATGATCTTTTCCAAAATGTTGGGAATCTGGGAAGAGTTAATGGTGGAAGTCAAAGGAGGAGCCACCTCCACCAGCACCCGTACGGCAGGCTCAGACACGGTTAACAAGAAAAAAGGAAGGAGAGACAAACGTGTTAGGTGATCTTTAGTCTAAAGAACTCTCCGTCGGGCAACTGGGCATTTTTCTCCTTGCCTTTTATTTCCAACTTCCTTTGAAAGAATTCGTTAAGTGAAAAGAGAGATGGTGGCAGCTCACTATATCAAAGCTCAGTTCTCAGCTGGCTTACTCTAGGGTCTCTACTCTTTTGTGGATGCTTTATGATGTGTTGTACGGTAACACTGCAAAGTCAATCTTGTACCAGTGATTGCCGCATACACATTAAGGAGTCTGAAAAAAAATCACAAACTAGAAATTGTTAGCTCTCTTGGGTATACAGTGGCACTGATAAGAATTAATGTACCAAAAAGGATGTGGACAGGCTTCCTTTTCCTTTGGGGGGAGTGAAGGAGATAAGGGTTTGATTTATTTTTTGGTAGAGTAAAAAGGAAGTACAAAGGAAAGACAAGGCGTAATGGGGATTTTTTTTTCCATGATCAGACCTTTAGTCTTGCCTGGGAACACAGTGTCCAAGTCAAAGAACAGAAACACAAACACAAAGCTTAGCACTACAAAGAAATCTGTATGTATCAATTTTTTAATTTTAAAATAATTATTTATTTATTTGAAAGGCAGAGAGAGAGAGAGAGAGAGAGAGAGAGAGAGAGGGAGAGAGAGCGCAAACGAGCTACCACCTGCTGATTCAGTTCTCAAATGCCCGCAATGGCTGGGGCGGCAGAGGCAGAGGAGCCAGGAACTCAACCTAGGTCTCCTATGTGGCTGGAAGGAACCCAGTGACTGAGCCATGACCACTGGCTCCCAGAGTCCTCAGCAGCAGGGTATTTTTTAAAATTCATAGAATAATTAATAAGTAAATCTCATTTTAAAGTCAACATAAGCCTTTTTTTTAGGGGTTAAAAAAAAAAGTCATCCTTTTGCTAAATCCCTGAGACAAAGACTTTAGAAACTCTTGGAAGACAGGGTCTAAGTCAGGGTCAGACACCCTCCCCTGGGATCCTGAAGAGAACAGAATGAAGGTGCTGTTTTCAGAGGTGTGGGCAAGAGGGAAGGAGCCAGCAGTCAGCAGCCGCAGGATCACATTCCACCCCTTGGACTGCTGGGAAAGTGGAAGAAGCTGTGTTTTCAGACCTACAGACAGCTCTGCCTTCAGAGAGGGCGCGAACACAGGGCTAGAGCCAGAAGGAATGGGGAAGAAGCACCCTGATCTCTTTCTCTCCCTGTCTGCTCGCTTGCTTCCTGCCATGCGTCCCTGCAGCCTGCCTGAAGCCAGAGGACAAATGAACTCAGTGATGTTGTCTTCAAGAATCAGCACTTGGCCGGCGCCACAGCTCACTAGGCTAATCCTCTGCCTTGCGGCGCCGGCACACTGGGTTCTAGTCCCAGTCGGGGCGCCAGATTCTGTCCTGGTTGCCCCTCTTCCAGGCCAGCTGTCTGCTATGGCCCAGGAGTGCAGTGGAGGATGGCCCAAGTGCTTGGGCCCTGCACCCCATGGGAGACCAGGAGAAGCATCTGGCTCCTGCCTTCGGATCAG